>NW_024870916.1:3470000-4070000 GCF_019054845.1 Dipodomys spectabilis | reverse complement strand
CCTGCCCATGTAATTGTAACCCCTCTGTACAGTATGTTCTCAAATAAAATAAAGTAAAGTTCAAAAAAAAAAAGAAAGAAGAAAAAACCAGGAAAAAAAAAAGAGTCCTCAAGCACAAAATCAGCAAAGCTTTTATAGTATTGAATAAATAAGTTTAGGGAATTTCCACACAAGCAGTTATATGATTGGTTTGAGTCCACTCTAACCTCACTGCCCTTTCTCTGAACTATTGGGATTTTCTGTTCCTGAAATACTTGGGCAACTGCTCTGCTTTCTTAAGGGTGGGCAGGGTTGGTGGCAACCTGTGTGTTTTTTTTCTCTCTGTCTTGTGGTTACCCTAAGGGCAGACTAGCACAAGATGGTGGGGTTAATCTCAAATTGGACTTACTTTGGCTCTTCAGCCTGAATAAAATATAGCATACCACATACAAAGCTTTGGTAAAACACAGGTCTGTCTTACAATGTCCAAAATTATTCATTAGAGAGATGAGTTGAAAAACATCTTTTTACACACTAATACTCTTTCCTCAACGAAACCACAGGATTTAAAATAACTAATATTTTTTGAAGTTAATGGCACAAATATGCACAAATTTTCTAGAAATAAAATGATCACTCATGATCACTGATACTTCAAAGAATGCTTTCCAATAAGAGGAATCCCCTTCAGACATTTTCATACAATGTGTATCTGCCTGGTAACAGAACCCCAAACTAGACTAAGGCATCTAATAGCTATTTATTTTTTGTTGCCTTTTTTGCAATACTGCTTTCTTATCATATTGATTAGTATGAATTCTATGGCCAGTATAAAATCGCATTTGTAATAAAAGTTACTAGATGGGACCTTCATGGATGAGGTGGTGTGGGGTTTCTTGTGGAACCCTGCCTGATTCAAGGGAGGAGTTAGTATTGGCATTTGGTATATTTCTCTGTGGTGGAGCAGGGTGAGGCTTTGAGGGTGAAGCCCAGTCTGTGTAGGGCTTTCAAACAGCAGGGAGGGGACAGGAAGGACTAGACTTGTTAGGGGCGGGGACTCTTGTGGAGTAGGTGGGATTGAGCATGGAGGCTGGCAGGTTGACGGGTTTTTAGTGGAAGAAGATGGGGTCACTGGGGAGGAGGCTGTTTGGGACAGAGCTTTGAGAAGGAAGAACAAGGCTACAAAGGAGGAGATTACTTAGAGGAGGGGTGCTGGTAGAGCACTGTGAGCCCTTGTGGGATATGTAGGGTGAGGTTTTCCATAAGGCAGGGAAGGGAATGGAGGCAAGAGGCTGACAGAAGTTGGGGATTCTGGTGTAGGAATGCGGAGCTATGAAGGAGAGGCTTTTCAAGGTCTGACTTTGAGAGGGCCTGGTGGTACTAGGAAGACTTGGTCTAGTAAGGGGCAGGGTTTCTGGTGGAGAATGGCAGGCCTTAGGGAAGTGTGTTAGGATGGAGATGGGGTTTCTTGCAGAGCAGGATGTAGTCACAATATATGGAGGAGTTTTTCAGGACCAGAGCTTTGTGGTGATAGGATCCAGTGCACTAGCCTAGTTCGGATGGGTTTTCTGGTGTAGCCAGTCACCACTTCAAAAAGAAAAATCAGGTTGGGTGGGGATTTCAGTGTTGCAAGGCAGGACATGGACTTTGGACAGGGTTTCCAGTAGGGCAAAGAAACCTTTAAAAAGGGACTATGGAGGGACAAGGATTTACAGTTCAGCCTGCTGCGACTTCCAGAGGGAGGCCAACTGGAGCAGTGGTTTCCAGTGGAGCAATGTGGGTGTCGAGAGATGGGACAATGTGGTGGGGGTTTTCCAGTGGGGTTTTTCTGGAGCAGGGCAGAGCTTGGAACCATGGGGCTAGTTGGAGGAGGGGCTTTGAGAAGGAGTGGAAGGGCTACAATGGTGTAGGATAATTATGGGCATGGTATCTGATGGTGTAGTGTGTGGATCTGAGGAAGGAGCCAATATGGGGCGGGTTTATCTGGGGAGCAAGGCAGGGCATTGAGAGAGTAGATGTGGGAGGTGGAGAGGCTTGTGGTGGAGCAGGGCTGGCTTTCCAGGCAGGAGATGGGCTATGTGAGAATCTTCTGGCCAAGCAAGGTGGGGCTTCAAGGGCAGTTATAGCCAGGTAGAGGGTTTTTGGTGTAGCATGATGGGCTTTGTGGGAAGAGGTAGGTTCAGGGCTGTGTTTGAGAGGTTAGGCCACTTAGAAGTAGGCTAGTTATGGGAGGAGTTTCTGATGAAACCAGGAGGGGCTTGAGGGAGAAGGATGATTGGGGGTGGGGTTGAAAGGAAAGGGAGGAGCTTGCAGATGCTAGGATATGGCAGCAATGAGACTATGTGGTACTATAGTAGTTAGGGGCGGGGTATCTGGTGATTGAGGTGGGGATTGGAGAGAGGAGCCTGATGCAGGCTGAGCTATTGGTGCAGTAAGGCGGGAGATAGAAGGATATATGGATGTGGCCTGGTTTCTGGTGGTGCAGAGCAGGGATTCCAGGAAGGGGTGGAGTGGAAGAGGGATTTCCCTATGGCAGAGGAGGGCTTTCAGGAAGGAGTCTGTTTCCAGTCAGGCCTTTGAAAGTTTATAGCAGGGCTCCCAGGGGGTAGGTTATTTAAGGTTGGGCTTTTTAAGGAAGAGGCTGACTGCAAGTGTTTCCAGTGGATCCAGTCAAGCTTTATTGGAAGCGGGGATAGGAAAGGGGCAAGACTTAGTGAAGAGTGGGGCTACAAAACATAAAAAGTTACTATTAATAAATACAATATAAAAACCCCATTTTCTGCCACTGTAGAATTATATTACTTTTATATATGCGAGAGATATTGGAGAAAGTAACCAAGTAATAATTCCTTCCTGGTGAAATTTTTCTTTATTCCAGTTGAGTGAAAATAAAACCACAGGACACATCAGGCTCAGAGGCACACAGGAGACTAAGACACATGAAGCATTGGACTTCATTCCCTATCACTACCATTAAGGATCACAAATAAAAAGTTTAAAATTTCTCACTTGGTCATAATGGACACTTTTGTGTTAAAATTGTGAATGAATAGAATTTTTACTCTGACCATTTTAGAAATCCTAAAAATAAGTAGTAATGTTTTAACTTTATACAATATTGGAAAGGATACTAAAAATAATTAGGAAAATATAAAATTGTACACAGAATGTTCATTCTCCACCATCAATTCTAATCTAAAAGAATTTAAAACCAGAAAATTACCATATAGTTAGGTTACAGCATGGTTTCTTTTCAGTCATGAAAATGGTGACTTAAGCAATGTGTCTTTTTCATTGGATGCATCGATGTTAAAACTTCTAAGAATTTGAAGCACTACTATACAGACCCTGAAGAAACTCAGAAGGAGCTGTGAAATGATGTTGGAATAAAATTAATGAATAATTAGAGTAGGAATTGATCTTCACTAGACCAATAAATACTTTCCATAAGAAAAGGCTACATTGAAAAATAAACAGTGAAAAGGAAGCAGGCAGGCAGACCTTGAAGGAGGCATGATTGCAATCTTCTTTTACCTAAGTTACAGTTACTGACCTATGTTCTTCCCTAATGCCAAATAACAAAGCCGTGAAAATGCAGTAATCATTTTCAAGGCATTAGAATTTACAGAAAGAATTCAATGAATGTATTGATAGAAAGTAAAAATAGATGTGTGAGTTAAAGAATGAAGAAAATATCCCCAATCCCTGGCCCTCCGCTGTGAGAGAGGTACAAGCCGAAACACAAGGAGAATGGACAGAAGTACAGAAGTGCATACCAGTAGTTCGCAAGATGCAATTATGAATGTAACAGGGGAGAAAATCAACAAGAGCATCACAGGACTTAGAACAAATGGAATGAGAGAGGAAGAGGGAGAGAAAAAAGGGAATATTAAGAGTTTAAAAGTGAACATGTCTGCCAGGACTATCCTAAGCATATATTAATTAATTAAAATGAAGGAAACCATGGAATCTATGTTTCTTGAGTCTGGTTCCTTCACATAATATGATTGTTTTCCA
Organism: Dipodomys spectabilis; assembly: GCF_019054845.1. Classification (NCBI taxonomy): domain Eukaryota; kingdom Metazoa; phylum Chordata; class Mammalia; order Rodentia; family Heteromyidae; genus Dipodomys; species Dipodomys spectabilis. The sequence goes on along the minus strand of NW_024870916.1, from coordinate 4,066,004 downwards.
ACTCTTTCCATTTTCTTTTTTTTTTAATTTAATTTAATTTTATTTGTGAACATACTGTACAGAGGGGATACAATTACATGGGCAGGATAATGCGTACATTTCTTTCCATTTTCTTAAGCAAGGGGATGTGTCATTCTTTCGGATAGAAGCATAAAATTCCATTATGTATATATACCACATTTTCTTGATCCTGTCATCTATTGAGGGGCATCTTGATTGCTTCCATATCTTAGCTATAGTAATAATGCTGCAAAAAACATAGTTGTAGATTTAGTGTGGTTTAGCTTGAGATCATTTCCACAAGTGCCCAGGAATGGGATTGCTGCTTCCAGAACTATGTTCATTTGACCTTACAAAATGATGCTAATTGAAATGAACTCTAAGTCATAGAAACAACAAGTATTTTTTTCAGATATCAACCTTGATGTAGGTAAAGTAGTGTATCTAGTTCTTATTTTTATTTCATTTGCCTTTTTCCATTGGTTTATCTCTGGAAATCTCTGTCTTGATTCTGGTACCTTCCATCTTGTATATGCATTTATCTGATTTGGAGAAGGAAAGGGAAAAAATATAGTGATGAAAGAAGTACAAAGAGTGCCCCATTGCAACAATGATATTCACATGACACTATATTGGAAATGAACTTTACAACTTTGAGGTGAGGGTGAGATGTGGAGGGTGGGAAGGGATATGAGAACAACAATGGAGTGGGTAACACTATTCAACAAGGAATGTACATTACTCATGTAACTGTAACCACTCTGTATATTTTTGAAATGAAATAAAATATAAAAATTGAACCCATCCTAGAAAAGTATATCCTTTTCAAAATAATGTATCTGTTACAGTACTTGTAAGGGATTCTAGCTCAAGCTGTTAGACCTGGAAAGGGATATATTGGGAAGCCATCTCAAACAGCAGTCAAAAGTCTGAGAGCTGTGCTCTGGAAAGGTCAAAGAGTCAAGGGAAGACAGGGATATGAGTTATTACCTCAAGAGTATGTAATTTAGAGATGTTGGACGCTAAAACATTAAGACTTTGTAGACAAGATAGATGTCTGTGTTATGGTTGTAATGACCATTGCTCCCTTCTGCTCCCTAACGATAAGGGATTCAATTATCACTATGTATACAAACAATATCTCATGTCAATAGTTGTAACCACCAGCAAGATTGATGCCTTAGTTTGTGGACATACCTGTAGCCACTGACCACTCCCTCCCCTCCCCATAGTAGAAGGAATATAAAGCATGTCAAGCAGGATTTAGGGATCCAGAAGCTGGCAATAAGGCTTTGGGTCCTCTGGTGTCTTCTTTCCTATTACTTCCTGTGATTTCTCAGTTCTTTGGCCATGTATCCCATCATCTTTGCTGTCCCATGGTTGTGGTTAGCGACATTACTGATATTCTGAACACCTCAAAACAAACTATGGAAAAACACTTCCTCAAAGAAGATTGACAAACGTATAGGAGCACCTGGACAGATCCCAAACATCAGCAGTCATACTGTGATCCTCTAGCAAAAAAGTACAATTTAGGAGTATCTTAACTTCTGATAATATAAGAGATGGATAATTGTCCCTTTTGTGTATTTTGTATTGCATAATTTTTCCGAAACACATATACATTGTGAAATAATTTTATTTATTTCATAGGTCACAGACCACGTCACTGGAGTGATGACCCTAATGTCTTATCTCAGTTGCCTGATTCAGACTTGTGAATTGCCTAATTATGAACGTTTCTTCATGAAACTCAACAACACAGAATGAAGTGTCAGGGTTAGGCCATTCCATACCTGTAAGGATTTTTACGTATATTAGAGTAATATACACCTACACTGCTCAGCACTTACGGCACATTGGTATGTTATAATTATCTTCAGATCAGAAACACGCTAGAGCTTAAAGTAGAATGATGGGCTACACATTTTCAATGCAAGAGTGATGATCACCTCCTGCAATTATTCTCAGTGGAGAATCCTTCCTATACATTTTACTGACTTAGCTTCTACTCTGTGCTTTACCATTATCAGACAGGGTCACACTGTATTGAGCCACAATACTGCAGCAATCTTAGCTGCCTTTGAATTTTACCTTCAATCTTGATACCAAGGTCAACTCTGCAACTCTAATCACATAGTTAATTGACACCCGAACTTTTCAAGCCTGGTTAAAAATTCAGCTATCACTGCTCATTGCCAGTGTTAAAGATCTCACTCCTTTAGATTTGTTGTGCATCTTCTTGTATTTCCAACACTGCCTTAGATGTTGGTTTTTGAAGTAGAGCTTTTAGTTTGCATTTGATTTATGGAGGTGTTAGTGACACCAGTTGAACTGCATATATTATAATGTAAGTAATTTGATGTTTTGACATATGAATTTAATTTTGGCATTGAAGAAGTGAATAAACAGCACTCACAAAAATTTCTTTATGTGTATTGGTATTACTTTATTGTGAACTTCCTAAAAGCCAGCCATGGGAGCACATGTCTCTAATCCCATCACTTCTGTGTCTGAGACAAGGCTTGAAAGGTCCAGACTACTTGGCACTTCATAGTGAGAAACTTTCTACAGAGAAGGGGAGAGAATAGCAAAAAGAGCAAATAAATCTTCCAACAGTTTTGTTACATATTCTTTACACTTAGCCATTAAGACCACTATAATAGTATTTTTTATGACTTCTTACCTACTATTTTCCTGTTCTGAGCTGTTTTGTTTATGGATCTCTAAGAAATCATATAAGAATCGCATAAGAAATCTATATAAATCATATAAGAAATCATAAAAAATAGTTTTGTTGGGATATTTAATCCAAAAGGAATAATTTCAGGAAAGTATTAAGCATATAAAATGTAATGCAGAGCTGGGAAGGTGGCCCAGTGGTAGAGCGCTTTGACATGGATTTGTTCTCCTTAAGCAATTACTCCAGGAATAATAAACAGTGGAACTGAATGATGTTAATTCAAGTATTTCTTTAGAAATTAAACCAATCTTTATTTGCTATAAAGATCACTTACAATGTCATTACCTACACCCTTTTCATTTAAAATATTTATATTCTGTAGCAATGTCATTGCCGTTATTATCATGCATGAGGCCCTGGGTTCGATTCCTCAGCACCACATAAGCAGAAAAAAAAAAGCCAGAAGTGGTGCTATGGCTCAAGTGGTAGCTTGCTAGCCGTGAGCTGAAGAGTTGAGGGACAGTGCACAGGCCCAGAGTTCATGCCCCACGACGGGACCCCCCCCCCAAATGTAATGCGTTGACTCTTTATTGAAAACTTCAGCAGTTGTAGTTTATTTATTCTGACAACAAAGATTATAAACTAAGTTACAATGGTATTCCAAATGGAACACAGAACTAGAAACATGAAAGGTAGCACTAAAGAATGCTACTGCTACCACTAATCGAGTAAGAATGAAATTTAGGCAAACCTCCCTCAGAGTAAAAGCCACTGGACAACCCCAACATTGCTTTCATTGTTTCATATGAAGAAAAGACTTTTTTTTAAGTAAAGACAGTTTTTCACACATATTTATATCAATTAAGTATGTATTTCTTAAGGCCTTCAGGAAGAATGCTGTGATCATGTTGATGGAAGCTGATTTCTTTTTTTGGTCCGGTGGTGGGGCCTGAACTCTGGGCCTGGGTGCTGTCCCTCAGCTCTTCAGCTCAAGGCTAGCGCTCTACCACTTGAGCCACAGCACCACTTCCGGCTTTTTTCTCTTTGCTTATGTGGTGCTGAAGAATCGAACCCAGGGCCTCGAGCATGCAAGGCAAGCGCTCTACCACTGAGCCACCTTCCCAGCCCCTGGAACCTGATTTCTACACAATGGAAGCTGGTGTCTATACAATGTGCAGACACCATTCCATGCACTGCACCTGCATTAGGGTAATTTTAGTGCTCATGAGTATTTTTCAAGTTAAGAAATGAATTAAGTATTTTATTAAAAACAGAAGCAGGCATAAGGCTAAACAAATTTCCTAAGTACCTAAGACTGATCAGTTGTTTTAGACCCATAATTCAAATCCAGGTTTCCACCAGGCATATCTGAGGATATTCTGTGTCACATTCATTACCTTTCAAGAGCTATGGAGCAGATGAACCCACATTATCTTCCTAATTATGGTAATAACGGCAATGACATTGCTACAGGATATAAATATTTTTAAATGAAAAGGGTGTGGGTAATGATATTGTAAATGATCTTTATACCAAATAAAGATTGGTTTAATTTCAAAAGAAATACTTGAATGAACATCATTCAGCTTCCACTGTTTATTATTCCTGGAGTAATTGCTTAAGGAGAACAAATCCATGTCAAAGACACTTGTGCTGATGAACACAGGCTTTTAGCATTAAGTACCTTGAATATACAGGGAATAGTTTGTTGTGGATATATAATCCAAACAAGTAATTTTTGTGGCTCCTTACTTCCTTGTTGTACCAAAGAAAATCTGTTCCGTATTCTAAAACATGTATCAATTTAATGGATATTAGTGATATCAGTTTGAAGTAGGTGTGCGTAATATATGTAATGTATGCTATTACATAACATATGAATGATATAGTTATAATGTATGTATCATTACTGATATTCTATAACTACTATAAATAATATATGTATAAAACTGGTTTTACTATTATACTGTGAAGGATAGAAGGAATGACAACTTTATTTATATAAATATATTTGTAAGTTGTAGTCACATAAGTTATTTTTGTGCCAATACTGAGACTTGAACTATGTTCTAGGTGTTGTCCCTGATCCATTTCACTCAGACTAGCTTCATATAGCTATCTTCAGAACTCAGCCCCTAAATAGCTTGGATTGCAGATTTTAGTCATGTTAAATTTTTTAATTCCATCCTTGGTAGGTTCGTACATAATTATTTTTGAATGTTCAATTATATTATGATAGTCCAATTCTAAACCAATTCAGAATAAATAACTACTTATTGGAGAAAACTATATATTGCAATTGAAATTGTAAGGACCCTACTTTACTATCAATTTTCAAAGATATTGCTAGTTTAATTCCTGGACAGACAAGTAGAAAAATTAATTTATGTGTGCATAATACATGTAATATACTATATTACATAATATACAAATAATATATTTATAATATATGCATAATTAGGGATATTCTATAATTACTATAAATAATATATGTATAAAACTGGTTTTAATATTATACTGTGAAGGATACAAGGAATGACAAGATCCCTATCTTAACTATCTCATTTTCAACAATATGTAAACTATGCTATAAACATATATCATCAAGCACACCTGTGTAATCACATATTCACCTTCAAATATTCTCCTCATCACTATCAACATCCTCTAAGATTGGCTACAGTTATCTACAGCAAACACTTTGTGATACTTTCTGGGTAATGTTGCTTGTCTTCATCCTTATCAGCCCTTCATCAACTTCAGTGAAGAGCATTTTCTCCTGCTTTGCCTGTAGATGATATCATCCCAGCAAAGAAACTGTGGCTGGCACTTGAGCACTGGTATATTCAGAGGTTCTTTGGTTGTGTTTTAGTGTAAATGAAAACATACTGATTTGAAAATACTATAAATATTCGTTCTTTAAATTTATTGTTAATTTAAATATAATAGGGGTGCTTTTAGTAGTGCATGCTTTTAAATCTAGCTATTTAAAAGTCTGGAAACAGAAGATCATAGTTTTAAGCTAGACTAGGGAAATGAACCATGAGACACTTATCTTCAACTAAGAACCAAAAAGCTAAAAGTGGAGCTGTGGCTCAAATGGAAGACTGGCAGCCTGAGCATAAAAGAAAAGTAAAAGAACCTAGGCCCCTAATTTAAGTCACAGTATTAGCACTCATATACTATATATACATATACATGGTTCCTAAAATATCCTGTGAGTTAATTTGTCAAAACCTGGTCATAGATTACATATGAGGTGTGAAGAAGTATGTAAGTCTGAAGTGACCCGAAGGTATTTTGACAAGACAACTAGAAGAGTTGTCACTTAATCGAATAATAATGAGGGATAGGTTTGTAGATAAAGATCAAAGCTCACTTTGGGATCTTTTGAGTTTCTTAAAATCAGCAGCTAGGAGTTGTCAGTAGACAGGATGCTATAAAGGACTTGAATTAAAGAAAGAACAGAGCTGGAGGAAAAAAACAGAAATAGTTACATGTACTCAATGGTAACAATCATGAGAAGGAAGATTACAGAACTAAGCCCTGAGATACACAAATATATAAAACATGACAAATGAAGAAAAATTAATAAGGATGTAATGCAGACTTATAGGGATAGGTATTTTTAATGTTTAAGTGTTATGAAGTGATTGTGTGATGACCTAAAATTTAAGAAATTGGTAAGGTCAACTATTCCTTGGGCCAACCATAGCTGATAGTTTAAGTAAAAAGGGGCCAAAATAGTGTGTCTTGATATATCAAAGTGAAACCAGATCAATATTTGGAAAGCCATTTTTTGGACATGTAGTTGGATTGACAATTACTGTAGTTTGTTCAAGTGTCAGTAGAAGGGTACAGTTTTAGCACAATGATAGAAATCTTTCAGGGATCTGGTAGATTTTCCCTCTGTCTTCAATTTCCCTTTTTTTTTCTGAGAACTAAAATATCATCACTGGAAGCCAGTCCCAAATTGTGCTTTTGGCAAGTTACCAGATATTCAGTCTATCACATGCCCGAATGACAGAGAACGGGAACAGGTATACATTGAGCACTCACAGTAGACTGGTCTCTGGAATTTCTCATGAAGAGCCTTCTGCCGTTGTGGGATAGATAGGGCTGGATAATATACAAAATAGCCATCATACATTGAAAGTATTCTGCTAAGTTGACACCTGAGATACTGGATGTTTTAACTGCATTGTATTGATTTTGATGAATCAGTTAATCAGATTCCTTATACCATATCATGTTACTAGTCTGTGAAATGCATGTTTATTGCATTTTCTTTGTATAACATATAGTATGTTTTGAAATTTGGTATAAATCATTCATCGTTTTATTTTTTTCCATATGGATTACTTCTAGTTCTTAAGAGTGGGGAAATGCCCTGGAACTTTGTACCTTGAAGTCATATGTTGCCATGTGTCATATCTTATTTTCCTTGTACAGAGTTGGTAATAAATCATATGTAATTTATTTTTTATTTTAATTTATTGTCTATTGCAGAGTTTGAACTAGGGCCCTGGGCACTGTTCCTGAGGTCTTTGGCTCAAGGTTAGCTCTCTACAACATTGAGCCACAGTATCAATTTTAGTCATGTGTGATTAGTTGGTGATAAGTGTCTCAAGGGAACTTTTCTGCCCAAGCTGGCTTTGAACTGTGATCCTCAGATATCAGCCTCCAGATTAGCCAAGATTACAGGCATGAGCTACCAGCACCTGGCTATACGTAATCTAAACTGAAGTTTTCTTCAAGTGTTTAATCCTACATTGAAGTTATTTTTCTTACAAACTTCCTAATACATATGTAATCTATTCTATTTTGAAAAGTACTATTGTACTTCCCACTTATTTGTGGCATTTCTGAAATCCAAGTTCCTCTGTGTTTCAAGGTGGATACTTTTGCCTGTAACAAGTATTGTTGTTGAACACATAACATCTGGCTACTTAGAAAACAAAAGATGTGAAACTACTGTAGCCAGATAAAGAACTTCCAGGACAATTCAAGGGCAACTCATGTACTCTCTGTGTAGGTGAATAGGGACCATAGAAAAGATTTTCTTATACTTATAAGTGATTGAGTGTGTGTGCACATAGATGATCACTTGTTTATCTGTTGCTATAGTTTTACACATTCACTAGTAAAACAATATCATATATATATGCATATATATATATATATACGTATATATATATATATATATACACATATATATGCAGATCACAGTTTCCAAAATCCAGGAACCACCTCCATGGGCATCACTTTCTTATGTTGCTCTTTGGGTAATAAGAATGAAACCTGGAACTGTCCAGTGGTTGAGAAATTACTCAGCGATTCAAGCATTTATCTTTCAATATATTGCTTGCTCCTAACACTAAAATTAGAAAGACTGTTAATATATAATATATGTTATATATAATATATTCAATATATTATATTGAATATATAACATATAATATATTGCATATTATAATATATGCTATATACAATACCTGACAGTAGTATATATTTGTAAGGAAAAATACAATAAACGTATCAATGTCCACACTTTCCTAGCCATGATTAAGTTCAGTAGATTTAGATGCATTACATCTCAATAGGAAAAGTATACTGAAGTTCTGAGGACCTTGAGCTAGATAAGGAGAATTCCTGTAAAAGAAGCCTCTCCTCAATTATGAGAAAAGATGTTTGGAAATTTGTTTGGGTTTTTTTTTTGGGGGGTGGTAATGGGGCCTAACTCTGGGCCTGGGTGCTGTCCCTCACCTCTTCACCTCAGGGCTAGTGCTCAACCACTCAAGCCATAGCACCACTTCTTTTTTTTTTTTAATATTTTTTATTGTGAAAATATTGTACAGAGGAGTTACAATTACATGGACAAGATAATGAGTACATTTCTTATCAATTATTGTAGCCTCCTTCTTTGTTTACCCTTCCCATTCCTTCCCAGCCACCATCCGGCCCCCCCACTCAATCCCCTCCCCCACCAAAGTTGTAAAGTTCGTTTTTGACATGACAACTTCTCATTGTTGCAACGGTCCACCTGTATCCTTATTTAAACGACTAGTTTTTCCCCTTCCCCTCCACAAATTATACTGACATCAAATACAGTGAAAACTGGGGTTATACTGTGGGGGAGGGACACACAAAGCAAAAAGAAATAATCTTATAAATGCATTAGAAACAAATGCATGAAAGAAAAAAAAAACATTTAAATGCATATCTTAGGGTTCATTTTCCTAACATCACCTTATCTGACCTTTTCTGCTTGACTCATACATATACTAGATATTGCAAATAAGGGAAATCATGGGACCTATGTTTCTTTGGGGCCATAGCACCACTTCTGGCTGAGGAATCGAACCCAGGGCCTCATGCATGTAAGGCAAGCACTCTAACCACTGAGCCACCTTCCCAGCCCAAGTTTGGTAGTTTTCGAGAAGAGGAATTTGGCATTTGCTTTGCATCCTTGATTAGTAGGTATCATTTTGCTCCAAATTTTGTCTCCTTTTATGTTCCCTAAACACTTACACAGAATCATCATTCCATAGCATATCGTTGTCCTTCTTTTACTTCTTTTATCATTATTGTTTTGTTGTTGTTGTTTTGCTGATGCTGAAGCTTGAACTCAGGGACTAGGCAGTGTCCCTGAGCTCCAGGCTAGTGATCTACCACTTGAGCCACAGTACTACTTCTGGATTTTTCTTCCTGGGCTTGCTTTGAATCATAATACTCAGATCCCGCCATCCCGGGTAGCTTGGATTACAGATGTAGGCCACCAGGGCCCAGCAAGCACCTCTCTTTCAGATATTATTCTAAAAGCCTCCTATCCAAGGTCACTCCTAAAATAGTAAATGGAACTATGCCAATAGTTCCTTCACACTCTCATCTCCTGTTATGGCTATAGTGTGTCTTTTCCATCTTATTTTGAACCTACTTGACTGTTCTCTTCCTTATCCATGGTTCTAGGTGTGTTACTAATAATTAACTAAATTTAGTGGGTATAAACCCTAAATCACTCAACTATAAATTTCATTTAATTTTTTCAATATGATTGTTTTTCTGTACAAATATGAGCTTATACTCAGCTTCTTGCACCTACCTCTTGGCATAAGCAGAGCCTAGGCTTATTCTACCTCAAATACAAGAGGTTAGCCAAATAATTGCCTACAGTATTCCTGCCTAGGAGTCAGGACAAGTAGTTGAGTGCCTGAAAGAAGCAATGCATTCCTGGCATGGGAAGGGATGGAAGAGACAAGAGCCTAGAGAGCAAACTGGCAGTCACATTTAACAACTTCTCCTTTGGGGAAACTGACCTCCTGCAAAGAGGCGGTGAGATAACACCTAGTGAATTTTCATATATGAAGGAAGTTGTCATGTCTCACTACACAACTCACTTGTAGTCAAAGACAGGGTCATTCTTTTGTGTCCTCCATAGGTCCAGTCTCACTTAATCTCCATCTTAGACTTTGCCCAGACTCTATTCCTACCAGAAGATCCCTAATGAGGAGAAAAGTGTGATCTCTTGGCTTCTGACTGGCCCTGTGGGAACTGAGGCCACTTTTAGTTTTGAACCTATTCCTCCTGACAAGGCTGTGGTGGGTGGTGGGAAAGCTCATTCTCTGAATTGTGCCCTAGTACCAAATCTCTTCAGAGAAAGCCAAGGAATTACAGATTCTGCCCGGGGGTGTGGGAGGGGAGGAGGAGGGCGCGGTGAGTTTCTCCATATCCAAAGAGTTCAATTAATATCTGATTATGAGGCCCAGGTGTAGGTCCTTCACCAGATCCTTCAAGCTGGAGTGGATGTTAGCTCAGACTCCAGGCCATCGTCATATTTCTCCAGCTCTTTCTCATGAACAAAATGGTCATAGGAGTTGAGTTCAGAAACAAGGAGAAATGAGAAAAGCAGAAGAATCATTGGCACGGGGAGGAATTAGAAACTTTGGGTGAAAAAAGGGCTCAGAAAATCTAGGATCACTCACATCATTTGGGAATCACATCATAAGATTAGGGAATAAAAGTAATAAATTACTACCTAATTAGTAACTCCACTGCTCTGACTACATTACAAGTGTTCTGTCAAAAGCTACTGTCCTGGCTCTATTTTGATGAGGAAAATGGAGCACATTCACAAAGTTCTCAGTATCTTCATCCATAGCCAGGTTGTTCTTACTCTCTACTTTTCTGTTATTTTCCTTTGCTAGATTCTATCAATGACACTTGAAAGTGTTATCATCTTCAGACATGTAATTACATTTTCTTTTAATCCATTTGTTATAAAAATAAAACAAATTATGGGGAAAACTATGTCTATGGTACATTTTCTTCCAAGGTATATTTATTTTATGTTAAGTATTATTTTAATAGTTTCATTTTTAAAACTTGAGGAAAATGTTTTGTAACTATTAGCACTAATTATTGCACCTGTTTTTGTATTTTTCCATGTCTGTATGTTTGTTATTAAGCTTCTAACATTTTCTTTTCCCACAACTGTTGCCTTCTTAAAATTTCTTCAAATTATAAACTATATATAATAGTCCTATATGTGTTCATTGATATATTTAAATTTTGATCTAATATCCACATATTATAGGATATCTTCAAACTCTTGTAATTGCTCTGAAAATCTGTATGGAGGTCCCTCATTAAAGCAAAAACACAATGCCACAAAACCCAGTGAAAATAGGATTAGGAATCTATCCAAAAATATTTAGCAATGATACAGTAGAAACATTCACTTCTCACTGGGTGCCGGTGCCTCACACCTGTAATCCTAGCTACTCAGGAGGCTGAGATCTGAGGATCGAGGTTCAAAGCCAGCCTGGGCAGGAAAGTCTGTGAAACTCTTATCTTCAATAAACCACCAGAAAACCGGAAGTGGCACTGTAGCTCTAGTGGTAAAGCACTCGCATTGAGCTGAAGAGGTGAGGGACAGCACTCAGACCCAGAGTTCAAGCCCATGACCGACAAAAAAAAAAAAAAAAAGCTGATAATGAGCTGAGCTGCTAGAGGTAGTTTCCCTAAAGATCTAAGAGCTAAAAGTGGAGAGGCAAACCCAGAGCTCTGCACCACATCAGTCCACCATGCCAATTGCTTCTACCATAGTACTAGCTACCCAGTTTGCACACTCATGACCTTTTTACCCTGATTGTGCCCCACAATCCCTCACAACTTTTACTCTTTCACTTTGTCTATGCTTTCTTGTCCCTGCTAAACTCTTCTGGATGCCTGTATTAGCTACCCCAACCCTTGCAAAGCTGTTGCTGCTACCCAATTTCCTGCCACTTCAACTCAGTTATTACAGTCACAATTACCCTTTCCCTGGTATCCTAGTCTCTGCTACTCTTTTCTGCTACCCATAATTCATAACACCATGGTTCCAGCCACTTGACCCCGACACCCTTGTCTCTGATACCACATTCCCAAACAAAACAAGGGAATTGTGGGCACAGACAGTCAACTTGGGTACTCCTCTTGCAGGCACATTGGGACATTATTCTTCAGGTATTTAACACAAGGGACTTACTGGCTGTGGAAAGAAATGAGGTTACTCAGAGGTGACTAATATCCAAGGATATCAACTGACAACTTGTTGCTAGGAAAAGAAAGCCCTAAGGTGAAAGTTAATGAGAAAAAGTTTTACAAAGATATTGGGGATGATGCAATAGGTTTAGCTTAGTCCCTTCTACTAGTGATCTGAATTATTTTTTGACATAGATATGTAACTACTTTGCATTTTAAAAATTATATGAAGATGCACCTTTGTGTGGTACTTATATTAATTTATGAAATAGTTGCATATGATCACGTTAATGATATTCAATATTTTATGTTCAATGTTATGCTCATGAGGCTGCCTTTGGCAATATGAATTGAGCTCTCTAACAACAAATGGAATTTCATTGTCAAATACTACAAGGAGATTACTGATACTAGTACCAAAATGAAAGCTGGAACAAAAAAACTGAAGAAAGCTGCAAGTTTGATGGGAAGGAGTCAGTGGTAAGAGCTATGATGAAAGAGAAATTTTTCACCATGGAATCTTGGAAGAATAGAATGTGTTTTGTTGAATTACTAGCTTTTTAAACCTTCTTAGAAAGCAGAACATTATTTTTATTCTTGCTTTTTGGTAGCTGTTTAATGAATGGTTTAACAAAAAAATTATCAAAATGACTGAAAATTAAATGATGTGAATTATCAGATTAACATTATACCTAAAGTTGCCCTGAGATGCAGGAAGGTTGGATTCTTTTCTATTAAATTAATGGAATAAACTTCCTTTTGAATGGTTGGACAGTCCATGACACTTTTTCCAAAACAAGAAAAGATAATGGAGAGAAAAAAAAAGAGGAAGGAGACTCAATACAGCTGAAATTAGCATGTTCTCATTTGGAGTTTAATGGTTTTTTTCTACAAAGAATAAGAATTTCATCTTAACATAATAATTTCAAAATGGATGTGCTACAGGATAGCTTGTAAATGTAATATTTAATGCTGTTGAATTACTTGAAGACAAATGTTTACAGAAAACTTTAAATTCCAGAAAACTGTAATGTTCCAATAAACACCTGGAAGAAATATAATTTAAAATTTCATGGTTCAAAGCAAACCCTGACAGGAAAGTCTGTGAGACACTTATCTCCAAACAGGAAGTGGCACTGTGGCTCAAGTGGAAGAGGGCTTCCCTTGAGCTGAAGAACTCAGGGATATGTTCAAACCCAGTCCCTGAGTTCAAGCCCCAAGACTGACAAAACGAAATTTAAAAAAATTTAAGCATTAGGGATGGGAAGAAGACTCAGTGGTAGAGTGCTTGTCTTGCATGAATGAGGTCCTGGTTTCAATTCCTCTGCACCACCTAAGCAGAAAAAACTGGAAGTGGCGCTGTCACTCAAGTGATATAGCCTTGAGCTGAAGAGCTCAGGGACAGTGCCCAGACCCAAAGTTCAGGCCCCCCTACCAACAACAACAACAACAAAAATTAAAGCATCAAACAACCCGAAGAGGTTGTCCAGAATGAGTGCGGCATTATCCGTTTACATGACTTAGTGACTTGAAACCTAGTTTACCAGGGGAGGTGGTGGGCAATTTGTGTCTTTGCCAAAACCTGCGAAATTATTTTGTACTTTCCCAAGGAGGGACAAAGCAGGGAATGGGGGGAGGAGGATAGGTGTTTTGCGGCCTTGCCTTTTGGTTCAGTGATTGTTTTCTGGAGTCAAATTCAGAGAAATACTGCTTGCAATCCTAGTTGCATGGGCAATGAAGAAGCCATGCCCTGGAAGTGGTTTTTGCATTGTCCTTGGCCCGGTTCCAACCACCACTGGAAAATCCAAGTCCCATTTCAGGACCAAGATGCCTTGAAGATTACTGATCCACTGGGCAGGTGGACCTAACCACATCCAGAAAAGGCAAAAAATTCAATGCCGAGGGCAGCACTGGAAATCTACAACAGGCAGAGATTTTTTAATATATTTTATTGTAAAAATACTGTACAGAGGGGGTTCAGTTACATGAGTAGGGTAATGAGTACATTTCCTATCAAGCATTGTTACCTCCTCCTTGTTTTTTTCCCTACCATCCCTTCCCTCCCCACCTCTCCAACTCCTCCCTCCTCAATCCCTGCCTGACATTGTAAATTCATTTTCCACATAGTGTCCTGTACATCTCTTCATCACAATGGGTCAACCTGCAGCCCCATTTAAGCATTTTGCTATATCCTTTCCACTCCCCAAATCACAAAAGTGAATATACAAGATGCAGAACATTGGAATCAAATACAGTGAAAACAGGGATTATACCGTGGGTGGATGAACCTACAAAAGAATCACATAGTGCATTATAAGTATATTAAAAACAAAACCAAGACTGACTTGGGGTATATTTCACTTAACATCAACTTATGTGGTCATAATAACATAACTTTTGATCTTTTCTGCTTGTCCTAGACATGTACTAGTCCTTGCAAATAAGGGAAAGCATGGGACCTATGTTTCTCTGGGCCTGGCTTACTTCACTTAATATAATTTTTAACAAGTCTTTCCATTTCCTAACAAATGGGGCATTGTCATTCTTTCTAATGGAGGCATAGAATTCCATTGTATGTGTTGTGTGTGTGTGTGTGTGTGTGTGTGTGTGTGTGTGTGTGTATCACATTTTCTAGATCCATTCATCTACTGAGGGGAATCGGTGTTGGTTCCATATCATAACTATAGTGAGCTATAGTGAGTAATGCTGCAACAAACATGGTTGTGCTGGTAGCTTTGGTATGACCTTGTTTGTGATCATTTGGGTAAATGCCCAAAAGTGGAATTGCTGGGTCATAGGGAGCTCTATGTGTAGTCTTTTGAAGAACTTCCATACTTCTTTCCAATGTGGTTGAACAAGTTTACATTCCCACTAACAATGCAGTAGGGTTCCCGCCAACATCTGTAATTATTACATTTCTTGATTATAGACATTCTAACTGGAATGATGTGTGATCTCAATGCTATCTTGATTTGCATTTCTTTTATGGCTAGAAAAGTTGAGCATTTCTTCATGTGTCTAATGGGCATTTTCATTTCCTCTTCAGAGAAATCTCTCTTTAAGTCGTTAGCCCACTGAGTTATCCAGCAGTTGTTTCTTTGATGATTTGTTGTTGGGGAATTTAATTTTTTAAGTCCTAAGTATATTTTAGATATGAGACCTTGTCCATTTTATGACTCATGAAGATCTTCTCCCAGTCCGTGGGCTGTCTACAGTTCTTGTTAGCTTTGACCTTTGCCTTGCAGAACCTCTGCGGTTTCATGCAATCCCATTTGCCCAACCTTTCTTTGATTTGTTTTGTTTCTTGTTCTCTATTAAGAAAATTTCGGCGTGTGCTAAAGAGCCCTAAAGTTTCTCCTATTACTTCATGTAAAGTTTTCATGGTGTCTGCTTTTATTTTAAGGTCTTCTGTCCACTTGGAGTTGATTCTGATGCAGGGCGATATATACGGATCTAGTTTTAGTTTAACAGGTGTTTAATCAATTTTGCCAACACCATTTACAGAAAAGGCTATCTTTTTTCCACTCTATTTTTTTTAGGTCCCTTGTCAAAGCTTAGGTGGCTATAGGTCAATGGATTCATTTCTGAGTCTTCAGTCCTTTTCCATTGGTCCTCAGGTTTGTTCTTGTGCCATTATCAAGCTGTTCTTATTGCTATGGCTTTTTAGTCTAGTTTGACATTTGGAACTGATATTGCTTCAGCACTGTTCTTTCTGCTAAGGATTGACAAACCTACAGCCAGCATTATAGTTAATGGCAAAAAGTTAAAATCATTTCTTATAAATTCAGGAATGAGGGGCTGGGAATGTGGCTCAGTGGTAGAGCGCTTGCCTTGCATGCATGAGGCCCTGGGTTCCATTCCTCAACACCACATAAGCAAAAAGAATAAAAGCCGGAAGTGGCGCTGTGGCTCAAGTGGTAGAGTGTTAGCCTTGAGCTGAAGAGCGGCGGGACAGTGCCCAGGCCCAGAGTTCATGCCCCATGACTGGGGCATGAATTAAATAAATAAAATAAATTCAGGAATGAGATAAGGATATCTGCTCTCTCCACTCCTCTTCAACTTAGTATTAGAATGCTAGCTGGGGCAATAAGACAAGATACAAACTTAAAGGGGATCCAAATAGGGAAAGATGAAGTAAAACTATCCCTCTTTGCAGATGACATGATCTTGTATTTAAAGAACCCCATGGACTCCACTCCCAAGTTACTTGAGCTGATCAGAAACTTTGGCAAACTAGCAGAATATAAAATTAACCCTCAAAATTCAATGGCTTACCTGTATTCCAATAACAATAACAGTGAGGCTGAAAATAGGAAAGCAATACCTTTTTAATATTCGCAAAAATATAAAATAGCAAGGAGTTAACTTAAGTGTCTGCTTTGAGTTCAAGGTCTTTGATCCATTTGGAGTTGATTCTGGTGCAGGGTGATATATAAAGATCTAGCTTTAGTTTTCTACATGTAGTTAACCAGTTTTGCCAGCACCTTTTACTGAAGAGGCTGTCTGTCTTCCATTCTATTGTTTTAGCTCCCTTATTGAAGATTAGATGGCTATAGGTCTGTAGGTTCATTTCTGGGTTTTCAATTCTATTCCATTGTTCCTGAGGTCTGTTCTTATGCCAATACCAAGCTGTTTTGATTACTATGGCTTTATAGTAGAGTTTGAAATTTAGTATTGATATTCCTCCAGCAGTGTTCTTTCCGTTGAGGAGCGTTTTTGCTATTCGGGGTCTTTTATTGTTCCATACGATTTTTTGGATTGCCTCTTCTATTTCCTTGAAGAATGAGGATGGAATTTTGATAGGTATTGCGTTGAATTTGTAGATAGCCTTGGGAAGTATTGCCATTTTCACGATGTTAATCTTTCCAATCCAGGAGCATGGGAGGTTTTTGCCATTTTTTAAGTTCTGTGTTGATTTCCTTTTTCAAGATTTTAAAGTTTTCATCATAGAGGTCCTTCACTTCTTTAGTTAAGTTAATTCCTAGGTATTTTATTTTTTGTGGGGCTATTACAAATGGAGTTGCTTTCCTAATTTCAGCCAAACTTTTCTCATTGTTGGCATACAGAAAAGCCATTGATTTTTGGGGGTTAATTTTATAACCTGCTAGTTTGCCAAAGTTTTGAATCAGCTTGAGTAATTTGGGAGTGGAGTCTATGGGATTCTTTAAATACAAGATCATGTCATCTGCAAAGAGGGAGAGTTTTATTTCTTCTTTCCCTATTTGGATCCCCTTTATGTCTGTATCTTGTCTTATTGCTGTAGCTAGGCATTCTAATACTAGATTGAAGAGAAGTGGAGAGAGTGGGCATCCTTGTCTTGTTCCTGAGTTAAGAGGAAATGGCTTTAGTTTTTCACCAGTGAGTATAATGCTGGCTGTAGGTTTGTCATATACAGCCTTTATTGTATTGAGGAATGTTCCATGGATTCCTAATTTTTCCAAAACCTTCATCATAAAGGGGTGTTGGACCTTGTCGAATGCTTTTTCTGCGTCTATTGAGATAACCATGTGGTTCTTATTCTTGCTCCTGTTGATGTGATGAATAATATTAATTGATTTGCGTATGTTGAACCAGCTTTGCATCCCTGAAATGAAACCTGTTTGATCGTGGTGTATGATTTTTTGGATGAATTGTTGAAGTCGGTTGGCCAAAATTTTGTTGAGAAGTTTTGCATCAATGCTCATCAAAGAAATGGGTCTATAGTTCTCTTTCTTTGATGAGTCCCTGCCTGGTTTTGGGATGAGGGTTATGATGGCTTCATAGAATGTGTTCGGTAGTGAGCTTTCTCTTTCAATTTCATTGAAGAGTTGGAGGAGAATTGGTGTGAGCTCTGTTTTGAAGGCCTTGTAATATTCCACTGTAAAACCATCTGGTCCTGGACTTTTCCTAGCTTGGAGGTCTCTTATTGCTGTTTCTATTTCAATGCTTGATATGGGCCTGTTAAGATACTTTAACTCATCTTGGTTTACTTTTGGCATGTCAATATTTGCTAGGAAGAGGTCCATTTCTGTCAAGTTCTCAAACTTATTAGCATAAAGTTTTGAGAAGTATTCCCTTGTAATGTTCTGAATCTTGGTTGTTACCGTGGTGATGTTTCCATTCTCATCTCTCAGTTTATTAATTTGGGTGTGTTCTCTTCTTTTTCTGATAAGATTTGCTAAGGGACTGTCAATTTTGTTAAGTTTTTCGAAGAACCAACTCTTTGTTTTGTTGATTCTTTCTATAGTTTTTTTGGATTCTAATTCATTTAATTCTGATTTAATTTTGATTATTTCTTTCTGTCTACTGGATTGGGTTTTATGTTGCTGCTTTTTTCAAGGAGGTTTAGATGTGTCATTAAATTGTTAGTTTCAGATCTCTCCAATATGTTGATGTAGGAGCTGAGAGCTATAAACTTGCCGTTGAGTACTGCCTTTGCTGTGTCCCAGAGGAGCTGGTAATTTGTGTGTTCATTTTTGTTGAATATCATGAACATTTGAATTTCCTTTCTAATGTCTTCCATGACCCACTCATGATTCAGCAGTGTGTTGTTCAGCCTCCATGTGATACCGGACTTTCTTTGGTGGCTTTTGGTGTTGAGTTCTAATTTTATTCCCTTGTGGTCACAGAGAATGCAAGGTATAACTTCAATGTTTCTGAATTTAGACAAGTTTGCTTTGTGGCCTAAAATGTGGTCTATTTTAGAAAACGTTCCATGGGCTGCTGAGAAAAACGTGTATTCTGATGCTGCTGGGTGAAATGTTCGATAGATGTCTGTTAAGTCTAGTCGATCTATGCAGCTGTTTAGATCTGCGGTTTCTCTGTTGAGTTTTTGCCGAGTTGATCTATCTAGTGAGGAGAGTGGTGTGTTAAAATCCCCAACAATTAATGTCTTTGGATCTATATGGGATTTGAGGGAAAGTAGTGTTTCTTTGATAAATTTGGGTGCTCCATTGTTTGGCGAATAGATATTTAGAATTGTAATATCCTCCTGAAGGAGAGATCCTTTAATTAGTATGTAGCAACCTTCTTTATCTCTTCTCACGAATTTTAATTTGAAGTCTATTTTATCTGATATTAGGATTGCAACTCCCGCCTGTTTATGGGGTTCGTTTGCTTGGTAGATTTTGTTCCAGCCTTTAGCATTGAAAATGTGTTTGTTTTTACGGGCAAGATGTGACTCCTGCAGGCAGCAGATAGAAGGGTCTTGTTTTTTCCAACTAGACAGTCTATGTCGCTTAATTGGAGAGTTCAGTCCGTTAAGGTTAAGAGATAGGACTGAGAGGTATTTGGGAGTTCCTGCCATGTTCTCTACCTTCTTGGGGGCTGCGAAAACTGGGTTCTTCCTATGGTTCTTGGATTCTCAGTTTGGGTGCAGTTTCTTGGCCTTTATTGCGGTCTTGTTGGTTTTCTATGTGTAGGACATCTTTAAGAATCTTTTGTAGGGCTGGTTCGGTGGAGATGTATTGTTTCAATTTTTCTTTGCTATGGAAGGTTTTTATTTGGCCTTCAGTTATGAAGGTGAGTTTAGCTGGGTACAGTATTCTTGGTTGATAGTTGTTTGTTTTTAGGGCATGGCATATATCATTCCCGGCTCTTCTTGCTTTGATTGTCTCTGCTGAGAAATCTGAGGTGATTCTAATTGGTTTCCCTTTATAGGTGATTACCCTTTTCTCCTTGACAGCTTTAAGGATCTTTTCCTTGTTCTGAGTTGATCCTGTGTGGATTATAATGTGACGGTGGGATGTCCTATTCTGGTCTGGTCTATTTGGGGTTCTAAAGGCTTCTTGTTTCTGAACAAGCCTATCTTTTTGCATGTTTGGGAAGTTCTCTGCTAGGATCCTGTTAAACAAATTTCCTAGACCATTAACTTCTGTTTCTAGGTGCTCCTCTACACCAATTATCCTTAGATTAGGCCTTCTGATGGTGTCTTCCAGGTGTTGGATAGATCTATCATATTTCTTGGACTTCTCTTGGATGGTTGTATGTTCTATCTCTATAATATCTAGGCTGTCTTCAATCCCTGAGATTCGATCTTCTGCATGGTCTAACCTGCTGTCAAGATTCTCTACTTTGTTTTTTATCTCTTTTCCTTCTAATTGGTCAGCTTTGATGGCTTCAAGTTCTTTGTTGAAGCTCTGTTTTAGGTCTTGTATGATTTTCTTTACTTCCTTAATTTGGTGTTCAGTGTTTGTCCTCAAATCACTTAGCTGATTGGTTATGGTTTCTTTGGACTCCCATTCCTTCTGTTGGGTTCCATTCAGCATTCCCTTTGTGGTCTCCCTGACTTCCTTCAGCTCTTTGTTAATGGATTCCATGGATGCCTTTAGTGCTCTTTGTGTGTTCTCTACCTGGTCTCTCAATTCCTGTATTACTCTTTGATTAGCTTCCTCCCATTCGTGGGATTCCTGCAGCTCTCTTTGAGTGTTCTCAGCCTGCTCACGCCATTCCTCCCTTTCTCTTTGAGTATTCTCAAGTTGTTCACGCAAATCCTGTATCAGTTTTTGAGGAGCTTCCTCATGCTTATGATATTCCTGTATAAACTTCTGGGATGCCTCCTCTCTCTCCCTATCACGCTCATACAGAGTCCTTTGTACGTTGTCAAACTTCTCATTTATCATGTTTGCCAGCAGTGTTTGTAGAGCTATTTGGGAACTCTCCTCTGGATTATTCATTATCTGTTCTAACCCTTGATTATCAAGATTGGGAATTGAGATACCCGAATTTGCCATTTTTCTTGTGTTTTTCCGGCTTACTCTGCCCATTTGAGATGAAGATAGCATCAGTATTGTGCTAGAACACTATCTTAAGGCAACCATCAACCAAAGTTTGCATTTGTACAGTCAATAGTCTACAGATACAATCTAGTTCAACAGATACATCTATTCGACATCAAACAACTATATGTTAAAGGACTTTGAACCGCAGAGAAGAATTTGGAAAACCAGAAATTATTATGGTTAGGGAGAGATGTGGGTAAAAAATAGGAATAGATTGTTGTGGGGAGGCACAGGGAGAGTTAACTATGTCCTACTCACAATGCAGGAAATAGGTTGGGTAGGATGCAAGTAGAGAGAGAGAGAAAAAGAAGAAAGGGAAAGGGGAATGAAAAGAGACCAGAAAAAAAATAGAAACGTAAAAATTAATGTTATTGTAGAGATTAAAAGACCATCTATTTAGAGAGGAATGGGAATATATTGAGAGAAAGGGAGGGACATAGAGGAGATGTGAAAAACTTTAAAAAAATGCTTAAAATATTATATAGGTATAAAGAGGTAGTACTGCTATTAATGAATTTAAGTCTCAGAGGTTTTGAGTTGAGTAATAAGTTTGTGGATTAAGTGTGTACACAATGGGGGATAGGGTCTACTAGTTAACTACGGGTTTATCTGAGGATGTGCAGGCCAAGAGTTAAGTCACATAAAGAAGAACAAAAGAGAGGAAAAGGTGGAAAGGATAGGAAAGTGAGAAGAAAAGATCAGAAGTTCAGTAGAGCTAGACAAAAAACAAAAAGATAATTAAGAATGAAAGAAAAAGAAAAAGAAGACAAGAAAAGAAAGGAAAACACACATTCACGTATTCCTAAAATAAAAATTATAAGAGGAGGAAAAAAAAAAGTTACTGGAAAACAATTATTTTTTCAGAAGTGGCAAAAATTAAAGATTAATAAAAGTTTTAGGAAAGGAAAAAAAATTTTTTATATATATAAGGTAACAAAAAACAAAAAAAAAAAAGAAAAGAAGAAGAAAAAAAGTTCTTTGATTTTTTTTGGGGGGGAGGGGTGGGAAGAATCCTGTATCTCCCTTTTGTCTGTAACCAGAGTCTTGTTGGAGTCTCTGGTCAGCTTGAGGTCTGTGGCTTGATTGGTTTCTTAAATCAGTTTGTTGGAACAGGCAGAAAAATGCTCTGCTTTACCCAAGATTTTGAGATCCCCCTCCCAGGTTAGTTTACTGGGACGGTGATCTGCTTTGAGAATCACAAAAGAGGGGGATGCAGTGATGAGGCCAGGTTCTTGTTAGAGTTGTGGCCTTTCAACAGACAGTAGCTTTTCCCTGGGGCTATTTTGTGAAAAAAAC
This sequence comes from Dipodomys spectabilis, assembly GCF_019054845.1. Taxonomy (NCBI): domain Eukaryota; kingdom Metazoa; phylum Chordata; class Mammalia; order Rodentia; family Heteromyidae; genus Dipodomys; species Dipodomys spectabilis. The sequence goes on along the minus strand of NW_024870916.1, from coordinate 4,043,744 downwards.
TCACAGCACCCAGCCTGGAGCCATTCTCAGGGTTTCTGTTTTTTCAATTGATTGTGGTGGCTGCTAGAGGGAGGGGCAGCCTCTGGCTCTGGTTACCCAGTGAGGAGAGCCCCTTCAATGGCTGGCGCCTGAGCTGGGTGACTTTTCCCTGGATGGAACTGAGTCTGTGAGGTCACTTCACCGTTAAGTTCTTGTGACCTGCTAAATGACCGTTTTATTACAAGGCCTGAGCTGGAGCTAGCCCCTCCTCCGAGCTTTGTCGGTATCCAAGATGGAGATCACCGGTGCTGGGCTGGGAGGGGTGGCCTTCCCTCCTCTGCTCCCTGAGAAGGAGTCAGGACGTTGGGCTTCTACTCACGCCGAGTCTTGGATCCTGAGTCGTCTCTGGTCTGCAAAGTGCAGGATGAAGATGTCCGCTCCTTTTCGGTTCTTGCTGGTGTTGAGTAGAATCCGCTCGTCCGCTGCGTCTGGCTCCTTCGTCCCGGACTGTGTCTCAGGTATGACTCCGCGGTGGTGGTGGCCGCCGCGACCCTGTCACTGCAGCGACAGCTGCTGGCAAGCGCTCATATGTGTCTGCTTGGCTTCCCCTCTCTTGACTAACTCTCTGTCCTGTGATGGCACACTTGGTGTGATTCTCTGGCTTGGGACTGTTCACTGGAACTCAGAAACTGCTTTCTATGCAAGAGATTGTTCAGATTCCAGCTTCTCCTCCGCCATCTTCCCGGAACTCCTTTACCACGTTTTCTTGATCCATTCATCTACTGACGGGCATCTGGATTGGTTCCATATCTTAGCTATGGTAAATAATGTTGCAATAAACATAGTTGTGCTGGTAGTTTTAATATGGTCTTATTTGTGATCTTTTGGGTAAATGAACAAAAGTGGGATTGCTGGGTCATAGGGGAGCTTTATGTGGAGTCCTTTGAGGAAACTCCATACTGCTTTCCAAAGTGGTTGAAGAAGTTTACACTCCCACCAAGAATGCAGTAGGGTTCCCTTGTGGCCCCATCCCCTCCAGCATTTGTTGTTGTAAAAATATGGATTGCTTCACGAATTTGCAAGTCATCCATGTGCAGGGACCATGCTAATCCTCTCTGTATCATTCTGATGTTAGTGTATGGGCTGCCGGATTAAGCACAGTACATTTTTTATATAGAAGGTGTAATTGATTTTCTTAGTCAATTCCACAAAAAAGTAAGTTCAAAAGAATTGTCATGAAATTTTAAAATCATGCAGTTCTTACATAAGCACACATTTTTGATGTTGGCATAATTTGTGGAGGGGAAGGGGAAAATGTTTAAATAGGGATACAAGTAGACCCATTGCAACAATGAAAGGAACTTTACAACTTTGGCATCTCTACTACTGCCATACCTGCAGATTGTAACTTGATTGCTTCTTTTGAGGTAAGTATCACTATACCTGGGTCTGCTTGGACTGTGGTCCTCCTAACACAAGCAAAACACATAGCACCCATCAAACTCTAACAGAGTTTCTGAAACTTCTTTTTTTTTTTTTGGTTTGGGCTTGCCTGGAACTGCAATTCTCTAATCTCTGTTTTCTAAGTAGATAATATTACAGGTTTGAGCCACTTTATCCAGTAAAAGTATACAATTTCAAGATATCTTGATATTGCCTATATTTGTGCTTAACATATATAGCTAACCTTAATTTTCTCCCTCTTTTGTTTAGTACTCTGAGTTGAAAACATTGACTTTCTTAATATACATGGCTTTGTTTTGGGTGGAATCCCATCACAATCCAAAAAATCTCCCAAAAGTTTATGTCGAATCATGGAAAAGAAGGCTTCAGGTTGGAAAAAAAAAAAAACAAAAAAAAGACCCAATGATCCTTAGCTTATAATTGCAGTATACTTATAGTGTTAGTCAATACTTTCTGAAGTATGAGAAGAGAAGGAAGACAGAAATGTGAAAGATGTCAGGTTTCTGGAATTTCTGTAGTTGTCACTTCATGTTATATTCTTCCTTAAAACTTGCTTTATTAAAACCCTCTGGGTTGATATTAGTTGGACTGTTTGGTAACCTTACCCAAGAAATGAAGCTGAGGGCTGGGAAGGTGGCTCAGTGGTAGAGTGCTTCCCTTGCATGCATGAGACCTGGGTTCGATTCCTCAGCACCACATAAGCAAAAAGAAAAAAACCGGAAGTGGCATTGTGGCTCAAGTGGTAGAGCGCTAGCCTTGAGTTGATGAGCTGAGGGACAGCACCCAGGCCCAGAGTTCAGGCCCCACGACCGGACCCCCCCAAAAAAATCTTTGGGCTGGGAAGGTGGCTCAGTGGTAGAGTACTTGCCTTGCATGCTCGAGGCCCTGGGTTCGATTCCTCAGCACCACATAAGAAAAAAGCCGCAAGTGGCACTGTGGCTCAAGTGGTAGAGCGCTAGCCTTGAGCTGAAGAGCTGAGGGACAGCGCCCAGGCCCAGAGTTAAGGCCCCACGACCGGACCCAAAAAAAAAAAAAAAAGAAATGAAGCTGATTTTAGAAGGCTGATGATTTGGTAAATAAAGGAATAATGAGAATGAGCACTGATATTGTCACAGAATGAGCCGACAAGGTTCATTGCTGAACAGCAAAACAAAGCATTTTCAAGTCCGATGATGCACATTCGAACATATATAGATAGATTCATATATGTATACATATACAAACATACATGAAAAAGTATATATCCAGTAGAATATAGAGAGAAAGTTGGTGTGACAAGTATTAAACTATATCAAACTGGTTGCAGGAAAGGTCCAGTAAAATATCAATAGTTTAGCATAGATTTTGCATAGATTTGTAAAGGATGAAAATTCTTTCCTCATTTTATACTTTACAAATATCTTTAGTACGTTTTAAGTTTTTTTATATTGTAGTTGGAGCACCTATATAATGCTGAGAATTGGAATTACATAAAGTATGCAACATGTATAGGCCAGCCAGTATAGGAAAGTTCATGAGATTCTTATTTCCAATTAACCACCAGGAGAAGTGGAGTTCCAGTTCAGATTTTATGTAGAGCACTGGCCTTGAACACAAAAGCACCAGTCAGGCTGTGAGTTTAAGCCCTAGGATCTACAGAAACAAAAACACAAAATATAACTTGGACTTAGATATTTTATAATGAAGCATTTTTATGTACTCTACATTGTTAGAAAGACTAGATTTCTGTGTTAGCTTTATAACCTATCATAATAAGTGATATTGTCCATTTATTAAGCAGAAAGGCTTACTCAGATTTATAAGTTTGAAGGTTTCAGTGTAAGTGTATGTTCAGTTGGTTTTATTGCTTTGGTGGCCTGTGACAAGACAATGTCAAGGTGAGGAGTATGTCAAAAAGAAATGTTTTTGACCTAGAATGATTAAAAGAGAAAAGAAGAAAGTAGATGAGTGTGCATGTTCTCAGAGGTTTCACTCTGAAGAACTTAATCTCCAGAAGAACTATTCAGGTATTCTCCACAGTCTGGGAGGAAATGGAAAGTCATTTTTCTTTAACACATAGGTCTTTCTGGGGCATTCTGAATTCAAATGGCAACATCCTCACCAATGATAATGAATTGTCCAGGGGTGGAATAGATATTGCTATAAATTCCAATCAGATCGCAGCAGACTAAATATTTTATGGAATCCCTATTAAAATACTTTCTTGCAGACTGACTGGGTCTTCATACTACATATTTGTATATCGGTGTGTATGTGTGGGTTTGAATAAACTAATACAGCAATGTAGCAAATTAAAGTATTAGTAAGGCCTTTCTCTTCTCATATCATGAAAGCCTGCCACAATTCTCAATCAAATCCCATTCAAGATTCAAACATTAATGCTCTCTCAAAACTTCTGTATGCAAACCCAGGTACATTCACTTCATTTAAGACGGCAATGATATATGAAATTTTTAAGTCTACCATGGAAAAAAATTATATTAAGCAAAGTTAGCCAGGCCCAAAGAAACTTAGGTCCCATGGTTTCCCTTAATTGCAATAACTAGTATATGTCTGAGTCATGCAGAAAACATCAGATAAGTTGATGTTAGGGAAATGAACCCTAATATATGTATTCAAATGTTTTTTTTTTATTTCAGGTGATTGTTTCTAACACATTTATAAGATTATTTCTTTGTTGCTTTGTATGTCCCTCCCCCATGGTATAACCCCTGCTTTCACTGTATTTGAGGTTGGTATAATTTGTGAAGGGGAAGGGAAAAAAGAAATGTTTAAATAAGGGTACAGGTGGATCCATTCCAACAATGAGATGTACAAGTCGTTATATGGAAAAACGAACTTTACAACTTTGGTGGGGGCAGGGAGGAGGATTGGGTGGAGGGGCAGGGGAGGGAGAATGGGAAGGGATGGGAAGGGGAAACAAAGGAGGAGGCTAGAATGCTTGATAAGTAATGTACTCATTATCTTGTCCATGTAATTGTAACCCCTCTGTACAGTATTTTCACAAGAAAAAAAGAAAAAAAGGAAAATTTAAGTCTTCCAATTACGTTGTCACCAAGGAAACATGTACAATATTTCCTTAAAAAATATCTAGATTGTAGAACACTTTAGCCAGAAAATTGAAGGAGTATACATTATAGGATTTAATTTAAATATTAAGTCACTGAAATGGATATACTATATCCACAACTTAGAGCCCCTTCAAAATACATAATTGCAAACCTCATCTATTACCATCTTCCGTGAAGACAGTCCTTGCTGAAAACGAACCAGATGTGGTAAACCAATTAAAATGTACGCCTTTGTCAAATGCTGTTGTTTTAAAGCATGGAAGTGATAGAACAATTAATGCCAGTGAACAGCTGGTTCTAAGGAGTATGGAAAGTGATTACTTTGGACTCTAAGTGGAAAAATCCACAGATGTTTCAGATTGTGCTTCATTTTGGCATTTGTGAGATATATTTTGGAAAGCACAATGAATGAAAGCATGTTGTTTTATAAAGATTTTCCGACTGACAAACCAGGGAAAGAAAACTTATTGAAATGTTTCAAATGAGAAGACAGACAATAGGGTGGGTAAGATGTGGTATGCAGCTTTAAATACAGACTGAAGCAAAGCAAAGAATGGGAAATTTTTTTCCTTAAAAGCTTTCTGGGTGTATTGTGTTATACACTATAATGATGAAATGATCATTTCTTTGGAAAAGTCATGAAAAAACATTGTCACCTGTTGAATTTCTTTATAAAGTGAATCTTAATTGACAAGAATGAAGAAATTTAAATATGTTAATAAAACATTATTAAGTATTACTTTAATTTTTGATTAAAAGTTAAAGCAAACTGACAGACTATTAGTCCATTAAGATTTATGTTTCCTGTCATATTTATTTTCCTTTTGTTCCTCTTTTTTGGGTGGTGACATTTTTTTCAGAAAGGCAACCTAGTCTTAACCATTACCCACAAAATTTATGCTGTCAGAGAATCAGAGATTTTTTTTATTAAATTAAGACAATAGTAGGCTCATTTTATGCCAAACCAAAATATAAACACCAAAACATTTTTCACTAAAAAACCACTCATAAAAAATCATGAGGGGGAAAAGGCTCAGGAGGACCAGTATAATCCAGGCGCAGGAAGAAAGGCTTAGGAAAACACCTGAACATGTGGCATCCCAATGCATGGCAGCCGGTGCAAAATGCAAGTATCCCTTACATGGGGTGCCCTGGAGGTTCCAATCCTGGGTGTCCACCTCCTTTGTGCCCACAACCTGTAAATCCAGCCATTCCTCCTGGTCCTGTTCCCGGGTGTCCCTTTCTCCAGGACCTCCCCAGGTGAACCCAGCTTTCTCTCCATGTGGGTCCTCTTACCCTGTGACACAGCCACAGTATCCAGGATACCAACCCTCAGGTCCTTACCCTCCCCATGCCCACCACCTGCACCTGGCATATGTCCTGTGAATCCCCTGGCTTCTGGCATAGGCCCACGAGCCCCAACCGACAAGAAAACACTGAAGAAAATGAAGAAAACACATAAAAAGATGCACAAACACCACAAGCATGGCAAGCATTGTTCCTTTTCCTCCTCGTCTTCCAGCAGTGACTCTGACTGAATTCAGGGCCTAGACCCTCCCCTCAAGTCTCACCAGTTTTGCTCTCATCAAGCTTCTGCTGTGGTGTTGTACTAGGAGGAAATTAGCCCTCTGATTCCCACCCCACCCTCATCTGAGCCTTACCCTGCTGTTCAGCCCTGACTGGCTAGGGAAATGGATAAAGTATTTTTGTGGGCTAGTAAAGACCATCTCCTTCCTTGTTGATCGATCTTTTGTTTTCTTTCTCTCTCTTTTTTTTTTTTTTTGGTTCGAGACTGGGACTCCAGCTCAGTACCTAATGCTTTTACTCATTGGCTAGCACTCTAAAAATTGAGCTGTGCCTCCAATCTCAAGAGCTGAAGACTTTAACAGAGGAGCAGTTTTTTGAACATGGTGAAACCTCTGAGCTAAATGCTGAAGACAAGTTTAAATTCTGTAAAATGTGATTTTTTTTCCTTCCATTTCCGTTTGTAATACATGTGGTTGGTGGAAATTTCATAATGATAAAAAAACCTGTACTTTTTTTTTATAAAGGTAGCATACTAGGATCATTTAGAGCTAGATATGTTCCCAGCAGGCCTCCTAATGATTTCATTAACTGCAAGGCTGCCTTGATTCAAAGCAAGAGTCCATTTGGTTGATGAACTTTCTGGAAATGTAATCTCTACTCCTTAGCTCAACATGCTAGCTCAGGTCCTACTCTCATTTTCCAATTCTCAGTCCAAATAAAGCTATTTTTTTCTGGTCAAAAAAAATAATGAGTACTTGGGGGAAGATGGAGGAGGAGAAGCTGGAGGGTAAACAAGCTCTTACATAGAAAGCAGTTTTAATGTTCCAGTGAACAGTCCTAGGCTAGAGAGTCACACCAAGTGTGCCATCACAGTAAAGAGAGTTTGGCCAAAGAGGGAAAATCCAGGCAAGATGACAGATCTGAGCACTTGCCAGGAGCCACAGCTGAGGTGGCAGTTGGGACAGCGCCAGTGGCTGTAGCCCCCATCCCTACAGAGAGAGTCCACGACAAAGGCCCCAGATGTGGCCGGTGAGCGGATTCTACTCAACACCAGCAAGAAATAACAAGGAGCAGATATCTTCATCCTGCCGATCACAGACCAGAGACGACACAGGAACCAACACTCTGTCATGAGTAGAATCCTGACATCCTCACTCCTTCTCAGGGAGCAGAGGAGGGAAGGCCACCCATCCTCCACTACCAGAGATCTCCATCTAAGATACTGACCTCCACAGGGCTGAGCAGATAGCTCCAACTCAGGCCTTGGAAGAAAACAAGAGAGTCATTTAGTAGGTCACAGGAAGTAGACATGACCTGCCAGGCTCAGCTCCACTGAGGGGAATGTCACCCCACCCAGCCAGAAGAACCAGTGTCCTCAGAAGAGTGATTTCCTTCACAGGGTAAACAGAGACAGAGGCTGCTCCTTCCTACAGCAGCCTAGACAAACAATTGAAACTCAGTAAAAAAAAAAACAAAAAAAAAACCCTGAGAATGGGTTCCATGAGTGTTTCAGGAATTTCCCCACAGGGAAAAGCTACTATTTGCTGAAAGGCCTCAACCCTACCTCTTCACGTCATTTCCACACTGAAGGAAACAGCCATCTCCCTCTTTTGTGATATTCAAAGCAGATCTCCCTTCCACCGAATAGCCTGGGAAGAGGATCACAAAATCCTTGGTAAAGCAGAGCATTTTTCTGCCAGCACGAAAATAATTGACTTAAGAAACCAGTCAAGCAAAAGGAAAACCAAACACCACAAGCACACCAGAGACTCGACCAAGAGACTGGTTATGGACGCAGGGGAGATACAGGGTCTTCCCATACCCCATCCCCCCAAAAAAACCCAAAAATCAAAGAACTCTTTTTTTAACCTTTTTTTCAATTTTTATTTTTTAAAAAAATATTTGATGTTAATTTTTTCTCATAATTTTTATTTCTGATGTGTGTGTGTGTGTGTGTGTGTGTGTGTGTGTGTGTGTGTGTGTGTGTGTGTTTAATCTCCTTTGACATTTTGGTCCTTTTTTATTGTTTTCATTTTTTTTCTCTCTTTTTTGTTTGACTTAATTGCTGTTCAGCTCATCCCCAGATACATACCTGTGGTCAATTATTAGACCTTATCCCCCATTGTGTACATACTTACTCCTGAAATTTATTACTCGATTCAAAACATCTTAAGCTTAATTTCTTTAATAGCAGTATTATCTCTTTATACCAATATAATTTTCAATTAACAAATTTTAATTTTCTTTTATTTTTTATTTTTTCATATTTCCTATCTATCCCTCCTCTCATCTCATCCTATCTTTTTCTTCTCTCAATATCATTTCTTTAAACTTACATAATTTTGTGTTTCACTTCTTAGATTCAAATTTTTGTTTATCCATTTTTTCTTTATTTTAAAAAAAAATCTCTCTCCTATCATTCGGTCCAATCAATTTCCCTCTCAGAGATTAGGCCTTGTTCAAATTCACTCTTCTTTTACCTTTCCACATTCCTCTAATCCTAATTTTCTCCACAATTCTCCCTAAACCTAATAATTTCTGGTTTGTCAATTTTTTGACACACCTTTTTGCTTTTACTACCCCATTAGTCCATGGTTGTTTGATGATGAATAGATTATATCTGATGAACTAGATTGTATCTGCAGCCATTTTGACTGTGCAACTACAGGACTCCGGTTGATGCTTGCCTTAAAATAGTGGTCTAGCACAAAATTGGTTTTACTTTCATACCAAATGGGCAGAACAAGCCAGAAAACACAAGAAAAATGGCAAGTCCAGGTATATGAATTCCCACTCATGATAATCAGGTGACAGAATACTTAATGAATAATCCAGGAGAGAGCTCCCAAAAAGCTCTACAAGCACTACTGGTAAACATGGTGAATGAATAGATTGAAAACTTGTAAAGGACTCAGTGTGAGTGTGATAGAGAGCGAGAGGGGTCAAACCAAAGATTAATATAGGAATCTTGTGAGCATGAGGAAGCTATTCAAAGATTAATACAGGAATTGTATGAGCAGGTTGAGAACAGTCAAAGAGAAATACAGAAATCGCATGAGAAGGCTGAGATCAGTCAAAGAGAAAGACAGGAATTGCATGATTGTGAGGAAGCTGTTCAAAGAGTAATACAGGAATTGTGAAAGAGGGATGAGAATAGAGCAAGATCAATAAAGGCCTCCATGAACAGACAGCTGAATGAATTCAGGGAGACCACAAAAGGAATGCTCAATGGAGCCCAAGAAAAGTAATGGGAGTCTAAGGAAACCATAACGAATCAACTAAATGATTTGAGAAGAAACACTGACCACCAAATTAAGGAAGTAAAGTTTATACAAGACCCAAAACAAAGTTCCAACAAAGAATTTGAAGCCATCAAAACCAAACAATTAGAAGGAAAAGAAATAAAAACAAAGTAGAAAGTCTTGACAGTTGGTTAGACCATGCAGAAGATCGAATCTTGGGCATTGAAGACAGCCTAGATATTATAGAGAAAGAATGTATAACTATCCAAGACAAATCCAAGAAATATGATAGATCTATTCAACATTTGGAAAGCACCATCAGAAGGCCTAATCTGAGGATAATGGGTGTAGAGGAGCACCTAGAGACAGAAGTTAATGGTTAAAATTTATTTCACAGAATCGTAGCAGAGAACTTCCCAAACAAGCAAAAAGATAGGCCTATTCAGATACAAGAAGCTTTTAGAACCACCAAACCAGACTTACAAAAGATATTTGAAGATGTCCTACACATAGAAAACCAACAAGACCACAATAACGGCCAAGAAACAGGCTCCAAGTGAATAAAATTAGAATTTAACACCAAAAGCCACCAAAGAAAGTCCTCTAACACATGGAGGCTGAACAACACACTGTTGAATCACCAGTGGGTCATGGAAGAGATTAGAAAGGAAATGCAAATGTTCATGATATTCCACAACAATGAACACATAAATTACCAGCTCCTCTTGGACACAGGAAATGCAGTACTCAGAGGCAATTTTATACCTCTGAGTTCCTACATCAACAAATTAGAGAGATCTGAAACCAACAATTTAAAGAGGCATCTAACCTCATTGAAAAAGAGCAACCAAATAAAATCCTGTCCAGTAGATTGAAAGAAATAATTAAATCAGAATTAAACGAATTAGAATCCAAAAAAAAAAAAAAAATACAAAGAACCAACAAAACAGAGTTGGTTCTTTGAAAAAATTAACAAAAATTGACAGACGCTTAGCAAATCTTATCAGAAAAAGAAGAGCACACATAGAAATAAACAAACTCAGAGATGTGAATGGAAACATCACCACAGAAACAACCAAAATCCAGAACATTATAAGGGAATACTTCTCAAACTTTTATGCTAATAAGTTTGAGAACCTGGTAGAAATGGACCTTTTCCTAGCAAATATTGACATGCCAAGACTAAACCAAGATGAGTTAAATCAAATTAACAGGCCCATATCAAGCATTGAGATAGAAGCAGCAATAAGAGACCTCTCATCTAAGGACCAATAGATTTACAGCGGAATTCTACAAGGCCTTCAAAGCAGAGCTCACACCAATATTCCTCCAACTCTTCAATGAAATTGAAAGAGAAAGGGCACAATGGGACTCATTCTATGAAGATATCATAACCCTCATCCCAAAACCAGGCAGGGACTCATCAAAGAAAGAGAACTAGAGGCCCACTTCTTTGATGAACATTGATGCAAAACTTCTCAACAAAATTTTGGCCAATCGACTTCAACAATTCTTCCAAAAAATCATACACCACGATCAAACATTATTCATTTCAGGGATGGAAAGCTGGTTCAATATACGCAAATCAATTAATATAATTCATCACATCAACAGGAGCAAAGATAAGAACCACATGGTTATCTCAATAGATGTAGAAAAAAGCGTCTGACAAGTTCCAAAACCCTTTTATGATGAAGGCTCTGGAAAAATTAGGAATCCAGGGAACATTCCTCAATACAATAAAGGCTGTATATGACAAACCTTCAGCCAGCATTACACTTAATGGTAAAAAAAACTAAAGCCATTTCCTCTTAGGAACTAGACAAGGATGTCCAATCTCTCTGCTTCTCTTCAATTTAGTATTAGAATGCCTCGCTACAACAATAAGACAAGATGCAAACATTAAAGGATCCAAATAGGGAAAGATGAAATACAACTTTCGCTCTTTTCAGATGACATGATCTTATATTTAAAGAATCCCACAGAATTCACTCCCAAATTACTCATGCTGACTCAAAATTTTGGCAAAGTAGCAGGGTATAAAATTAACACTCAAAATCAATGGCTTTACTGTATGCCAACAATGAGAAAAGCGTGGCTGACATAAGGAAAGCAACTCCATTCGTAATAGCCTCACAAAAAATGAAATACATAGGAATTAGATTAACCAAAGAAGTGAAAAATCTATGATGAAAACTTTAAAAACCTGAAAAAGGAAATGAAAACAGAACTTAGAAAGTGGGAAAATCCTCCCATGCTCCTGGATTAGAAGGATCAACATCATGAAAATGGCAATATTTCCCAAAGCTCTATACAAATTCAATGTGATACCTATGAATATTCCAACCTCATTCTTCAAAAAAATAGAAGAGGCAATCCAAAAATTCATATGGAACAATAAAAGACCCCGAATAAAAAAATGATCCTCAGAAAGAACAATGCCGGAGGAATATCAATACAAAATTTCAAACTCTACTACAAAGCCGTAATAATCAAAACAGCTTCATACTGGCACCAGAACAGATCTCAGGACCAATGCAAAAGAACTGAAATCCTAAATATTAACTCACAGATATATAGCCATCTAATCTTCGATAAGAGAGCTAAAAAAAATAGAATGGAAGAAAGACAGCTTCTTCAGTAGGTGGCTGTCAAACAAAATTGGTTAATCACTTGTAGAAAACTAAAGCTAAATTCTTATATATCACCCTGCACCAGAATCAACTCCAAAAGGATCAAAGACCTAGAGTTACAGCATACACCCTAGGTCTCCTTGGCACAGGCCAAAATTTTCTTAATAGATACCCAGAAACACAACAAATCAAAGAAAGGTTGCACAAATGGGATTACATATAATTGTAGAGCTTCTGCATGGCAAAGGATAAAGCTAGCAAGATCAATAGAAAACCCATGGATTGGGAGAAGATCTTCATTAGCCATACAACAAACAAGGGTTTCATATCTAAAATATACCTGAAACTCACAAAAGTAAATCCAACAACAAATCCTCAAACAACTGCCCAATAAATAAGTGGGCTAAAGACTTAAAGAGAAACTTCTCTGAAGAGGAAAGAAGCATGGCTAATAGACACATGAAGACATACTCAACTTCCCTAATCATAAAAGAAATGCAAATCTAAACAGCATTGAGATACCACCTCACACCAGTTAGAATGGCTATAATCAAGAACTCTAATAACAACAGAAGCTGGAGGGAATGTGGACTGAAGGAAACCTTATTGTATTATCGGTGGGAGTGTAAACTTGTTCAACCACTTTGGAAAGTAGTATGGAGGTTCCTCAAAAGAATCCACATAGAGCTCCCCTATTTCCCAGCAATCCCACTTTTGGGCATTTACCAAAATGATCACAAACATAACCATACTAAAGCTACCAGCACAACTATGTTTATTGCAGCATTATTTACCATAGCTAAGATATGGAAACAACCCAGATGCCCCTCAATAGATGAATGGATCAAGAAAATATGGTATAAATACACAATGGAATTCTATGCCTCCATCAGAAAGAATGACATTGGCCCATGTGTTAGGAAATGGAAAGACTTGGAAAAAATTATATTAAGTGAAGTATGCGAGGTCCAAAGAAATATAGGTCCCATGGTTTCCCTTATTTGCAATAACTAGTATATTTGTGAGACAAGCAGAAACGGTCAGATAAGTTGATATTAGGTGAAATGAACCCCAAGATAAGAACTCAAATGGTGTTTTTCTCTTGCTATTGTTTCTAGCATATTTCTAAGATGATTTCTTTGTTGCTTTGTATGTCCCTCCCCCATGGTGTAGCCCCAGTTTTCACTGTATTTGATGTTGGTATAATTTGTGGAGGAGAAGGGTAAAACAAATTCTTTAAATAGGGATACAGGTGGACTCATTGCAACAATCAGATGTACAATACGTTATGTCGGAAAACGAACTTTACAACTTTGGGTTGGTTTGGGGGTGGGGAGTTGGGAAGGGATGGTAAGGGGAAACAAAGGAGGGGGCAACAATGCTTGATAAGAAATGTAATCATTACCTTGTTCATGTAATTGTAACCCCTCTGTACGTATTTTCACAATAAAAAAAGTCATGAAATTTAAAGTAAAAACCCATGTCAATTTTTTGTTTTTTTTGTGGTCATGCGGCTTAAACTTTGGGACTGGGCGCTGTCTCTCTTCTCTTCAGCTCATTGATACCACTGTACCACTTGAGCCACCGTGCTGTTTCTACTTTTCAAGTGGGTTATTGGAGATAAGAGTCTCACAGCCTTTTCTGCCCAGGCTGGCTTTGAACCACTATCCTCATTAAGAGACTCCTGAGTAGCTAGGGTTGTAGGCATGAGCCACCAAAGCCCAGATCTAAGTCAATTTCTAAAAAGCAAGCTTATTGAAACTTCTGGCTTTTTCCAATAAACAATCTTACTGTTTAGCATTAGTTTATAATTATGAGTTATTTTTAGATGTAACTGTGAACTTTTTAATAGAATCAAACATAATTTTTACTATTACTCAGTATTTCACAAAATCCACTCTAATTAGCTTTCTACAAAGTAAATTATTACATACTACATTGCTCACTATTATTACACTCTATATTATATATAGTGTGAAGCGAAAATAATTTGGACCATTTCATATAAATTATTAGATGGTATTTTAGCATTATAAATTCACATCTGTGACTTTAAAAGAAGGAAAGAAGATTTTAGAATTAAAATCAAATGTAAATGTGTACTGTGTCCTAATTAAAGCAAATTTATGAGTTCATACAGACAAAATTATTTTCTTTCCACTAAAGGCTTTGAAGTAATACTATTGGAAATAGTGAGACAAGAGGAGGAAGAATTCAAATCATGTCAAAGAATGTGTCTGTTATTCTGCTACCCCCTCCATTAAGAAGACCTACCTGGTTCCAGATGTCACAAAACTTCAAGTATCTCTCTTAGAAATATATTTGGAAAATTTCTAAATCACTGATTATTTATGTACTTTCTGTTATATGAATCAAAATATAGACACAAAACAACTGAAATAAAATGCACACGTATGTTGAAGTCACCACAGCTGGAAAAACAACCAACAAAGTAGAACTCCCCCAGGAACAAAAACTTGTTGTGCTTGGTTGTTTTTAAGCACAAAAACCTCAAATACATGTTACCCTTGAGTAGATCCATAAAGATAACTGTGTCTCAGAAATATGGTTGTGTTATGAGAAGTACAAGTTGTCATGTCGAAAACGAACTTTACAACTTGTTGGGGGGGGAGGATTGAGTGTTGGGGGCGGGAGAATGGGAAGTGATGGGAAGAGTAAACAAAGGAGGAGGCTACAATGCTTGATAAAAAATGTACTCACTATCTTGCTCAGGTAATTGTAACCCCTCTGTACAGTATTTTCACAATAAAAAATTATTAAAATTAAAATTAAAAAAAGAAATATGGTTGTGTTAATTTGTAATTAAATTCATCTAGATGAAGGTAATATAGCAAATCACATGAATGGATCAAGTTGTTTAAAACAAATGTGACTGTATGTGGAGTGGGAGCTGCACATATTAAAAGAATAAAATAACTAAAAACATGACATACTTAAAAAATTCAGAAATGCAATGAATAAGTCCAATAGTATCCATATTGAGACCTAAATAATACTGATTTAACAAGAACAAAATATACAAATAATAGAATCTGAGCAGGGTACCTGAGTATACATAATTTTAAACTACTCCAAATTGTAGAAGACTGAATGTAGGTTATCTAAAGGAAAACATCAACCCATGATATAAATGACACTAAAAATTTCATGAAAAGATAGAAGCAGATTCTAGAAAATACTATTTTAATAAGTGATGATCAAAATCTTTTTAGTACTGACAAAATTACATACCCATTTAGTTAGATCCAAAAAAGACTCAAGATACTCAAGCTGATTTGAAATTTTGGCAAAGTAGCAGGATACAACTATATCGTTAGTATGGATGTTGACTCTGGCATGAAATTAATTTCCTCTTTGATCTGATAAATGAATATATGAAAGAACAGAACTTCAGCTAAATATCAAGACAATAACCAGAAAAGTCATCATGCAAGCCATATTGCAACTGGGATAAAAGAAGTATCAGTCATACTGATTCTGTATTTATTGTAAATGCTGATTTTTTTCATAAATTATTTCCTTTAGCTTGCATTTTTAAAACATTGTGCTAATGATGTATATATTGGTAACAAATTTTGGATTCCTCCTTCAATTTAGTTCGGAGTATAATGTCTCACTTCAGTTCCTAACCCATGAAATGATGTTGTTTACAAAACAACTGCTATTTATAATACACAAAATCTCATAAGCATGACACCAGTAAGCATTGGTTAACATTTTGATATCATGATCTCATGACTGATGAGGCTTATCTGTATGAGTATAATTGTACTTAGATTCCTCAGCCTAAATTTAACCACTGTTAAAAAATGTTTATATCTTTATTTCTCACCCATCGAAGATTAAACCTGAGTATAAATCCTAAGGAAAATGATAAGGTTAGGGTCTAGCTTTTCTAGATATAAAATAAACAAAATGCAGCGTAGAGTAACTCACTGGTTTAAAGTCAACCTATTTCTCCAAAACATTCTAAGCATTTCCTTACAATCTGTTATTCTCAAGAAGGGGGGGAATGTGAGAGGAGGATTAACCAAGCTTTGTCTTAAAATATACATGATTTGGATTTGCCTCTTTATTTTGCTATAAGCATTTTTGATAAAATTTGTTTGAATAATTCATTTCCAGGTCAGCTATAATATATCCTAGTTTTATATTCCAAAGTACATTCAGAAAATGCTATATAGCAATTAATTAAAGTCCGGCCAGAAAAAATGACATTTCTATACTATGTGATGCCCAATTCTTAGATATTTCATTATGCCCCAATTTAATGAATGTGATTGTTTAAATCTTCATAAAGTATTAATTAAAATCGATCAGTGTCCTATAAAATAATTGTGTATAATTTTATCCTAGAATCATTCAAGAACTGCCCATTCAATCATAGCATACATCACATTCCATTGGTATTCATATGGATACGAATGAGTTTCTTAGGATCTCCCGCCTGCCATTTGGAGGTGGCAGAACCAGGATTCAAACTATTCAAACTGTGGGCTCCAGCTCCCACCACTTCAACCTGATGATAGGGATCTCACTGGTCTGTCCAAGAACATCAGCAAGACCAATGATTAGACAGGCACTGGCGGCTCTCACCAGTCCTCCTTGATACTTACAAGGCTGTGATAGGAGGATCATGGTCAAAGTCACCCTAAGCAGGAAAGTCTTTGAAACACCTGTCCAACTTCAGTACCAACAAAGCCAGAAGTAGAGCCTTATGGCTCCAGTGGTAGAGGGCTAGCCTTGAGCAAAAGCAGCTCATGGACTGTGCCCAGATCCTGAGTTCAAGGTCTGGGACCGGCAACAAACAGACATAAACAATAATCTGTGCAGCCATCCAGCTAAAGCATGTCACCCTCTTGTCCCCAACTGAATTGGACAGAGTTCCCTGGGAAAGGGGCTGGGAGAGCCACTGTCATCTTGACTCTGCCCATTCTGCCTGCATCACATGATTTTGGCCACATCATTATTTCATGGTTCTTTCTGACCAAAGGGATACAAGAACACATTCCATGCTGCCTGGAAGATGGACTAGACTCTGTTAGCACACTCGGAGGCTGAGATCCACAGGGGGAAAATCCTGCCACAGGAGCATGGGCCCGCTGCAGGCACCCAGGCCACCCGGCAGCTCAGTGACAGACTGAGCTGGAGCCACAGGCCCTCTGCCCCATGAGCTGCCACCACAGCATGCGTGGGGATGGGAAACAGGACACATGGGCATCTGAGAAGAAAATCTGCTTCGTCCATGACCTGCCTGATGAGGTGTACTTCCAGAGTCCAACAGGTGAGCTCCACCATTGATGCAGCCAGCTGTTGGCACACATCCAAACCATCGAGGAGTCCTTCATTGTGTGTAAAGAGCAGGTATTGGTCTTGAATGAGCTGTGTTGGGAGAAAGCCAAGTGCATACACTGGCTGTCTGAGGAGAAAATGGAAAGGAGTAGAGTGCTGCGGGAGCTGCTGTTGCTCCTCACAAGGGAAGGCACATACAGCAGTCTTCAGATGCCAGCACAGGCTGAGCCCCGTCCCCCAACTCTGCTTCCCACGCCTCAGGGCCTGTGGTGGATGAAATGAGGGAGCAGCAGAAAGGTTTTGAAGAATTGCAACTTGAAGACAGCATGTAAACTGCCAGAGGAGAGGTCAGGGTTCCCGACCCCATAGTGGAATCCCCCAAGGAGCACGTCCTGTCCCACATGCCCCACATCCAGATCCACCCACAGCTCCCAGGCTCAGGGGAGGAGTGCTCCCCCACTTTCTCCTGTAAACTGATGTGGATGATGAATCTCTATGTGACATACTGACTCTCATAAGCCTTGGCAGCCACCAGAAGTAGGTAGCCAGGTGGCTTTCTCTCATGCCTCCATCTGCTGGGTGATGGGAAGGTTAAACTGGGGATTAGAGAGGACAGAGGCTTAAGGGAATTGGCCCAAACTCAAGGAATATCTAATGGCCCATTGGTTGCCAGGAAAGAGGCCCATGTTATGCTTATCACAAAGAATAAATTGTTTTCAAAGCAAAAAGAAAGCCTCCAACAAAGTTTTGTTCTTCCAATCCTGGGGCTTGAACTCAGGGTCTGGCCACTGTCCCTCAGCTCTTTTTGGTCAAGACTGGCACTCTACCAGTTGAGCCCCACCTCCCTTTCCAGCTTTTTCTGTGTGGAATAGAACCAAGGGCTTCAGACATTCTAGGTGACCACTCTACCACTGAGCCATATTCTCAGCTGGGATGATTCTCCCCCCTCCCAAACCCATATGACCATTCCTCAGATAAATAGGAAGTAGGGGCTAGGATGAATATGAAGCACAATCTGGTTCCCCCCAAAATATTCCCCCTTCCCCTCTTCCCACACCCTTAGTTGACGTTTCTCTTCTACCATTGATGGATGAGAGAGGGAGAAAGGAGTCCCAAAAGAGTAACAACAACAGTGGCCCCCTGAAACCCACATCCTCCCACACACAAGTGCTCCTCCAGATTCTGATTTTACCTGACTCACTGTGAAGTCTGCACTTTCTCCCCACCACTGCAATGCTCAGGATGAAATAAAGGTCAGCCATGGCCTCAGCCCACACCCAAGGTGGAAGCTCCTAGTCTCAGACCGACTTCCACTTCTGACTGCCCCTAGTTAGGCCAGACCCACCACTCACCACTATGTTGGTGGTGATGACCTCAAGGATGGATTCCAGGAAGTTCTATGGCAAACAGCAAAAGCAGCAGGGTGAGCAGGGCAGAAGGAAGTGGGGGTGATTGCTCTGGGATCTTCCTGCGAGCCCTCCCGTCCAGCCAGATCCATGCTGACCCAAAGCATGGATAAGGCCAGGGGGTGAGACGAGATGGAGGAGCACAGGACTAAAGGAGGTAATGCTTTGTCTTAAAGGACTTGATTAATTCCAATTATAATTAATTCCAATTATATTTGGCCCATGCCAATCCCAAAGACAACATGCAATGCCTCTCCTTGTTGTTGTTGGCCATGAGCGCTGTCCCTGAGCTCTTTTTCTCAAGGCTGGCACTCTACCACTTGGACCACAATGCCACTTTTGTTTTCTGACGTTTATGGAGGCTAAGAGTCTCACACACTGTCCTGCCCAGACTGGCTTGGCACCGTGATTCTCCAGATCTCAGCTTCCTGACTAGCTAGGATGACAGGCATGAGCCACCAGAGCCCAGTATGTGATGCCTTTTGAAGGCATCTTGGTAAATCTGTAAAGTAGCCCAAAGGGCCTGGATAGACCATGGCCCAATCAAGGAGCCGGGATGGGGGAAGGCTGACCTTCTAGCCATTCTGTTCCCCCAAAATTAAAAATGCCAGGTGCTATTGTATGCACCAAACACCTAGGCCAGCAGCCACCAGGCTTAGTGGGGAAAAAGTAGAGAATACCCAAAGATTGCAGTGTAGAAATCTCTGATTTTGCATGCATGTGGTGTGTGTGTGTGTGTGTGTGTGTGTGTGTGTGTGTGTGTGTGTGTGTGTGTGTGAACTCAGGGCCTAGGCTCTATCCCTGAGTTTTCTTGCTCAAGGCTAGTGCTCTGCCACTTGGGCCACAGCCCCACTTGCTTTTCGATTGTTAATTGTAGGTAAGAGTCTAAAGGACTTTCCTCTCCAGGGTGGCTTTGAAGCATGATGGGGCCCCTAAGGAAGCAAGAGTAAACACAACTCGCAGGAACAATCCCTATGATGGGCCACTCCTGTCCCCTGGTGGCCACAGGCAGAACATGCAGCCCTGTGCCATCATCCTCTAGAGTTCAATTTGGGGAAGTGACCAGAGCCAAGCTGACTTTTGCTCAACCTGATTGCTGATGCCAGAGCAGGTCTGTTCCACCCTAGGCCAAAAGAGCTCCAGGAGGTCCAGCTTTCCAGGGGCACAATGAAGGGAGAGGTCATCTCCAGGCTGAGCAAGAGCCTTTGCCCACGGATACCCCAACTTGACCTTACTTATCACCAAAAGACCTGTCAGAGAACAACCAAAAAAACAAAATTGGAGCTGTCTCTCCACATGGTGGAGCTCTAGCATTGAACCAAAGAGCTCAGGGGCAGGGCACCCAAGCTTTGAGTTCAAGACCCCCAGTCAAATTTCCCCATAAAACACAGGTTGTCTAAATGTGAACTAGTAGGGTTTGTGAAGTGTTTCTGAAGAATGGTGATACTGAAGAAAGCACCCTAATTCTAATGACTTGAACTTGTGACACACAGCTATGTGCTGAGTCCTTCACAGGGAGCTATTTGCTGGGTCCTTCCCATATGGGGGTTTTGTGCTGAGTCCTCAAAAGGTGCTGTTTGCTTAGTCATCGCAAAGGATACTATGTGCTGAGTCCCTGACAAACGTGGACCATCCTGGGTTTTTCAAAGGGTGCTGTGTGCTGAGTCCATTACACAATGTACTGTATGCTGAGTCCTTCAAAAGTTGTGGTGAGCTACTGCATCCCAAAGGGTCCTGCTATGTGCTGAGCCCTTGTGAAGAGAGGGATGAGGTGAGTTTTTTGAGTGCTGTGTGCTGAGTCCTTTACACAGGGTGCTCTGTACTGTCCTTTAAATGGTGCTGTGTGCTGAGTGCTTCCACAGTGTGGTATGTGCTGAGTCCTTCCAAATTGTTCTATGTGTTGAGTTTTTCAAAGGGTACTGTGCTCTAGGTGTTTTACACAGGGTGCTTCATACTCAGCCTTTCAAAGGGTGCTGTGTGGAGTCTTATAAGGTTCTATGTGATGAATCCCTGGGAAAAAGTGCTATGTGCTGAGTTTTTCAGAGCATGAGTTTTTCAAAGCACTGAGTCCTTTACACTGTGGGTTATGGACTCCCTCCTTCAAAGGGTGCTGTGTGCTGAGTACTCTACCCAACGTACTACATGATGAGTCCTTCAAAGGGAGCTGTGTGCTGAGTCCTTTACACAGAGTGCTTTGTGCTATTTTTGGAAGTGCGCTGTGTGCTGAGTCATCCCAAAAGGGTGCTATATTCTGAGTTCTTGAGAGGAAGTTATCCCCAACAATCACACAGACACAAACACAAACACACATACACACACGAGTGTCACAATGCACCTGCTTGGTATGTGGAATGAAGGGGAATGGAGGAGAGTCTCCTCCAGCGGTGGGGCTGAGGGGAGATTCCATCCCCAGGGCAGGTACTGGGGGGCAGGGGGAGAGTGCTGAGCTGAGGTAAGGCTGCAATTGCCATGGTCTGGAAGCCTTAGGACCTAGTCAGGGCTGCAATTGTGGCCAGCGGTGGTGGGTGGGGCCCAGGGGAGGAGGGGGTGGGGCCCAGGGGCACACTTTGGTGGCAGCAATGGCCAGGGGCCCAAGGGGGCAGGGGCATGTGTGCATCAGGGTAGCATGGCCCAGGAGAGGAGTGTGGGGCTGAGAGAGAGCTGGGAGAAGAGCAAGCAGGAGCACAAGTGAAGTACGCCCTGAGAGGAGACTCGAGCTGGGACAGCTTCTTTACAGGTTTTGTTTTTGTTTTAGGGATTTTAGAAAAAACAAAAAACAAAAAAAAAACCTTGGCTCCAACCAACCCAGTTCTTGGAATGAAAAGAATGCCTCTAGGTCTCCCTCCCCTTAACAACTTAACCCACCTTCATTGTTCTGTTAAGGACTGACTAACTAAACAGGTAGCCAGTAATCCAGCTCATGCTGGCATGCTGGAGTTTACTATAAACTCAACCTTTTTCACATGCTTATGTTAAACTCCACTAAACTCCTTTGTGTATGTTTACCTTAAGCTCTGCTTTACCGTTGAATTTGTGAGTCATTTAAACCAAAAGTGACAGGCTGGTTTAAACAGCCATTATGTGACAAAGTGTAACCTCACTGGCCTCCTGCGTGTGGTCTGGTATGACTGCCATCTTTTGGGTGTGTGAAAATCTCATTGGTCGCCTATGTGACCAGGCTTCACCTTGTGACTTTTGCATTTAAAAACCTAAGTACGTGGGCCACTGGGGGTCACAGTATCAGCTCCCAAGCCTGTGCTGCAGCCCTGGCCAGTCAGTGCAGGAACCTTCTCAATAAAGTTGCTTCTTTAATAACAACTTTGTTGTGGTGGGCTCTGTCACTCAGGACGACTAGGTGGGCTTGCCTGCCTGAGTAGGGATCTTCCTACTACACAAGCACCAGTGGAAACGGCTTCAGTGGCTGGCGGCTGCTCCGATCATAGTGTGGGTCCTGGCTGGAAGTGGAGAGCATGCAGTGGTGAGGCAGCTATGGCTGCTGAGGTGGAGGCAGCAGCAGCGGCCGACACAGGGGAGGAGGCCGCTGAGGCAGTGGCGGCTGAGGAGAAGGAGCAGAGGCTGCGAGCAACCCGGCCAGGCGCCCGCAGACACCCCTGCCCCCTCTCAGCAGCGCTGCTTTTCAAACATGGCACTGCCGGCTCTGAACCTCAGAGCCTCTTGCAGTCACCTCGCGGAGATGGCGCGCCCCTGGCATGCTTGTGGCCCTGACTTTGTCCCATCCCCGGGTCCTCAGATGCCGGGTGGGCACCTGATCGCAGCCTAGAGCTTCTTCCAGCAACACACATGAGTGGCTGCCCTGCGGGCCAGCACCCCACCCCCTGTGACCTCCCCACTCTACCCTCCTTCCCATCCCCACCGAGCCGGAACCCTCCCTCTTGCTTCCCTTTCCCATCACACCTGCACCTCCCCCATGCACCACAGTCTGCCCTGGCTCTGCCACAAATGCACCCCAGGGATGGGGGGGTGGAGGTGGGTGTCCACCCGGGGATCCCACCCTCATCCCTAGCAGCCAGTGTCCCAGGAAAAGGGAAGATTCAGGGATGGGTGAGGAGGGGACACCACATGGCCCCTAACCTGGAGCAGTGGGAGCCACACAGCCTTGCATCTGCATCCTTCCTCTCCCTGGTGGGAACCTGGTGGCTTTCGACAGAGATGGGGAGCAGCACCCAACACCTGCCTTCTTAGGTCTTTTCCTTTTTACTGGGGAGAGAGGTGTTGGATACAGAAGATAGGCCCCCCTTGCTGTGTGAGCCCTTGTCTTCTGTGCTCAGTCACCCTTTCACCTGAGGACATTCCCAGAAGAGTCCACTAGAGAGGTGAGGGCACTGGGGTCAGATAGAAGGTGGGTATTTGGGAGAAAAACATACCCGCTCTGACACACACACACCCAGCCTGTACCCCCAACCCCAGCTGTCAACAGTTCTGACTGGGTGATCACATTTCTCAATTCTGCCAGCTTCTGCTAGTGCTCCCAGTCCATCTGGTCTCCTTGTCCTCCCCAAGAACCTGCCAAGTTGCCCAGAAGTATGTAGGCTGGAAGTAGGGAGTCCATCCATGTATATAGCCTTTAGGACCTCATCAAAGTCCCCAACAATGCCCCCACCCCAGGTCAGACACATCTCTGGAGGCACCATGACCCCCTGCTTTGTTTTCTGTCCAAGCTCTGAGGAGCCACATGTCTCCGGACTCCTTCACCCAGAGTCCTAGCCTAGGGTTTTGGTGAATGGGGAGTCAAGGCTGGTTGTTCCCAAGGGGAAGGGTCTGGCCCTGAAGATAGGGGGAGGCAGGGTGGCTCTACATTATTAGAGCATTGTTCCCCTTGGGTGGTTGCCCCTGGTTCTGAAAAGGGAACCCCCGTGCTTGAGCTGGTACATTTCCTAGATGAGAAACCAACAAATTCAGGAGAGGCACTGCTCTGAGTCTGTGTGTTTAGGTGTGTATGAGAGAGAGAGAGAGAGAGCATCGTTCTCATTGTGCAATCAGCATGTCTAAAAAGAGCACAAGCATTTTTGGGGGGGGTCTGGTTGTGGGGTCTGAACTCTGGGCTTGTGCGCTGTCCCTCAGCTCTTCAGCTCAAGGCTAGCACTCTACCACTTGAGCCACAGCACCACTTCCGACATTTTTCTTTTTGCTCACGTGGTGCTGAGGAATCGAACCCAGGGCCTCTGGCATGCAAGGAAAGCGCTCTACCACTGAGCCACCTTCTTAGCCCGAGCAAAAGCATTTTATTTGTGTGCATGTGTGTATTTGTTGTTCTTTTTTCATTAATGCCCAGTATGAACCCAGCCACAATTTTTGTTTTCTCTTTCACAGTGTCATGGCTCCTTTAGAGAAGGTTTCATTAGATGCTCCTTCCCACCACTTTCTTCCCCTTTCCTGCAGCCCACAGTAACTGCTGGGCCTGCGTGGGTCTCTCCTAGGAGGCCTGTGTGAATCGCAGACCAGAGTGGACACCTGCCCTTCTGACTTTAGCCAGAAGGCTCATGAAGCTACTGTGACCACAGCTGCATTCTTCCAGCCAGTCTGCTCTCATGTGTATAGTTGGAGCTAATTCAAAGTTGGGAATGTGTCTGCCAAACATAATTAGGGAACGACATAGGGTGTGTAGGGCAGGGGCTCTGAAGCTAGGAGGGTCTGGGAATTGATGAACGGTGTGACATGGCAGATGGTTCATCACGACTGAGGATGAAAGGGGAATCTTACCCAGGGCATTGATGGTGTCCGTGGGCTTCTTAGCAGGGGGCTCCGGGCCCCCAATGGTGGCGTGGATTCCCTCTAGGGGCAGTGCACTGGTGGGTAGTCCTCCCTGGAGTCCTGCAGACTCCAATCTGTGTCCCTCCTGGGCTGTTTCCAGCTGGGCAATGGTAAGCAAGTGTGTTCCCCCTGCTGGAGCCTGCTTGGGATCAGGACATGGCAGTTAGCTAAGGCTCTCTGAATGCCATTTTCTGTAACCTGCTGTAGGCTGTCTGGAAGGAAAAGGGGACCACTGATTTTGGAACCCATTAAGTTTGATTGGGACAAGTGAAATGCCAGCTTTTCGAAGGTTTTTTCTTCAAGCTGGCAATTTCTACTAATGCCTGGGATTCTGGGTCAAATTAGATGGACCATTTCAGCCACCAAACAATGACTTTCAAAGCGGCACAGGCAGAGTTCCCAAGCCAGAAGTTTTCCTGTTACGAACGTCATGCATTGACTGCCTTTCTCTGGCAGCTGCTGATTCTCCTCTGGCTCTCTCTAGGGTGACCACCACAGTTGAGGATGTCTTGGGGAGCAGAGATTGTGGCCTTGCCATCTGCAGCCTGTCAGCTGTGAGAAGAGACAATTCCCAGCACCTGCACTGGAATCTGGGAGATTCAGAGACCTGGGATGCCTCAAGGATCCTTTCTCTGCAACATGAAACTTGGGGGCCGGATATAGTGGACCATCCTGTCTGCCCCAGGGAGTGGAGAGGAGGCCCCTTGAGCCTGGCATTCACCTCACAGCAACCTGGTTCACACCTGAGTGGGGAATTGAGTGCCACAGAGCTGGTCAGTGGCTGGACAGAGATCTTTGAAAAGATAGGCATCCCAGAGGCCCTGGAATCCAGTGAAGACATCATGGCTAATGTCCTTGAAACCAAAAGAGTTAAGTGCGGTGGCACCAGGAGGGTGGTAAGAGGGAGGAGGGAGAACTGTGGGAGAGCTACATCAGGCTTTGCCCACACCCAGGATGCTTACCTAAATTAGATGGGACTGTTCTGTAGTATTGTCATAGACAGATGCTCATTTATTTATCCAACAAACCCTTACCGTGTGTGCCAAGCCCCGGGGGAGGGGGGCGGGTCATACACGATGAAAGTTTCCAGTGCTGGTTCCACAGCACATGAAGAAATCTTGGTTTGAGCTGGATACCATTGCTTCACTCCTATCATCCTAGCTACTTAGGAGGCTGAGATGGGAGGACTGAGGCTTAAGGCCCATGCAGGAAAGCCTATAAGACTCTTATATCCAACTAACTATCAAAAAAAAAATGCCAGAAGTGGATGAGTGGCTCAAGCCATAGACTGTTGGCCTTGAGTAAAAAGGCTCAGGGACAGCACCCAGTCTCTGATTTTAAAGCCCAGGAGTGACACAAAGAGAGGACAGAGAAAGAGAGGAGGGAAGGATGGAGGAAGAAAAGAAGGAAAGGAAGGAAGAAGGGATCATGCAGGCCTTGGTTTGGAGTTCCTGGATCAAGGGAGCCAACCATTCACAATCTCTGTGGGAACAGTTTCAGAGCCTAAAGCCAGTAAGTAGGAACAAGCCACTGTCGCTCAGCAACTTCATGACGTCCAGGATCTGAGTGGTTTGTTTACTGCAGAGGGAAACAGCCTGGGGTAGACCCTAGGGCTCAGGGTGAGTCACTGAGTTTAAATCTCCCCTAGCTCACCGAGTTTATTTTCTGGTCAGATAAGAAGAAAGTGTCCAAAGGCTAGGGAGGATAGGGAGGAGTGTCCAGAGGGGGGTGGCAAGGGATAAGCAGGAAGATGAAGAGGGAGGATGATCCCAGATCAGGTGTGTCAGGCCATTGAATCCAGGACCTCACCTGAAAACCTAGAACATCAGTGATAGAGCCTTCGACCCAGCCACATGGCTATTAAAAGTCTTGGCACTCTGGGTTCACCGTTGACGACCTCGCTGTCGTCCACTGCAGGATGCCTGCGCGGTACATCCTTGGGGACTGGGATGTTTGCGGGCTCAATCTGAAGATGACACCCCCAGTGTTCATTCCTCAACCAGAGACAGCAGAGACAGAGGAAACCAGGCCACTGGCACAGGACAGCCAGGGAATGAGGGCAGGAGTCAGACCAGTGTTGCTCTGAGACTTCCTCTAGGGGACTCTAGGGACCTGTGACTGCCATTCTCAGAGGTAGAGGTGGGTCTCCTTGGTGGCTCAGCCTTTAGTCTAGATGGCAGATGTGGGATTTAGATAGGGCCGACTGAAGGTCGAGGCAGGTGGGAACACAAGGGGCACTGGGCTCTGAGAAGGGTTGTTTCTTTGAAGATACTCAAACCCAGGAATATTACTGAGATGGATCAGCCCTTTTCTCCTTCCCAAGTGAGGGACCTGGAGCACTCCAGTCTGCATTCCTTGGCTGAGAATTCATTCAATCCAATATCCTTTGATTGGATAACTAGATCTCACCTGACTGCTCAGTGTCAAGGCAGGACAGTGAGAGATCTTGAGTCCTTGATGAGGTCACGGGATTCTCAGTATGAGATTTACTTGAATGTTCTGACTTGGTGCGTGGTCAGTCCCATCTAAGACTGCCATGACCTAGGACATAGAATCTAGAGATTCAGAGCAGGATGGAGTCTATTCTGTGAGTCTTGAGTATTATGTGTGAGCTTTGAGCTCCCGTGTGCTCACCTGCTTCCCTTTCTTGGATGGGTTTATGCTAGAAAAAGCTTAAAACTAGGGCCTGGGTCCCATCCCTTGTTTTATGCTCAAAGCTAGCACACTACCATTTGAGCCACAACTATACTTGCAATGTTTTTGGGTGTTTAATTGGAGATAAGAGTTCTGAATGACTTTGCTGCCAAAGGTGGCATCCAACTGCAGTCCTCAGATCTCAGTCTCCTGAGGGGATAGGATGACAGGCGTAGAAAAGCCTCTTTGGCCAGGTGCCAGTGGCTCATGGTTGTCATCCTAAGTACTCAGGAGCTGAATCTTTGGATCATGGTTCAAAGCCAGCTTGGGCTGGAAAGACCCTCAGACTCTTCTCTCCAATAAAGTACCAGAAAACCGGAAGTGGTGCTGTGGCTCAAGTAGTAGAGTGCTGAACTTGAGCTGAAGAGCTCAGGGATAGCACCCAGGTCCAGAATTCAAGCCCCACAACCAACAAAAAGAAAGAGAGTAAAACATCTTTGCCTGCAAAGGACGATGGAAATGTGTTTGTATGTATGTGGGGGGGGGTTGCGGGGGGGGTTGGTAGACATTTAGTGCCCAGCTCAGTCATAGATTTAGATGGATTGTCCCGAACTCTTAGTTCATGGCAGCCGATTCTTGACCACAGGTGAAGCTCTGGGTTGGATGTCGATCATCGGACCTCAGTCTCCTCATGGGACAGTTGTGAGTAAATAAGGGACTAATACAGAGGGATCTCTGGAGCAGGGCCAGGCACAGAGGGAGCAGGTGTCAGATATAGTTCTCAACAACTCTGTGAGCATATGACAGGAAGATGCCGGAAAAGGGCTCAGATGGGGTCTGTTATTAATCATGCAACATGTGTGGGATTGTGGAATAAAACATGGCTGTCTTTCATCATTATCCTATCCCCATGAGGAAGGGATCCTTCACTCTATTGATTTTTCCAGCTGGGGAAAATGAGTCATGGAGAAGCCAGGTGACCTGCTCATGACCCCCAGCTGACAGGAAGGTTGGCCTGATTTCTCTGCCATGCTTCCTAGGACAGTGGGTGTTACTCAGTCCACTTCTTGTCATGGGAAATCCACTTCTTGTCATTTGTGGGGATTCAATTCTGGCCCTGGATGCTGTCCCTGAGCTCCTCAAATCAAGGTTAGTGCTCTACCACAAGAGCCACAGCATCACTTCCCATATTCTGTTGGGCCTTTGAAGATAAGAGTCTCACAGACATTCCTTCTGAGACAGCTATGAACTACGATCTTCACATCTCAGCCTCCTGTATAGTTAGGATTATAGGTCTGAAACACCGACATCTGGCTTAAGTGTAATTCTGGCCCTCTGTGTGTGTTTTTCTCTCTCTTTCTCTCTCTTTCCCTCTCTCCCTCTTTCTCTCTCTCAGGAATTGGTTGAATGGGTGCTGGAGGAGGTGGCCCAGTATCCTCATGTGGCTGGAACTCAAGGTTGCCCTCTCATTTTGTAGGTAGGCTGTGGGTCAGGAGCTGTTTTGCTCAGCATGTTGAACCAGCTTCATGAGGTAAGCCCCTCTGTGCCCTGGCTAGACTGTGATGGTTATTCATTGTCCATCCCATGTGTCCTTCCCCACATCCCTCTGCTATACCATTGAAGGAAAGTGGATGAGAAGGTGTCGCCTTGTCCCCCTGCCCAGCACAATCCAGGGCCTCTGACCTATACCCCCACCTATCTGACAAGACCCTGGCTATAAGACAATAAAAACACTCCATGTGTACTACCCTTTGCTGGGGAGTGTCGTTTTGGTTATGGTGGCGGGGTTCAGAGAAAAGACCCCAGACCTGACACCTCCCGTTGGACATTTGTTCTTGTGACAGAGCCAAGTCATTGCTGTGGATAAGGATGAAGCCTCCATCAGACTGACCCAGAACAATGCTCAAAGATAGGTAGGCTGTTGAAGTATCAAACCCACTCATGTCTGCTTCCTACTCCCAACAAGGAGGTGTAGTGTGGGTGGCCCAGCCCTGGGCCTAAGGGATTATAAATGGATGGTGGAGGCTAGGAGGTCATGGCGCCCACCCATCATCCTGGCTCTCTGGGAGGGTGAGGTCTGATGGTTATGACTCAGAGCAACCGGGCAGGAAAGTCCGTGAGAATCTTATCTCCCATAAACCACCTCCCTCCCCAAAACCACACACAAAAAAGCCAGATGTGGTGCTGTGGCTCAACTGGTAGAGCCTTGGCCGTGAACAAAACAATCTCAGGTATAACACCCAGGGCCTGAATCCATGCCCTAGGACTAACACAATTATGAAATAAATGAACATTGTACACCTTTTATCTGACTACCAAGAAAGATGTATTCAGTTTTCTTGCTGGTACATGTAGCTAAAGGTAAGGGGCTCCCTTTCATGTTCCCCTAACCCTCTCCTTCTTTCCTTTATCTGTCCAGGCTTAAGTTGCAGGACAGAATTCGGATCATCCCCCTGGAAGTGACCTTAGTTACCTTCCCCATCCACCTCCATTAGGGTCAGGATCCTGGATGCTCTCCCTGCTGGGAGGATGAGGCACCACAGAGATGAGGGTAGGTATCCCCAACACTCACACACATACACACACACAAACACACAATCACCCCTAAGCCAACTCAGACTAGCCTTTTCCAAAGACACTTTATCTCCTTGGATTAACTGACCTAGGAAAAGAATTTGAACCACTGTGACTGATTATTTTAACTTGGGCTTGCTAGTTGACTGGAGATAAAAAGGAGCAAACAAAACCAAAAAGCCTTTGGTCCCCGTCACCTGGGGTTCAGGCTCATGCCTGTCATCCTGGCTACTCCAGAGGCTGATATCTGTGGATCACAGTTTGAAGCCAGCCATAAGGTGGAAAGCCTGTGAAACTACTCTCCATGGAACCACCAAAAAGCCAGAAATGGAGCTGTGGTTCAAGTGGTAGAGCACCAGCCTTGAGGAATAAAACTCAGAGAGACAGCTCCCAGATCCTCAGTTCAAGCCCACACAAAGAAATGGCCCTGTCTTGTTGCCCACAGATTGCCCAGGCCTCGAACCCCCTCTCATGCAGTGTGATACAACACCTGTCCCTGGGTGGTGAATCAGGGTCTTCTGAAATCTGGTGGTGGAATCCAGTCCTTCCCCTTCATGCATTCTCAACCCACACTGGCTGGAAGGCAGAGCCTTTCAAGGCTGGCAGCCTGCAAAGTGCAGAGGCTCCAGCTTTGCCAAGGTCATTGGAAAGAGCTTCTTGGAAACAGCACTTGTAAAGAGTGTCTTGCTTAACAAGGAGGATCTGAAGGAAGCACAGAGTGCGAAGGTGCTGCAGATGATGGACAATGTAGCGTGTTCGTTTCCGGCCAGGGCTTCTGGTAAGAGACTTGGTATAGATGTGCGAGACTGTCCCAATACAGGCCTCAGGGGTCACAGAAGAACACCTATACAGGCCTGGAATTTTGTCTTAGAGGTAGAGGGCTCACCTAGCACACAGGAAAGCATGGGTTCAATTCCTAGGTCCTGCATACACAGAAAAATCTGGAAGTGGCACGGTGGCTCAGGTGAAAGAGCACTGCCCTGGAGACAAAGAAAGTCAGGGACAGTGCCGGGGCCCTGAGGTCAGGCCCCAGGGCTGTCACCATAAAACAGTTCTCCCAGTGACTTTGTGACAGTTGGATGGTTATGCCCTGAAGCTCTCAGTAGATCCATCCATGCTTTGTGTCTCCTTTGACAGAGGGTTGCTGGACACTCCTTCTGCCCTGGGCACCCCTGGGCCTGGTTATCAGCAACCCTCCCAACGTCTTCCACCAGGACATGGAGCAGCTGGCCCCAGAAGTCCTCAGGTATCGGTTGGGTGGGGCAGGGGAACATAGGGCAGGCCCCAGAACTCCTCGTGGGTCTGATCTGCCCTGCAAGACCAGATAATCCAGAGGAGGCAGATCATAGTTTAGAGGGGGTTAGTGATGTGGAGGGGGCCCTTTAATCCCCATTGCCCCACCCAGATTCTAGCCTCCCTTTGCTGTCTCTGAGGGAGGTAGAGGGATATCTAGGTGGTAGCATCTTGAGAAGGACTAGGTGGAAATTCTGAAGGACTAGACACCTTAAGATATGAGCCGGTGGATCATGCTTGTCATCCCACACCTGTCATCCTGGCCACTAGGGAGGCCGAGATCCAGAGGATCTTATTTCCGAGCCCTGGCAGGAAAGTCCCACCAGAGCCTCATCTCCAATCTCCAACCGGAAGTGACACTGTGGCTCAAGTGGTAGAGCACTGGCTTTGAGGAAAATTAGACATCAGGGACAGTACCCAAACCCTGAGTTCAAGCCCCTCAAACAAAAAACAAAACAAAAACAAAAACAAAAAACCAAACAAGAAAGAAAGACACCCCTTCCTTGCTTGCAAGAGATAGTGAAGTAGTAGGGTTGCTGTTGTTGTGAGACTAGATGCTGGCCTCACAGTACAGACATTTCTAATAACTCCCCAGGTTTACCCCGGTGTGAAGCCATAGCAGGGTGGGTGGTACCTTACCAAGAACTCCAGAGGTTGTGGCCTGTGGCAGGCAGGGAGTGGGTGAATGGGAGCAGAGGTGGGATGGTAGTGTCAATTATATGCTCTCCATCCATGGAAGAATGGTTTTGGATGCTGGTGACCAAGTCTGAAGTTCAGGGTTACATGTTTTTTGTGTTTTGATGAGTTGGGTTTTCCCTTGGTATAAGAAGGTGGCTGCATGAGGAGGCTACAATGCTTGATGAGAAATGTACTCCTTATCTTGCCCATGTAATTGTATCCCCTCTGTACTGTATTTTCCACAATAAAAAAAGAAAGAAAGAAAGGAAAGAGCTGAAGAAAAAAAAAGTTGGGTGTAGCCTGGCACTGCCAGTGGCTCATAACTGTCATCTTAGCTACTCAGGAGGCTGAGATCTGAGGATCACGGTTCAAAGCCAGCTTGGGCAGGAACGTCTGTGAGACTTTACTTCCAATGAACCACCAGAAAATTGGATGTGGTGCTGTGGCTCCAGTAGTAGTGCGCACACCTTCATCTGAAGAGCTTAGGCCCTGCTGGCCGGCTCAAAGTTAAAACCCCATAACGTACAATCATACAGAAGGTAGCTGAATTTTCTGCATAACAGTTTTTACAGTAGAAATGCCATGATGTGTTGTGAACCATTCCAGACATGTGAGAGGCTCTGAGTTTTGTCGGCCGTTGGTCTGATGATGGTAGTGCCATCATCTCTGGGCTGGAATATTTAGGGTGCTCAGGGACTGCTGAGGCTTTGGGCTACCAGTGTGTGTGTCTGTGTGTTTGTGTGTCTTTTGTCTGTGTGTCTGTGTCTGTGAGTTTGGATGTAGAAGACCTGGGTCTTGAACTCAGGGTCTAGTTGAAGTTCCTATGCTTCTGTGCTCAAAGCTAGTGCTCTAACACTTGAGCTGCAGCTCCATTTCTGGCTATTTGGTGGTTCATTGGAGATAAGAGCCTCACAGACATTTCTGTGCTGGCTGGCTTTGACCTCAGCCTCCTGAGTAGCTAGGATGACAGGTGTGTGTGTGTGTGTGTGTGTGTGTGTTTCCCTCATCTTTCTCTGTCCCCTTCTTGGGTGCCTGTATGCCTCTTTCAGACCACGGATGGTGCCCCTCCTCCACACCGACCTTGCCTTTAGCCTCCTATCAGGGTCTACAATGAGTCCTAAATTGCCAGAGACCTGAGTTCAAGCTTTTCTTTGGGGCCCAAGTACAGCTGTCCAAATCTTTGGCCGCCTGTAGGGGATTCTGGGTCAGCCGGGACAGCTGCAATAAAATCTTGCCTGTCTCTGGGTGGGGAACTCAGACATGAGATGTCCTGCCCTTTTCCTCAGCTAGACCTCTGGCTGCAAGTCCCTCTCAGCAGGCTGGCAGTGGAGTGGGGGAAGGAGGTTGCCGATGACTCTGGCCAACTCGAGCTTGATAGTGGACTGAAGGCAGCTCAAGCAAGGAGGATTCCGGGCTACATTGGAGCTGAGGCCAAGGTGGCTTGGAAGTGTCTGTTGGTGTCTAGGAAATGTCAACGTACTTTATTTCAGGCAACTCTATCTTCCAGCCCCAGCTGGCCCTCTCCAATCCTTCTAGAGAATTCTGGATGCCCAGAGTATAGAGGCACAGACTTTAGATTCCAAGGCCAGGGAATTGGGGGAGGAGAGACTGGTATGGCCAATACCTCAATGTTCTGGGGCATTAGCCTTGACCTGGGTATGCCCTCCTTGTGTACATTCAATTCTTAACCCAGAGCTGGCCAGAAACAGGCCACTTGTGGTGGTGCTGTGGAAGTGGCAGGAGTGGAAGTGAGATCTACGATGACCAATATCTGGATTTATGGCCTGAGGGGGGATGGGGGCAAAAGGTGTCTTTTAAAAAAAACCTCTTAGAGCTGGAACTCAGGGCCTAGGCACCGAGCTTCCTTTGCTCAAATCTAACACTCTGCCATTTAACCACAGCTCACATTTCATCTTTTTTTAGTAGTTTAGTGGAGATAAGAGTCTCCCGAACTTTCCTGCTTGGGCTGGCTTCAAACTGCAATCTTAAGCGTTCAGCCTCTTGAGTAGCAACGATTGCTAGTATGAGCCACTGGCACCTCCTAAGGATGTTAGTGTGTGTGTGTGTGTGTGTGTGTGTGTGTGTGTGTGTGTGTGTTTACCAGGGCTTGTACTCAGAGCCTAAGTGGTATCCTTTAGCTTGTTTGCACAAGGCTCATGCTCTACCACTTGAATTACAGTAGCTCTGCTTCCCAGCTTTTTGGTCATTCCTTGGAGATAAGAGTCTGCCCAGGCTAGCTTTGAATCTTGCTTGATCCTCATGTGTCAGCCTTGTAGCTAGGATCATACGCATGAGCCAATGGCATCCAGCTTCAAGGATGTCTCTTCATACTGTCTTCTGTTCTAACAGCTATCTGCTTACCCTGGCCTAGATCTCTGATCTCCACATCAGCTCCCAGCAACCCTTGACTGTGTGGAGAACATCAAGCTCAAACCTGTCAAGCATCCTATTTCTATGTCCTCAGGGGAGGGTAAGTTTCCTCTGAAGCCTGGAGAAGTAGGGGGAGGGGGAGGACGGTTAGCTGTAGATGGGTGTTAGGCTGGGGGAGAGGTATACTGTCTTAGCCAAGAAGGAAAGTGTGGCCAGATGTTAATAGCTCATGCTCTCATATTCCTAGCTCCTCAGGAGGCTGAGATCTAAGGATTGGCATTCAGAGGCAGCCCAGCTCACTTTTCTTGGTTTCTTTTTTTTTTTTTTTTTTGTATCAGTAGGACCTTTTTTTCTGTGTGAAAATACTGTACAGAGGGGTTACAATTACATGGGCAAGATAATGAGTACATTTCTTTTCACCAGCTCACTTTTCTAAAGTGTGTGAGACTCTCCTTTCACAATAACCACATGAAAGCTGGAAGAAAATCTGTGGCTCAAGTGGTAGAGTTGCTAGCCTTGAATGAAAAATGTGAGGGACAGAGCCCGGATCCTGAGTTCAAGCCCTAGTACCAAGATGTGCCCATGCACACACACACACACACACACACACACACACACACACACACACACACACAGAGGAAGGTAGTAATGATGAGCTGAGCTAGAGGCACAGTCATAGTAAACTCTCGACACATAAGTTATTTCTCCCCAACTCCTTGGGCTGAGGGGTCTGGGCCATGGCAGTACATCCCATGGAAACTGCACCTCCATTCATGCATAGGGTACAGGACCAAAGGAAGAACACAATGGATGCTGGTTTTTACTCAGTGCATGATTGCAGACCTTCATCTTCCATCTTAACACTGGTGAGCAAAGCAGGGCTCTGAGCCCAGGGACTTCTGGGATAGCCACTGCTACAAGCTGCAGCCAGCCAGCTGTGGATTCCTGAGCCTACAAGTCTTTCATGAGCCCAACTCAACACCCACCCAAGGTGTGCCTGACAAATTTGCCTCCGTGAGTAGGCATTACATGCTGTGCCATCTTGCAGCTCTTGCCCCTCCTGACCCAGAAACCTGGTCTGAAATATTGACTTACTGCTCAGATCCACACTGCACCCATGACAGATGCCATTCTGATGACCTGGCTGATGACTTCCGTGCCCCAAGGCTAGACCCTTCTCTGATACTTTGGCCCACTCTCTAGGCAAAGGCACCCAAAGAGGCTGCTTTCAAAAAGACTTGCAGGACACCTAGATATTGGGAGACCCTTAGCGGTCCACTGGAAATTTCTCTGCTTAGAGACACAGAGTGAGGTTCAAGCAGGTCAGGTGGGCCTTGAACTCTGGGACTGGGCACTGTCCCTTCAGCTCTTCAGCTTACCACTTGAGCCACAGTACCACTTCCAGTTTTCCTGTGGTTCATTGAAGATCAGAGTCTCCCAGACTTTCCTGTCCAAGCTGGCTTTGAACCATAATCCTCAGATCTCAGCCTCGTGAGGAGCTAGGAGGATAAGCATGAGTCAGTAGCACCCAACTGATTTGGACTTTCACCACAGTGGACTAGGAACTCCTGAAAGCTTTTCTTTATTTTTTATGTGCCAGTACTGGGGCTTGAACTTAGGGTCTGGGCTCCGGTCTTTTAATTTTTGCCTCAAGGCTGGCACTCTACCACTTGAGCCACAGCTCCATTTCTGGCTTTTGGTAGTCCATCGGCAAGAAGAGTCTCACTAACTTTCCTCCCCTGAGCTGGCTTTGACCCACGACTTCTGATCTCAGTCTTTTCAGTAGCTAGGATTTACGTGTGTTGAGCCACCACTGGCATTGGGCTAGGAGCTTTTCTTAAACAAGTGTTCTTCCCTACATTTGCCCTGACTCCTCCATGTAAAGGAGGCCTGAGGGTCAGGAGCTGTGAAAATTAGGCTTCCAGCCACAGGAAATGGCTGGGGTCCATGGTGAAAAGCCAAGCTAATCTTCCCCCTGGGACCCATTCTGGGACCTCCATCCTCTGCCCTCCCTGTGACTCAAGTACAAACCTTGACCCAGCCTTGAATGTCCTGATGGACATGTCTGAAGCTACAGAACCTTCATTCCACCCACACCACCTATTCTACACCACACCTCAGGAGACTTTGTACATGCGGCTCTCTATATTGTTCCACATCTTAGAACTCCTGTGGAATTTTGGCACTGGTTATATCACCTCCAGGAGCAAGTCTTTCCTTCCCTTCTCTCTCTCTTTTTTTTAATATTGAGTTGCTAGAGATGGAACTTGTGCAGGCTGACTGGCAAATGTTCTGGTTTTGTGTGTGTGTGTGTGTGTGTGTTTGTGTGTGTGTGTGTGTGTGCCAGTCCTGGGGTTTGAATTCATGGCCTGGATGCTATCTCTGAGGTTTTGTGGTCAAGGCTAGCACTCTATTCCTTGAACCACAGCTCTACTTCGGACTTTTGGGTGTTTAATTGGAGAAAAATGTCTTATATAGACTTTCCTGCTTGCAATTGTGATCTTCAGAACTCAGCCTCCTGAGTAGCTAAGATTACAGGGGTGAACCACCAGCAGCTGTCCTCTACCCTACCTCTTACCTCTAACCTTGGCCCTCCTATGAGTACCAGAAGAATATGTCTCACCAGGCTCACTTTTTTGCCAGTCTTGGGGCTTGAACTCAGAGTCTGGGCATGTTCCTGAGTTTCTTTTGGTCAAAGCTAGCACTCATCACTTAAGCCACAGTGCCACTTTTGGCTTTTTCTGTTTCTGTGATCCTGAGGAATCAAACCCAGGGCTTTATGCATGCTAGGTAAGCACTCTACCCCACTAAGCCACATTCACAGCCCAATGATCACTTCTGACAGGAACTATAAGCGTGGGATTTATTGGCTTACCCCTTTTGGTGCAGAAATCGCTGGCTATTTCATATCTTTGCCAAGATTTGGGACCAGTCTGTGACTCGGCAATGAGGAATGGTGAATGAGGGATAGCCACCAGACCCCAGAGGAGTAAGCTCACATATTCTACAGAGGGATAGAGAATATGGAGCCAGAACCTTTGACACCTCCTACAGCCTAGGAACTGTGGTCTCCCTGGAGGCAGTGACTGGCTACTAGATGTCCCGATGGGACATCTCAGCAGAACATAAGGCACTTGTTGCACAGCCCAGGCAAAGCCCGCGGGGCTTCAGTTATTAAATGGCAGAGAAGGATGCTTTGTTCAAGCTGCTGGCTCAGACTTAGGACTCTCTGAGGACTTGCCCAGATTAGGGGGGTGGACATGGGCAACCTGCTGAATGCCCATCATCCCTACATCATCCATACATACACAGAGACATGGAGTTATTGCCTCCTTTTTTTTGGGGGGTGAGGCATGTCCAGGATTGTACTATGAGCCTAGGCCCTGTCCCTGAGCTCCTTTTGCTCAAGGATAGCACTCTGCCCTTGAGCCACAGCCCCACTCATGGTTTTTTTTTTCCTTTCCTCTGTGATCTCTTAGAAAGAAGAGTGTTGTGGACTTTCCTGCCCCGGATGAATTCAAATTGGCATTCTCTACATCTCAGCCTCAGGAAGAGTTAGGGTTATAGGCAGGAGCCACTGACACCTGGCTTTCTTTTCTTCTTGTTCTTTTTTTAATCGTGACAATCTGAAATTTTCACGGTGTCATTCCAATGGTTTGCATTCAAAGTAATCTACCCATGCCTGGGATTCGAATGCTATGACTACCACCCACAAATGGAGGGAGATCCTGATGAACTCATTCCTGTTCATGTGAATGCTACTGGAATGTAATAAAAGTAATAATTCAATTTGCAGTTAATTCATGATTCTATTTTAGAATGTCACACAAAAATTGTTGGATTTATGTCTTCATTCTAGTACCATGGTATGATTAAGGATATTGACTAATTTTTAATTAATGCTTTTATAAGTATTCAACCATGATACTTCATTAAATGGAGTCATAATTTAGTAACTAATAATTGGTAATAATGTATATATATAATTTAATAATATCCTCACATTCTTTCTTTGTATGTGTGTGTGTATATATATATACATATATAGGCAGGTATATATGAATGTATATATATATATATATATATATATATATATATATATATATATATATGATATCAATCTACACATCTATTTATTGGGCACTACTGTGGCTTGATTACAGGTGCTCAGGATTTCCTGGATTCTCAGTTTGGCGGAGGCTGGTGTGCTAAGACTGTTCCCCATTTATGGATTGGGCATTGTAGGTGAGCTGAAATCCCAGCATGGCCCAAAATTTATTTGTGGAATAAGAAGCCAATTTGACACATTTTTCCTTCTCTGTGAAA
This sequence comes from Dipodomys spectabilis, assembly GCF_019054845.1. Taxonomy (NCBI): domain Eukaryota; kingdom Metazoa; phylum Chordata; class Mammalia; order Rodentia; family Heteromyidae; genus Dipodomys; species Dipodomys spectabilis. Next base: position 4,005,462 of record NW_024870916.1, on the reverse strand, counting down.
GTCCTGGGTCTCAATACGATGTGTAATCCATATGCAAATATATCCTATGAAATATGATGTAATAAAAGAAATGTTATATGTGTAATAATACTAAATAAATAAGGGTAATAAATGTCATATGCAGTAGAACCCATATATGAAATAGATCTCATATATATGAAGATTATTTTTTCCAGTGCTGGGGCTTCAATTCAGGCCCTGGGAACTGGTCTGAATTTCTTTTTTCTTTCTTTTTTTTTTTTGCCAGTCATGGTGCCTTGACTCTGGGCCTGGGCACTGTCCCTCAGCTCTTCAGCTCAAGGCAAGCATTCTACCACTGAGCCGCCATCCCAGCCCCATGAATTTCTTGTCTTCAAGGACGGTGAGCTTTCCCCTTCACACACAGTGTCACAGAGTTACCCAGACCCTGAGTGCAAATCCCAGGCCTGCTAGAAAAATGGTGCAATTTCTTAGCCATTGTCTTATTGTTATTATTACTTTTTTTTGGCCTAGCACAGGGCTTGAACTCAGGTCTTCGCATCTCTGCCACAGCTGATCATTGGATCCTACCACCCTACTTCAAATTTCGGAGCTGGCAAAAAAATAAATAAATAAAATGGAAAAGGATAAAACTGAGAAGTTCAAGAAGGTGGTTTTACTTTTTTTTCCCTTTGTACTGTGACCATCCTGGGTCTAAATGACAAGCCCCAGAATGCGTACATGATGTTGCATTGCTAATGTTTCGTGGGCTATTAGGGAAGCCATAGCTGAAACCAGCAACTTAGGCCTGGAGGTCGAATCTTAGAACTGCCACTAATGAATGGTGGGAGGTTCTAAGAAACGCATTCTGATATACATCCGAACAAATGGAATGTCATAAAAGTAACATTTAAATTAGTAATTAGTGTATGTTTATATTCTAAAATTATACACAATTATTCTACATTGACCAATTTTCAATTAATACTTTATTATGTATTCAATTATGATACTTAAAAAAGGAAGGAATAATTTAATTGCCAAAAATTGGTAGTAATATCATATATGCAGTTTCATAATATACAGATATCTCTTTTGTTTTATACATATACATCTATCTATCTATCTATCTACCTATCTACATCTACAAATCTACACATTTACCTGTTTATACACTTGTCACTCCTGGTGCTCAGTGATAGAATGCTCACCGAGTATGTACAAAGCCCTGGGTTCCATTCCTCACTACCAGTTGCACAGAAAAATCCAGAAGTCATGCTGTTGCTCAAGCAGTCGTGTACTAGGTTTGAGCAAAAACGTTTAGGGACCGTGTCTAGACACTTACTCAAGATGTAAAACTGGCACCAAAACAAAATGATAGAATGTTCTGACTGCAAAGATATAAGGATAGGACTGCAAATACATCATCATAGAGCAAGCTAGGAGTCTGGTGCTGAGAGCTGCAATCTAACCTGATTTAGCCAGAGGTAAATTGCTTGCAACCCAGCTACACAGAACCAGATGCTTCTGGCTTGCTCAGCCCTGTCATCCAAGATACTGGGGGCTGAGATCAGACACTGGTGGTTTTAAAATCCAGCCCTGACAGGAAGTCTGCAAAACTCTGAGCTGTGGCTCAAAGTGGTAGAGCTCTAGCCTTGAGTAAAAGATCTTAGGACAGTACCCCCAAACTTTCAGTGGAATCCCCGTGGCTGACTCCCCGCCCCCCCCACAAAAAACCCACCCCTCTAAATCATTAGATGTGAACTTTGTGTAATTTGGTGACACTGATGAAAGCACCCTAATTCTAATGACAGCATGTGGGATACAGCTATGTCATGAGTCTTATATGAGGAATGGTGTACTGAGTGCATTCTTGCATCTGGTCCTTGTAAGAGCTCCACAGATTATTGTGCAAATGAGAACCTTGAGGCTCAGATATGTCCCCATGTCAGGGCCAAAATGATGTATATACTGAACCCTAGTGAGTTTTCTCCTGCAGACAATTGTTTTGGTTTATTTTCCTCGGTCATGAACCTTGAACTCAGGGCCTAGCCATTGACCCTTCCCTGTAGGGCTCATGGCTAGCACCCTACCAAGGGGACCCAAGGAACCCATACAAAAGTGTTACAGTCTAGGCATCTGTGGCTGATATCTCTCATCCTGCCTACTTTGACACATTTTTTTCCTTCTCTGTAAAAATCCTGGGTCTCAGTATGAAGTATAATCCATATGCAAATATATCCATGTGATAAGATGCAATAAATGAAATAAATGTTATATATGTAATAATACTAAATAAAATAAATAATGAATAAATAATAGTAATAAATGTCATATGGAGTAAGCCCATGTATGTAAAAAGATCACAAAAATGAATATTATATTTTCCAGTGCTAGCGCTTAAATTCAGGCCTGGAAACTGGTCTGAAATTCTTGTCTTCAACAACAGTGAGCTTCCCCTCCCCCACAGTGTCACAGAGTTACCCAGACCCTGAGTTCAAATCTCAGGCCTGCCAGAAAAATGGAGCAATTCCAAGTCACGGTATTAATTTATTTTGTCCAGGCCCCGGGCTTGAACTCAGCTTGTGTCAATTCTGCCTTAGCTTCAATCACCCTAGGCTGGGGTGCAGCCAATGGACCCACAGCCCATCCTGAGATCCTAGGACCCGAGTTCCAATCTCGGGACTGATTAAAAAAAAAGGAGAAAGGTAGGGAAGGTGGCTCAGTAGTAGAGGCTTGCCTTGAATGCATAAGGCCCTGGGCTTGATTCCTCAGCACCACATATGCAGAAAAAAGCTGTAAGTGGTGCTATGGCTCAAGTGGTAGAACACTAGTCTTGAGTAAATAGTTGAGGAACAGTGTCCAGACCCACATTTCTGGCCCCACAACCAACAAAAAAAAAAAGAAAGAAAGAAAGAGAGAGGGGGAAAAAAGAATAAGGCTAAAACTGGGAAGTTCCAGAAGGCGGTTTTACTTTATTTTTTCCTTTGCATTGTGTCCATCCTGGGTCTAAATGAAAGGGCCCAGAAAGAGTATGTGACCTTACACTGCTGAAGTTTGGTGGGTTATCAGGCAAGCCATAGCCCAAACCAGCAACGTATGCCCAGGGTTCAAATCCCAGGACCGCCACCTACAAATGGTGGGAGATCCTAAGAAACGCATTCTGACATACATCCATATGAATGGAATGTTGTAAAAGTAACAATTACATTAGTAGCTAGTATATGATTATATTAAAATTGTAAACAATAATCATAGTACATTGACTATTTTTCAATTAATATTCAATTATATTTTCAACAATTAGAAATTAAGGAAGGAATAATTTAATTATGGATAATTGGTAGTAATATAGTTTATGTAATTTAATAATATACAGATATCTTTCTTATTTTGTACATACATATATACATGTGTGTATGTTTATATGCTATATATCTATTTCTACACTTGTCACTCCTGGGGCTCAGTGGTAGAATGCTTACCTAGTATGTATGAAGCCCTGGATCTGTTTCCACACTATCACATGCACAGAAAAAGCTGGAAGTGGTGCTGTCACACAAGCACCAAAGAAAAGTTAGAATGTTCGAACTGCAACTGTACAAGGCCAGGACTTTAAATACTTCATGACAGAGCAAGCAGAGAATCTGAAGATGACTGCTGACATCTATCCTGACAGCCAGAGGTTAACAGCTGGAAACCAACTCCATCCAACCAGATGCTGCTGGCTCATATCTAGCTGCTCAGGGGATGAGATCTGACACTGGTGGGTTGAAAACTCAGCCCTGTCAGGAAGTCTGTGAGACTCTGAGCTGTGGCTCAAAGTGTTAGAGCTGTAGCCTTGAGGAAAAGATCTTAGGACAGTACCCACAACCTATGAGTGCAATCCCTGAGTCTGATGACCCTTCCTCCCGCTTCCCCCCCCCCCCCCAGACTAACCACCCATCTAAACTATTAGATGTGAACTTGTGTGGTTCCTGACATGTTTCTGAAGGAATGGTGATACTGATGAAAGCATCCTAATTCTAATGACAGCTTGTGGGATACAGCTATATGAAGAGTCCTTCCTGGGGTACTAGGTCCTTCACGGGGTGCTGTGTGCTGAGTCCTTCACAGGGTGTATTCTTTCATCTGATCCTTGTTAGAACTCCACAAGTAAGATGATTGTGCAGATGAGAAACTTGAGGCACAGATATTTCCCAAGGCAGGGCCAAATTTATGAATGTACTGAACTCTATTGACTTGACTCCTGCAGACAATTGTTTTGGTTTAGTTTTCTCCATCATGAACCTTGAACTCAGAGCCTAGACTCTGATTTTCCTCTTATGCTCATGGCTAGTACTCTACCACGTGGAGCCAAGGACCTCCTTGCAGCAAAGTGTCACTGGTTAGGTGTCTTTAGCAGAGGTCTATCATCCTGCCTGCTCAGGAAGCTGAGGATCTGGGTTCAAAACTACCCACAGCAAAGGTCCCATGACATTCTCATCTCCTATTCACCACTTAGAAACTTGAAGTGGAAGCTGGGTGCCGGTGACTCATGCCCATCATCCTAGCTACTTACTCAGCAGGCTGAGAGCTCAGCATCACGGTACAAAGCCAGCCTGAGCAGGAGATTCCTTGAAATGGTTATTGCCAATGAACCACCAGAAAACCTGAATGGGCTCTGTAGCTCAAGTGGTAGAGCTGTCCACTTGACCTGAAGAGCTGAGTGACAGCACCCAGGCCCAGACTTCAACTCCTCTAACTTACAAGAAAAGAAAGAAAGAACCCTGAATTACAGTGCTGGGAATGGGTCTTAGGGGTAGAGTGCTTTGCATGTATGAAACCCTGGCTTTGAATCCTCAGTGGCACATCACTAGAAAAAAAGCCTGAAGTGGCTCTGTGGCTCAAGTGGTAGAGTGCTATCCTTGTACAGGAGAAACTCAGGTACAGTGCACAGGTCCTGAGTTCAAGCTCCAGGACTGGTATATGCACACAAATTACCCCCCCACACACACACACACAGATATCAGAAGAGAAACTGTGACATCAAAGGGTAAAGCACTGGGAAATAGGCCCTTAGAGGAGACTTGAGCTGGTACAGCTTCTTTCCAGGCTATGCCTTTGTTTTGGGGATTTTACAAAACAAAACTTTAAACAAGGTTAACTAGACCTTGGCTCCAACCAGCCTGTTCCTGGAATGGAAAGAATGCCTCTAGGTCCCCCTCCCCTTAACAACCTAACTCACCTTGACTGTTGAGTTAAAAACTGACCCATAAAACAGATAGGTTGTTATCTGGCTCCAACTACCTGACACCTCGTGCTTATGGTGGTAAACTCTGCCTTTCATACATGCTTACAGTAAACTCTGCCTATCGGCCACCTGTGTATGGTCTGGTATGACCATGCAATCCTTTTGTGTGGTATGATCCCATTGGTCACCTGTGCATGACCAGGCTCAACCTCATGGATTTTGCCTTTGCAAACCAAAGAATGGGGACTGCTCAGGGTGGCAGTATCAGCTCCTGAGCCTGTGCTGTGGTCCTGGCCAGTCAGTGTAGGAAACTTCTCAATAAAGTTTCTTCTTTGTTAACAACTTTGTTGCGGTGAGCTCTGTCACTCCAGACAAGTAGGTGGGTTTGCCTGCCTGAGTAGGGGTCTTCCTACTACACACTAAGCTTCTCAGCTCATGGTCAGTACTCAGGCCCTGTGTTCAACCTGGAAACCTAGCCACCCAAGGCCCAACTAGGAGAGGTCAAAGGTTTCCAAACCTGATAAGCTTCACCAGCCCTACATAACAGGGAACATTGTCATTTTGCAAATGTGCTTAGATGTAGCAAGCTTCTGAAAACCTAGGGAGGCACTGTTGCCAATAAAGAATAAAGAATCATTGCATTAGGTTCAGCTCCCTAGTTGTTGTCTGCCAGAAGAAATCTTGAATTAATTGTAGCAGTGTGTTTCAACACTGGAACATAGTCTAACAAAGACAGGATAAGTGCAGGGAACTTGGCCTGCCATGGGAGGTGGCACAAATGAAAGCTTCCTGTCAAACCAGAGCACTGGGGAGAGAGATATTTTGGGGTACAAAGAGGCCTTTTTCTCCTGGTCTTCATGGCCTGCCCACACTCATCATCACTAGTTGGCCCGGATAGAGTTGTTTGTTACTGAGCTGTATAGGAGTGAGGCCTTTTGTCTGCCTGTTCCAACCAAGGGGCAGACTTCCTCCAGCAACCTGGGGTGTGGAGAAACCCTCAGGCTACACTGGGAACAGGGAGGGGAGTCCTGGAACATGCACTGTCTTGAAAACACCCTCTGTGCTATGAAATGCTTCTATTCAAAGCAAATTTCCTAGCTAGGTGTCTTTCTTCATAGCGACTTTGGATGTTCACCGATAGAAATACATTCACACATACACAGATACATGGAGTTACTGGCTCTATTTTTTTTGTTTTTGGTACAGGTCCTGAGGCTTGAACTGTGAGCTTAGACATTGTCCCTGAGCTCCTTTTTCACAAGTAAGCACTTTATTGTGCCTTAAACCATGATACATCATTAAATGAGGGCATAATTTAATACCTAATAATTATTAGTAATATATTACATGTAATTTAATGATATATAGACATCTCACATTCTATAAATATATTTATATATTTACATATACACTGGAATATACATATACATCTCTCTCTCCTTTTCTGTCACTCTCTATGCATATCTATGAATTTGCAGCAATTTACGCATCTATCTATTTATATATTGGCCACTCCTGGAGGTTAAACTTAGATCCTGGGAACTCCCTGGCAGTGAATTTTTTTGAGGCTGCTGTACTTACATTGATCCCTTGATGAATTGGCATTCTAGGCCCTGAGTTCAAATCCCAGCAGTGCCAAAGACAATAGGTGGAGTAAGAAGCCAATGTTGACCAGTTCTGCTGTCTGTGAAAATATTGTTTCCTAGGTACAATATGTAATACCTACGCAAATACATATATATGATGTATATTATAAATGTATATAGACATTTTGCCATACCTGGGTCTAGAATTCATGCCCTGGGAAATGCTCTTGACTTTCTTTTATTCAAGGAGGGTGAGCTTCCACTTCACCCACAGCAAAATAGAGTTACCCAGGCCCTGATTTCAAATCCTAGGTATGGCAGATAAAATGTCCCAAATTCCAAGCCAAGACCTTAACTTTTTGGGGGGATCAGGTATGGGGCTTGAACTCAGATCATCACAACTCTGCCTCAACTTTGATTACTTTAGGCTAGGGTACAGCTTTTACACCCACAGATGATCCAGGGATCCTAGGACCCAATTTCAACTCCCAGACCTGGCCAACAAACAAACACACCAAAATGGAAAAGGAAAACCCAGAAAGTTTTACACAACAGTTTTACCTTTGTTTCTTTTGCACAGTGACCATCCTGGGTCTCACTGACTTGGATTGAAAATTGTACATGACTTTGCATGGCTGAGGCTGGTGGGCTGTCAGTGAAGCCTGAGGTTAACCCTGACACCTGCACCCTGAGTTCGATCCTGGGATTGCTACATACACATGGCTGAAGGTCCTAGGAAACTGGTTCCTATCTCTAGGAACACTAATAGAATGTTTGAAATGTACTAATTGAATTACTAATTAACTAGTCGTTCTAATGTAAGATTGTATGCATTAAGTATAGGTCATTCATTAATTTAATTAAACTTTATTAAGTCTTCTACTATGATTAATTAATGGAGGAATAATTTTAGACCAAATAATTAGTAGTAATAGAATATGTAAAAGTAAGATATAGACATCACTCTTTATATAGAGTTATACACTACAATCTACATAAATGTCTAGTTACACACTAGAATCTACATAACTATAGAGTTATACACTAGAATCTACATAAATTTACATAAATATGTAAACACACACACTGCATTTTACACATCTATGTGTTTATATATTGGCCACTTGTAGGGCCCAATTTGCCTGACAACTTCATTTGCATCAGACTGGTGTGCTAATATTGACCCACTCACCATTCATGAAGTGGGCTTTCTAGGCCCTGAGTTCAAATCACAGAACTGCCAAAAACTTAAGTAATCCTGGTGGAAGAAGCCAAATGTCCCATTTGTTTTCCTTATCGGTGAAAGTCCTGCATCTCAGGAATGATGTATAGTACATTGGCAAATCTATGTCCTATGTAATAAGATGTAAAAAAGGTTATGTGTGTAATCATACTCACTAAAATACATAAGAAATAAATAAAACACAAAATAAAATGAATAACCACACTAACTGCAATATGCAGTAAACATGTGTATGTAAATATGAATCCTGTATTTAAAAAGCATACGAATATTATTTTTGCAAGACCTAGGACTTGAATTCAGGCCCTGGGAACAGGCCTGACTTTCTTGTCTACCAGCACGGTGAGCTTCCCCTTCTCCCACAGTGCTGTAGATGTACCTAGGCTCTGAGTTCAAATCCCAGGACTGGCAGAAAAAATGGCATGAATTCTAAGCCAAGCAGCATCATAATTTTTAAAATACTTTGAATGTGTTTATTATTATTTTTATTTATTTTTATTTTGTCAAGCACAGAACTTGAACTGAGGGCATGGCAACTCTGCCTCGATCACTCCAGGCTGGGGTGCAGCCACTGGACCCACAGCCAAACCTGGGTTCCTGGGGCCCAAATGCTGACAGGAATAATAAATACATAAAACAACACAGAAACAAAGAAGAAAAACCTGCAACTTGCAGATGGCTGCCGGTTTTACATTTGTTTTCTTTGCAAGGTGACCTTCCTGGGTCTGAATGACATGGCTGAAAAGTGTTGGAAACCTGGCATTGCTGAAGGCTGGAGGGCTACCAGGGAAGCCATAGGCTAACACGACAACATAGGCCCTGGGTTCAAAGCCTGGTCCTGACCCCTACAAATGGCGGGAGATCCTAATAGTCTCGCTCCTATTCATAGGAATACTGATGGAAGGTTATGAATGTCAAGGTTGAATTAGTTGGTCCTGAATGATACTACTATAAAATTAGAGTGATTTTAGGAGGCCGATGGATTTTAATGAATATTTTTGACACATTAAAAGAATACTATTAATTACATGGACGCAGTAGTTTGGGGACATGCCACGCCTACTCCGATGGAGTCTGCTTAGCATGGGAAACCAGCTTTCAGACCTGAGAATGGGGCTTCAGAGACCTATCTCTGAGTATTGGGACTTCACCGAAGTCTACCATAGAGAATGGGGCTTTACAGAGACCTATCTCCGAGTATTGGGACTTCACCAAAGTCTACCTCGGAGAATGGGGCTTCAAAGAGGCCTACCTCCTGGAAAGGCTGGCAAGCCCCTGGGAAAGATGTGTTTCTGTTCTTGCTTTTCTTTTCTTCACTGTATAAGAGTGCTTATTAATCTTTTACTGTTTCTGCTGCTCATTGTGCTTACTCATTGTCAACGTTCCCTTATTCAAAGCTCTTTCTTAAGAGTGTTGACGACTCCAAAATCTGATGAGTGTCTTAAAAATATGACTAACTCACCAGAGTTAAGTGCTACCCTGAAACCCCTCTTATGGAGGCTAGTAGACAAGTCATAAGTAAATATAAAAGTATTGGGGGTTTCACGATGTCACTTCAGCAGAAGGAATTGTTTGTAAGAGCTTTGCAAGAAGCTGTAGGCACGGCTAGAACAGAAAGAATGTATGGCAATTGCTGAGATATCTACTTAGGAGAAAGAACTTCCTGTTACTCTCTTTCATTTACTAAGAGACTTGCTAGATCTAGGCCTCCGTAACCTTGCTATTAAAGAAGGAACGGGAAAGATCTTATGGGACAGTTAAAGCCTCTATAGAAATAAGGTTATGGTTAGTTGGTGACAAACATGGAAACCCATTATATTTCTTAGAGATAAGCTGGAAACAAGTGCCTATCTGGCGACCAACTGGTGACCGCCCAAGAATGAAGCCCTGCAGCAAAATTATGTAACCTTTTGTCCTTCCTTATGGAGACTTTTGCTATAAAAGTTTGTTATCCTCTGCATTAAATCGCACTCAGCATCCACTCCTCTTGTGTGTGAGTTGTCTGTTGGCCATCTCCCCATCCTATTCCAGATTCCTCCCCTAGGGGTCCTTCGTCCCCACAGAACCCAGTCCGTGGCAGGGACGGTGGTTGATTTAATTAATAATTCATTAAGGATGAAAACAATAATATAAATTACATGGAGGCATTAAAAATACCCAAATATTGGTAGGAATGTAGCCCATTTAACTGAATAATGTATAGACATCTCTGGCACTCTATAAAGATCTATATTTATTTGTGTACTACCATCTGCATGTCAATCTGTTCTTATTTTGTCAAGCCCTGGGGCTCGATCTCAGGTGCTGGGAACTACTTGTCAGCTCAATATGCCCTAGGCTGGCGTACTGACACTCACCCATTCATGAATTGGGCCTTGTAGGTTATGAGTTCAGATGCCAGCACTCACAAAAATTGACCCATGGAGTAAGAAGCCCATGGTGACACAGGTTTTCCTTTGCTGTGAAAGTCCTGGATGTCAGGTGTGAAGTTTCATACATAGGCAAATCTATCCTATGTAATAAATGTAATAAATAGTCCATGTGTAAGAATAGTCAATAAAATAAATGGTAAATAAATGAATAAAAAAATGAATAGCTACACTAAGCACAATATGGAATCAATATATGGGGCTCAATCTCAGGGCCTGGGAACAACCTGGCAGCTGAATTGGCTAGATGCTGCTGTGCTGGCAGCCACACATGAATTGCACCTTCTAGGCCCTGAGTTTAGATCCCAGCACTGCCAAAAATGTAATCGTGGAGTGGGAAGCCGAGCATAACACATGATTTTCTTTTCTTTGAAAGTGCTCAGTGTCAAGTAGGATGTATAATTCAGATGCAAATCAATATGCTGTGTAAATAGGGTGTCACAAAGGTAAAAAAAATGTCATAGGTGGAAGAATTGTCACTACAATAAATGATAAACAGATTGAATTAGTAATAAATAATTCTAGGATAAAATTAGATGCAGTAATTATAGGACGTGGATTAAGTTTAATATTTTATTAAGTATTAACAGAATAAAAATTGCATGGAGACATAAATACCTAATAATTGGAAGTAGCACATGATACATAATTTAATAATATATAGACATCAGTCTCATTCTATAAAATATTTAATTATGTGTATGGATGTACATACATATATGATAAATAATAACAGGATATTGAGTATTAATTAATGCTTTATTAATTGTTAGCTGGGACACATCATTAAATGGAGATATAATTTAATACCTAATAATTGGTAATAATATTGTCTATAATTTAATAATATAGACATCTCTCTTTTGTGTATATAATATTTATGTACAACAATCTATCTATTTATACATCCTTTACTACTGGGGATCATTGATTGAGTGCTCCTCTACTAAGCATGAGCCCTGGGTTCGATTCCACAGTGCCACATAAGCAGAAAACCTGGAAGTTCTGCTGTCTTTCAATCAATTGAGTGCTAGCCTTGAGCACAAATGCTTAGGGACAGTGTCTAAGCCCTTACTCAAGCCTCAGCCCCGCCACCAAAAAAAGGTAGAATGTTCTAACTGCAATTATAGAAGGACAGGACTTCAAATACCACATCACAGAACAAGCTAGAAGTCTGGCACTGACAGTTGCCACCTAACCTGACTTAGGCATATGTAAACAGCTGCAACCCAGCTCCACAGAACCAGATGCTGCTGGTTTACCCCCATCATCCTGGCTGCTTGGGAGCTTTAAAACCAAGCCCTGGTAGGTAGTATGTGAGACTCTTGGAGATGTGGCTCTAAGTAGTAGAGCCTTAGACTTGAGCAAATGTTTTTAGAACAGTATCCCCATGCGTTGAGTTCAAGCCCTATGGGTAGCCTGCATCCACAAAAAAACACCCCACTAAACCATTAGATGTGAACTTGTGTGATTTGTGAAATGTTCCTCAAAGAATGGTGATACTGATGAAAGCAACCTAATTCTAATGACAGCTTGTGGAATAGAGCTAAGTGCTGAGTCCTTCATAGGGTGCTCTGTGCTGAGTCTGGCACAGGGTGCTGTGTGCTGAGTTCTTCACAGGGTGCAGTGTACTGAGTCCTGCATTGGGTGCTGGGTGCTAAGTCTTCACAGGATGTTGTGTGCTGATTCCTTCAAAGAGTGCCATCTGCTGTGTCCTTAACAGACTGCATTCTTTCATATGGTCCTTGTAAGAGCTACACAACTGAGATGATTATGCAGACAAGAATATTGAGATGCTGATATGTCTCCTTGGCAGGGACAAAATTATGTATTACTGAAGAGTGGGTGAGTTGTCTACTGCAGACAATTGTTTTGCTTTGTTTTTTTTTTCTCAGTCATGTACCTTGAACTTGCGGCATAGGCACTGACCCTTACCTTTTGGGGACATGGCTAGCACTCCACCACGTGGAGCCAGGGACCCCCTTGCAGTAGAGTGTCACAGCCTAGGGGTCTATTGCTGAGTTCTGTCAGCCTGCCTTCTCAGGAAGCTGAGATCTGAGGATCTGGCTTTCAAACCATGTCAGACACAAAAGGTCCCATGAGACTATTATCTCCAATTCACCACTAAGAAACCTGAAGTGGAAGCTGGATGCTTGTCACTCATGCTTGTCATCCTAGCTCCTCAGGAGGATGAGATCTGAGGATCATGGTTCAAAGCTAGCCTGGGCAGCAAAGTCCTCGAGACATTTAGCTCCAATGAACCATATGAAAACCTGAACTGGTGCTTTGGCTCAAGTGGTAGAGCACAAGACTTGAGGCACAGCACCCAGGCCCAGACTTCAACTGCTACAACCATCAACAACAAAAAAGAAACAAAATAACAAACCTGAAGAAGAGGTCTGGGAATGTGCCTAGGGGTAGAGTGCTTTGCATCTATGAAACTCTGGACTTGATTTCTCAGGTTCACATCACTAGAAAAAAGCCTGAAGTGTCTCTGTGGCTCAAGTGGGAGAGGGCTATTCTTGTGCAAGAGAAATTAGGTACAGTGCTCAGGTCCTGAGTTCAAGCTCCAGGACTGGTGTATGTCTGCATGCCCCCCGCATGCACACACCCACACAAAGAGTATAAGTAAAGCTGTGACACAAAATGGTAAAGCACTGGGCTCCTGCACTGAGCTTATGGTCAGCACCCAGGCCCTGTGTTTAACCCCAAAACCTTGCCACCCAGGGCTCAACTAGGAGAGATCAAAGGTTTCAAAACCTAATGTGCTTCAGCAGTCCTAGATGACAGGAAGCATGGTGAGATCAGACATGTGCTTGGATTTCCAAAGCTTCTGGAAACCTAGCAGAGGCATCATAAGCCCTTCATCACCCTCAATGTAACATTTCTTGAGGTTAAGTGCCCTAGTTGTCTGCCAGAAGGACACCTGAATTATATTGAGCACTGTATCTGAACACCAGAATTTAGTCTTACAAAGGCAGGATTAGTGCTGAGAACCTGGACTGCCAAAGGAGGTGGCACAAATGAAGGCTTCCTGTTAAAATGGAGCACTGGGGAGAGAGATAGCTTGGGATACAAGGAGTCCTTTTTGTCCTGACCTTCAGAGCCCATCCACACTCATCCTCACTAATTGGCCTAGATGCAGTTGTTTGTTACACTGCTGTACAGGACTGAGGCCTTTTGTCTGCCTGTCCAGACAATGAGAGAGACTTCTTCCAGCAGGCCTGGGAGGCAGAGAAACTCTCAGGCTGCACTGGGAACTGTGAGGGGAGCCCAGGGACATGCACTGTCATGAAAGCAGTCTCTGTGTTATGAAATCATTGTATTGAAAACAAATTTTCTAGCTTGGTGCCTTTCATCATAGCTACTCTGGAGCTTCACCTATGGGAAATCATCCACACATGCACAAAGACATGGAAGCAGGTCCTGGGATTGAACTATGTCACTGAGTTACTTTTTCTCAAGAGGAGTGCATTAACCTGGAGCCACAGCCCCACTTTTGCGTTTTCTGTGATCTCCTAGAAATAGCAGTGTCATGGACTTTCTTATGCCTCCTTAGGAGCTGGGATTACAGTCAGCAGCCAATGGCACCTGCCTTTCTTTTCTTCTTCATTTCTTAATCTGGACAATCTGACTACTAAACAGCATCATTCCAATGCTTTGAATTTATAAGTAAACTACCCAATGTTCTTTATAGGTGCTTTCTCTGAGAAGGATTTTCTCTCCTCATCTTCTCCTCTGGTCACAAGTTTGAAGCCAAAAGTGAGAAATGAGTGTCACATGATTTTGGCAGCGAATGTCCACAGGACATGCCAGCTCAGTCACTTAGCATTGAGCTGCAGTAAATTTACTGTCTCAGGACGAGACGACCAAAAGCTGTAGCGATCCTCATACTGTCTGCATTGCTCTTTAGGCCTATAAAATTATCTAATAATTATGAGTGTTTTGTGTCTCCAACATTAAGTATCTAGAACACACTAGAAGTATCTTCATGTTTCCCTTTTGGTCTAGTACCTCTCAAGATTTAGACTAAGGGTTTATGTGGATCAGATCCTCGGTGAATCCTGAGGAAAGCCAATTGAAGTCTCCTCAGGAGATCTCTGTTCAAAGCCAGCCTGAGCAGGAAAGTCTGCGAGACTCTTATTTCCAATAAACCACCAGAAAACCAGAAGTGTATCAGTGGCCCAGAGGGTAGTGCTCCAGCTTTGAGAAAGAAAGCCGAACAGGAGATACAAGCCAGACCAGGCAGGAAAGCCTGGCAAGTGCGTATGTCCAATTAACCCAGATGGCTGGAAGTGGAGCTGTGGCAGTGGTAAAGTCTCAGCCTTGAGCAAAACAGCTGAGGAACACATAGGGCCCTGAGTTTAAGCCCTGGGATGACCACCAAAAAAATTCAAAAAGAGAAGGCCAAGATTATGTATGAGTGTCCTACCTACTTATGTGTGTATATTACCTCTCTGAGTGCAAACAGATTGTATGCAATGCTTCTCCTTCTATGTACAGATTTATTTTTCAGATAGGCTTGTTGCACATACTGCATCATTTTCTTCTTTACAGGCCCATGGCTTTTCTTTTCCAGAGTTCCAGGCCTGTGTCCTTATATGATGCACACTTAAGATCTCAGCACCCTTTATTTACATTTTATTATGAGGCCAAGGCAGGAGCAGTCACAAATCAGGCAGGGGAAGAGAAGATCAGGGTTTTTGAAATAACCGGTATTCAGAAAATTAAACTTGGGGGATGTAAAATGGTGGCATACTTAGGTAGAAACTACCATTAAGAAAAAGATGAGAGTGCTGGGAATGTGGATTAGTGAGAGTGCTTGTCTGGCATGCAAGAAGCCCTGAGTTTGATCACTCTGTAGCACATGCACAGAAAAAGCCAGAATTGGTGCTGTGGCTCAAGTAGTAGAGTGCTAGAGACAGTGCCCAGGCCTTGAGTTCAACTCAAGTACAAGTAACTTCTCATCACCAAGGGTAACCCAGGAAGCTCTTGAAAATCTGCCCTTTCAGAAGTGGAAGTCAGAGTTTCATAGACATTCCTGCCCAGGCTGGCTTCACCCTGTGATCCTCAGACCTCAGCCTCCTGAGCTAAGGGATGGGCCTTAGCTACTGGTGCTCTGCTAGGTCAGAAGTGTAATGACATTGACAATACAAGTCAACTGCTTATCACAAAGGGCTTGGGGAACATATTAAGCCTTTCAACAATGGACCTTTCAGAACCCTGCAGGACACAAGGTTATAATGGTAGAATCTGAGAGGCTGGGCATATGGATCTGCTAAACTTGAACCTTGAGCTCTAACTCCAATTCTAGTATATATCAGCTTTCATTTTTCCAGAGAATGTTCTCCTAATTAGCAAATAGGAAAAGTACTTTGATTAACCTTCACTTTTTTTTCCCATTGTGTGTCTCGAACTCAAGCCTGGGCACTGTCCCTGAGCCCTTCATCTCAAGGCGAACACTCTACCACTTGAGCCACAGCGCCACATAGGGTCTTTTGGTGGTTCATTGGTTATCAAAGTCTAACAGGCTTTTCTTGCCTAGGCTGTCTTTGAACTGTGGTCTTCAGATCTCAGCCTCTTGAGAAGGGTTCCAGGTGTGAGCCATTGGCATCTGGCCTATTGTTTTTGCCAGTGCTGGGGCTTGAACTTAGGGCCTAGTTACTGTCTCCATGCTTCTTTTTCTCAAGGCTAGTGCTCTAACACTTGAGCACTCCACAGCTTCTGGCTTTTTCTGAGTATGTGGCACTGAGGATTCAAACCCTGGCATTCATGCATGCTGAGCAAGCTCTTTACCACTAAGCCACATTCCCAGTCCCACCCTTACAATATTATCCCTCAACTTGCCTATCCTCAAGGAAAGACTTCTGAGTATAAATCATCTAAAGAAATCCCTATAGGAAGTTGTTAAAGATAAACAAGGCACAGCTCATATTTGGGAGAGACTCTAAACATGTGAAGACTGTGACAAATGCCTCCATTTAATTATGTATCACGTTTCAACACTTAATAAAGTATTAATGAAAAATGAGTCAATGTCCTAAATTGATGTGTATAATTTTATAATCGATGTGCAAAATGTAATAAATATTATGTGTATAATAATACTAATACAATAAACAATAAGTAATTGAATAAAATATAGAAATACAGAAATACAAAATCAATAATAAAAAATCATAGTTTGAAATAAACATAAACATGTAATACGTAACATATATTACACATGTACATAAATATTATTTTCCATTATTGGTATTTAATTCTTGCCCTACGAACTCTACCCTGAATTTCTTTTCCTCAAGGACAGTGAGCTTCCCCTTCACCTACGTTGCAAAAGAGTTACCCGGATGGTGAGATCAAATCCCAGCAGTGGCAGAAATACTAGCCCCAGTTCCAAGACAGTGACTTAATTATTTTTAATGGAAGCATTAATTTTTTTCAGTTCCATACTGAACATTTTAAAAACAGCAGCGTACAATTTTGTATATCTATTCAGACATCCTTCCCTTACCTGCAAAGTGCTTATCTGAGCTCTAAATTGTTTCCTTTTTTGTACATTTTTTGTTGTAAAAATGTGGTATAGAGGGGTGACAGTTACATGAGCAAAGTAATGAGTACATTTACTATTGAGCACTGTTGCCTCCTCCTTTGTTTTCCCCTTACCATCCCTTCCCTCCCACCTCCACAGCTACCCCCCAACCCCAAGTGAAGTCAGTGACTTAATTTTTTGTTTTTGTCTTGGCACAGGATTTGAACTCAAGTAGTAGAAACTCTGCAGCTTCCCTTACATTGCTACAGATTTACCAAGATTCTGAGTTCAAATCCCAGGCTAGGAAAGAAAACTGGCAGAAATTCCAAACCAGGGGGACTTTTTTCAATTTAGTTAAATAATTAATTAATTTTTTATTTATTTTTTATTTTGCCAACCATGGAGCTTGAACTCAGGTCGTGCCAACTCTACCTCAGCTTCGATTGCCTTAGACTGGGCTGCAGCCTCTCACCCATAGTCGATCATGGCATCTTAGGCCCAGAGGGCTTGCAGGAAGAAAAAAAAAGGGGGACAGCACAGAAAGTGGCGAGCTGCAGAGGACTGGGGGTTTTACGTTATTTTTTTCTTTGCAGGATGACCATCCTGAGTCTGAATGACATGGCTGCAAAGTGGAGCTGAACTGCTATTCCTGAAGGCTGGTAGGCCATCATGGAAGGCATAGGCCAACCTGTCAAGATAGGCCCTGGGTTAAAAATCTAAGTCCTGACACCTACCAATGGCAGGACAGCACAAGAGACTCGTTCCTATGCATAGGAATACTGATTGAAAGAGTAGTTCATGCATCAGTCGAGTCTAAAAGTGGCTGTAATAATCCTAGGATGCTGATTGATTTTAATTGATAGTTTATTAAGCATGAAAAGAATAATATTACTTCAAAAGCAGTATAATAAATACCTAAAAGTTGGTAGGAATGTAGTAGGTGTCATTCAGTCAGATAGATGGCTCTGGCACTCTTTACCAATATGTATTAATTGTATACCACCATCTGCCAATACATGTATCACTGTTTTGGCCAAACCTGGGGCTCCATCTCAGTGCCAGGGAACCACCTCACAGCTTCATTGGCTAGAGGCTGCTGTGCTCACCCTTACCCATTCATGAATTGGGCCTTCTAGGCCCCGAGTTCCGATCCCAGCACTGCCAAACATTTAATCTTGGAGTAAGAAGCCGAGTGTGGCCGGGCACTGGTGGCTCACGCCTGTAATCCTAGCTACTCAGGAGGCTGAGATCTGAGGATCGCGGTTCAAAGCCAGCCCGGGCAGGAGAGACTGTGAGACTCCTATCTCCAATAAACCACCAGAAAACCGGAAGTTGCGCTGTAGCTCAAGTGGTAGAGCCCTCGCCTTGAGCTGAAGAGCTGAGCTACAGCTCCCAGGCCCAGAGTTCAAGCCCCACGACCGACAAAAAAAAAAAAAAAAGAAGCCAAGTGTGACACATGTTTTCCTTTTCTGAGAGAGTCCTGGGTGTCAAGCATGATAGCGAACACATCTACAAATCTAGATGCTATATGATAGGAAGTAAAAAAATGTAATAAACAGTATAGGTGTCAAAAGAGTCAATGAAATAAATGGTAAATAAATGAATAAAACAAGAAATGAAATGAATAACCATACCAAACATGATATTGTCTGACTATATGGAAGTATAAATTCTGTCTTTAAAATGTAAATAAAATGCATATAAGGGGTATGTTTTGCAGGACTGAGGCTTGAATTCAGGCCTAGGAAACAGGCCTGACTTTCTTGGCTTCAAGTATGGTGTGATTCCCCTAGCCCGACAGTGCTGCCTATTTACCCAGACTTTGTGTTCAAATCACAGGCCTGGCAGAAAAAATGGCACGAATTACAAAACAGGGAGATAAATAATTATTTTTTTAATTTTTTAAATTGCTTTAATTTCTTAATTGTTTTACTTTTTTAATTTAATTTTTTTGTTTGTTTTTGGCCATGCACATGGCTTGAACTCAGATCGTGACAGCTCTGTCTCAGCTTCCATCACACTAGCCTGGGGTGCAGCCTCCAGAACCACAGCTGATCCTGGAATCCTAAGACCCGATGTCTGACAGGAAAACAAAATGAAAATGACACTAAAACAAGTCGTGAGCCTCCCATGGTAGGCGGTTTCTTGGCTTTGGTTCCTTGCTCGGTGACCATCTTAGGTCTGAATGACATGGATGCCATGCACAGGTGACCTGTCATTGTTGAAGGCTGGCGGACTGTCAGGAAAGCCATAGGCCAACCCTGCAACACAGTCCCTGAGTTCAAATCCTGGTCCTGACACCTACCAATGGCAGGAGATCCCAAGAGACTCCTGCCTGCGCATAGAAATTCTGATGGAATGGTATCCAACTTACGATTGAACAGTTCCTGCACCAGTCTAGGCTCAAATTAGATGCAATAACCCTAGTACGCTGATTGAACTTAATGAATGGCTAATTAGGCATGAAAAGAATAATATTCCTTCAATGGAGGCATAATAGCTACCTAAGACTTGGTAGGAATGTAGCAGATGTCATTGAATACTAGATACATGGCTCTGGCACTCTGTACTAATATGTATTTATTGGTGTACTACCACCTGCCTATCCATGTATGGCTATTTTGGCCACCCCTGGGGCTCGATCTCAGAGCCTGCCAAAAATTTCATCCTGGAGTAAGAAGCCAAGTGTGACACCTGTTTTCTTTTTCTGTGAGAGTGCGGGGTGTCAGGCATGATGGAGAACAAGTCTACAAATTTAAATGCTATGTGATAGGGTGTAAACAACGTAATACATGGTTAGGTGTCATCACAGTCAACAAAATAAACATTAAATAAATGAATAAAACAAAAAGTACAATGAATAACCACACCAAACATGATATAGACTGAACACCTGTCTAGAAGTTCAGTCCTATCTTTAAAATACATGTAATGACTACGTTTTCCAGGTTGGTGCCTGAATTCAGGCCTAGGGAAGAGGCCCGACTTTCTGATCTTCAAGCAGAGAGAGCTTCCCCTTCCCCCAGAGTGCAACAGTTACCCAGACCCCGAGTTCAAATCCCAGGCCTTGCAGACAAAAAAATAACACACATTCCAAGCTAGGGAGCTTCATTAGCATTTTTCATATTTTTTAAAGTTCACTTGGCCTTTATTTGATACATTTTGATTTTATAACATGAGAGTTTTTCAAAAAGGGGTTTAAACGTTTACATTTCAGCATAGCACATTGGTGTTTCCATTTTGACCATCTGCCATGAAGAGTGAGAATGAAAATGAGTACATCATTCCTCCCTAGAGGGACAGTTAATGTTATTTCTATTTAGAGTTATTTCTATAACTATAAACTCTGCAATTGTATAGTGTGAGTTTTCCTCAGTGTCTACCACAAAATACACTAGGGGATTCCTCATACCACAAAAGGTTGGGTTTCTGAATAAAAACTCACTTCTGTGAGGACAGTAGGTACTTGTAAGCATTTTGGGAACAAAGTGAATTGTAAAATGAAAAAGTAAAACATTGGGACTGGGATGTAGCTCAGTAGTGGAGTACTTGCCTAAAGAGCATAAGACCCTGGAAGAAAAGGAAGACAAGTTTCCTAAAGCTTAAAAGGTTAGAATTTTATGATCTGTATGAACCAACTTCTTTCTTTCTTTCTTTCTTTTTTTTTTTTTTTGTCGGTGGTGGGGCTTGAACTCTGGGTTTGGCTGCTCGCCTTCATCTCTTCAACTCATAGCAAGTGCTCTAGTGCTTGAGCCACAGTGCTGTTTCCAGTTTATTGGAGATAAGCCACAGTGCCATTTCCGGTTTATTGGAAATAAGAGTCTCACGGACTTTCCTGCCCAGTGTGGCTTAGAACCACCATCCTCAGATGTCATCCTCCTGAGTAGCTAGGATTATAGGTGTGAGCCACCAATGCCCGGCGCATGAACAAACTTATTAAAGATTGATTCTGAGGAAAAAAACTTGTAATGCACTTTTAATATAAATAATTTATAATTCCATGGTTAAGGCAATAATTCAGAAGTATTTATTCATTGGCTGGTTTCTTAGTTTATTTAAAGATATATATATATATATATATATATATATACATTTTATTTTAATATATATACATATATATTATTAAAACATAGCTTTGAAGTGTACCAAAAAGCATATGTGCTCATGTAAACTTATACAACTGCACAAGCTTGATTTTTTATTTTCAGTTTGTTGGTACCATAAATTAGATGGGATGTGTGTACTGTTGTTTTGTTCTCTGTTTTTGGAGGATTTCTCTCTGCTTTCTTCCCCTACTCCCCTCTCTCTACACTTGAATTGAGCTTGCTCTTTCTTGGCTTGATTGTTCATAGCTGATTTTCTACCACTTCAGCCATACCTGTAGCCTGGCTTTTTGCCAGTTAATTGGAGATGTCGTCTTTCAGGCTTTTCTGCCTGGATTGGCACTGAAACTTCATCTTCCAGCTCTCACCTCTTGAGTAGCTGGGATTACAGATGTGAGCCACTGGGGTGCCGAGGGATGAATTCGACTTTGGTTGGTGTATTCCTTCTCTTTTTCTTTCCTTTTTTCATTTTCTTTCTTTTTTGGACAGTCCTGGGCTTGAAATCTGGGCTTAGGCACTGCCTTTGAGCTCTTCAATTCAAGGTGAACACTCTACCACATGAGCCACAGTGCCACTCTTGGCTTTATCTGCTTATGTGGTGCTGAGGGATTGAACCCAGGACCTGATGCATTCAAGGCAAGCACTTCACCACTGAGCCACCTTCCCAGCCCCTCCTGTTTTTCTAAGCATGGGATCATCTACTATAGAATTTCTGTGAATGAACTGGGTCAGAAGTAAGATATATAATACATACGCTAATCTGTATAGTTCTCATAAGATGTAATCAATTTAATACATGTTATAATTGTAATAATAGTCAATAAAAATAATGAATGAATGAATAGTGAAAAAAATAAAATAAATACACAGTAAAATAATATGCAGTAAACATAAGTATGTAGATATTAATCATGATTTCAAATGTGGATGAATATTACTTTAACAGTGGTGGGGATTGAATTCATACCTAGGGAACAGGCCTGAATTCCTTGTCTTCAAAGAAGGTGAGTTTCCCCATCCCACACAGTGCATTAGAGTTACCCAGACTCTGAGTTCAAATCCCAGGCCTGTCAGGGAAAAAAAAGGCATGAGTGCCAAGCTGGGGAGCTTCATTAGTATTTAAAATTTTCTTTTCATGGGGCTTGAGCTCTGGCCTTGGGCGCTGTCCCTGCACTCTTCAGCTCAAGGTGAGCGCACTCCCACTTGAGCCACAGTACCACTTCTGGTTTTCTAGTGCTTTATTGGATTGGAGATAAGAGTCTCATGGGCTTTACAGCCTGGGTTGTATTTGACCCACAATCCTCAGCCTCTTGAGTAGCTAGGATTATAGGTGTGAGCCACCGGCGCCCGGCTACTTTTAATATTTTAAATTTGATTGATTGATTGATTGATTGCCAATCACGGGGCTTGAACTGAGGTTGTGGCAACACTGCCTCAGCTTCCATCACCCTAGGTTGGGATGGTGCAGCCTCTGGACCCACAGCCGATCATGGGTTGGTAAGCCTCGGGGCTGAAAGGAAAACAAAATGAAAACAGCACCGAAAAAACCCACGATCTGTGGATGGTTGGCGGTTTCTTGGTTTTCCTTCCTTGCATGGTGACCATCCAGGGTACAAATGACATGGCTGCAACCTGTAGGTCACCTGGCACTGCTGAAGGCTGGCAGGCTGGCAGCGAAGCCAGGCCAACCTGGAATCCTAGGTCCTGAATTTGAATCCTGGTCACGCCACTAACAAAGGGCTGGGGAGCCTAAGAAACTATTGCCTGTCCATAGGAGCACCAGAGGAATATGAACAATGTCATGGTTCCATGAGTAGTTCATCAATCAGTCTAGCAGAAAATTAGACCCAATAATCACAAGACACAGATAGATTTTAATTCATAGTTTATTATGCACTAAAAGAATACTATTGATTAAATGGAGTCCTCACTAAAGACCTGAGAATCTGTAGGAGCGTAGTATGTGTCATTGAATACTAAATAGACATTTCTGGCATTATGTAAATATCTAAATTTGTATTTATTTGTATACCATCATCTGCATAGAACATTTTTGCTATTTTGGCCAAACCTGGAACTCGATCCCAGGTCTTGAGATCCACTTGGCACCTGCATGGGCTAGATGCTGCCGTGCTGACACTCACGCCTTCATGAATTGGGCCTTCTAGTCCCTCAGTCAAGGTCCCATCATTGCCAAAAGCTTCTTCCTGGTGTAAGATTCCATATGTGACACCTGTTTTCCTTTTCTGTGCAAGTGCTGGGTGTCAGGTATGATGTACATATTATGTCTGCAAAGCTTCATGCTATGGAATAGATTGGAACAAATGTAATAAATGTTATAGGTGTACTCACAGTCCATAAAATAAATGCAAAATCAATCAATCAATCAATAATAATAAAATATAATGAATCACTCCAACAAACACAATTTAAATTGAATATAGAGATATAACTCAAATATTTAAAATGTCTATAAATGTTACGTTTTTCAGTACTGGTGCTTGAATTCAGGCCTAGGGAACAGTTGAGAAGTTCATGCATGATTCACATAGGAAATGATAGGCAAAATCTTAATTAAGACAGCATGAAGTGTGACAATAATAATTACATTCAGGAAATGGAGGCATTGGGAAAGATCCAAGAATCGGTAGTCACATGGAAGATAGGATTCCAACACAGCTGGCCACATCTCCTAATCTATACAAACAGGCCTTTATTAGCATATTAATTTCAGCTTATGAATGGGTGAATATGGTGCTCTACCCCCACCCCGGGGCTAGATCTCAGGTCCTGGGTATGGCCTAGCTCCTTAGTGGCTCACAAGTTGGTGTGCTCATGTAGACCCATTTGGCAGTTGGTTCTGCTAGGCCCTGAGTTCAACATCCAGCACTGCCAAAAGGTTCATCCTGATGTGAGATGCCAAACCTTGAAGATGTTTCCCTATCCTGTGCAAGTCCTGGGTCACAGCTAGGATCTAGAAAGCATAGGCAACTCTATACCCATGGGAATATGGTGTCATCCATGTGAGCACAGTTATATATGTCATCCTATACTCAATAAAATACACAATACATAGATGAATAAGACACAAAATAAAAAGATTAACTACACTGAAAACAAGGTTCATACCACACCTGTATGTAAATAGAGATCCTATGTTTAAAAGAGGTGGGCTTGTCCAGTGCTGGGGCTTCAAATCATGCCCAGAGCCAGGCTTGACCTTTTAGTCTTCAAGGACGGTGAGCTTCACCTTCCCCCACAGTGCAACAGAGTTACCCAATCCTGAGTTCAAATCCCAGCTCTCCCAGTGAAATGGCACAAATTCTGAGCTAGGGTTCTTCGTTCATAGTTTTTTCATTTTTTTTTTTTTTTACCAGACCCGGGGCTTGAACTCAAGTTGTGGCAACTCTGCCTCAACTCTGATCATCCTAGGCTGCAGCCTCTGGACCCACAGCCCGTCCTCGCACCCTAGGACCTTGGGGCTTCTGAAAAAAAAAAGCCGTGAAGGGAAGAAAGCAGTGGGAAGTTCCACCTTGTGCTTTTATGTTTATTTTTTTTGCATGGTGATCATTCTGGGTCAGAACATGGCTGCCTGCAGAGTGAAGGTGACCTGGCATGACTGAAGGCCTGCTGGTTTTCGGGGGAGCCACAGGCTAACCAGACAATGGAGGCCCCAAGGACGAATTCCAGTCAGCCTTGTTAAGAGGAAGGAATGGCCAGAGATCCTGGGACACTCGTTTCCGGACCTAGGAAGAGTTGTGGAATGCAATCAATCTGATCCTTGAATGAGTAGTTCCTACTTGATGTGAGTAGGAAATGATAGGCAAGACTCATGGGGTATCGATTATTTTTAATGAAGAATTGATGAAGCATGACCATCATCATCACAGTCATGAAATGGAGGCATAGGGAAGATCCAAGAATTGGTAGTCACAAGGTAAATTCCATCACAGGTTGCCATCTCTCCTACACTATAAAAATATGTACTTATTTGCACACTAACTTGCACTTATAAATGCATGACTATTTTCCACCCCTTCCAATCCCCTCCTTCCAGGGTTGTATCTCAGGTCCTGGGACTGGCCTACCTCCTTAGTGGCTCACAGGCTGGTGTGTTCACTTTTACCCATTCACCAATTGGGCCTGCTAGGCCCTGAGTTTGTATCCCAGCACTGCCAAAAGATTATCCTGATGTGCGAAGCCCATCGATCCATCTGTTTTCCTGTCTTGAGAAAGACCTGGGTCTCAGGGAGGACAGAGATTACTTCATAGGCAACCCTATACCCAAGGGAATGGGTTGCCATCCATGTCAGCACAGTTATATCTGTCATCATAATCAATAAACTACACATTGCATCCATGAATAAGACACAAAATAAAGAGAACGAGTACACTGAATGCAAGATGTCACCCATCCATGTATGATAATATAGATCTTGTGTTTAAATTATGAATTCATGACTATATTTATCCCCCTTTCCAGGGCTCAGTCTCAGGACCTGGGTACATCCTAGCTCTGTAGTGGCTCACAGGCTGGTGTGCTCAAATTGACCCATTCACCAATTGGGCCTGCTAGGCCCTGAGTTCAAATCCCAGCACTTCCAAAAGATTCATCGTGATGTGAGAAGCCCTTCAATCCACCTATTTTCCTGTCCTGTGAAAGTCCTGGGCCTCAGCAAGGATGGAGAATGCTATATAGGCAACTCTATAGCCATGGGAATAGGTGGTCATCCATGTCAGCACAGATATACCTGTCACCATACTCACTAAAATACACAATACATCCATGAATAACACTCAAAATAAAAAAAGATAACTACATTGAATGCAAGATGCATACCACACCTGTATGTAAATAGAGATCCTATATGCAAAAGAGGTGGGCTTGTTATTTTGTCCAGTGCTTGGGCTTCAAATCAAGCCCTGGACCAGGCCTGACATTCTAGTCTTCAAGGTTGGTGAGCTTCCCCTTCTCCCACAGTGCAATGGGGTTCCCCAGACCTGAGTTCAAATCCCAGCTCTAGCAGTATAACTGTGTGAGTTCTTAGCTAGGGTGCTTCATTCATAATTTTTTATTTACTTATTTTTTGCCAGACCTGGGGCTTGAACTCAAGTCATGGCAACTCTGCATCAGCTCTGATCATCCTAGTCTGCAGCCTCTGGACTCACAGCCCATCCTAGCACCCTAGTATCCCAGGGCTTGCTGGAAAAAAAAAAGCCGCGAGGGGGAATAAAAGCGGTGGGAAGTTCCACCTGGCACTTTTACATTTATTTTCCTTTGCATGCTGACCATGCTGGGTCCAAATACAGTGGCCTGCAGAGTGAAGGTGACCTGGTATGGCTGATGGCCTGTTGACTATCAGAAGAGCCAGAGGCCGACCCAGCAATGGAGGCCCCGAGGTTGATTCCCAGTCCGCCCCCATACATTGAGGGAATGGCAAGAGATCTTGAGATACTCGTTTCCGGACCTAGGAAGAGTCATGGAATTCGATGGATCTCATCTTTGAATGAGTAGCTCCTGCTTGATGTGAGTAGGAAATGATAGGCAAGACTCATGGGGTATCGATTATTTTTAATGAAGAGTTGATAAAACATGACCATAATCATTACAGTCATGAAATGGAGGCATTGAGGAAGATCCAAGAATCATTAGTCACAAGGTAGATTGGATTCCATCACTGGTTGCCATCCTACTCTATACAAATATGTACTTATTTACATACTACCTTCAGATTATGAATGGATGACTATTGTGCCCCACCCTCTCCCCACCCCTGTGGGACTCAATCTCAGGCCCTGGGAACCACCTAGCTCCTTAGTGGCTCACAGGCTTGTGTGCTTACCTGGACCCATTCGTCTATTGGGCCTGCTTTGTCAGTCCCAGCACTGCCAAAAGATGAATCCTGATGTGAGAAGCCAATCGTTGCACCTGTTTTTCTGTCCTGTGAAAGTCCTGGGTCTCAGCTAGGATGCAGTATGCTATGTAGGCAATTCTATATTCATGGGAATCAATTGCCATCCATGTCAGCACAGTTATAGCTGTCATCATATGCAATAAAATACAAAATGCATCCATGACTAAGACACACAATAAAAAGAATAACAACACTGAATGCATGATGCATTCCACATCTCTATGTAAAGAGCGGTCCTATGTGTAAAATAGGTGAGCATATGATTTTTGCCAGTGCTGGGGCTTCAGTTCAGGCCCTGGGACTAGGCCTAACCTTGTAGTCTTCAAGGATGGTGAGCTTCATTTTCCCCACAGTGCAACAAAGTTACCCAGACCTGAGTTGGAATCTCAGAGGTGTCAGAAAAATGGTGAGAATTCTGAGCCAGGGTGTTATTATTATTATTGTTATTGTTATTATTATTGCCAAGCATGGGATTTGAACTCAGTTTATGACAACTCTGCCTCAGCTTCGATCACTTCAGGGTGGCGAGCTCCCATGGACCCGTAGCCAATCCTGGGATCCTAGGCTCTGAAGCTTTGCAGGAAAAAATGACAGGGAAAAAATGACAGAAAAAATGTCGCAGGATGGATTTTTTATATTTTCTTCTTTTGCACGATGACCATCCTGGGTCTGAATTACATGGCTGCAAAGGGTATTTCACCTTGCATTGACGAAGGCTAATGGGCTATCAGGGAAGCCATAGGCCCATGCGTCAACGTAGGCCCTGAGCTTAAATCCTGGTCCTGACACCTACCAGTGGGGGAGATCCCGAGATACTTGTTCCTATGCATGGGAATAACAATGAAATGTTAGCAAACTCATGACTGAATGAGAAGTTTCTGCGTGTATTGGTCTAGTCCAAAATTAGACACAATGATCCTAGGACAATGATTCATCTTAATGAATGGTTTATTAAGTATGAAAAGAATACTATTCCTTCAATGGTGGCATAATAAAGACCTAAGAGTTAGTAGGAATGTAGTTGATGTCATTGAATCCTAGATAGATTTCTCTGGTACTATGTACAAATATATATATTTATTGGTGTTCTACCACCTGTCTATCCATGTATGGCTATTTTGTCCACCCCTGCAGCTCAATCTCAGGGTCTGGAAATGCCCTGGCAGCTTCATTGTCTAGAGGTTGCCATGTTGACACACGCATTCAGGGTCTGAATTGGGTCTGCCAGGCCCTGAGTTCAGATCCCAGCACTGCCAACAATTGGATCATGGAGTAAGAAGTTGAGTGTGATACCTGTTTTCCTTTTCTCTGAGAGTCCTGGGTGTTAGACATGATGGAGAACACATCTACTAATCTAGATACCATGTGATGGGTTGTCATCAATATCATAAATGGAATGTGTGTCATCACAGTCAATAAAAAAATCTCATATCTAAAATATACTTGGAACCCAAAAAATTAAATCCCCCAACAACAAATCCTCAAAGAAACAACTGCCCAATAAATAAGTGGGCAAAAGACTTAAAGAGAAACTTCTCTGAAGAAAAAAGAAGCATGGCCAATAGACACATGAAGAAATGCTCAACCTCCCTAGCCATAAAAGAAATGGAAATCAAAACAACATTGAGATACCACCTCACCCCAGTAAGAATGGCTATAATCAAGAACTCTAATAACAGATGCTGGAGGGGATGTGGACAGAAGGGAACCTTACTGCATTGTTGGTGGGAGTGTAAACTTGTTCAACCACTTTGGAAAATAGTATGGAGTTTCCTCAAAAGACTCCACATAGAGCTCCCTTATTTCCCAGCAATCCCACTTTTGGGCATTTACTCAAATGTTTACAAACAAGACCATACTAAAGGTACCAACATGACTATGTTTATTGCAGCAGTATTTACTATAGCTAAGATATGGAACCAAACCAGAAGCCCCTCAGTAGATGAATGGATCAAGAAAATGTGGTATATATACACAATGGAAATTCTATGCCTCAATCAGAACGAATGACATTGCCCCATTTATTTAGGAAAGACTTGGAAAAAATTATATTAAGAAGTAAGCCAGGTCCAAAGAAACATAGGTCCCATGGTTTCCCTTATTTGCAATATCTAATATATGTCTGAGTCAAGCAGAAAAGTTTAGGTAAGGTGATATTAGGGAAATGAACCCTAAGATGTATACTCAATTTTTTTTCTTTCATGTGATTGTTTCTGACACATTTATAAGATTATTTCTTTGTTGCTTTTTATGTCCCTCCCCCACAGTATAATCATTGCTTTCACTGTATTTGATGTCGGTATAATTTGTGGAGGGGAAGGGGAAAAACAAATTGTTTAAATAGGGATACAGGCGGACCCATTTCAACTATGAGATGTACAAGTCATTATGTCGAAAAGGAACTTTACAACTTTTGTGGGGGGGGAGGGAGGGCTGGGGGGGAAGTGGGGAGGATTGGGTGGGGGGGCGGGGGGAATGAGAAGTGCTGGGTAGGGGAAACAAAGGAGGAGGCTACAATGCTTGATAAGAAATGTACTCATTTTCTTGCCCATGTAATTGCAACCCCTCTGTACAGTATTTTCACAATAAAAAAAGGAAAATAAATGAATAAAACAAAAATACAATAAAAAACCACAACAAACAGGACATAGACTTAACATCTCTATACGTAAGTACAAATCCTACCTTTACAATGTATATAAATAGAATTTTTCCAGGGCTGGGACTTGAATTCAGGCCTAATGACCAGGCCTTACTTTCTTGTCTTCAATTATGGTGAGCTTCCCCTTCGTCCAAAGTGCTTCAAAGTTACCCAGGCCTTAAGTTCAAATTCAAAGTTAGGAGAAACGGCGTGAATTACAAGCCAGGGAGCTATTTTTTTTTTTTTTTTGCTTTTTTTGCCAAGTACGGTGTTGAACTCAGGTCATGGCAACCGTGCCTCAGCTTTCATCACCATATGCTGGGGTGCAACCACTGGAAACACAGCCTATCCTGGGATCCTAGAACTTCAGGCCTTGTGCAGGGGCAGTGGGGGTAATGCACAGGAAAAATGTGGCAGGATGGTATTTTTACATTTTCTTCCTTTGTTCTGTGGCCATCTGTGTCTGAGTGATCCGGTTCCGAACGATACTTCACCTTGCATTGCTGAAGGCTTGCAGGCTACTGGGGGAAGCCATAATCCCAAACAATGATTAGCCAGGCATCAGTGGCTCTCACCAGTCCTCCTTGATATTTACAAGGCTGTGATAGGAGTATCATGGTCAAAGTCACCCTAGGAAGGAAAGTCCTTGAGACCCCTGTCCAACCTCAATGCCAACAAAGCCAGAAGTAGAGTTGTGTGGCTCCAGTGGTAGAGGGCTAATCTTGAGCTCATGGACTGTGCCCAGATCCTGAGTTCAAGGTCCAGGACTGCCAACAAACAGACATACACAACAATCTGTGCAGCCATCTGGCTAAAGCAGGTCTCCCTCTTGTCCCCAACTGGATTGGACAGAGTTTCCTGGTAAAGGGTCTGCTGTCATCTTGGCTCCGTCCATTCTGTCTGTATCACAGGATTCCGGGCACACCCCCATTCTTTCATGGTTCTTTTTGACCAATGGGATACAAGAATAGTGGCCACGCCCGCATTCCACGCTTCCCTGTATCACCAGGATTCCCTCTGTTGGTTGATACCACTAAGAGCAGTTGAGGAAGGTAGAGGTGGCTGAGTGGTGAGCAAGAGACTCCAGGTGACTTTGAGGTAGAGTAGGAAATGACATCCTAGTCGGTGAGAGGATTTCCTAGAGCCTGGGAACGTGGCCTGCCCAACTTTCCCGTCCCAGCTCTCAGATGTGTGAAACAATAAGACTCAATGAGAGAACTGTGGGCAAGAAACTGCCACAAGAACACCAGCAGTATCCTCCGGACAGACCTGAAACATTCAGGAAAACAAAGAACATGAAAAAGGGAGGGATCCCCAAGACAAACACCACTGGGGAGGCGGATTGAATGGAGAGTCCAGCCAAAGGTGATGCCGACCATGGGCCTCCCTTGCTTTTGGACACAGTCACAGCCACCAGGGTCCAGAGTGTCAAGGGTCCCAATACCACCAAGAATCCACAGAGGTGCTACTGGCATGTGGTGCCCACCCTGGACCACAGAAAAGAAGAAACCAGGCATTCTGTGCCAAGATCCAACCACTGAAGCAGGGAAAGACAGACCTGCAGGGTCAATGGGAGTAAGAGAGGGAGAAGATAGCCCAGATACATGAAGCACCAAAAATGGAGGTAGAGATCCACAAGGCACCCATGCAGTGGTTGGTTTCAGCAGAAAGTGATTTACAATGTGCACTGACCTAAGTGCAACAGGCCACTGATGACAGAGAAAGGGAGCATGAAACTCTCACCAGCTGCCTGCAAGCTACAGAGTGGCGCATGGCAGAGCTGGAGATAGCAGCTTCTGTGGTCACTGCTGCAAAGGAGACCAAAATGTTCTTGGAACAGCTGAATGATGTGACCCTTCAGCTCGAGGAAAAGACCAGAAACTTTGATGACCTGGAGCAAGTGAACACAGAGTTGCAGGAGATGGTGGAAGTGCTGTGGATACAGAGGAGCAACATAAAGAAGAGAATATGCAAGTTCCAACAAGCGCTGGAGGGGCGTGAGGTACTGAAGAGACTACTGGACAACCTGAGCTGGCTGGTGACCATAGCGAATCTGGAGAGAGACACCTTCATGGAGGACCTGAGCATTGAGAGGTCCGCATGGAAGGAGAAGGCATGGTGGCTGACCCAATGGGTGAACCAATTGACAGAGGAGAAGGAATGAGTGGCAAGGCATGTGTTGGACCTAGGGAATGAGCTGTGAGAACTGAGAAGGAAGCTGGTAAAGCCACAGCCCACCGCAGGACCATCTCATGCCAAGCTGCAGCTGCAAGCCCAGGTCTACAGCAAGCAGATGGAGTTGAAAAACCTGGAGGAACAACTTCACATCCAGGTCCAGGAAAACCAGTCTCCGTCTTCAGAACATGGAGGAGCAGGAGCACCTGCAGATACTAGAGGAGAAAGCCTAGGATCGGCAGGAGATCCCTGAGACCCCACGATGAGCATGTGTGTGGGATGGACAACCAGAGGAAAAGCTGACCCTGCTGTGGGATGCTCTCCATATGGTGAGTAGTGAGAAGGAGGAGCTCGCCAGCATCTTGGACTCAGAGCAGCAGATGAAGAAACATCTGCGGGAACAGTTGGACTGCTCAGAGGAGAAGATAGAGAAATGGATAGCGGTGACTGAGAGAGACAGCCAAGCAGCTCAGGAGCAGCAGGAGCAGTCCCTGGGACAGTGCATGAGTTCAGAGCCTCCTGTGAATGGCACATTGCCTCCAATGAGAGACTGTGCTCTGAGAAGGAGGCCCTGCAGCAGCACTTAGAGAGGCAGACCCAGCTGCTGGAGCAGCTGAAGCAAGTGAAGGGCTCAACAAACTGGAGAGACCAGGTGGTGTCCCCGAAGTGGCAGGACACTCTCAAGCGCCTGGAAGCCACCAGATCACAGGAGGAGTGCCTGCAGGCCCAGCTGAGCTTCCTGGCTTTCCCTGGGGAAGGGGAAGTCATGAGCCCTTGAGAAGCAAAAGGTAAGGAGGTGACTCCCCCCAACTCCAGCCGATGTGACCATCACAGAGGATGATGTCTCTCAGACCAAGAGTGATATGGCTCTGAGAGTGCTCTTGGAGGATGAGATCCACAGGGGGAAACTCCTGCTGCAAGAATGGCAGGCCAGCTGCAGGCACGCCCTGGCCGACCCAGCAGCTCAGTGCCAGACTGAGCTCGAACTACAGGACCTCAGCCCCATGAGCTGCCACCACAACATGTGTGAGGATGGGAAGCAGGACAGATGGGCATCTGAGAAGAAAATCTGCTTTGTCCATGACCTGCCTGATGAAGTGGACTTCCAGAGTCCAGCAGGTGAGCTCCACCATTGATGCAGCCAGCTGTTGGCACACATCCGAACTATCAAGGAGTCCCTCATGATGTGTAAAGAGCAGATGTTGGTCCTGAATGCGCTGTGTTAGGAGAAAGCCCAGTGCATGCACTGGCTGTCCTGGGAGAAGATGGAGAAGAGGAGAGTGCTGTGGGAGCTGCAGTCACTCCTCGCAAGAGAAGGCATAGACAGCAGTCTCCAGATGCCAGCACAGGCTGAGGCCCCCACCACCAACACTGCTTCAGACTCCTCAGGGCCTGTGGTGGGTAAAATGAGGGAGGAGCAGAAAGGTTTTGAAGAATTGCAACTTGAAGACAGCATGGGAACTGCCAGAGGAGAGGTCAGGGTTCCCGACCCCATAGTGGACTCCCCTAAGGAGCAGGTCCTGCCCCAGATGCCCCAAATCCAGATCCGCCTACAGCTCCCAGGCTCAGAGGAGGAGTGCTCCCTCACTTTCTCCTGTAGACTGATGCGGATGATAACTTTCTATGTGACATACTGACTCTCAAAAGCCTTGGCAGCCACCAGAAGTAGGTGACCAAGTGGCTTTCTCTCTGGCCTCCATCTGCAGGGCGATGGGAAGGTTAAACTGGAGGTAGGGTAGGGCAGAGGCTGAAGGGAGTTTGCCCAAACTCAAGGGACATCTAATGGCCCATTGGTGGCCAGGAAAGAGGTCCATGTTATGCTTATCACAAAGTATAAATTGTTTTCAAAGAAAAAAAAAAAGCCTAAAAACAAAGATTTGTTCTTGCAGCCCTGGGGCTTGAACTCAGGGCCTGGCCACTGTTCCTGAGCTCTTTTTGATCAAGGCTGACCCCACCTCCCCTTCCAGCTTTTTCTGTGTGGAATAGAACCCAGGGCTTCAGGCATTCTAGGTGACCACTCTACCCCTGAGCCACATTCTCGTCTAGGATGATTCTCTCCCCTCCCAAACCCATATGGCCATTCCTCAGATAAATAGGACGTAGGGGCTAGGATGAATATGAAGCACAAGTCTGGTTCACACCAAAATATTCCCCCGTGTCCTCTTCCCACGTCCTTAGTTGAAGTTTCTCTTCTACCATTGAGGGATGAGAGGGTGAGGGGAGTCCCAAGAGAGTACCAACCACAGTGGCCCCCTGAAACCCACATCCTTCTCCACACAAGTGGTCCTCCAGATTCTGATCTTACCTGACTCAATGTGAAGTCTACACTGTCTCCCCACCACTGCAAGGCTCAGGATGAAATAAAGGTCAGCCCTGGCCTCAGCCCACACCCAAGGTGGAAGCTCCTAGTCCCAGACCTACTTCCACCTCTGACTGCCCCTAGTTAGGCCAGACCCACCATTCACCAATATGTTGGTGGTGATGACCTCACGGATGGATTCCAGAAAGAAGGTCTATGGCAAAGAGCAAAAGCACCAGGGGGAGCAGGGCAGAAGGAAGTGGGAGTGATTGCTCTGGGATCTTCTTTGGAGCCCTCCCATCCAGCCAGACACATGCAGACCCAAAGCACAGACAAGGCCAGAGGGCGAGACGAGATGGAGGAGCAGAGGACTAAAGGAGGTACTTCTTTGTCTTGGAGGACTTGATTAATTCCAATTATAATTAATTCCAATTATATTTGGCCATGCCAATCCCAAAGACAACATGCAATGCCTCTCTGTGTTGTTGTTGGCCGTGAGAGCTGTCCCTGAGCTCTTTTTCTCAAGGCTGGCACTCTACACCTTGAGCCACATGGACACTTTTGTTTCCTGATGGTTCATCGATAATAGTCTCATACACTGTCCTGCCCAGACTGGCTTGGCTTCCTGAATAGCTAGGATGTCAGGCATGAGCCACCAGTGCCCAGTATGTGATGCCTTTTGAAGGCATCTTGGTGATTCTGTAAAGGAGCCCTGAAGGGCCTGGATAGACCATGACCCAATCAAGGAGCTGGGATGGGGGAAGGTTGACCTTCTAGCTATTCTGTTCCCTCAAAATTGAAGATGCCAGGTGATGTATCCACCAACACCTAGGCCAGCAGCCACCATGCTCAATGGGGACAAAGTAGAGAATACCCAAATACTGCAGTGTAGAAATCTCTGATTTTGCATGTATGTGGTGTGCATGTGTGTGTGTGTGTGTGTGTGTGTGTGTGTGTATGTATGTGAACTCAGGGCCTAGGCTCTATCCCTGAGTTTTCTTGCTCAAGGCTAGTGCTGTGCCATTTGAGCCACAGCCCCACTTGCTTTTCGATGGTTAATTGAGGTAAGAGTCTCAAGGACTTTCCTCTCCAGGGTGGCTTTGAATCATGATGGGGGCCCTAGGTAAGCAAGAGTAAACACAACTCACAAGTACTATCCCTATGGTGGGCCACTCCTGCCCCCTGGTGGCCACACACAGAACAAGTGGCCCTGTGCCATCATCCTCTAGAGTTCAATTTGGGGAAGTGACCAGGGCCAAGCTTTTTGCTCACCCTGATTGCTGATGCCAGAGCAGGTCTGTTCCACCCTAGGCCAAGGGAGCTCCAGGAGGTCCGACTTTCCAGGGTCACAAGGAAGGGAGAGGTCAGCTCCAGGCTGAGCTAAGAGCCTTTGCCCACAGATACCCCAACTTGGCCTTAGTTATCACCATAAGACCTGTCAAAGAACAACCCAAAAAAACAAAATTGGAGCTGTGCCTCCAAGTGGTAGAGCTCTGGCATTGAACCAAAGAGCTCAGGGACAGGGCCCACAAGCTTTGAGTTCTAGAACCCCAGCTGACCTTCCCCCATAAAACACAGGCTGTCTAAATGTGAGTTAGTAGGATTTG
The DNA here is from genome assembly GCF_019054845.1 of Dipodomys spectabilis. Classification (NCBI taxonomy): domain Eukaryota; kingdom Metazoa; phylum Chordata; class Mammalia; order Rodentia; family Heteromyidae; genus Dipodomys; species Dipodomys spectabilis. The sequence continues at coordinate 3,969,741 of NW_024870916.1, read as the reverse complement.
TGAAGTGTTTCTGAAGAATGGTGATACTGAAGAAAGCACCATAATTCTAATGACAGCTGAACTTGTGACATACCACTATGTGCTGAGTCCTTAACAGGGTGCTATTTACTGGGTCCTTCCCTCATGGGAGTTATGTGCTGAGTCCTCAAAAAGGTGCTGTTTGCTGAGTCATCCCAAGGGTGCTATGTGCTGCGTCCCTGAGAATAGTGGGCCGTCTTGGGTTTTTCAAAGGTTGCTGTGTGCTGAGTCCATTACACAACGTACTGTATGCTGAGTCCTTCAAAAGGTGTGGTGTGCTAATGTATCACAAAGGGTCCTGCTATGTTCTGATCCCTTGCAAAGAGAGGGATGAGGTGAGTTTTTTGAGTGCTGTGTGCTGAGTCCTTTACACAGGGTGCTCTGTACTGTCCTTCAAATGGTTCTGTGTGCTGAGTGCTTCCACAGTGTTGTCCGTGCTGAGTCCTTCAAGATTGTTCTGTGTTTTTCAAAGGATGCTGTGCACTAGGTGTTTTAAACAGCATGCTTCAACACAGGGTGTGATGAGTCCCTGGGAAAGAGTGCTACGTGCTGAGTTTTTCAAAGTGTGCCATGCACTGAGTCCTTTACACTGTGGGTTATGGACTCCCTCCTTCAAAGGGTACTGTGTGCTGAGTGCTCTACCCAGCATACTACATGCTGAGTACTTCAAAGGGAGCTGTGTGCTGAGTCATTTTCACCGGGTGCTTTGTGCTGATTTTGGAAGTGTGCTGTGTGATGAGTCATCCTAAAGGGTGCTATGTTCTGAGTCCTTGAGAGGTGGTTATCCCCAACACACACACACACACACACACACACACACACACACACACATCAACCCAAACACAAACATAAACACACATACACACCAGTGTCACCATGCACCTGCTTGGTGTGTGGAGTGGAGGGCGATGGAGGAGAGTCTCCTCCAGTGGTGGGTTTGAGGGGAGATTGGATACCCTGGGCCTGTACTGGGGGTGGGGGGTAGTGCTGAGCTGAGGTAAGGCTGCAATTGCCATAGTCTAGAAGCCTCAGGGCCCAGTCAGGGCTGCAATTGTGGCCAGAGGTGAGGGATGGCACCCAGGGGAGGAGGGGGCAGGGTCCAGGAGCACACTTTGGTGGCAGCAATGGCCAGTGTCCCAAGGGGGCAGGGGTGTGTGCGCAGAAGGTGTGGGGTGGCCCAGGAGAGGAGTGTGGGGCTAGAGAGAGCTGTGAGAAGAGGGAGCACAAGCACATGCACCAGTGGAAAAGGCTTCAGTGGCTGGCGCCTGCTCCGAACATAGTGTGGGTCCTAGCCAGGAGCGCACAACACGCGGAGCTGCAAGGCAGGCACATAGCCGCAAGCAGCCCCTGGGAGGCTCCCAGCCATGGTGGCCCTGAGTCTGAGGTCCCTCTGTGAGAAACATAGCAGAGGCAGTGGCCGCCACAGGTTAGAAGGCCGCTGAGGCTGCCGTGGTGGCTGAGGAGAAGCAGAGGCTGCTTGCAGCCCCACCACGCACCAGTGCTGCATTTCAAACATGGTGCTGCTGGCTCAAAACCGCGGAGCCTCTAGCAGTCACCTGGTTGAACTGGTGTGCCCTTGGCCTGCTTGTGGCCCTGACTTGGTTCCAGCCCTCAGTCCTCAGACTCCTGGTGCGCACCCAGAGTCGCAGCCTACAGCTTCTCACAGCAGCACACTTGAGTGGCTGACCTGTGCTCCTGTACCCCACGACTCCCCCTCCCCCGCAAACTCCACCCCCCACTCTACACTTATTCCTCACACTCAGGGACCTGGACCTTGCCTCTCACCTCCCCCTCCAGTCCTGCCTGTGCCTCCCCCATGCCCCACAGTCTGTCCTGGCTCTGCCACAAATGCACCCCAGGGGTGGGGTTTGGAGGTGGGTGTCCACCCGGGAACCACTCTCATCTCTAGTGGCCAGTGTCCCAGGAAAAGGGGAGCTGCAGAGATGGGGAGGAGAGGGCACCACAGAGCCCTTGTCCTGGAGCAGTGGAAGTCACACAGCTGTGCATCTGCCCATTCCTCTCCCTGGTGGGAACCTGGTGGCTTTAGTCAGAGGTGGGGAGTTGCACCTCCACACCTGCCTTCTCGATTGTTTTCCCTTTTGATGGTGAGTGGTGGGTGTTGGATGCAGAAGATAGACCTGCTTGCTGTGTGAGCCTTTGTCTTCTGTGCTCAGTCACCCTTTCACCTGAGGACATTCCCAGAAGAGCCCACTAGAGAGGTGAGGGCACTGGGGTCAGATAGAAGGTGGATATTTGGGAGAAAAACATACCCGCTCTGACACACATATGCCCGGCCTGTACCCCCAACCCCAGCTGTCAACAGTTCTGACTGGGTGATCACATTTCCCAGTTCTGCCAGCTTCTGCTAGTGCTCCCAGTCCATCTGGTCTCCTTGTCCTCCCCAAGAACCTGCCAAGTCACCCAGAAGTATGTAGGCTGGAAGTATGGAGTCCATCCATGTATATAACCTTTAGGACCCCATCAAAGTACCCAACAACACCCCCACCCCAGGTCAGACACCTCTCTGGAGGCACCATGACCCCCTGCTTTGTTTTCTGTCCAGGCTCTGAGGAGCCACGTGTCTCGGGACTCCTTCACCCAGAGTCCTAGCCTAGGGTTTTGGTGAATGAGGAGTCAAGTTAGTTGGTCCCAATGGGAAGGGTCTGGCCCTGGAGAAAGGGGGAGGCAGGGTGGTTCTGCATTATTAGAGCATTGTTCCCCTTGGGTGAGATCCCCTGGTTCTGACAAGGGAACCCCTGTGCTCCAGCTAGTACATTGCCCAGATGAGAAACCAACAAACTCAGAAGAGACACTGCTCTGAATCTGTGTGTGTGTGTGTATGTGAGAGAGAGAGAGAGAGAGAGAGAGAGAGAGAGAGAGAGAGAGAGAGATCATCTTTCTCCTTGTACAGTCACCATGTCTAAAAAGAGCAAAAGCATTTTATTTGTGTGTATGTGTGTATTTGTTATTCTTTTTTCATTAATGCCCAGTATGAGCCAAGCCATAATTTTTGTTTTCTCTTTCACAGTTTCATGGCTCCTTTAGGGAAGGTTTCATTAGATGTTCCTTTCCACCTCTTTCTTCCCCTTTCCTGCAGCCCACAGTAGCTGCTGGGCCTGCGTGGGTCTCCCCTAGGAGGCCTGTGTGAACCACAGACCAGAGTGGACACCTGCTCTTCTGTCTTCAGCCAGAAGGCTAATGAGGCTACTGTGACCACAACTGCATTCTTCCAGCCAGACAGTCTGCTCTGGTGTGTATAGTTGGAGCTAATTCAAGGTTAAGAATGTGTCTGGCAAACATAATTAGGAAACAAGATGGGGGGGAGTAGGGCAGGGGCTGTGAATCTAGGAGGGTCTTGGAATTGATGAACAGTGTGACATGGCAGATAGTTCACCATGACCGAGGATGAGAGGGGAATCTTACCCAAGGCATTGAAGGTGTCCATGGACATCCGGGCAGGGGGCTCCGGGCCCCCAATGGTGGTGTGGATTCCCTTCAGGGGCAGTGCACTGGTGGGCAGTCCTCCCTGGAGTACTGCAGACTCCAATCTGTGTCCCTCCTGGGCTGTTTCTAGCTGGACAATGGTAGGCAAGTGTGTTCCACTGCTGGAGCCTACTTGGGATCAGGACATGGCAGTTAGCTAAGGCTCTCTGAATGTAATTTTCTGTAACCTGCTGTAGGCTGTATGAAGGAAAAGGGGACTACTGACTTTGGAACCCTTTAAGTTTGATTGGGACGTGTGAAATGCCAGCTTTTCCAGGGTTTCTTCCTTGAAGTTGGCAATTTCTACTAACGCTTGGGATTCTGGGTCAAATTAGATGGACCATTTCAGCCACCAAACAATGACGTTCAAACAGCACAAGCAGAGTTCCCAAGCCAGATGGTCTCCTGCTGTGAACGTTGTGCCTTGACTGCCTTTCTCTGGCAGCAGCCGATTCTCCTCTGGCTCTCTCTAGGGTGATCACTACAGTCAAGGATGTCATAGGGAGCAGAGATTGTGACCTCGCCATCTGCAGCTTACTAGCTGTGAGCAGAGACAATTCCCAGGACGTGTACTGGACTCTGGGAGATTCAGAGACCCAGGATGCCTCAGGAATCCTTTCTCTGCAACATGATACTTGGGGACAGGATATGGTCGACCATCCTGTCTGGCCCCAGGGAGTGGAGAGGAGGCCCCTTGGGCCAGGCTTTCGCCTCAGGGGAATCTTGTTCACAGCTGAATGTGGAATTGAGTACCACACAGCTGGTCAGTGGCTGGACAGAGATCTTTGAGAAGATAGGCATCCCAGAGGCCCCAGAATACAGTGAGTATGTCATGGCTCACATCCTTTGAACCAAAACAATTAAGTGCGGTGGCACCAGAAGGGTGGGAAGAGGGAGGAGGGAGAACTGTTGGAGAGCTACATCAGGCTTTACCCCCACCCAGGATGTTTACCTGAACTAGATGGGACTTTTCTGTAGTATTGTCATAGACAGATGCTCATTTATCCAACAAACCGTTACAGTGTGGGCCAGGTCCTGGGGGGGGGGGGAAGAGGTGAGGGTCATACACGATGAAAGGTTCCAGTGCTGGTTCCACAGCACATGAAGAAATCTTGGTTTGAGCTGGATGTTGGTGCCTCACACCTGTCATCCTAGCTACTTCGGAGGCTGAGATAGGAGGATTGAGGCTTAAGGTCCAGGCAGAAAAGCCTATAAGACTCTTGTCTCCAACTAAGTACCAAAAAGAAAATGCCAGAAGTAGGCTCAAGCTGTAGACTGTTGGCCTTGAGTACAAAGGCTCAGGGACAGCACCCAGGCTCTGACACAAAGAAAGGAAGGAGAAAGAGAGGAGGGAAGGATGGAGGGAGAAAATGAGGAAAGGAAGGAAGAAGGGAGCATGCAAGCCTTGGTTTGGAGTCCCTGGATCAAGGGAGCCCACCATTCACAATCTCTGTGGGGACAGTTTCAGAACCTAAAGCTTGTATGTAGGACCAAGCCACTGACCCGCTCATGACATCAGCAACTCCATGACATCCAAGATCTGAGTGGTCGCTTACTGCAGAGGGAAACAGCCTCGGGTAGACCCTAGGGCTCAGGGTGGGTCACAGAGTTTCAATCTCCCCGAACTCACGGAGTTTATTTTCTGGTCAGATAAGAAGAAACTGTCCAAGGGCTAGGGAAGTATAGGGTGAGGGAGTGGCAAGACGGGGGTGGCAAGGGATTAGCAGGAAGATGAAGAGGGAGGACAATCCCAGCTCCAGTGTGTCAGGCCATGGGAGCCATGACCTCACCTGACAACCTAGACCATCAGTGATAGAGCCTTTAACCCAGCCACACGCCTATTGAAAGTCCTGGCACTCTGGGTTCACCGTTGATGACCTGGATGTCATCCGCTGCAGGATGCTTGTGCAGTACATCCTTGGAGACTGGGACTTTTGCAGGCTCAATCTGGAGATGACACCCCCAGTGTTCATTCCTCTACCAGAGACAGAGGTAAGCGGGCCACTGGAACAGGACACCCAGGGAATGAGGGCGAGAGTCAAACCCGTGTTGCCCCCAGATTTCCTCTAGGGGACTCTAAGGCCCCGTGACTGCCATCCTCAGAGGTAGAGGTGGGTCTCTTTGCTGGCTCAGCCTTTAGTCTAGATGGCAGATTGGGATTCAGAGAGGGCCGACTGAAGGTCGAGGCTAGTGGGAAAACCAGAGGCAGTGGACTCAGAACAGGGTTGTTTCTTTGAGGATACTCATAACCCAGAAACATTCCTGGGATGGATGGACCCTTTTCTCTTCCCTGAGAGAGAGGGACCTAGAGCCTCCAGTCTGCATCCCTTGGCTTAGCAATCCTTTTATTCCCATATCCTGTGGTTGGATAACTAGACCTCACCTGACTGCCCAGTGTCAAGGCAGGACAGTGAGAGATCTTGAGTCCTTGATGAGGTCACGGGATCCTCAGTATGAGATTGTACTTGAACATCCTGACTTGGCGCATGGTCAGTCCCATCTAAGACTGCCATGATCTAGGACATAGAATCAAGAGACTCAGAGCAGGATCGGGTCTATTCTGTGAGTCTTGAGTATTATGTGTGAGCTTTGAGCTCCGGTGTGCTCACCTGCTTCCTTTTCTTGGGTGGGTCTATGCTAGAAAAAGCTTAAAACTAGTGCCTGGGTACCATCCCTTGTTTTATGCTCAAAGCTAGCACACTACCATTTGAGCCACAGCTCCACTTGCAAAGTTTTTGGGTGTTTAATTGGAGATAAGAGTTCTCAATGACTTTGCTGCCAAGGGTGGCATCCAACTGCAGTCCTCAGATCTCAGTCTCCTGAGGGGATAGGATGACAGGCATGGAAAAGTATCTTTGGCTGGGTGCCAGTGGCTCATGGCTGTGATCCTAAGTACTCAGGAGCTGAGATCTTAGGATCATGGTTCAAAGCCAGCTTGGGCAGGAAAGACTCTCAGACCCTTCCCTCCAATAAAGCACCAGAAAACCGGAAGTGGTGCTGTGGCTCAAGTAGTAGAGTGCTGGACTTGAGCTGAAGAGATCAGGGACAGCAACCAGGCCCAGAGTTCAAGCCCCACAACCAACAAAAAGAAAGAAAGTAAAACATCTTTGCCTGCAAAGGACGGTGGAGGTGTGTTTGTGTGTGTGTGTGTGTGTGTGTGTGTGTGTGTGGTAGACATTTAGCGCCCCACTCAGTTATCGTTTTTGATGGGTTGTCCCAATCTCTTAGTCCATGGAAGCCGATTCTTGACCACAGGTGAAGCTCTGGGTTGGATGCCGATCATCGGACCTCAGTCTCCTCACGGGACAGTTGTGAGTAAACAAGGGACTAATACACAGGGCTCTCTAGAGCTGGGCCAGGCACAGAGGGAGTGGCTGTCAGATATGGTTCTCAAAAATTCTGTGAGCATATGACAGGAAGTTACCCAGAAAGGGCTCAGATGGGGTCTGTTATTTATCATACAACAGGTGTGGGATTATGAAACAAAACATGGCTGTCTTTCATCATTAACCTATCCCCATGAGGAAGGGGATCCTTCACTGTATTAGGTCTTGCAGCTGGGAAAATTAGGCATTGAGAAGCCAGGTGACCTACTCATGACCCCCAGCTGAGAGGAAGCTCGGCCTGACTTCTCTGCCATACTCCCTAGGACAGTGGGTGTTATTCAGTCCACTTCTTGTGGTGAGAAGTCCACTTTTGTCATTTGTGAGGCTTGAATTCGAGGCCTGGATGCTGTGCCTGAGCTCCTTAGATCAAGGCTAGTGCTCTACCACATGAGCCACAGCATCACTTCCGGTTTTCTGTTGGCTCTTTGAGTATAAGAGTCTCACAGGCATTCCTGCCTAGGCCAGCTATGAACCATGATCTTCATATCTCAGCCTCCTGTGTAGTTAGGATTATAGGCCTGAGCCACCAGCACCTGGCTTAATTGTAATTCTGGCCCTCTCTTCCTCTTTCTCTCTCTCTCTTTCACCCCCCTCTCTCCCCTTCTCATCTCTCCCCCTCTCCTCTCTCCCTCTCTTTCTTTCTCTCCCCTCTTTCCCTCTCTCTCTTTCTCTCTCAGGAACTGGTTGAATAGATACTAGAGTAGGTGGCCCAGCATCCCAATGTGGCTTGAACCCAAGGTGGTCCTCTCATTCTGGAGGTGGGCTGAGGGTCAGGAGCTGTTTCACTCAGCCTGTTGAACTAGCTTCATGAGGTAAGCCCCTCTGTGCCCTGGCTAGATTGTGTTGGTTATTCATTGTCCATCCTGTGAGTCCTTCCCCACATCCCTCTGCTACACCGTTGAAGGAAAGTGGATGAGGAGATGTTGCCTTGTCCCCCTGCACAGCACAATCCCGGGACTCTGACCCATATCCCCACCTATCTGGTCAGGGCCTGGCTATAAGACAATGAAAACACTCCGTGTCTACTACCCTTCGCTGGGGAGTGTAGTTTTGGTTAGGAGGGTGGGGTACAGAGGAAAGACCCCAGACCTGACACCTCCCAGAGGACATTTGTTCTTGTGACAGAGCCAAGTCATTGGTGTGGATAAGGAGGAACCCGCATCAGACTGACCCAGAGCAATGCTCAGAAATAGGTAGGCTGTTGAAGTATCAAACACACATGTCTGCTTCCTACTCCCAACAAGGATGTGTAGTGTGGGTGACCTGGCCCTGGGCCTAAGGGATTATAAATGGATGGTGGCGGTCAGAGGCTCATGGCTCCCATCCATAATCCTTGCTCTTCAGGAGGCTGAGGTCTGATGGTCATGACTCAGAGCCAGGCCAGGCAGGAAAGTCTAGGAGATTCTTATCTCCCATAAACTACCTTCCTCCTCAAACCCACACACAAGCCAGATGTGCTGTGGCTCAAGTGGTGGAGCCTCAGCCTTGAACAAAAGAAGCTCAGGGATAACACCTAAACCCTGAATCCAAGTCCTAAGACTAACACAATCATAAAATAAATGAACAGTGTACACCTTTTATCTGACTTCCAAGAAAGATGGATATAGTTTTCTGCTTGTACTTGTAGCAAACGGTAAGGGGCTTCCCTTGATGTTCCCCTAAACCTCTCCTCTCCTTTATCTGTCCAGGCTTAGGTTGCAGGACAGAATTTGGATCATCACTCTGGATGTGACTTTAGGTACCTTCCCCCACCCACCTTCCTTGGGGTCAGGATCCTGGATGTACTCCCTGTGGGAGGATGAGGCACCGCAGAGATGAGGGTAGGTATCCCGGACACTTATACACACACACACACACACACACATACACACACACACACACACACACACACACAAACACAAACAACCCTAAGCCAACTCAGACTAGCCTTTTGCAAAGACACTTGATCTCCTTGGATGAACTGACATAGGAGAGAATTTTGATCCCCTGTAACTGATTATTTTAACTTGGGCTTGCTAGATGACAGGAGATAAACAGGAACAACAACAACAAAAAGCCTTTGGTGCCCATCACCTGGAATTCAGGCTTATGCCTGTTATCCTGGCTACTCCAGAGACTGAGATCTGAGGATCACAGTTTGAAGCCAGCGATAAGCTGGAAAGCCCATGAAACTCTAGTCTCCATGGAACCACCAAAAAGCTAGAGGTGGAGTTGTGGCTCAAGTGGTAGAGCACCAGCCTTGAATAATAAAACTCAGAGAAACAGCTCCCAGATCCTCAGTTCAAGCCCACACGAAGAAATGGCCCCATCTTGTTGCCCACAGATTGCCAGGGCCTCAAGTCCCCTCTCATGGAGTGTGATACAACACCTGTCCCTGGGTGGTTTATCATGGCCTTCAGAAATCCGGGGGTGGAATCCAGGCCTTTCCCTTCGTTCACTGTCAACCCACATTGGCTGGAAGGCAGAGCCAGACAAGGCCAGCAGCCTGCAGAGCAGAGAGGCTCCAGCTCTGCCAAAGTGATCAGAATGGTCTTTTTGGAGGCAGCACTTGAAAAGGGGGTCTTGCTTAACAAGGAGGATCTGACAGGAAGCACAGAGAACAAAGGTGCTGGATATGATGGACAACACAGCAGAGCATGTTGATTTCCAGCCAGGGCTGCTGGTGAGAGACTCGATATAGATGTGTGACTTGGTATAGATGTTGGAGACTGTCTTAAGACAGGTCTGAGGGGTCATAGAAGAACAGCTATCCAGGGCTGGGATTGTATATTAGAGGTAGAGGGCTCATCAAGCTCGCAGGAAAGCATGGGTTGGATTCCTAGGTCCTGCATACACAGAAAAAGCTGGAAGTGGCACCGTGATTCAGGTGAAAGAGCGCTCCCCTGGAGACAAAGAAAGTCGGGGACAGCGCTGGGGCCCTGATGTAAGGCCCCAGGGCTGTCACCATAAAACAGTTCTCCCAGGGACCTTGGTGACAGGTGGATGGCTATGCCCTGAAGCTCTCAGTAGATCCATCTGTGCTTTGTGTCTCCTTTGACAGAGGGGAGCTGGATACTCCTTCTGCCCTGGGCACCCCTAGGCCGGGTTATCAGCAACCCTCCTAACATCTTCCACCGGGACATGGAGCAGCCCCAGAAGTCCTCAGGTACCAGTTGGGTGGGGCAGGAAGATATAGGGCAGGCCCCAGAACTCCTAGTGGGTCTGATCGGCCCTGGAAGACCAAGCAATCTGGAGGAGGCAGACGGGAGTAGAGAGGGCTTGTGATGTGGAGGGGGTCCTTTAATTCCCATGGCCCCACCCAGATTCCGAGCCTCTCTTGGCTGTCCCTGAGGGAGGTAGAGGGGTGTCTAGGTGGTAGCTTCTAGAGGAGGACTAGGTGGAAATTCTGAAGGACTAGACACCTTAAGCCAGTTGCTCACCCCTGTCATCCCACACCTGTCATCCTGGCCACTAGGGAGGCTGAGATCCAGAGGATCTCATTTCCCAGCCCAGGCAGGAAAGTCCCAGGAGAGCCTCATCTCCAATTTCCAACCAGAAGTGGCACTGTGGCTCAAGTGGTAGAGCACTGGCCTTGAGGAAAAATCAATATCAGGGACAGTACCCAAGCCCTGAGTTCAAGCCTCTCAACCAAAACCAAAACCAAAACAAAAACAAAAAACAAAAAACCAAACAAGAAAGAAAGACACCCCTTCCTTGTTTGCAAGAGATGGTGAAGTAGTGGCGTTGCTGTGGTTGGGAGACCAGATGCTGGCCTCACTGTACAGACATTTCTAATAACTCCCCAGGTTTGCCCCAGTGTGAAGCCATAGTAGGGTGGGTGGTTCCTTACCAAGAACTCCAGAGGTTGTGGCTTGTGGCAGGTAGCGAGTGGGTGAATGGGAGCAGGGGTGGAAAGGTAGTGTCAATTATATGCTCTCTATCCATGGAAGAATTCTTTTGGATGCTGGTGACAAAGTCTGAATTGAAGGGTTGCATGTGGTTTGTGGCCAGATGAGTTGGGTTTACCTGGGTCTAAGAAGGTGGCTGAAGCCTATCGCTGCCGCTGGCTCACAAGTGTCATCCTAGCTACTCAGGAGGCTGAGATCTGAGGATTGCGGTTCAAAGCCAGATTGGGCAGGAAAATCTCTGAGACTTTATCTCCAGTGAACCACCAGAAAGCCAGAAGTCGTGCTGTGGCTCCAGTGGTAGAGCACCCACCTTCAGCTGAAGTGCTGAGGGACTGCTTGCGGGCCTAGAGTTCAAACCCCATGACCGACAACCAAAAATAAGGTAGCTGAGTTTTCTGCATAGTGGTGTGTACATTTAGGAAATGCCAAGATGTGTTATGAGCCATTCCAGATGTGTAAGATGTCCTGAGTTTTATCTACACTTGGTCCGAGGATGGCAGTGACATCTTCTTTGGGATGGGATGCTCAGGGAATGCTGAAACCTTGGGTTAACATTTTGATATTGTGGTCTCAGCACTGATGAAGCCTATCTGCATGAGTATAGTTGTAAATAGATTCCTCAGCCTAAATTTAGCCACTGTTAAAAAATGTTTATATCTCTATCTGTCACCCATCAGAGCTTAAACCTGAGTATAAAGTCTAAGGAAAATGATGAGGTAAGAATTTAGCTTTTTTGGATATAATGTAAACAAAAATGCAGCATAGAGTAACTCATTGGTCTAAAGTCAACCTATTTCTCTAAAATAAGCATTTCCTTACAATGTGTATTATTCTCAAGAAGGAAATGGGGAATGTGAGAAGAGGGCTAAACAAGTATTGTCTTCAAATATACATACTTTGGATTTACCTCTTTATTTTGTTATAAGAATTTTTGATAAAACTGTTTGAATAATTGATTTCCTGGTCAAGTATAATATATCCTAGTTGCATAAACCAAGCTACATTCAGAAAATGGTATATGCTAATTAAATAAAGAAAACGTATTCAATAAATAGCAAAAAGTATATGCCTATAGGATAATATTTTGAAGAGTGAATTGGAAATATTCTAATATAATAATTAAGTTGAACAATTTCACATTGACAGTAATTAACTATAATAATTTAATGCTAATTGGACAAGATTGTCTTTCTAAATGAACAAAACCTATTTCTCATTTTACTTTATCAGGGAAATATCTGAGCAAAAAATGGAAATAAACACATGACTCTATAACAACTGGAATGAATTTTTGCCTTTTTATTAGCAAATATTAATTTTACACAGTATTTTATTGTGTTATACACATATGTCCACATAATTAGCTTGCTAAATTTTATTCCTTTTATTAATTTCATTATCCTGTTTTTATACTTATGTTTTATTATGTCATACTAACATATGAAATATTTGAACATATTTAATCCACAGTATTTCTCTTCATCTCCTCTCTTACTTTTTTCCAAATTAAATCAGCTCTATCTTTTACACCTGGGTTATTCATTTTATTTTCTTTGTCTAGAGTCTGCACATGAGAAATCTAGTATTTGTTTTTACAGTATGGCTTATTTCTTTAACATGAATGTTTCTAGTTCTATTTTCTTTTTTTTATTGTGAAAATACTGTACAGAGGGGTTACAATTGCATGGACAAGATAATGAGTACATTTCTTATCAAGCATTGTAGCCTCCTCCTTTGTTTCCCCTTCCCATCCCTTCCCATCCTTCCCCGCCCATCTACCCAATCCTCCCGACCCCCCAACCCACACGAAAGTTGTAAAGTTCGTTTTCGACATAACGACTTGTACATCTCATTGTTGCAATGGGTCCACTTGTATCCTTATTTAAACGACTTGTTTTTCCCCTTCCCCTCCAAAAATTATACCGACAACAAATACAGTGAAAGCAGGGGTTATGCTGTAGGGGAGGGACATTCAAAGCAACAAAGAAATAATCTTATAAATGTGTTAGAAACAATCACATGAAAGAAAAAAAAACTTTTGAATACATATCTTAGGGTTCATTTCCCTAACATCACCTTATCTGACCTTTTCTACTTGACTCAGACATGTACTAGTTATTGCAAATATGGGAAACCATGGGACCTATGTTTCTTTGGGCCTGGCTTACTTCACTTAATATAATTTTTTCCAAGCCTTTCCATTTCCTAACAAACGGGTCAATGTCATTCTTTCTGATGGATGCATAGAATTTCATTGTGTATATATACCACATTTTCTTGATCCATTCATCTACTGAGGGACACCTGGGTTGGTTCCATATCTTAGCTATAGTAATTAATGCTGCAATAAACATAATCGTGCTGGTAGCTTTAGTGTGGTCTTGTTTGTAAACATTTGGGTAAATACCCAAAAGTGGCATTGCTGTGTCATAGGGGAGCTCTATGTGGAGTCTTTTGAGGAACCTCCATACTACGGTCCAAATTTCTATCTATTTTCTTGAATATGATATGATTTCATAATTATGTGTGGCTAAATAGTATATCATTGTGTATATGTGTATATATATTACAATTTCTATTTTCAATGAGTGATTATGGAACATGTAGGTTAATTCTGTAGTTATTTATATTTTTAGGTGTGAGAAGGAAGGATGTAAATAATGATGCTTGGAATGAGAAACATGCTCTTTAGGCAGACACTCTCGTATTTGAAACATCCTCTCAGCTGCTCTTTCACCAGTATTTCAATAGTGCATTGAATTTAAAAAATAAAATTTAATTACTTTTGCAAAGGTTTTTTTTAGTACCTATAATATTTTTTACTACAGTGTTACATTTACTATGTCATGTGAGTATGAGGATGTATGTGAGGATGAAAATCTAGGCATGTTTGTATATGTAGCTGACTTGAAGGAAACTGAATGTATGTGAGATACAGGATTCAAATAAAAGTTTGAGTCCTGTAAGTTGCTAAATTGATGTATATGTCCAGTTTGTGGTGTGTGATTTCAAGATCATATTTTGGTAGGTTTCATATCAAGTAAGTAGATGTTTCTAATCCAAAATTGTAAGGAATAAAATAATCATTGTCTTATTACTCCAGACATTGTAATAAGTGGAAAAAATGATTGAAAGTATGATGGGTCAGTAGTAAGCCTTTAGACACTCTACATTTTCCCCAAAATCTTCAGATGTATTCTTTGGATATTAATTACAAATGTATTTGTAAACATAAATATAATATGATCTTATACATAAATATATGTATATATTATAAATATCTCATATATAGTGATACTTTACATGTGTACCAATAATATTGACTTATATTTAAATGTAATTCATCTCATCATTTATATATATGTATGTATATATGTATATACATACATATATATATATATATATATATATATATATATACATACTTTTTTTTTTGGTCAGTCGTGGGGCTTGAACTCTGGGCTTGAGTGCTGTCCTTGTGCTCTTCAGATCAAGGCAAGAGCTCTACCACTTGAGACATAGTGCCAATTCCAGTTTTCTGGTGGTTTATTGGAGATAAGAATCTTATGGAATTTCCTGCCTGGGCTGGCATTGAACAGTGACCCTCAGAGCTCAGCCTCCTCAGTAGCTAGGATTATAGGCATGAGCCATGAGCTCCTGGCTATATTTACATCTGAGATTTGTTAGTGGAACACAGGGTACAGAAACTATTATTCTTATCATGAAACGACTTCACACTGACAGGTATAATTATAAGAAGAAAAACGATAAATATTCACAGTGGCACAAAAATCCCTTTGGTGCCTAGCAAGACAGAACGTTTTTCCAGACACTGCATGTGTGAGCTGTTTGCAACCCAAGCAACTGTAGAAGATATTGCACCCTAAACAAAACTGACAATTGCATGAACCCAGTCCTCTATGACAGAGTTAGCTAGGCCTATCTTAGAGATTCTTGTTAGGGACATGATGAAAAATTTATAGTTTAGTTGTGATTACACATGTCACTTAGTCATTAACTATATTTAACATAGTTCGCTTTGCTCTAACTTATATTTTCATGGCTCAGGAAACTGTTTTATGTTTGTGAAAACTTGGCTGTTCACAACATAGACATGGGTTTTTAATCCTTTTGAAATTACTGTCTGCATAGTGTTCTATGAGATGAGCTTCTCTTTACCATATCATAGGAATAAACTTACTCTGATTCAAACTTGGACAACAGCTACCTTGTTCTCTCTCCTAGAAAACCATCTGTATAGACTTCTTTACATGTAAACAGACCTTCATTTACTTGCAAAAGTCTGTCAGTGAATCAAACCTAACTCCCAAGTGAGGTGAATTCCTGTCATGCTTTCTTTACATTAAAAATGGGAAGAACTGTTCAGAATGCACATACTTTTTAATGTGAATTGTGACTCATATTTTTCATAATGTGAATCAAGCAGAGGAATCAGTTTAAGATGTGAAAGAGCCTTACAAAGAGTATTGGACCTTGAGAATTGCCCTGGGTATGAATATTTGGAGAAATATTCCTTCTAAGACAAAGGACTCAGTTTTTTTTTTTTAATATTGTGCTGGCAATGGGGTTTGAACTCCTGGCCTTGAGCTCTATCTGGGGTTTAATTCTCAACGTTTGCTCTATACCACCTGAGCCACACCTTCACGTCTTCCTTTTACCACAAGTGCAGAAAAGAATCTCTTAGGTTTATCTACTTAAAATAGCTTGGAATTGCAATTGTCAAATTTGAACCTACTGAGTATCTAGGTGTAAGCCACTGGTGCTGTGCTAGAACTCACTTCTTAAGAATAAATAATCACAAAATGAGGAGAAATAAATATTTGTTCAATTATTTATGTGTTGTCTGATAAACCAAATCACTTGCTACTGGAAAAGAAAAAGAGAGAAGATAGAGATTAATATGGAGGAGAGAGACACAAAGAAAGAAGGGATGGGAGAGTAAATGAGTGGAGGGGAGTGAAAGGGAGGATATGAGAGGAGAGGGTAGCTGGGTAGAATTGTCTACTGCTCACTAAGGTATTGTTGGGCAATCAGTACCTTTGCATTTATGTAGCCAAAGCTTTATATTTTTGGTAGTAAGCTGAGATATAAAATACCAATTTACAGGTAGTAACCTGTTATTGTGCTTCCTCCTGCACCAAGGAAGCCACAGTTAGGTTACTGTTAGAGAGAAGGCAAGAGTAAGCAGTTTAAGTTATTTTGAGAAACAATAATTGACATGCCAGGAATGCTCCCTTGTATGGTGAAGTCAAGCATCACTCTTGTTCCCTGGTACAGTCTTCCTCTCAACAAGAATAGCAGAACCAGAAGAGGAAGGAGATATCTGAGTAATGATCATCTCTCTGTTTACCCTCATCCCTTGGCCTCTCAAACAATAAAGCCAAAGGAGACTTATCCTGAACTAGTGGGGAAAATGGGGGGAAAAGTTCAGTCTAACTTATTGTGAAACTTTTAAAATAATAGGGGCAGCATTTCAAATACTGAAATAAAACTTTTTAAATTATTAATAAAAAGTTACTCAAAATTTATTGAAAATTTAGAAGACTACAGGGCTCACTACATATTGGAATCTGCATAATTAAAACTGACTCATGCTCCTATCATCAGAAATTTAAGATTGTCCCTAAACATAGACTGCTGAAGTGATAAACGATGGAAATTCATGATGGATAGCATAATGCTGAGAGCATGGAAATTATTTCCTTTTCATCTTCAGAGTGTAGAGAAGATAAAAGCTCTATAGGATGGCCCTGAAGGTGCAATTCTAAATTTAGGACAGAAGGTGAATAGTAAAATATACCTATCACAGCCATTCAGAGATTACAAATGTGGGGAAATATATTCATTTATGTGGTCAAACATGGAAGAGAGGATGTGGCCAGCCCATAGCCAAATGCCAAAGGTGGAGATATGTAACAAAATACCATGAAGTTGAAACAAGTCTTAAAAGGGTATCTCGGCTTAAAGGAAGTAGGGCAGAAGGATGGAGAGGGAAATGGTGGACTAATACAGTCATAACACTCAATGTACATTTGTGAAAATATATTAGGAAACTTGAAGGGATAGGTGGGGTTGGGATAAGGGAAGGAAGAAAAATGGAAAGTTTGACAATGATCCAGATGCACTGTATATTGAAATGCACATACACTCTATTTAACACTGACATGATGAAGTGAAACCCCTTTGCACAACTTGCTAAAGATAATTTTTTGAAGTTTTAATATTAAGAAACCAGAAGCATAAACCTTTAGAGATAAATAAGAGGATAGTATTGACATATTGTTGAGGCTTGTGTTCCTTTCAATATACAAAATTTAATAAGTATCAAGTCTGCTGCAAATTGCTTAAAGTATAGAGAACCAAATTTCAATATTCCTTCACTTTCAATCAAAATAAATCTGATAGACCTTTAGGTTTCCCAGTTGTTTCTAAATATCTCAATGTAATGCATTGGAACTAATTTCATTCCATATTTAAGTTTAAATTTTAAATCACTAAATTCTTTTAAAATCCTCTCGCTCGGGCACAGGTATGGATAGATAACTGATGTGGGCAGAATCAGAATTATTCAGAAGGCTGTAAATGGATGCTTACGTAGTTTTCTCTCTGCTGCGTCATAGAATACAGAATGTCCTAATTGGAAAAAATTAGCCTTCCCAGGTTTTCTGCATATAAACACTCCGTCAACATTTTGTTATTAGAGGATTATTAAAGATTAGCTATATGGTGATTGATAGTGACTAACCATGACAGGAAGGAGAGGGAAATCCATCTACACTTCAGTGAGGTTCTGATTTGTGCTTCACAAAGTGTTATGAAAGCTCTCCATGAAAATCTAGCAGCTGCATTTCTAAAAGTCCTTGTGTGGCTACATTTTCTTTTTTTTTTTTCTCTTTTTTTCTTTTTTTTTGGGTCCGGTTGTGGGGCCTGAACTCTGGGCCTGGGCGCTGTCCCTCAGCTCTTCAACTCAAGGCTAGCGCTATACCACTTGAGCCACAGCGCCACTTCCAGCTTTTTTTTTTTTTTTTTGCTTATGTGGTGCTGAGGAATCAAACCCAGGGTCTCATGTACTGCAAGCACTCTACCACTGAGCCACCTTCCCAGCCCCTGTGGTTACCTTTTCTGATAATGTCTCAATTCAAGTATTTCTCCTTGGACTTGCATACTATTAAATGATGCTGTATTAGCTCCTTGTTACAATTTGCAGACTGGTCTTGGTGATGAAATTTGTGCTTTTCAAAATTGCTCTTCCAATTCCATCCACAAACTGCAGACAAAATTTTTCTGAAAAAAATTGTATGTGTTAATAGTGCATATATTTTTATGTTTCATTACAAACCTAGAATGTAGTAAAAATTTTCATAGCAATTACTCTGCACTAGCTTGTGGGCAGATTCTAAAGTAAGTAATATACTGTGTTTATGTAGAGAATTTGAGTATCCAAAGTTTTCATATACCTGTGGTCCTAAAACCAATACCTTACTGATATTGATTGACAAATACAACTTCCTATAAGTACAGAAGTTTTCCTTGTATCTTTTTAATATATATTTTTATTGTAAATATATTGTACAGAGGGGTTACAGTTACCTAAGTAAGGTAATGATAACATTTCTTATTTAGCATTGTTACCCCCTCATTTGTTTTTCCTCTACCATTCCTTTCCTTCACACCTCCCCAACTTCCCCATTCACTCCCCACCCCTTGATAAACTGTCTTGTACATCTCATTGTTAAAATGGGCCAACCTGTATCCTTTCCTTATATCTGAAATGAACAAGTGCTATCTTGATTTATGCTGATTCTACTTGTGTAGACACACCTAAAATCACTCACCAAGGCCAAGAGCACATAAATGAAATGCCATCATTTTTTGTTACTTGGTATAATTGTGATCTACATTTTTTGACAGGTTACAAATTATTCTCAAACTTTAAAACATTAAAAATATTTTCTTCTTTTTGTTATTTTCTTGGCCAGGAAATCAGCAAGACCTCAGTCAGCATTTCTCACATAGGACTTTTCACATGGGTTGGTTAAATGTATGTGTAGAATCCAGTCCCTGAGGATTCACTCATCTGCTTAGGAATTCATGCTGGCTGTTGGAAAAGAGCTCAAGTAAGGGTGCCATTTAAAGCCTTATAACTTTATTCTTTACCAGGGCATTGTTCTGCTACTTTGATTGTTGAGAGTTTCTACAAGAGCAAGCATTCTGTGGGGAGCAAGGAAACACCATATGACCTTTACTAACTGAGATTTCTGAGTGATTTGCTATCACTTGTACTGCATTTTGCAAGTGGAATCTCTCTAAATGTACAAGTTTTAAGAGATAAGAGGAGTGGTAAAAAAAACTCTTAGAGACAAATACATCTTCAACATACTTTGTTCCAAGCATTCCATTTAAGGCATAATCAACACCTAGTGAAACTTGTGTTGGCTGTATCTATGTGTCTTTCTCCATGTGAGCATGTATACATCTGTACATGTACGTGTGTATTTGTGTGTATAGTAACATACAGGTGTACATATATAAGGGCATATACACATATGTGTGCATTTAAAAATAAATATACATATACAAGTATATGTGCATATATATACCAGTTGTTCAATGATTTAATCTATAGTTCCCAGCACATTGTCTTTCTCACAAAGTGTACATGGTAAATTGCTCTTAGGATCTGTATTCTATGATGGGCATCCTTTGTACTCACTTCCCACATTCCTTTGTTTGTCATCCCTGTGAACAACTTCAGTCCACTTTCCATAGGATAGCTTTGTTTTCATTATATGTATTTACTAACTGATAATAAAAGAAAAAGGTTGTTTGTAAAAGAAAAGAATTTTTAGGTCACAGGTTAAAAGTATCTTATCCATCCCAATGATTCCTATGAGATAAAATTTATAATAGTAAAAGTGAAAAGGAATTCCTAGATCTGCTGTTTTGCCATTTAGAATGGCAAAGAATAATATCAAGTCACTCTTATAACTCTTAAAGAATGCAAGGGTAACTGATGGTCACTATCATGTTCCCACAAAACAAGTGGATCCTGAAAGATAATAGTAGACCAGCCGAAATCCTAAGTACCAGACATAGAGCATGAAAGAGACAGAGAGGAAATGGGAGAGAGTGAAAGAGAGAGAGAAATATCACAATACTAGAAGTGCATAACAGACAAACAAGAGCTGTATGAGAATATTCATACTGTTATCTTTAGACTCTATGTGTACATTTGAAGGTATTTGATATATGATAACAAATCAAGATGAAATATAAAGTTATTTTGATAAAAATAAAAATAACTCAGAAGAAATTATAAATGCAAAAACAATCTTCACAGAAGCAAACTCTCAGAGATATTTCATGACTTTGAAAAGGATAAAGTGGCTGAAGTTAGTATAAATTTAGAAGTACAATTCACAAAAATATAAAAATATATTTATATCTTTCGTTATATAACCCAAAGCAGAAAGCAAATGTTGTTTAGATGATTTTTTAAAACACAGTTTCACAGGTGTTGGGAAGGTGACTCAGTGGTAGAATGCTTGCCTTGCATGCATCAGCCCCAGGGTTTGATTCCTCAGCACCACATAAGCAAAAAAAGATGGAAGTGGTGCAGTGGTTCAAATGCTAGTGCTAGCCTTGAGCTGAGGGACAGCACCCAGGCCCCAGAGTTCATGCTTCATGACCAACAAAATCAAAATAAAGAACAAAACACAGTCTATCACTGTTTTGGCCTCAACTCTGTAACACCGCTGCTTCAGCCTAGGGCTAAAATTTCAGGTGTGGACATTTATGAACACTCCTGACTCAGACTCTATTTGATAATTTTTTAAATAAATATTTTGTTCTTAATTTTCCTTTTTGTAAATTAACATGCACTTATTAAAATTGGTTTGGCAATCCAAGTAACCTTCTCAAAGTACCTCCTAATGATGACTTACAAAAAGTTGTACTAGGGCTGGGAAGGTGGCTCAGCGGTAGAGCGCTTGCCTTGCATGCATGAGGGCCTGTGTTTGATTCCTCAGCACCACATAAGCAAAAAGAAAAAAAAACCGGAAGTGGCGCTGTGGCTCAAATGGTAGAGCACTAGCCTTGAGCTGAAGAGCTAAGGGACAGCGCCCAGGCCCAGAGTTCAGGCCCCACGACCGGACCCCCCCAAAAAAGAGTTGTACTATATTTCAACAAGTAAAAGAATGCTACAAATAAAGAAAAACAATAATTAAATGTTAATAACTAATAAAATAAAAAACAAAACAATTATCACTGTTTTCACTATTTGAAGTGTACTACATATTAGATGAAAGGGACTAAAATTGATCATACGAAGATTGGAAAGTAGAATACCATGTAGAACAAATAAATCATAGAAAGCCTGTGCATGTTAGAACAAGACAGCAGACCAAATACCAGAAATGCACATTATCTTAGAGGTCAGCTTAATGAATTATCAATGGAAATCTTTGAAATCTTAAATATTTGAACACATGTGGAAGAAGGACAATTGCTGAAGAGAAAGAAAATGTCATCACTATGTTGGGAGGTCCAATATCACATTAGGAATTGATAAAGCACAGATTTGTAATAAAAAGAATACAATTATTCGAAGTGAGGGGTTCATTTGTTTTGATGTAACAGTTCTTGATTTAGGTGCTAACAATTAACATACAATTGATCCAGTCCCACAGCTGAGTTGATATTGACTGCAGTATTCCTACATAAAGAGAAAGAGAAAATTTACAAATGACTGGTGAAATGAGTTGAGGATGAAGTGTTCTAATAGTGATATCTGAGGTTTAGACACAGGTAAAGAGGTGGACTTTCTTTTCTAAAATTCCCCCATTTTTAGCCTGGTGCTAGTGGCTCATAACTGTAATCCTAGCTACTCAGGAAGCTGAGGTCTGAGGACTGCAGTTCAAAGCCCCCTGGACAGGAAAGTCCCAGAGACTCTTATCTCCATTTAACCACAGGAAAACCAGAAGTTGCACTGTGGCTCAAGAGGTAGAGAACTCACCTTGAGTTGAAGAGCTCAGGGACAGTGCCCAAGCCCTGACTTCAAGCCCCTCGACCAACAACAAAAAAATATCCCTTTTCTTGTACTGCCTACATCTTTTCCTAACATTCAACAAAGAAGCCATTTTATCACCCACAACATTTAAGTCCTATCCTAGCTACTGCAAATAGAATGATTTGGTTTCTTATGTCAAAAGTTCAAATTTTAAAAACAAATACCAGAAGTGGTAACTTTTTTCCCAGTCCTTGAACACTGGGCCTGGGCCCTGAACATGGTTATGCTGATAGCTTTCGTGTGAGCTTGCTTGTTTTGAATTACTGCTGATGAGGGGAATTACTGGGTCTTCAGGGAGATCTATATTTAGTCTTTTCAGGAAACTCCGTACTGCATTCCACGGTGGATGAACAAGTTTAATTTCCCACCAACAGTGTAATAGAGTTCTCAATTGGCTACATCCATGTCAGCATTTGCTATTGTTAGTTTTCTTGATAATGGCCATTCTTGCTGGGACGAGGTAGAATCAGTCTTGTTTACTTGTAGATTTGTGGGCACCTTCTAGCTAACATAAATGAATGAATCCATGAAACTTATATTGCTCTGAGTCTGCATTCTGTTCTCTTTGCTCTTAGTATAATTTTACCAAGCCTTTCATTTTCCTTAAGACTGGTGAAAAGTTATCATTTCTGATGGGTGAATAGAATTCCACTGTGTGTGTGTGTGTGTGTGTGTGTGTGTGTGTGTGTGTGTGTGTTAGATCATGATAGGCCCATGAATTCATTTCTAAACCTTCAGTTTCTTCTATAATTCAGTAATTCCATATGAATTTATTTCTAAACCTTCTGTTTCATCTATAATTTAGTAATTCCATATTAAATTTGGATTGATTCTCTACTGTATTGAAGAATATAGTTGGAATTTTGATGAGTATTTCATTGTCAATTTTGGGGGCGCCGCATTGCAGTTTCATCATGTAAATTCCTCCAACCAGGAGCATTAAAAGATTTTCCATTTCCTTGAGTCTCCTTAATTTACCTTTTTAGATTTTTAAAGTTTTCACCGTAGAGGTCCTTCACATTTTACTTAAATTAATTAATTCCTAGTTTTGTTGTTGTTGTTTTGTTCAGTTTAGATTTGATTTGGTTTTAAGGCTAATACATATGAGGTTGATTTTTGGATTTCAGCATGGATCTTCCCATTGTTCGTAACACAGAAAAACTACTGATTGTTGTGGTTTTTATAACCTGCTACATTGCTGAAGGTTAGCATCACCTTTAGTAACTTGAAGGAGGAAGCTATAGGGTCCTTTAAAATACAGGATCATTTCATCTATAAAAAGGGATAGTTTTATGTCTTCCCTATTTGGATCCCCTTTATGTTTTTCTCTTGCTTATTGCTCTTGCTAGAAAGTCCACTGCCTTATTGAAGAGTAGTAGAGAGAATGGACATCCTTGTCTCATTCCTGATTTTAATGTCTTCATGCTTCCACTGTTAGGTAAATGCTAATTATCTGTCATATATATACTCTGTATTGTATTGAGGAATGTTCCATGCATTCCTAGCTTCTCAGACAATCATAAAGGGGTATGGGAGCTTGTTAAAAGCTATTACTTCATCCCTATAGACGATCATGTGTTTCTTGTCCCTGCTTCTGCTGATGGTTTGTACTATGATTATTGACAAGAATATTGAATCCAATTGTATCCTAGGATGAATCCTATTTGATCATACAATATTATTTTTTTGTTAGTTGCTGAAATTAGTTGGTGAGAATTTTATTAAGAAGTTCTGCATCATTGCTTATCAAAGAGTTAGGTTCATAGTTCTCTTTCTTTGGTGAGTCCCTATGTGATTTGGAGAAGAGTCTAATTCTAGCTTCATAGAATGTGTTTGATAATTCCATTTCCCTTTCTATTCCATTGAAGAGTTACATCTGTGTATTGTAAGTTCTTTGCAGGCCTTAATTTCATGGTAAATTCATTGAGTTGTAGATTTCTCTGGAATGGGAAGTGGTTTATTGACATTTCATTTTCATTTCTTCTTATGTGTTACTTCTTGCTTCAGATCCAGTATAGGAAAGCATGAATTTCCTCAGGATTCTTCAGGTGATTTTCATAAGATTTTCAAAGTACTCTCTTATAACATTCTCAATTTTGCTTTTATCTGTTGTGTTGTCTCATTTTTGTCTCTAATTTTCTGTATTTGGGTGAGTTCTCTAATTGTTTTGTTTTTCGTTTTTTATTTTTTATTATGAAGGTGATATACAGAGAGGTGGGTTACAGTTACATAAGTAATGAGTACATTTTTTTTTTTTTTTTGGTCCGGTCGTGGGACCTGAACTCTGCCTGGGCGCTGTCCCTCAGCTCTTCAGCTCAAGGCTAGTGCTCTACCACTCGAGCCACAGCACCACTTCCGGCTTTTTTCTTTTTGCTTATGTGGTACTGAGGAATCGAACCCAGGGCCTCATGCATGTAAGGCAAGCACTCTACCACTGAGCCACCTTCCCAGCCCAAATGAGTACATTTTTAACAGTGTTACCCCTTCCTCATTTTTTTCTGCTTCCCTCAACCCTGACATCCCACTCCCACAAAGTTGTAAAGTTTATTTCTAACATAGTGTCTAGTGAATATCACTGTTGCTTTGGTTAATCTTTGTCCCACCATTTCTGTGATTTCCCTTCTTTTCCCCAAATCAGATTAACTTATGTATAAGACAAAGGGTACAGAAATCAAAAACAGTGAGTACAGGGAATAAACCAAAGAGGAAAAACTAAATAGAAATAACTAAAAACAGTTCACTATACAATCATCTTGTATCCATTTCTTGGAGCTCATTTTGACAAGCATCATTTTATGGTGATATGCATATTGCTATTGAGCTATTGTGAATATCCTAGACATATTCTAGTTTTTCCAAATGAGTGAAAACATGTAGCCTCTGATTCTTTGGGTCTGGCTTGTTTGAATTATTATGTTTCCAAATGATTCCATTTCCTTACAAATGGGACAATGTCAATCATTCTGATGGAAGCATAGAATTTTGTTGTGAATATATACAACATTTCCTTGATCCATCATTGCTGAGTCATAGGGGAGCTCTAGTGAGGAACCTCTATACTTCTTTACAGAATATTTGAACAAGTTTACATTTCCACCAATAGTGTGGTAATGTTCCTTTTTGGCCACATCCCCATCCGCCCAGCATCTGTTATTATTAGTTTTCTTCATTATGGTCATTCTAACTGGAGTTAGGTGGAATCTCAATTTTGCTTTGATTTGCATTTCTTTTATGGCCAGAAATGTTGCATATTTCTTCATGTGTCTATTGGCCATTCATATTTCTTCTTCAGAGAGGTCTCTCCTTAAATCTTAAGCTCACTTATATTATGAGGGTTGTTGTTTCTATTAGAATTTGTTTTTTGGGGGGGTTAATTTTGGGACTCTAAGAATATTTGAGATATGAGGCCATTGTGTGTTGCAGAGCAACTAAAGACCTTCTCCCAATCTGTGGATTTTTTTCTTATCTTTCTATCTATATAAGGTCTCTTTTTAGTCAGATTTGGTAAGGGTCTGTCAAGTCTGTTAATTTATTGAAAGAAACAACTCTGTTTTGTTGATCTATGTTTTATTTTGTCATTACTTATTTCTGATTTAACTCTTTTTATTTGTTTCAGCCTACTTAGGTTGGACTTGTTCCTCTCTTCAAGGAGCTTTAGGTACATAATAAAAATACTGATTTGAGATTTCCCCAATTGCTTGATGTAGGCATTCAAAGCTATAAATTTTCCTGTAAGTACTGCATTTTGTATGTCCCAGAGGAGCTGGTATTTTGTGTCTTCATTTTTCTTAAATTCCAGAAATTTTCAGATTTCCATTCTAATCTCTTCAGTGTCCCACTGGTCATTCAGCAATGTGTTGTTCAGTTTTCATAGGTTTGACAATTTTTTTTTTGCTTTAGCTGTTTAATTGTAAGTTTATTCTGCTGTGGTCTGACAAGCTATGGGAATTCAATTAATTATTCTTTCAATTTGGACAGAATTTCTGTGTGACATAGGATGGGTTCTATTTTGGAGAATCTTCCATGACCTGCTGCAAAGAATGTATATACTGACACTGAATGTATATTCTGTAGATGTCTGTTAGGGCAAGGTGGTCAATGCAGTTATTTAGGTCTTCAGTTTCTTGGTTGAGTTTTTCCTGGATAACCAATCCATGCATGACAATGATGGGTTGAGATGTGTTTTTAGGTTATGTAGTATTTGGTTGAGATTTGGGGTGGTCCAAGATTCACGGCATTGATATTTACACTTGTTGTATCCTCCTAATGGAGAGCTGCCTTTATCAATATGTAATGTCTCTTCCTACTAATTTTAATTTGAGTTCTACATTATTTTATGTTAGTAATTCTACTGTGGCCTGTTTATGGTATCCATTTGCTTGGAAAATTTCCTTGCAGCCTTTCAGTTTGAGTATGTGTTTGTTTTTGTCAATGAAATGTATCTCTAGTGGACACTGGATGGATGTGTCTGGTTTTTTTTTATAATACTATCTAATCTGTTTTTTCTAATTGGAAATTTAAGTCCATTGATATTGAGAGTTAAGGCTGGGAAATATCTATAATTCCTGTTGTTAGGAGCTGTGCCTCATCTATTCTTAATATATTTACTTTGTTCAGTAGAATTTGTGGAGGGGAAGGGGAAAAACAAATCGTTTAAATAGGGATACAGGTGGACCCATTGCAACAATGAGAAGCACAAGTCATTATGTTGAAACAAACTTTAAAACTTTGGTACGGGGGTGGGGGGGGAGGTGGGAGCGGGGAGGGTTGGGTGGGGGTGTGGGTGGGAGGATGGGAAGGGATGGGAAGGGGAAACAAAGGAGGAGGCTACAATGCTTGATAAGAAATGTACTCATTATCTTGTCCATGTAATTGTAACCTCTCTGTACAGTATTTTCACAATAAAAAAAATATATATTTACTTTGTTCTCTGGTAGGGAGTATTTTATATGACCAGTTCCTGTTCTTCTTGGCCTTCTCTATGTAGGATATATTTGATTAATTTCTATCTTGTTGATTTGGTGGGGATAAGTTGTTTCAAGTTCTGTTAGTCATGAATTATTTTTATATATCCTTTAAATATAAAGGAGAGTTTGGCTTAGGACAGTATTCACGGTTGGTATTTGTTTGCCTTTAATGTTTGCCATATATCATGTCAGGCTCTCCTTTTTACCATATCAGCTAAGAAATCATTATTTATTCTGACTGTATATCCTTTATAAATAATCAGTCTTTTCTCCTGACAGCTTTAAGAATCCTTTCCTTGATCTCTAATGATCCTCTAATAGATTATGATGTGGTGATGGGTTGTTCTGTTCTGGTATTCTCTGTTTGGTGTTCTAAAGGCTTCTCTTCTCTGAATGAGCCTTTCTTTTTGGATGTTTGGCATGTTCTCTGCTAGAATTCTGTAAAATATTTCCCATCCATTTTGTTTCCTGCTCTTCTCCTTCTTGATACCTATCTCCCCCAAGTTTGATCTTCTAACTGAATCTTGAACTTCCAGCAAGATCGTTTCTTATTTCTTGGATTTGATCTAAATGATTAGCTCCTCTTTTCTATTAGACCTAGTCTGTCTTTGATGCCTAACATTATCTTCTATGTCATCTATTCGCTGTGGAGACTTTCTACCTTGTGTTTTATTTCTCTATCTTCTAATTGGTCATTTTTTTAGGGTTTCTATCTTTACTAAGGCTTTGTTTTAGGTCTTGTGAGGACTTTCTTTACATCTTTTCTTTGGATAGGGGAGTTGGAGGTTTTTTGTTGTTGTTCTTGTTTTTTTTATTTTTTTTTTTTGTCGGTCATGGGGCTTGAACTCTCGGCCTGGGCGCTGTTCCTCAGCATTTCAGCTCAAGGCAAGTGCTCTACCAATTGAGCCACAGCGCCACTTCCTTGTTCTTGTTTTTTTAGCTGTGTCTTCTCTCATACCTTTTAACTATTTAACTATTTTTTTCCTTGGACTCCTTTGCCTTCTCAAAAATTTTTTTATCTTTCTGTTTGTAGTCTCCATGAATTATTTTGCTAATCTTTGATTGGTCTCATCTTTTTCACAAATTTCTTGTAGAGGTTTTGTATCTTTTCGTTAATGACATTTTTCAGCAGTATTTGTAATGTATTTTGAATTCTCTCTTCTAGCTCCTTAATTGTCTGTTCTAATGTCTGGTCAGTTCCTGTGTGAATTATACTACCGTGGCATCAGTTTTCTTGTATTTTTCTGATTTTTTCTGTCCATTTGGTGAATTTCTTTGCTTTCATTTGGGGGATCTATGATCTTAATAGGTGACTCTCTATGTTCTTGGTTGATTTGCAGGTGTTGGTTTGGTCTTCTGTTGTGATTTGTTTTTCTAGAATTAGGTTTTTGTCTAGATGATTAAGTGTAGGATTAGAAATCATTTGTGGTGAGATATTGTCATGTTAATACTTGTGGTTCTAATGACAGTTCGAACTGTCCAGTGGTAAGGTGAATAGTGTCTGTGTTTTGACGTGGCTGCCTCTGTTCCAGCTTTTTTCCCATGTGGCCCTTTTATTTCCACAGTGCAGCTGTGCATTTGAATATGTTGGCCAACACAGTCACAACAGTCACTTGCCTGGCTGGGTAACTTTTCATAGATTTCTGTTTTCTTGTGAAGACAGTATAAAATCTTCTTTTGAATTATATATTTATATATAATTATACCTGACTTGGTTTGACCTGCTAGAAGTGGAATACCTGCTAGGACTCTAAGTCTCTGTTTCATTAGCTGGAGCCAGGGTAATTTTCTGTTCTTTTTTTTTTTTTTTGTCGGTCGTGGGGCTTGAACTCTGGGCCTGGGAGCTGTCCCTCAGCTCTTCAGCTCAAGGCGAGCGCTCTACCACTTGAGCCACAGCACCACTTCCGGTTTTCTGGTGGTTTATTGAAGATAGGAGTCTCACGGTCTTTCTTGCCTGGGCTGGCTTTGAACCACGATCCTCAGATCTCAGCCTCCTGAGTAGCTAGGATTACAGGCGTGAGCCACCAGCGCCCGGCTAATTTTCTGTTCTTATTCAGCCATTGTTTTTCCACTTCCTCAGGTTTATTTTTGATATTGTGGATTTTTTCACATAATTTAGGATTTGTGATGGTTGTATCCTTTTATTTTATTTTTTTTCTGTTTGTGTTACTTTGAAATAGTGATTTCAGGCTTCTATGAAGAGACAGTAATAATATGAAATGTATGTTATTACATTGAAAGAAAGAGACCAGACATTTTAACCTTTTGCTACAAGTAAATTAATATTAAGCAAAACTAATGAAAATAATTACTTATTCACTCTTTAGAGGGTGAGTATAGTACTCTTGGATATCTTGGAGGAAAAGATTTTAGACTTATTATGGAGAAGATGCTCATATCAGAGCTCTGATTTCACTGTCATCACTTTTAACTGCTAAAAGCACTTGCTTAATCTCTAATTAAAAAGGGAAAAATAAACTAACATCTTACATGATTGTTTTGACAATTAATTGTTATATTAAAGGCCAAAGGGAGGAATTGGAGATTAATATAATCTTTTCCCTCTCTTCTGATTATTACACAGCAATACCTGTGATTTTCAGGAGTCTCTTGCAATGTACTCATGGCTGAATTACTAATATGCTTAATAATATGAAACATATGATACAGAACTAGATCAGCCAGCAAGCACAAAGAACTAGTGATAAGATCAAACTTTTGAGCAGAGTTGCCACATCACTTTGGAATGCAATTCCTTCATATTAACTTCAAATTTTGTGGCTTTCCTTGTGTGATTAAAAGGTAAGAAAGTAGAAACAAGAATTCCTGTTCAGCCAAGTAGAAAGTACTCATTATACCATCCTCATGTTGCAAATTTCCATTCCATAAAGACTCTTCATTAGAGTACCTTCATTTAATACACTTCAGCACATCATCCTTCCCTGTTGGAGACAGGAAAAAAAGATAATTTTGTTTGAATATTATCTTACATAAATTAGTGTGTATAGGTTTGATTTGTATAATTACAGATGTTTGTAATAAATGTATGTAGGGATCATGTCACAACAAAAAAATAAAAATAAAATCACATAACAACTAGAAGTCACAGCATTTTGTGCATAAATACATACATTAGATTAGTTGCAGAATTTCTATTTTGAGAATAACTTTATATTAAAGTATAATGCACTTTACTAAGGATTGAAACATTTTATTGAAAAAAATATATTTTTGGGGGGTGGGTCCGGTCGTAGGGCATAAACTCTGGGCCTGGGTGCTGTCCCTCAGCTATTCAGCTAAAGGCTAGCGCTCTACCACTTGAGCCACAGTGCCACTTCCAGCTTTTTCTTTCTGCTTATGTGGTGCTGAGAAATCAAACCCAGCGCCTCATGCATGCGAGGCAAGCACTCTACCACTGAGCCACCTTCCCAGCTCCTGAAAAATATATTTCTTAGAGCTATTTTTGCTTCATAATTTTAAGAAGAAAAATGATCCCAAAGTAATTATTTTTTATTTTTTTCCTGTTTCCATGTGATGAACTTTCAAATAAGAAATCCAGATATATGATTTAATTTAACCAAAAATATTTATTGAGTATAAAGTCTTTCTACTCTCTACATTCTTCACACTAAGACACCAAATATGAGTCTGAAATAATTAGTGTCTTTTTTTACCTATGTTAATATTATTTACAATGTGAGTGAAATGTTTAAAAAGTAGTATTTATTTTAGCTTAATTACTGTGAAGAGACAATAAATGATATTATCAAAGGCTAAAAATGATTAGATTTAAAATTTAGAATTTAGGAAATCGTTTTGACCACTCTCGTTATTGGAGCCTTCACTACAATGTCATGAGACAATTTATATTGTTGAAGCAAAAATCCGAGGTTAGACATTTATGAATAAAAAATCATGTCATTCTGAACATGTAGAGCTACATTTCAAACAAAGAAAATTTAGCTTTTAAATACCTGAATATGCTAGTACATTTAATTGCAGGGTAAGTACTTGTTCTGAAAGGAGATAAAATTGCATTTATTTTGAAATGTAAACCTAAGTATTCATTTGAATAAAAGATAATGTTTAAAATATCACTCATTCAAGAAAGAAGATGTACAGTTAGTTGTTTTTCATGTCAATTATGTTCTCTAAAATTACTACAAATACTAGATTAGTAAACCTGATTCATTGCTTTCTGGGAAATAGAAATTCAGTTTACTAAAACTCATGACTATAACTTTTTCTCAAACAATTGCTAAATAATTGTTTTATATTTTTTGTCATGGAATCTTATTTGACATATTTTTATTCATTAAATTAAATAATTGGCCAATAACAATATAAATTATGCATGATCAAATTTTATCTAAAACAAGTATTTCTTTCACAAGACATATCATGGCTCTCTTAAAGAACACTAGAAGGCAATGTCTTATTTATTAATTTTTAATTATTTTCTTAATGGTTATTAATTGCCAGAAGTGGCAATTCTATAATATATTTAAAGCATTTGATTTTACTCCCTATATTTCCTTTTCGTTACTCCTTTCTCCAAAGATCTTCTGTTTTTCACATAAAATTACGTCTTTGTATATGTGCATATAAACTAATTTGGAAGATTTAAGCTAAACTGCAACTTAATTCAAGATGTACAGTGGATTAATAGGATGAATAAAACTTGAATAATTTTTGTTAACTTCTGAATTGAGTTATCATTATTATTATGGTTAGGGTTAGGATCCCAGGCAGAATTAGAATTAGAATTAGAGAAATAGAAAATTTAGGTTCAACACAGGATGACCCATTGGAACAATAATACTCAAAAGACACTGTTGAAAATGAAGCTTACACCATGGGGAGGGAGGAGTAAGGGAAGTGGGGAGGAATGGGATAGCGGGAGAACAAGACAGAAGGGGGTAACAATGCTCAACAAGAAATGTACTCCTTTTGTTACATATGTACTTAATCGCTCTTCAAAGCATCTTTACAACAAAATAAAATTGTTAAGATATAATGAAAAATAAAACCTGCCAGGAAATAGAAAAACACTTAAAAATTTAGGTTCAAAATGCAAGTAAAATTTAGATCTACATGCTGAGCAAGAGTTAGGATAAATGTGAAAAAAGAGGCTTGCTATTAACATGATGATTCAGTTATATGTAGGCTTAGGCTTACGCAAGGTGTTCCAGTTAGAGCTGGGGTTAGGATGAGAAAAAGATGTAAGATATTGTGTAAAACTGACACATATTTTAAGAAGAATGAATGACATCAAAGTTAGAATGAATGAAAACCAGTGTTTATGTTACTTTAAACATTCAGATATAATTTGGTTTAAAGTGTGAGATTCTTTTTTGTTCTAATTAGGGTTAGGGAAGGATAAGCTTTAGGGTAAATTTCAGTTTTCCACTAAGAAGTGGAAGCAAAAAAATGTGTGATTGAATAGAATCTAGACAATTTTCCTTACATTAACCGTTTGGTATTAAATCAGACTGTGATTAGGATTAGGTTTCTGGTTAACCGGGGTATAGGATAGAGTACAGAAATGGGTTACATTAGTGGCTTGTGCCTATTATCCTAGCTACTGAGGAAGATGATTTCTGAGGATCCCAGTTCAAAGCTAACCCGGGCAGGAAAGTCTGTGAGACTTTTATGTCCAATTAACCACCAGAAAACCCAAAAGCGGTGTTGTGTCTCAAGTGGTAAGAGTGAGAAAATCTGTAGGGTTTACAGAAAACCTGCAATTTATTTCAAGAATTACAAGTGGAATTTCAGTTAGGATTGCAGAAAATGAGCATTTTTCATAAATTTTAGAATTGGGATACTGTTAGTTTCAAGGTTATGGTTAGGATGCCAGCCATGGTTAGGATTAGAGTGAAGGAGAAAAAAATTAGGCTTAAATTGAAGGTAAATTTAGAATAAGCCTGGTAAGAATTAGAATGAATGTGAACTAGAGTATTGTATTAATATTAGAATCTACTTACAATTAGGCTTATGGTTATTGTCAATGTTCCCGATAAGATTAAGTTAGGATTAGAAAATGACTAAGATATTCAAAAAATAAATGAAACCTATTTTTGGAAGGCTTATTTGAATCAAGTTAGGATGAGTGAAAACTAGTGTAGTTGTGTTAGTGTTAGTATTGTCATATAATTAGGATTAAGATTACGGTCAGTATTTTGTTCTGATTATGATTACTGTTATGAATAAGAAAGTTTTTAGTATAAAATCGAGTTTTCACTTACAATTAGAAGCAAAAATGTGAGATTGAATAGTAACTAGAGCATTATCATTATATTTATTTCTCAGTGATCATTCTCATAATAATTAATGAGAGTTTTCCAGACAGGTTTAGGTTGAGAGTTAGCATTAAGTAATGGACTAGATGGTAAATAAATCTGAAACTGTTTTAGGGTACAGGGTTTCTGAAAAACCTGGGATGAACGGAAACTAAGTATTTTTCCTGATAAAGAGAATTTGAGGACAAGTATAATGGTTCATGTTAGGGAACAAGATAACTTCAGAAATAGAGTCAGAAAATTTGTGGGTATTAGGGCAAACTGAAACTAATTTCCAGAGTGCAAACTGGAGTATTCATTAGGATGATTTAAAACTAGAGTCTTTTTCTTAAACATTAGAATTGACTATCAGGGTGAAAGGTTTCAGTTCCAGCTGGGGTTAGTGTAGAGAAATGGAAAGTTCAGGGTCCCACTGAAAGTAAATCTTCGAATAACAAGTCGAGTTAGAATTAGGATGAATGTAAAATAAGGAACTGCTAACAATATTAAGATTAGAGTATGATTAGTGTGAGGGTTAACCTCAATATTTCACTTAGGGCTAGGGTTACAATAATGGCAAGATAATTAGTAAAACTACAAACTATTTTAAGAAAGATGAGTTGAATCAAAGTTAGGATGAATAAAAACTACTGTATTTGTGTGGCTTTTAGAATCCAAAGTCCATTAGTTCCAGGGTTAGGGTTACTTTTCTAATTCAGGTTAGGCTTAGGGTTAGGGAAAAGTAAGCTTTAAGGTAAAACTGAACTTTCTGCTAACACTTTCAAGTAAAATAAGTTTGAAATTTAACAAAAAATTCAGAGTTTCTCTAAGTTTCCTATGCAGGGTTCAATGGGGGTAAATTTAGAGTCAGGTTTCTAGTAAGGGTTAGATGTATAGTAAGGGCTGGAACTAGAGTAGATTTTAAGTAAACTTGTGACTTCTTTTTGGAGATACAGAAGTTCTGTAAAAGTTAAAATCAGTGGAAACTATAGTATTTTTCATGATATGAGGATTTGAGGCTAATGTCTCATAATAGAGAACAAGATAGATTTCAGAGTCCAAGTCAGGGAATCTGACTACATATCATTTCAAAGATAATGGGTATCTGTAAGGATGTATCTAAACTTGAGTATTTTCCATTAATTTTAGGATTGCATTACTATTATCATCTCTTAGGGTTGTGACCAGGATTAGAGTTAGGATTAGGGAAATTAAAGATTGAGAACATGAGTGACTTACTTACCTTGTATATGTATATGAACTATGCTAAGGCTTGAACTCAAGGCTTGGGTTCTGTTCCTGAGGTTTTTGCAATAGGCTATGAGCCACGAATCCACATCCAGCTTTCTTTGGCAGTAAATTGGAGATGAGAATCTCACAGACTTTCCTATCTGAGCTGACATTGAACTGAGATCCCCAGATCCCTGCCTTCTGATTAAATTTAGGATTAAAGGCATGTGCTACCAATGCCCAAGAAAGTGATTGACTTTTATTGACTGTTTTTACTTATGTTCGAGATTGAGACTTTAATTCAATATCTGACAGCTTTGCTCAATAGGTAGTACTCTGCCACTTGAGCCATATCTCCAAAAATGATTATTTTAAGTAGATGGAAATCATTAAATTTTCTTCAGATGATATGCATCATTAGTATTGTTCTAAAACTCATCCTAGCGAAAAAAGATTTAGAGATGATCTGAGCAGATTCTCGTGCTTTCCTTCTAATGGCATAACATTTTAGGGACATGATTTTTTAATTATTTTAAGTAGCAAAGGAGTTATCATTAAACAAAGCAGTTTATGCACACAATATACCTTGATCAATGCCAACCCTTTCAACATTCTCATCCATGTCTCCTCTATGAACCTCTTCCTTAACTCTTCTTAATATTGTAGGATATTTACTGGATTCCTCTCTGCACTTCACCCTTTTTCTCCTTTTTATTCTTCTCCTTTTCCCCCTTCATCCCTCTTTTGACTATCCACTTCCATATTATCCAGCAACTCTACTCCTAGACATTTACCTGAATGTTTACAAACTAGGATATACTAAAAGTTTCAGCACAACCAGCCCAGCTACACTTCAAAAGAGAAATGAATCAAGAAAATGTAATACACACACACACACACACACACACACACACACACACACACACACACACACACACACTGGAAATTCTACTTACCGATCAGAAAGAATATTGTACAATTTGTATCTCATTTCTCATTTCTGAGGATCCCAGTTCAAAGCTAACCTGGGCAGGAAAGTCTGTGAGACTTTTATGTCCAATTAACCACCAGAAAACCCAAAAGCGGTGTTGTGTCTCAAGTGGTAAAGTGCACACCTTGAGCTAAAGAACTCAGGGATCATGCCCAGGCCCAGAGTTCAAGCCCCACGACCGACAAAAAGAAAAAAAAAGAAATGTGTTAAATGATAAGTAAAGTTGAACTTATTTTAGGTTCTAGGAATTCAAGAAATGCCGGGATAATGGAAGTACAATGTATTTCACAATATCAGGATTTGAGATCAATGGGTATAATGATTCCTCTTATGGAACAAGATACATTCAAAATTAAGATTGCAAAAATGAGCATTTTTCATAAATTTTAGATTTGGGATACTGTTAGTGTCAAGATTATGGTTAGAATGCCAGCCATGGTTAGGTTAGAGTGAAGGAGAAAAAAATGAGGCTCAAATTGAAGGTAAATTTAGAATAAGCCTGGTAAGAATTAGAATGAATGTGAACTAGAGTATTGTATTAGAATCTACTTACAATTAGGCTTTTGGTTATTGTCAATGTTCCCGATAAGATTAAGTTAGGATTGGAAAATGACTAAGATATTCAAAAATAAATGAAACCTATATTTTGGAAGGCTTATTTGAATCAAGTTAGGATGAGTGAAAACTAGTGTAGTTGTGTTAGTGTTAGTATTGTCATATAATTAGGATTAAGATTACGGTCAGTATTTTGTTCTGATTATGATTACTGTTATGAATAAGAAAGATTTTAGTATGAACTTGAGTTTTCACTTACAAGTAGAAGCAAAAATGTGAGATTGAATAGTAACTAGAGCATTATCATTATATTTGTTTCTCAGTGATCATTCTCATAACGATTAATGAGAGTTTTCCAGACAGGTTTAGGCTGAGACTTAGCATTAAGTAATGGAATAGATGGTAAGTAACTCTGAAACTGTTTTAGGGTACAGGGTTTCTGGAAAAGGTAGGATGAATGGAAACTACAGTATTTTTCTTGATAAAGAGAATTTGAGGACAAGTAATATAATAGTTCATTTTAGGAAACAAGATAACTTCAGAAATAGAGTCAGAAAATTTGTGGGAATAAGGCAAACTGAAACTAATTTCCAGAGCGTAACCTGGAGAGTTCATTAGAATGATTTAAAACTAAAGTTTTTTTCTTAAACATTAGAATTGGACTATCAGAGTGTTAGGTTTCAGTTCCAGTTTGGGTTAGTGTAAGCACTAGGGAAATGGAAAATTAAGGGTTCAACTGAAACTAAATCTTCGAATAACAAGTCGAGTTAGAATTAGGATGAATGTGAAACAGGAAACTGCTAACAATATTAAGATTAGGTTATAATTAGTGTGAGGGTTAGCCTCAATATTTCGGTTAGGGCTAGGGTTACAATAATGGCAGGATAATGAGTGAAACTACAAAATATTTTAAGAAAGATGAGTTAAATCAAAGGATGAATAAAAACTAATATATTTGTGTGGCTTTTAGAATCCAAAGCCCATTAGTTCCAGGGTTAGGGTTACTTTTCTAATTCAGGTTAGGCTTAGGGTTAGGGAAGGGTAAGCTTTAAATAAAACTGAATTTTCTGCTAACACTTTCAAGTAAAATAAGTTTGAAACTTATTTTAATTCAAGTAAACTTATTTGAAACTTATTGAAACTCAAGTAAAATAAGTTTGAAACTACAGAGTTTCTCTAAGTTTTCTATGCAGGGTTCAATGGGGTTAAATTTAGAGTTAGGTTTCTAGTAAGGTTTAGATATATAGTAAGGTTTAGGAACTAGAGTAGATTTTAAGTAAACCTGCAACTTCTTTTTGGAGATACAGGATTTCTGTAAAAGTTAAAAATCAGTGGAAACTATGTTATTTTTCATGATATGAGGATTTGAGGTTAATGATTCATAATAGAGAACAAGATATATTTCAGATTCCAAGTCAGGGAATATGTAGAATTTGGAGCAAAGTGCAAATCATTTCAAAGACAGTGGGTATCTGTAAAGATGTATCTAAACTTGAGTATTTTCCATTAATTTTAGGATTGAGTTACTATTATCATCAAGGTTACTCTTAGGGTTGTGACCAGGATTAGAGTTAGGATTAGGGAAATTAAAGGTTGAGAACTTGAGTGAATTACTTCCCTAGTGTATGTATTGCACTATTCTAAGGCTTGAACTCAAGGCTTGGGTTCTGTTCCTGAGCTTTTTGCTCTAGGCTAAGAGCCACGAATCCACTTCCAGCTTTCTTTGGCAGTAAATCGGGATGAGAATCTCACAGACTTTCCTATCTGAGCTGACATTGAACTGAGATCCCCAGATCCCTGCCTTCTGATTAAAGTTAAGATTAAAGGCATGAGCTACCAGTGCCCAGGAAAGTGATTGACTTTTATTGACTGTTTTTACTTATGTTCGAGATCAAGAGTTGAATTCAGTCATTCTTCAAGGAAATAGAAGAGGCAATCCAAAAATTCATATGGAACAATAAAAGACCCCGAATAGCAAAAACGATCCTCAACAGAAAGAACACTGCTAGAGGAATATCAATACCAAATTTCAAACTCTACTATAGAGCCATAGTAATCAAAACAGCTTGGTACTGGCACAAGAACAGACCTCAGGACCAATGGAATAGAATTGAAAACCCAGAAATGAACCTACAGACCTATAGCCATTTAATCTTCGATAAGGGAGCTAAAAAAATAGAATGGAAGAAAGACAGCCTCTTCAGTAAATGGTGCTGGCAAAATTGGTTAACTACTTGTAGAAAACTAAAGCTAGATCCTTATATATCACCCTGCACCAGAATCAACTCCAAATGGATCAAAGATCTCGGAGTCAAAGCTGACACTCTCAAAACACTACAGGATGGAATAGGAGAAACCCTAGGTTTCCTTGGCACAGGCCGGAATTGTCTTAATAGAGACCCCAAAACAGAAAAAATCAAAGAAAGGTTGGACAAATGGGATTGCATGAAGTTGCAGAGCTTCTGCATGGCAAAGGACATAGCTAGCAAGATCAATAGAAAGCCCACGGATTTGGAGAAGATCTTCACTAGCCACACAATGGTCAAGGTTCTCATATTTAAAATATACTTGGAACTCACAACATTAAATCCCCCAATAACAAATCTTTAAAGAAACAACTGCCCAATAAATAAGTGGGCTAACGACTTAAAGAGAAACTTCTCTGAAGAGGAGAGAAGGATGGCCAATAGACACATGAAGAAATGCTCAACCTCTCTAGCCATAAAAGAAATTCAAATCAAAACAACATTGACATACCACCTCACCCCAGTTAGAATGGCTAATATCAAGAACTCTAATAACAACAGATGCTGGAGGGGATGTGGACAGAAGGGAACCTTACTGCATTGTTGGTGGGAGTGTAAACTTGTTTAACCACTTTGGAAAGTGGTATGGAGGTTCCTCAAAAGACTCCACATACAGCTCCCCTATGATCCAGCAATCCCACTTTTGGGCATTTACCCAAATGTTTACAAACAAGACCACACTAAAGCTTCCAGTACCACTATGTTTATTGCAGCACTATTTACTATAGCTAAGATATGGAACCAACCCAGATGCCCCTCAGTAGATGAATGGATCAAAAATATGTGGTATATATACATAATGGAATTCTATGCCTCCATCAGAAAGAATGACATTGCCCCAGTTGTTAGGAAATGGAAAGACTTGGAAAAAAATTGTATTAAGTGAAGTAAGCCAGGCCCAAAGAAACACTGGTCTCATGTTTTCCCTTATTTGCAATATCTAGTATATGTCTGAATCAAGCAGAAAAGTTCAGATAAGGTGATGTTAGGGAAATGAACCCTAAGATATGTATTCAAATGTTTTTTTCTTTCATGTGATTGTTTCTAACACATCTATAAGATGATTTCTTTGTTGCTTTATATGTCCCTCCCCCACGGTATAATCCCTGCTTTCACTGTATTTGATGTCGGTATAATTTGTGGAGGGGAAAGGGAAAAACCAATCGTTTAAATAGGGATACAGGTGGAACCATTGCAACAATGAGATGTACAAGTCGTTATGTCAAAAACGAACTTTACAACTTTGGTGCGGGGAGGGTGGCGGGAGTGGGGATAATTGGGTGGGGGGGGCAAGGGGCAGATGGAAAGGGATGAGAAGGGGAAACAAAGGAGGAGGCTACAATGCTTGATAAGAAATGTACTCATTATCTTGCCCATGTAATTTTCACCCCCCTGTACAGTGTTTTCACAATTAAAAGAAAAGGCTTGAATTCAGTATCTGACAGCTTTGCTCACTAGGTAGCACTCTGCCACTTGAGCCATATCTCCAAAAATAATTATTTTAAATAGCTGGAAATCATTAATTTTTCTTCATATAATATGCATCATTAGTGTTGTTCTGAAACTCATCCTAATGAAAAAAGATTTATAGACCCTAGAAATGATCTGAGCAGATTCTCATGCTCTGCTTCTAATGGCATAACATTTTAGGGACATGATTTTTTAATTATTATTTTAAGTAACAAAGGAGTTATCATTAAACAAAGCAGTTTATGCATATAATATACCTTGATCAATGACAACCCTTTCAACATTCTCATCCATCCCTCCTCTATGAACCTCTTCCTTTACTCTTCTTAATTTTGTAGGATATTTACTGGATTCTTCTCTGCACTTCACCCCTTTTCTCCTTTTCATTCTTCTCATTTTCCCCCTTCACTCCTCTTTTGACTACCCACTCCATATTATCCAGCAACTCTACTCCTAGGCATTTACCTGAATGTTTACAAACTAGGATGTAGTAAAAGTTTCAGCACAACCATGATTACTGAATCACCTCATCTACTCCTCAAGAGAGAAATGAATCAAGAAAATGTAATACACACACAAACACATGCACACACACACACACACACACACACACACACACACACACACACACGCTGGAAATTCTACTTACCCATCAGAAAGAATATTGTGCAATTTGTATCTCATTTCTCATTTCTTTTGCCTGGTATCCCATTGTTGCCGTACTGTCCCTGTACTGCAGTAACTGACACATGCAAACTGATGTAAATTTTGTCAGGGTTATTGGCTAGGAATAGATTCCTGAATATGAGTTCTTTGCTCATTCTCTTCGTCTATTCATGACTTTGAGTAGTGATTCTACAGATTCATTTGTACCATTTGCTACACACAAAAGAGATGAACCACTTGTACGTATATATACATACATGTATATACATACATACATGGATATATGCATTTTATGATTTCAAGAATTATGGAGCTAACAAAAATCATATGCATTTTCCTTCCTTTTCAATTCTTTCAAAGCCTAAATAACTTTGTCTCTTTTGAATACCTAATTTTAAAGAGAATGTCATCATCTCTGATCTGTCAGCGTCCTTGAAATTAGATGTTCCAATAAAACAAAATTACTTAGGCTTTTTGGTGGAAGAGAAGAGTATTACTAGGGTTTTATTCAGGGGTTCTCTGCTTGCTAGACAGGACTTTGGTTGTATAGCACCAAGCAGCTCAACTTCTGTTGCCATAGTTCTATTCCCTTTTATTTGCTTGAGGTCTTGAACTTTTTGCCCAGGTCTGATCTTAGATTGATTGAGACTTTGTACCTATGCCTCTCACATAATTAGGTAGGATTACAGATGTGAACCATGATGGCCAGATCATTTGTTGAGATGGCTGTCTTGGCAGTTATTTCTCTGGCCTGGCCTCAGACATTTCTGCTTCCCAATCAGCTGGGATTACAGATGTGAGCTACTATACTTGGTGTACATGACACCTTCCCTTTTTTTAGAGGTTTTTATTGTAAAAGTACTGTATAGAGGGGTTATAGTTACATGAGCAAGGTAATGAGTGCATTTTCTATCAAGCATTGTTACCTCCTCCTTAGTTTTTCCCCTACCCATGCTTCCCTCCCACCTTCACAACTACACTCACCCTCTCCCTCCTTCTCTGCCTCCCTGTCTAAATTGTAAACTTCCTTTCCCAACATACTGTCTTGTGCATCTCATTGTTACAATGGGTTAGCCTGTATCCCTGTTTAAACATTTTGTTTTTTCCCTTCCCCTGCCCAAGCTAGAGAAGTGTGTATACAAGATGCAGGGCACCAACATCAAATACAGTGAAAACAGGGGTTATACTGTGGGGGAGGAACACACAAAGAAACAAAAAAAATCACAATGTAGATGATCAACCCCTATCTTGGGGTTCATTTCGCTTCACATCATCTTATCTGGCCATACATACACAGCTTTTGAACTTTTATGCTTGTCCCAGACATATACTAGTTACTGAAAATAAGGGAAACCATAGGATCTATGTTTCTTTGGGTCTGTCTTACTTCACTTAATGTAATTTTTTCCAAGATTCCACTTAGAGCTCTCCTATGACCCAGTAATCCCACTTTTAGGCATTTACCAAATCATCACAAACAAGACCATACTAAGCTACCAGCACAATGATGTTTATTGCAGCATTATTTACCATAACTAAGATATGGAACCAACCCAGAGGCCCCTCAGTAGATGAATGGATCAAGAAAATGTGGTATCTATCTATCTATCTATCTATCTATCTATCTATCTATCTATCTATCTATCTATCTATCTATATATACACAATGGAATTCTATGCCTCAACAGAAAGAATGCCATGGCTCCATTTGTTAGGAAATGCAAAGACTTGGAAAAAATTTTATTAAGTGAAGTAAGCCAGGCCCAAAGAAACAAAGGTACCATAGTTTCCCATATTTGCAATAAGTAGTATATGTCTGAGACAAGTAGAAACGGTCAGATAAGTAGATGTTAGGCAAAATGAACCCCAAGATAAGGATTAAAATGATTTTTCTTTCTTGCGTTTGTTTCTAACACATTTATAAGATGATTTTTTTTGTTGCTTTGCATGTCCCTCCCCCACGGTATAACCCCTGTTTTCACTGTATTTGATGTTGGTATAATTTGTGGAAGGGAAGGGAAAAAAAACAAATTGTTTAAATAGGGATACAGGTGGATCCATTGCAACAATGAGATGTACAAGACTTTATGTCGAAAAAGGAATTTTACAACTTTGTCTTGGGGTGGGGAGGTGCGGGGGGCTGGGGGATGGGAAGAGATGGGAAGGGGAAACAAAGGAGGAGGCAACAATTCTTGATAAGAAATATACTCATTACCTTGCCCATGTAATTGCAAACACTCTGTACGGTATTTTCCCAATAAAAAAGAGAAAATGGTGTGTGTGTGTGTGTGTGTATATCACATTGTATATATTTATATGTGTATATATACATATATGTTATGTGTATATATATATAAAACCATAGATCCTGTAGTTTCCCTTACTTGCAGTAACTAGTAAATGGTATCATATGACCATATAAGATGATGATAAGTGAAATGAACCCCAGGAGAAGGACACAAATGATTTTTTATTCCATGAGATTCTTATCTCTATATAACCCCCAAAGAAAGTTGGAAGGGGAGCTGTGGTTCATGTATAGAGCACTACCCTTTAGGGAAAAAGCTTAAGTGAGAATGTAAGGTCCTGAGTTTAAATCATCGTATCAGCACTGAAAAAAGTTGATTTCTTTTCCTTGAGGTTTTTATTAAATTGCTCAGAAAATAATCAACATTGAATTTATGTTTAGCATTACTATCAAAATCTTGTTATCTTTGTTGATGTTATTCTTTATTTTCCTAAATTTTACTTACACATTAATATCCAGTAATGGAAAGAGATGATTAGTGTTTCACAAGTTTTTATGGCAGTTGAATATATGGATGAGAGATGCTTACAAGGAGTTTGGACTGAATAGATATGTGCAAGCTCTTCAATAAATAAATGATAGTTGAAGAACCTGTGGCCCTGTATGAAATAAAATAAAGAAATCAGTAAGGAAAGGTAAGGTATGATTCTGGAAAGCACACAATTTTGGAAGATAAAAAACCAAGGAATATATGTAGTTTTTGGTAAGAACTTTGTAACCCACAGACACATTTTATTTCTTACTTCTACTGTAAGGCATTTCAGTTAACTTTATTTTACAAAGTTAAACATGATTGGCATTTAATACTAACTGGCTTCTGTCTCAGGTGAGCAATTATTCTAGCCAGGTGCCAGGGGTTCATGCCTATAATCCTAGCTACTCCGAAGGCTGAGGTCTCTAGATCCTAGTTCAAAGCCAGGTTGGAGAGGAAAGTTGGTGAGACTTTTCAAATAACCATGAGATAACTGGAAGTGGCATTGTGGCTCAAAGTGGCAGCACTAGCCTCAAGTAATAAATTTCAGATAAAGAACCCAAGTTGTGAGTTCAAGTTCTCTGAAATTATTCTTAAAATACTTGTTCTCAGGATTTCATTAACTTGTCTAGAAGAATGTTTTAAACAGAGATTTTTTATTTCATGTTGTCAACATTGATTTTTAAGAT
This sequence comes from Dipodomys spectabilis, assembly GCF_019054845.1. Taxonomy (NCBI): domain Eukaryota; kingdom Metazoa; phylum Chordata; class Mammalia; order Rodentia; family Heteromyidae; genus Dipodomys; species Dipodomys spectabilis. The sequence goes on along the minus strand of NW_024870916.1, from coordinate 3,925,946 downwards.
CTGCAGAGAAAAATTATTTAAAGTCAGAACTGGTTTGTATTGCATTGTATTATGCATTGCCTCTACACCCAAAGATCAGCTGGAAAGCACATAGTCATATCCTGGCTGTTGGCAATGAAGATGGATATGTGTTTCTTTGAGCAAATAAACAAAATTTGTAAATGGCAGCCTTTATCTATAATACTTTAATTGTAACAAAATTAATATTATTACTATTATTATTTTTGTCAGTTGTGGGACTTGAATTCTGGGTCTGGGCATTGTCCCTCAGCATTTCAGCTCAAGGCTAGCACTCTACTACTTGAGCAACAGTGCCACTTCACATTTTCTGAACCTTTAGTTGAAGATAAGGGTCTCACAGACTTTATTGCCAGGGCTGGTTTTGAACAGAGACCCTCAGTTCTCAGCCTCCTTAGTAGCTAGGAATACAGGTGTGAGCCACTGGGGCCCGGCAGTAAAATTATTTTGAAAAAGAAAAAACCCACGATTCTATCCTTAAACAATTACAATCTGGCAAGTGAATCTGTAATGTTAGTTGTATCAAGTAAACATAGGCAGCATTTTTAGATCTCACTATGTCCTGTCCAATGCCAGATAATATTTCATTAATTTACTTTTTCCTAACAAATTTCATTATGAATTCTCAACAGCACAATTTTCTAGTGAGTAAAAAAAGTCTTCAACATATTTATTTCAACAAACAGCATTTTGCACTTTAAAAAATTTTTTTTCCAGCACTGGGGCTTGAAATCAGGGCCTGGGCACTCTCCCTGAGTTTATTTTGCTCAAGGTTAGCCCATTAGCCACAGCACATTAGCCATTAGCACAACTGAGCCACAGCACCACTCCCAGTTTTTCTGCTTATGTCACCATTCAGGCTTGGCATCTACTGCTTCCTTTGATGGAACGACACAGGACATGTTAGGTCCTTACGCTGTCATCAGTCCCGAGAGTTCCTCCTTGAACATTCGATCCTAAGAATTAAGGAGACAGCAGACTCTGTCTTCCTTGTGCCAGTTGTGGACCTGTATTTCTTCTGCTGCTGTCATCTTCTGTGGAAAGAATTGATCTGAGCTCTATAAGCCATTTTGATTATTCTAGGTCCTTAGGGTAAGTCTGGCTTTTATACTTAGACAAAAAGTGATAAAAAAAATAGCAAACTGAACATTTTTTCTAGTCTATTTATTATCCAAATATGTTTTCATATCCTACCAATAATTCTTATTAGTAAGTGGCACTTAATTAGGAGTCACTTTCTCAAACTCCTAAGTTCCTCAGTGAGCTGTGCGAGAGAAACCACAGCAAGTTTCAGGGGTCCTCCAGACTAACTTCTTGCCCAGGGAGGAGTGCCTCCAAATTAAACAAAGAATAATTCTTATATCTCAGATTACATATCCAAGGTATACATATCAAAGAAAGTGAAGGACAAGAGATTAGTCTAACTTGGGAACAATGCACATCACAAACACGAATTCTATGTTAAGAGAAATGAAAAGAAATTTTCCTATATTCATACAATACAATAAAAAGCTCTACTTTTCTCATTATCACTTAATTGTGGTTGCATGTACTCAGTACTAGCTTCATGAAAGTCCTAAAAAACTCTGACACAAACTCAGAAGTTCCATTGGTATCAGCTTGAGATTTTATGAAAAAATTTTACTTTTTATATTTTAAAAATCTATTTTATTATAAAGATGCTGTAGAGACGGGTTACATTTACATGAGTAAATTACATTTCTCATTGAACATTGTTACCCACTCAGTGTTTTTCTCCCTCTGTCCCTTCCCTCCACTCCTTCCAACCCCCATTACATTGTAAAGTTAATTTCTGCCATAGTCTTCTGCGAATATCATTGTTGCAATGGTTCACCATTTGTACTTCTTTCAGCATTATGTTATTTCCCTTACCTTCCCCCAATCAGATAAATGCATATAAAGGATGCAAGGTACCAGAATCAAAGACTGGAATTGCCATGGATAAATCCAATTGGAAAAGAAAAATGACATAAAGTAAGAAGAAAGAACTAGCTGCAGTACATTGGCTACATCAAGCTTGACAACTAAACAAAAGAAGACCTGTTGTTTCTATGTCTTGGTGTTCATTTCAGTTAGCATCATTTTCTCTGGTCATATATATTCATAACTCCTGAGCTATTATGATCCAATTTCAGGAGTAACAGGCTAATGTTAATCATTGCAAATGAAGGAAATCATAGAGATCTTGTTTCTTTGGGGTTGGCTTGATTAACATAATATGATATTTTTCTGTGTTTTCATTTTTTTACAAAAGGGAAGATGTCATTCTTTCTGATAGAAGCATAAAATTCCATTGAGTAAATATACCACATTTTCTTGATCCATTCATCTGTTGAGGGGCAAATGGGTTGTCTCTATATCTTAGCTATGTGTAACAATGCTGTAATGAACATAGTTTTGCTGGTAGCTTATTATACCCTAGTTTGTGATCATTTGGATAAATGCTGAGGAGTGGGGTGGTTGGATCATAGGGAAGTTCTATGTTTAGTCTTTTGAGGAACCTCCATTCTGCCTTCCAGAGTGGTTGAATCAGCTTACATTCCTACCATCAGTGTAGTAGTGTTCCTATTTAGCCACATCCACCCCAGCATCTGTTATTATTTGTTCTCTTGATAATGGCCATTCTAACTGGGGTGAGTGGAATCTAAATATGGTTTTGGTTTTGATTTGCATTTCTTTTATGACCAGTGATGGTGAGCATTCCCCGTCTCTTTCCGAGAGGCCACACTATTACAGGTTTCTAGTGTCTCAACAGAGGCATAGAAACTTGTAATATTGTGTGCTTTTTGTTGTACATTCACTTCACTTGGAGCATTCAATGACTTCTATAATTTACAGCAAAGGTTTATACTAATTACCTTACTGAAAAAAACACTGATTTTCAAAAAGCATAGAAAAAAATCTCTTTGTCAGGGGTCCCAGTGAATAATAAGGAAGTTTCTTTAGTGGAAAATTTTATTTGGTTGCTTGTTCATTATGTTATTTTAACACATGTTGAATTTGGGGTTTCCCCACCAGATCTTCAACAAACTAGCAACTATGCTGCCTCATTGGATTTTGCTTCAAAAGTTACAAAATATTCTATCATATTTTTGTTTTGGTTTTTGAGGGGTGGCTTTTGGAGTGCTAGTGGGCTTGTACTCAGGCTTGAAATGAGGGTCTGGAACTCTAGTTTAGATTGTTTAACTCAATGCTGTCACTGTGCCACTTAAAACCACATATCCACTTCTGGCCTTTTCTGCTTAATTGAAGATAAGAATTTTGAGGATTTATTAGCTTAGGTTGGCATCAAACTGTGATCCTCAGATCCCACCCTCGTGAGCAGCTAAGATTACAAGAATGAGCCAGACGCTGGATATATTGTGCTCCCTATGAAACCTAAACAAGGGCACATAATACTGAAGCATGTGTGTAAGGTTATGTATTTCAAACTTAGAAAAATATAGCCCTTGTGTGTGTGTGTGTGTGTGTGTGTGTGTGTGTGTGTGTGTGTGTGTGTGTGTACATAATATAAATGTGCAGAGGGAAATGAGGATGTATCTGCTAATTTTGAGGAAAGATTTCACCTGGGGCTTTTCATAGACTGAACTACACTGTACAGAATGCTTGAGACTAAAGGTGAGGTAAATGATGTCATCATCTCATTCATCTACATCCCTTGCTAGCATTTGCATATACTGTGGTATTGTCATGATTATTTTGTGTATGAGAGCCAGTACTGGGGCTTGAATTCAGGACCTAGGTACTGTCACCTAGCTTTTGTATGTGATGCTAGAACTCTAACATTTGAAGCACAGCTCAGCTTTCTGCATTTAATGTTTAATTGGAGGTAAGAATTGTTTTTGTTCAGTTGTCTTTGAACTGAGTTCCTCATATCTCAAGGTTTGGAGTAGCTAGTTTTACAGGCCTAAGCTTCCAATGCCTAGCTTTTCATTGTTAATTTCACAAGCTACATGCTCACACACATTCCTTGTATTCAAAAATCTCTGTTCAGGCTGACAAGTTGTGAGGAAAGATGGTTGAGTGGATAAGTTATCAAATGGGCCTCTAGCCACATTAACATCATTCTGACAGTAACTTACATTTCAGTGTGTGAGTACACATTTCCACTTTCACTTGGCCTTTATTAACTGCATTTTTGAACTGTTTTTGATACATCTTTTAAACATTATCTCCCAAACAGGAGATATTATGTGAATGTATTTGATAATATTTCAGATGGGGGTGGTCTTGTGTGTCTGGATGTCTGTTGTCTGAGGCTGTCTAGCTGGGCTTCATACAGAGCTAATGCTTCCTCTCTGCTGGTTGCAGAGAGGAAGGTTTTCTTCCTGGCCAGGCTTTGATTTGAGATCCTTTCATCTTAGAATTCTAAGTAGCTACGATAACAAGCATGAACCACCACCAACTGGCTTGTTTTAGAAGCATTAATTCCATTTCATTCATTGTTTTTTTCCTGGAAGGTTTATCTAGACAGGCTGCTTGTACCTCATATTAAGGTGATTTGAATAATACCCTTTGCCTCTGGCATTTCTGAAACTCATTTCCTCAGTTCTAGGCAAACAAATTTGTTCTAAAGCCAATAACATTTTTCTTCTGAGTGGTTAGGTACATTAATTAATCTCTTATCCTTTGCTTTGGCAAAGCAATCTGGATGTTTCTGTAAAACCCTACTCCTTGAGAGTATTACAGTTAGAAGGTATCATGTACACACTTTCATACAGTCTCTCCTTTTATAAAAATATGTTACAAGATTGGGTGGCAGAATGATGATTGAATTAATTTGATAACCACTCTAGAATTTTTAAGCCTTAATGCTTATTAACTCAAAGGAGTATTAAAAACAATCAGAATAGTGGAATGTGGCTACTACTCATTTGATGTATGTGGAAAGATGATCAGAATTCTTATGATTAATAAAATATATCTTCAAATTTCCAGTGGTAGACTGCTATGCTAACTGGGACACTGATGATGCCAGGGCTTTGAAAGCTGCTAATGAAGCAAAATGTCAGGGAGATCATGTGGTAAGGATATAATTCCAAGGCTCATACCAAACATATTGAACTAGAATGCTAAGTGATGAATGACTGAGCGCCAAATTTTATTTGTTGGCTTCTTTGTGATGTCCTGGGATTTGGACGTAAGGCCTAGGTGCTGTCCCTTTATTTTTTCCTCAAGGCTAGTGCTCTACCAGTTGAACCACAGCTTCATATCCATATTTTTGGTGATTAATTGGAGATCAGCCTTACCCAATTTCCTCTTTTGGCTTCCTTAAAACTGATCCTCAGATATCAGCCTCCTGAGTAAGTAGGATTCAGGTTATAAGCTACCGGAGCCCAGCTGGAATCACATTTTAGAAGCATTCTTTTGGTGAATCAGATGTGTCTGACTACTATTTTAACACTTTGGTTCCAGGGGCTCATGTCAGATTTATACTAAAATCAGAAATTTTCTTCTTGTAATCTGCAGCATCCAATATCTATCTAATTTTTTCCTATTTTCATTTCTGACCTCTTTTTTCTTCATTGTACCTTTCCATACTTACTTCACAAGCAAGCATGCCAGTGCTGTTTTCCTTTTCAGAAACAAGTCAGGTTCATTCCCATCAATGGGGGATGCACTTGCTGTTCTTACTGCCTGGAGTACCTGCTCCTAAATAATTGCCTAGATGATGGCTCTCATATCAACTATCTCTTCTTCAGGAATGTGTCCTCCCATCCCCACTGTGAAGTTGTTGCTACAAAATCACCAATGTCATGTCTCTGATTTATAGAAATTATCATTATGATTTCTGGTTTTCTTTTCAGCATGAAATTAGTGAGGAAAGAGCTACATTCACTTCTGTTTCTCCAACACCTGTAATAGTGCCCAGTCTGTAGTGCTCAGGAGCCTTACATGGAGATCAGCCTTCTCCAGCTCAATTTATCCTAGATTCTCTTTAGGACAGCTCTTCAAGCTGAAGTGTGGTGGCTAGTAGTCATTCCCTCTCATTCTTTGTGCCTGTTGGTGTGGTTGAGTCCACTTCAGGGCAAAACCAGTGCCTGACACCTATTTGTTGCTATGGGAAAAGTGGTTGTGACATCATAGAAGTAATGGCCATTCTTTTGGGTATATGTGTGAGAACACCCACCCCCACACAATTTCCGCAATATATGTTTCTCCTTTGCCTAGAAGTGCATTCACCAATTCAGCAACCAAACTGTCACCCAGTCCCTGATACATTCAGAGTATGTTTCCATTTCCTTTAAAAAAAGAAAATTTCAAGACATGCTTTGATGATTTGTCATTGAATTAATGAAACAGAGTATATAATTTTATGTATTTGTAAGTTTTTGTCCATCTCTCTTGAGCCTTTGTCATATTTCTATGTGTTTGCAGCTTGGGAAGGGAAATAAGGTTTAATTCAGTGTAGTCAGAGACTATAGCTCAGAAGGCTCTTTTTAGACCCTTTTGGAGGGAATGCCAACTTTCCATCTGATGTTCTACAGATCGCCATCTTGGTACAGGACCTGAGTAGACTGTCATAAGATAAGAGGCTTGTCCTGATTTCTATTGACTTTCCTCTGGGGTCAAGGAGTGTGATCCACTGTGATCTCCTCTGAAAATCTAAGGCAATGGGGGTAAGAGAGACTAAAACTCAGAACCTAGCTTCCCACATCACTAGGATTACAGGATTGAGTCTCATGGACTCAACTCATAGCTGCTTTTTTATACATGGTGTAGTCAGTTTCATTATATTCACTTCCTAGACAGATATATACAAATATATGTATGTTTGCTCATCTATTTATAATCTGTGTTAGATCTAGAAACACACAAATATATATTCATATAATTATAATCAAATTATATCACTACTTTCCCCAATAATATTTTACACTAATGTTTTGTGAAATAAATACTCAAGACTAAAAATTTAAATGCCTTTGCAGTTTGAAAAATCATATTCAATTTTACATATTATACAATATACTATATATAATATAAAGAATATAACATATGTTTACATATAACTGATTTGTGTTATTTTTCTTCCTGATTTTGTGTTGGTTCATCTATGTAAGCCTTCTTTCTTTTATTGATGATGGCTTTTATTTTCCAGTATATGTATTTTCTATATATTATGTCAAATATTTTCAGCTCTAAGTAGATTTTGTATATTACTGGAGACAAATTTTTCTTCCATGTTTACCCAAAGCACAATGAAGATATATACAGATTTGAACTCACTGTTAGAAGAGCATCCCACATACCAGTATATGTAATGTGACATTTGTCCCAATTGACAAAATTGATTTTTAGGACATCTGATCTGTTGTCCTAGACCTTTTGTAGCCACCTTATCACCCCATGCAGGCATGGCCTGGCTTCTTTGCTGCTCAATGTGCATTTAACAGTTCCCTTTAGGGGCTTGGAAGGTGGCTCAGTGATAGAGTGCTTGCCTTGCATGCCTGAAGCCCTGGGTTCAATTCCTCAGCACCACATAAGCAGAAAAAGCCGGAAGTGGCGCTATAGCTCAAGTGGTCGAGCACTAGCCTTAAGCTGAAGAGCTGAGGGATAGCACCCAGGCCCAGAGTTCATGCCCATGACTGACAAAAAAAAAAAAACAAAACAGTTCCCTTTATTTGCAGTAAAGCTCCCTGTCACTCTGTGTTTTCCAACCAACAGAACACATATGCACAATGCTTCAGATTGTAGGCTTAAAAAGAAACATATTTAGGATTCATGAATCTAGAATATATCAAAAACATTGACATTTTAATAGTTAGAAAAATAAATAGAATGAAAATTTTACAACAATCAGAACAAAAAGAAAAATATTTTCCCAGGAAGGGGGAAGGGAATTTCTAAATCTAGATTGGCCTCTAAGTTGCCTTCAGGCAGAAATTCTGTCCCAGAGTCCTCAAAGGGGTTTACTTCCTCATTAAAGACAGGATTTTCTTCCTGAGTCCAGGGAGGGACAGATTCTAATTTCTCAATTGAAAATTGAATCCCCTGCAGGAGGACAGATTGGTCTGGGTATTCTGTGAGGAAAGATTCCCTTTCCTCAACTGAATCTAGATTTTGGACCTCACTTAATGGTTTTCCTGAAAATAGACTGGGGTAATTTTCCATTAGCACACATTTTATCCTGCACACCAAGATGTGTCTTTTTGACTGGTTTGGAGCCGATCTAGGTGGACTGTGAATATCAATGGAAGTCATTCTGGATCATCTTCTTTCTTGGTGATATATGCAGGTACACCTGCATCACATGTGGGGTTCAGAACCAGTGGGATGTCCAGAGGACTCAAAACCTGCTTGAGCCTTTCTACAAATTCAAAAAAAACCCTCTATGTTCACGTGCTTTCTGGAGATCAATGATGGCTTCCGATCTCTATCAGTCAACATAGATGACATCAATGATGGGTTCTTTATCTGGAGTTCTGCAGGAGCTGCTCTATGGTGATGCAAACCTGAGCGTGGAAATAGTTACAGGAGTCTTAGAACTATAGAAGTTAAGATGTGAATAAATTTCATGTGGATCTAATGGGAGAAGCTGTAGAAATTGAGTATGGACTGAACACTGATGAGAAGTTAGGGTGTTTCTAATGAGTGGCTGCTTCCAAGTTCTTTCAAAAGGAGAACAGATATTAACTGGTAAAGAATATCCATAAAAGGATATTTTGCCAAGCTGGGGTGTACTAAGGGCTCTTGGCCAATCACTCACATCCCTAGAGACTCAGGTTCCATCCATACTCACCAGCTCTAAGACAACTAAACAAGGAAGACTTCCTCTTTTTCTTGGTCTCATGGGTCATGCATTCCTCCATCTGAATTTGTAAGCTCCAGAAGAATATATAAGCAGAAGAGCAAGTGTGAAGAGGGCATGTTGAGCTTGACATACTGTGTAAGTTCTTTCAGGGTGTCATGGTTCTTGTGGTCATAGAAATCATCAGGGTAGAAGACCATCCTAATAAGGAAGATGGCACAGACCATGCTGTGGGCATATTGGTGACAAGGAAAATGAGAGCCCGCCTTCCCCATCCTGAGCCTTGTACTAAAATATTTTTCTGGCGGGATGTGCATGTTGGGAAGTGTGAAGAGACTTCTGCAAGCAGGATATTCCTCACAACCCACTTCTAGGAATTTCTCAAATACAATCCTCTAAAATTCCCCATGTGATAGGAGAAGAAAGTTGTTTCCCCACTGAATCTGACTTGTTATACACAGTCCTCCTTGTCATCCATGAGAGTCCAAAACCACAACCACATCCAAAACTATGTAATCTGTTATCCACTGAAGTGCCAAGCCTCAACCCCCTGGTGAAAATCACAACTGGTGTGCAAAGAAGAAAATTGACTTTGATTCAGAAACCTCAAAGATACCCAGTTTTCAAGGACAGAATTTCTCTTTGTGCCAACATCCACATACTTCATCTTGTTCATCTTCCTCCCAGTTACGGTAGAAGGATCTATATCGATGGGATGAGAGGAGAAGGCTAAATCTATGCTTCTCTTTTTCTAAAATAACAGAACACACATGGGACTGGCTAAGTCCCAAATGGCAATGTAAACATGACAGACAAAAAGTGGAGATATGTCTATACAATTTCATGCAAATTCTGTGAGGATGCTTATATGGATCTGTCCAAATAAGTGCACAATGGCTCATGCCTCTAATCCTTCTAATCAGGAGGGTGAGATCTGAGGATCACAGTTTGAACCCAGTCTAGTTTGTAAAATTCTAAGGACACTTATCTTCAATTAACCAGCCAAAGGCCAGACCCAGATGAGGGGCTCAAATGGCAGAGTGCGACAAACGGGACAGCACTTAGGCCCCAAATTCAAGTTCAAGTTGCATCCTTACTTCTATCTATATTCCCTCAAAGGCCTCCAAGATAGTGATTTCCTAGGTGAGAGTGGAAGTTGGGTGGCACTGACTCATTCCTTTAATCCTAGTCTCTCAGCAAGCAAACTGCTAAGGCTCCACTAGCTTCTGAGGCAAATGAATGTTCTGGCAGCCCAGTCCTAAGGAATTAGCTGAGAGTGCACTTCTTTGTCTCAAGCCAAGTTCATGTGATAAGACCTCAGTGAAACAGTCTCAGAGAAGTATCAAGTATTCCAATAATCTGCCGGGGGGAGGGGGGGAGGTAATCATCAGCCCTGGGTTTGAAAGAGGAACACTCATTTTTTAAACAGAATATCCAGCAACTGCTCCATTTTGTCCCCGACTCTCTATAGTGGTAGAGGAAATTTCCAACATAGAAGAGATCACCTTTTTGATAGGCAAGGAACAGGTCCATTGCCAGCATTTCCAACAAGCCTGAGTCCAGGATCCATATGTTATAAGGCACATTCAGGGTTTGGTCTGACTCATTGTCACACTGAGGTGGTAAAAAGAATGGATATTTGAAACATGGAAACTGGAGTACACTTCAAAATGAGTAACAGAGTGGATTGAAAAGTACACAGTAAATATTTTCTCAGTATACACATATAAAAGCACACAAGAAGAAAGTTGTCCTATGGGCTAGGATGAGATTAAATAGGTTTCCTGTCATAGTTATACCTGGACTGATTTGCCTTGTGATTCCCTTGGTTTGTTCTTATAAAAAGGCCTGAGACATTGGATTTGTGGTTTGGCACTGATCCAATGTCTGCAGCATGGAGTAAGACACTCACACCACTCATGCCTGAGACCTGACCCTCTTGAACTTTGAAAACAACACAGGAACATCTTTCTTGTTCCTGAACTACAGGCCAAGTGAGCTGGCTTGAGCTGACTGTAGTTAACAGTTGCGTGGTGCTCAGAGTTCCATATTCTATTCCATTGTGAGGGAGGTAGTATCATATCTCAGAGCCCAATGATCTAAGCTGCTTGCTCACATAAGACCATTCCAAAGACAAACTGGAGGCTGAAATCTCCCCTCCCACACCACTCTATACACATGTGGACATTATCAAATCCCAACATCTTCAGCTAGGCCTACGAACCAGCATGATCTCAGCCTCAAGGAACCCTTCCTAGGTCAGATCCAGCCTTATTTGTAACTATTTCTCTCAACCTGCACAAATCATTTTGCTTCCCAGGCCCTCTCAGCCTGCCATGTGCTTCTTTTCTGTATTTTTGACATCTGCTTCCTAGGACATTGTTAGGTTTTTGTTTCCTAATTTTCTGTTTGCTCTTGAAGCCCCTATGTGCTGTCATGTGGAAAAAAGGCAAGTACTTAGAGGTGGGGAAATGGTACAAGTATTGAAAAACAAACCTTACACATATAGTCAGACATTTTTATGGGTGTTCATTATTGTAAGATAAAAGACTATTCTTGATACTTTGATCATATTTTATGATAGAGGGGAGGGGAAGAAGGGAAGAGGTGCTGCATTGTCGTCTCATAATTCAATGATTATTATTTTAAAATACTATAGTTGAAAGAATGTAATATTTAAAGATTAAAGCTGTACTCCTGTTCTTTTTATAAGCTAGTTATTTATAAAGTATTCCTCACTAAAGTCTTGTCATCTGTGTCCCCTGAACTATCCTCCTCATTCAAAATAATCAGAAAAAACCTTCACAAATAAGTGGGCTGTTGTGTAATCTCCGGATACGAATTTAAGATACAACATTGCCTGTGAATCTGTGTGTGTACATGTGTGTGGGAGTGTGTGTGTGAATGTGTGTCTGTGCATATGTGTGTTTTAGGACTTGAACTCAGGGGCTATATGTCATTCCTGAGCATCTTTGCTTTGAGTGTAGTGCTCTACCAATTGTGCCACAATTCCACTGCAAGTTTTCTGTAGTGAACTGGAGAGGAGAGACTCATAAAATTTGCTGCTTAGGCTGTCTGAACTAAATCTCAGGTCTCAACCTCCTAATTAGCTAGAGTTCTAATTATGAGCCTCCAGAACCTGGTGATAAAACTGGAGGCAGTGGGGTTGCAAGTTTTAGTCCAGCTTCATAACATTCTGTATCATAAAACAGCCACCGTAAAACCCTATATCAAAATACAATAATAAGATATAATTAGAATACAATTTATTGATATAGTCTGCTAGCATAACTTTCAGGAAGCCTTGTTCTTAATGATTTAGCATTACAAAACCAAACAGAATGAGATAATTTCAGTAGACTCTGCAAATTTTTTAATCCATCATATAATAATTTCAAAACATTATAATAAACTGGAAAACATTCATACTTATAAGGAGAATGCAAAAAAGATAAAATATGGCAGAATATGCAATGGAAAATTCTACACTGCAGGAAAATTATTGTCACGGTGAATATATGGTGGTATCGTCACAGTGAATATATGATAATGTTCTTCAGAGCAGCAATAGGTAAATATATATTTACTACATATAGTCTAACTATTCTGTCTCTCTCAACTTCCAATCTTCTACTGCACATTATCAGTGTATTCATGTTTATGGTATATACCAAAATAACTAGTAGAGTCAGCTTGCCAGCATACATTAGCTTCAATGTTTTAGGAGATAAACCTGCTAATTATATTGACTATTTTACATATTAAACATGTAGTGTGTTATCATTGTACTCTCTAAGTATGTACCTACAGTTTCTTCAAAGTAAAACAGAATACAACAAGGTTTTGCCTGTCAAGCTAGCTATTTGGGACATCAGTTCCAGACCAGTGTAGTTTTACCTGCAATGCTCCCCAACTCCTAGCTATGCGTGATGGAATACATCTATCATCCCAGGTCCATGGGGAGCTGAGAGCAGGAGGACTTCAATTCATGCCATACAAGTCAAGAACTTCCACATGGCTCCATCTCCACCAAAGAAGGTTCAACACTGGTAGCACCTATCACCGCCACCTAGGTGAAAATAAAAATGAAAGCATTGTAGTATAAGAAACAAACAATATTAAAACATGCTAATACAAACCATCATGAACAACACACACCTAGTGTTTGCTTCTCATACCTGTAATCCTACCTATAGCTAGGATAATATATGTGAGCCAGAGGCAACAAGCAGTTCATCATTTTAAAAATGACTATTTGAAGCCAGGTGCCAGTGTCTCATGCCTGTAACCCCAGCTACACACAATGCTGAGATGTGAGGATTGCAGTTCAAAGCCAGCCAAGGAAGAAAAGTCCCCATAAGACTCTAGTCTCCAATTACTCAAAAAGCAGAAGTGGCTTTGTAGCTCTACTGGTAGAGTGCAAACTAACTTGAGCTCAGAATCTCAGGGACATTTCCTAGGCCCTGAGTTGAAGCCCCACAACTGACAAAAAAACAATAAGCATTGTAATGTCTGAATTTCTTTTTTTCTATTGTGAAAATAATGAACAAAGTTGTTACAATTACATGGGCAAGATAATGAGTATATTTCTTATCAAGCATTGTAGCCTCCTCCTTTGTTTCCCCTTCCATCCCTTCCCATCCTCCCTCTCCTCCCCCACCCAAACCTCCCCCCCCCACCAAATCTGTATAGTTCATTTTCGACATAACGACTTGTACATCTCATTGTTGTAATGGGTCCACCTGTATCCCTATTTGAACGATTTGTTTTTTCCCTTCCCTTCCAAAAATTATAACGACATCAAATATAGTGAAAGCAGGGGTTATGCCATGGGGGAGGGACATACAAAGTAACAAAGAAATAATCTTGTAAATGTGTTAGAAACAATAGCATGAAAGAAAAAAAACATTTGAATACATATCTTAGGGTTCATTTCCCTAACATCAAATTATCTGACTTTTTCTGCTTGACTCAGACATACACTAGTTATTGCAAATAAGGGAAACCATGGGACCTATATTTCTTTGGGCCTGGCTTACATTACTTAATATAATTTTTTCCAAGTCTTTCCATTTCCTAACAAATGGGGCAATGCCATTCTTTCTGATGGAGGAACAGAATTCTATTATGTATACACACCACATTTTCTTGATCCATTCTTCTACTGAGGGGCATCTGGGTTGGTTCCATATCTTAGCTATGGTAAATAATGCTGCTATAAATATAGTCATGCTGGTAGCTTTAGTGTGGTCTTGTTTGTAAACATTTGTGTGAATGCCTAAAGTGGGATTGCTGGGTCATATGGGAGCTCTATGTGGAGTCTTTTGAGGAACCTCCATGCTACTTCACAAAGTGGTTGAACAAGTTTACACTCCCACCAACAATGCAGTAAGGTTCCCTTCTGTCCACATCCCCTCCAGCATATGTTGTTATTAGAGTTCTTGATCATAGCCATTCTTCCTGAGGTGAGGTGGTATCTCATTTTCATTTCTTTTATGGCTAGGGAGGTTGAGCATTTCTTCATGTGTCTATTGGCCATGCTTTTTCCTCTTCAGGGAAGTTTCTCTTTAAGTCTTTAGCCCACTCATTTATTGGGCAGTTGTTTCTTTGAAGATTTGTTGTTGGGGATTTAATTTTTTGAGTTCCAGGTATATTTTAGATATAAGACCCTTGTTTGTTGTATGGCTAGTGAAGATCTTCTCCCAATCCATGGGTTTTCTATTGATCTTACTAGCTATATCCTTTGCCATGCAGAAGCGCTACAATTTCACACAATCCCATTTGTCCAACCTTTCTTTGATTTGTTGTGCTTCTGGGGCTCTATTAAGAAAATTTCGGCCTGTGCCAAGGAGACCTAGAGTTTCTCCTATTCCATCCTGTAATGTTTCAGAATGTCTGCTTTGACCTCGAGGTCTTTGATCCATTTGGGGTTGATTCTGGTGCAGGGTGATATATAAGGAACTAGCTTTAGTTTTCTACAAGCAGTCCTTAGCAGCCATCCCTTCAGAGTGGTAGATTCTCCCCCATTCTCAGTACCCCCTGGGTCAAGGCTTAAGGGTAAGATAAACACCAAATGACAAACAGAACACTCAACACACAGACACAACTTAAAAAGGCATGCTGTAGCATTGTAAATTGCCAACCAGAAAGTGCCAGACTACAGAAAGTGTTTCCCAAAAAATGGAATACTTCCCAGTACAGATGGAAAACTTCCCAAAAAATATCTGCATGAAGTGCCAGACTACAGATGGAAAATTTCCCAAAAAATGTCTGTACTAAACAGCAATCTATCCAAAGGTGTCTGGGGATATCTCCTAATAGACCACTTTGGCAGTCTTATAACACGTCTGCCAAGATTCCTTGCCAACCATAATACAGACCTGGTGGGAAACCAGAATTACAGATACAGAACCTGCAGGCAACCAAATATACAGAACAGCAATGCCTAGACTTGACAGCTGGGTTTTTTGGGGCATCTGGAGGGTCTTATGAGGCAGATTCCAGACAAGCCCCCAGAAATGTTTTATGGACTTGGGACCCCCGAAACACCACCAGAGACCACAACCAATGCGAACAGCAAAAGAGTCGTTTATTTGCAAGCTCAAGCTTGGTCCTCTGCACACTGGGTAACCAGTGACACAAAGAGTCCCCGAGCACAAAATCAGCACAGCTTTTATAGTATTGAGCATACAAGTTTAGGGAATTTCCACACAAGCAGTTACATGATTGGTTTGAGTCCACTCTAACCTCACTGACCTTTCTCTGAACTATTGGGATTTTCTGTTCCTGAAACACTTGGGCAACAGCAGGGTTGGTGACAACCTATGTTTTTTTTTTCTCTCTCTTGGGGTTACTCTGAGGGCAGACTAGCACAAGATGGTGGGGTTAATCTCAAATTGAACTTACTTTGGCTCTTCAGCCTGAATAAAACATAGCATACCACATACAAAGCTTTGGTAAAACACAGGTCTGTCTTACAGTGTTGGACCAATAGAAGTGTATGCCTAGTGCTGTTGCAGGTGTGTCTTAAGGTGTATGGAGTTTTTCATCCTGATGATCTTGCAATGATGAAATTGACCATCTACACAATTACCTGAGAACATCCCTGCTGAGACCTCTATTAAGTAACAGCTAAATAAAGAGCAATATTTACAATGAAATATATTGAACAACCAGACATCATGACCAAAATTAGTTTTACCTGATTCAGTGTATTTTTTACACTCTATATCACATGTACAAGTTCCTCATTCCTTTCTGTCTCATTATGTTGTCTTTCCTTATTTTTTTTTTTTTTCAGAACCATGGTATGATAGGGCATTTCTTATATTTTTTTCTTCTAGTCTTCAGAAAGCCTGCAGTTAAATAGGCTTAAGTTCCTTTCGTTAGAAAATTAAAAGCACATTGGATGGGGTCTTCATCATAATTTTGTTATGATCTCAAACACGTTTTTATTTCTGGCATTTTACCTGTGTAATCTCACTTCAGTGTTTTCCAAAGGGCACTTTAGTGGAAGGAGGAAATTCAAAGTGGATTCTGGTAGAGAATTTCTGTTACTAAATACTCTTGTACATAGTAAGGTAGGCAACTCCAAAATTATTCATTAGAGAGATGAGTTGAAAAACATCTCTTTACACACTAATACTCTTTCCTCAACAAAACCACAGGATTTAAAATAAAGAATATTTTTTGAAGTTAATGGCACAAATGTGCACAAATTTTCTAGAAATAAAATGATCACTCATGATCACTGATACTTCAAAGAATGCTTTCCAATAAGAGGAATCCCCTTCAGACATTTTCACACAATGTGTATCTACCTGGTAACAGAACCTCAAACTAGACTAAAGTATCCAATAGCTATTTAATTTTTGTTGCCTTTTTGCCATACTGCATTCTTATCATATTGATTAGTATGAATTCTATGGCCAGTATAAAATCGCATTTGTAATAAAAGTTACTAGATGGGACCATCATGGGTGAGCTGGTGTGGGGTTTCTGGTGGAGCCCTGTGTGATTCAAGGGAGGAGTTGGTGTTGGCACAGTCTCTGTGGTGGAGCAGGGCGGGGCTTTGAGGGTGAAGCCCAGTCTGTGTAGGGCTTTGAGACAGCAGGGAGGGGACAGGAAGGACTAGACTTGTTAGGGGCGGGGACTCTTGTGGAGTAGGCGGGATTGAACATGGAGGCTGGCAGGTGGGCAGGTTTTCAGTGGAAGAAGATGGGGTCACTGGGGAGGAGGCTGTTTGGGACAGAGCTTTGAGAAGGAAGAACAAGGCTACAAAGGAGGAGATTACTTAGAGGAGGGGTGCTGGTAGAGCCACTGTGACCCCTTGTGGGATATGTAGGGTGAGGTTTCCCATAAGGCAGGGAAGGGAATGGAGGCAAGAGGCTGTCAGAAGGTGGGGATTCTGGTGTAGGAATGCAGAGCTATGAGAGAGAGGCTTTTCAAGTTTGGTTTTGAGAGGGCCCGGTGGTACCAGGAAGACGTGGGCTAGTAAGGGGCAGGGTTTCTGGTGGAGAATGGCAGGCCTTAGGGAAGTGTGTTAGGGTGGAGGTGGAGGCAGAGCAGGATGTAGTCACAATGTATGGAGGAGTTTTTCAGGACCAGAGCTTTGTGAGAGCAGTGCACTAGACTAGTTCGGATGGGGTTTCTTGGGTAGCCAGTTACCACTTCTAAAAGAAAAATCAGGTTGGGTGGGGATTTCAGTGTTGCAAGGCAGGACATGGACTTTGGACAGGGTTTTCAGTAGGGCAAAGAAACCTTCAAAAAGGGACTATGGAGGGAGAAGGATTTACAGTTCAGCCTGCTGAGACTTCCAGAGGGAGGCCAACTGGTGCAGTGGTTTCCAGTGGAGCAATGTGGGTGTCGAGAGATTGGATAGTGTAGTGGGGGTTTTCTAGTGGGGTTTATCTGGAGCAGGACAGAGCTTGGAGACATGTGGCTAGTTGGAGGAGGGCTTTGAGAAGGAATGGAAGGGCTACAATGGTGTAGGATAATTATGGGCATGGTATCTGGTGGTGTAGTGTGTGGATCTGAGGAAGGAGCCAATAGGGGGTGGGAGCAAGGCAGGGCATTGAGAGAGTAGATGTGGGAGGTGGAGAGGTTTGTGGTGGAGCAGGGCTGGCTTTCCAGGCAGGAGATGGGCTATGTGAGAACCTTCTGGCCTAGCAAGGTGTGGTTTCAAGGACAGTTATAGGCAGGTGGAGGTTTTTTGGTGTAGCATGATGGGCTTTGTAGGAAGAGGTAGGTTCAGGGCTGTGTTTGTGAGGTTAGGCCACTTAGAAGTAGGCTAGTTATGGGAGGAGTTTCTGATGAAACCAGGAGGGGCTTGAGGGAGAAGGATGATTGGGGGTGGGGTTGAAAGGAAAGGGAGGAGCTTGCAGGTACTAGGATATGGGAGCAATAAGACTATGCAGTACTAGAGTAGTTAGGGGCAGTAGTTGCAGCAGGGTATCTGATGGATGAGGTGGGGATTCGAGGGAGGAGCCCAATGTAGGTGGAGTTCTTGGATGTGGCCTGGTTTCTGGTGGTGCAGAGCAGGGATTCCGGGAAGGGGAGGAGTGGAAGAGGGATTTCCCTATGGCAGAGGAGGGCTTTCAGGAAGGAGTCTGGTTTCAGTCAGGCCTTTGAAAGTTTATAGCAGGGCTACCAGGGGGTAGGTTATTTAAGGTTGGGCTTTTTAAGAAAGAGGCTGACTGGACTTGTGTTTCTAGTGGATCTAGTCAAGTTTTATGGGAAGCAGTGATAGGAAAGTGGCAAACCTTAGTGAAGATTGGGGCTACAAAACATAAAAATTTACTATTAATAAATACAATATAGGAACACCATTTTCTGTCAGTGTAGAATTATATTACTTTTATATATGCGAGAGATACTGGAGAAAGTAACCAAGTAATAATTCCTTCCTAGTGAAATTTTTCGTTATTCCAGTTGAGTGAAAATAAAACCACAGTTCACCTCAGGCTCAGAGGCACACAGGAGACTAAGACACATGAAGCATTGGACTTGATTCCCTATCACCACCATTACGGACCACAAATAAAAAGTTTAAAATTTCTCACTTGGTCATAATGGACACTATTGTGTTAAAATTGTGAATGAATAGAATGTATACTTTGACCATTTTAGAAATCCTAAAGGTAAGTAGTAATGTTTTAACTTTATACAATATTGGAAAGGATACTATAAATAATTAGGAAAAGATCAAATTGCAGGCACAATGTTCGTTCTCCACCATCAATTCTAAAGAATTTAAAATTTAATTTTAAATTCTAAAGAATTTAAAACCAGAAAATTACTATATAGTGAGGTTGCAGCATGGTTTCTTTTCAGTCATCAAAATGGTGACTTAAGCAATGTGTCTTTATCATTGGATGCATCGATGTTAAAACTTCTAAGAATGTGAAACACTACTATACAGACCCTGAAGAAACTCAGAAGGAGCTGTGAAATGATGTTGGAATAAAATTAATGACTAATTAGAGTAGGAATTGATCTTCACTAGGCCAATACATACTTTCCAGAAGAAAAGGCTACATTGATAAATAAACAGTGAAAAGGATGCAGGCAGGCAGACCTTGAAGTAAACATTATCCAATGAACAACACCTACGGAGGCATGATTGCAGTCTTCTTTTACCTAAGTTACAGTTATTGATTTATGTACTTCCCTGATGCCAAATAACAAAGCCATGAAAATGCAGTAATCATTTTCAAGGCATTAGAATTTAGAGAAAGAATTCAATGAATGTATTGTTAGAAAGTAAAGATAGATGTCTGAGTTCAAGAGTGAAGAGAATATCCCCAATCTCTGGCCCTCCACTGTGAGAGGGGTACAAGCCGAAGCACAAGGAGAATGGACAGAAGTACAGTAGTGCATACCAGTAGTTCGCAAGATGCAATGATGAATGTAATGGGAGAAAATCAACAAGATCATCACAGGACTTAGAACAAATGGAATGAGAGAGAAAGAGGGAGAGAAAAAAGGGAATATTTCAAGAGTTTAAAAGCGAACATGTCTGCCAGGACTATCCTAAGCATATATTAATTAATAAAAATGAGGGAAACCATGGAACCTATGTTTCTTTGAATCTGGCTTCCTTCACATAATATGATTGTTTTCCAAGTCTTTCCATTTTCTTAAGAAAGGAGTTGTGTCATTCTTTGTGATAGAAGCATAAAATTCCATTGTGTATATATATCACATTTTCTTGATCCTGTCATCTATTGAGGGGCATCTTGATTGGTTCCATATCTTAGCTATAGCAATAATGCTGTAAAAAACATAGTTGTAAATTTTGTGTGGTTTAGATTGAGATCATTTCCACAAGTGCCCAGGAATGGGATTGCTGGTTCCAGAGCTATGTACATTTGACCTTACAAAATGATGTTAATTGAAATGAACTCTAAGCCATAGAAACAACAAGTCTTTTTTCAGATATCAACCTTGATGTAGGTAAAGTAGTGTATCTAGGTCTTATTTTTATTTCATTTGCCTTTTTCCATTGGTTTATCCCTGGAAATCTCTGTCTTGATTCTGGTACCTTCCATCTTGTATATACATTTACCTGATTTGGAGAAGGAAAGGGAAAAAATATAGTGACGAAAGATGTACAAAGACTGACCCATTGCAACAATGATATTCACACGACACTATATTGGAAATGAACTTTACAACTTTGGAGTGAGCGGGAGGTGTGGAGGGTGGGAAGGGATATGAGAACAACAATGGAGTGGGTAACACTATTCAGCAAGGAATGTACATTACTCATGTAACTGTAACCACTCTGTATAATATTTTTGAAATAAAATAAAATATAAAAATTTAACCTATCTACGAAAAAAATATCCTTTTCAAAATAATACATCTGTCACAGTACTTGTGAGGAATTCTAGACTCAAGCTGTTAGACCTGGAAAGGGATAGATTGGGAAGCCATCTCAAACAGCAGACAAAAGGATGAGAGCTATACTCTGGAAAGGTCAGTCAAGGGAAGACAGGGATATGAGTTATTACCTCAAGAGTATGTAATTTAGAGCTGTTGGACACTAAAAGATTAAGACTTTGTAGACAAGATACATGTCTGTGTTATGGTTGTAATGACTATTGCTCCCTTCTGCTCCTGAACAATAAGGGATTCAATTATCACTATGTATACAAACAATATCTCATATCAATAGTTGTAACCACCAGCAAGATTAATGCCTTAGTTTGTGGACATACCTGTAGCCACTGACAACCCCCCTACCCCCCACCCCACCCCCGTAGTAGAAGGAATAAAAAGCATGTGAAGCAGGATTTAGGGATCCAGAAGCTGGCAATGAGGCTTTTGGTCCTCTGGTGTCTTCTTTCCTATTACTTCCTGTGATTTCTCAGTTCTTTGGCCAGGTATCCCATCATCTTTTCTGTCCCATGGTTGTGGTTAGCGACAGTACTGATATTCGGAACACCTCAAAAAAAAAAAAAAAAACTATGGAAAAACACTTCCTCAAAGAAGATTGACAAACGTATAGGAGCACCTGGAAAGATACCAAATATCAGCACTCATACTGTGATCCTCTAGCAAAAAAGTACAATTCAGGAGTATCTTAACTTCTGATAATACAAGAGATGGATAATTGTCCCTTTTGTATATTTGGTATTGCATAATTTTTTAGAAACACGTTTACATTATGAAATAATGTTATTTATTTCATAAGTCACAGACCATGTCACTGGAGTGATGACCCTAATGTCTTATCTCAGTTTCCTGATTCAGACTTAGATGATTGTGAATTGCCTAACTATGAACATTTGTTCATGAAACTCAACAACACAGAATGAAGTGTCAGGGTCAGGCCATTCCATACCTGTAAGGATTTTTACATATATTAGCGTAATATACACCTACACTGCTCAGCACTCACAGCACATTGGTATGTTATAATTATCTTCAGATCAGAAAAAACACTAGAGCTTAAAGTAGAATGATGGGCTATACATTTTCAACGCAAGAGTGATGATCACCCCCTGCAATTATTCTCAGTGGAGAATCCTTCCTATACATT
This sequence comes from Dipodomys spectabilis, assembly GCF_019054845.1. Classification (NCBI taxonomy): domain Eukaryota; kingdom Metazoa; phylum Chordata; class Mammalia; order Rodentia; family Heteromyidae; genus Dipodomys; species Dipodomys spectabilis. Next base: position 3,904,110 of record NW_024870916.1, on the reverse strand, counting down.
TCACTGACTTAGCTTCTACTCTGTGCTTTACCATTATCAGACAGGGTCACACTGTATCGAGCCACAATACTGCAGCAATCTTAGATGCCTTTGAATTTTACCTTCAATCTTGATACCAAGGTCAACTCTGCAACTCTAATCACATAGTTGACACCCGAACTTTTCAAGCCTGGTTAAAAATTCAGCTATCACTGCTCATTGCCAGTGTTAAAGATCGCACTCCTTTTGATTTGTTGTGCAACTTCTTGTATTTCCAACACTGCCTTAGATGTTGGTTTTTGAAGTAGAGCTTTTAGTTTGCATTTGATTTATGGAGGTGTTAGTGATGCCGGTTGAACTACATATATTATAATGTAAGTAATTTGATGTTTTGACATATGAATTTAATTTTGGCAATTGAAGAAGTGAATACACATCACTCACAAAAATTTCTTTATGTGTATTGGTATTACTTTATTGTGAACTTCCTAAAAGCCAGCCATGGGAGCACATGTCCCTAATTCCATCACTTCTGTGACTGAGACAAGGCTTGAAAGGTCCAGACCATTTGGCACTTCATAGTGAGAACCTTTCTACAGAGAAGGGGAGAGAATAGCAAAAAGAGCAAATAAATCTTCCCACAGTTTTGTTACATATTATTTACACTTAGCCATTAAAACCACTATAATAGTATTTTTTTATGACTTCTTACCTACTCTTTTTCTGTTCTGAGCTGTTTTGTTTATGGATCTCTAAGAAATCATATAAGAATCGCATAAGAAATCTATATAAATCATATAAGAAATCATAAAAAATAGTTTTGTTGGGATATTTAATCCAAAAGGAATAATTTCAGGAAAGTATTAAGCACATAAAATGTAATGCAGAGCTGGGAAGGTGGCCCAGTGGTAGAGCGCTTTGAGGTGGATTTGTTCTCCTTAAGCAATTACTCCAGGAATAATAAACAGTGGAAGCTGAATGATGTTCATTCAGGTATTTCTTTAGAAATTAAACCAATCTTTATTGGGTATAAAGATCACTTACAATGTCATTACCTACACCCTTTTCATTTAAAAATATTTATATTCTGTAGCAATGTCATTGTCGTTATATATTATTGAAAATAAGAGAACCCATGGGACCTATGTTTCTTTGGAGTTGGCTTACTTCACTTAATAAATTTTTTTCCAAATCTTTCCATTTCCTAACAAATTGGGCAATGTCATTCTTTCTGATGGAGGTATAGAATGCAATTGTATATATAAATACCACATTTTCTTGATCCATTCATCTACTGAGGAGCATCTGGGTTGGTTCCATATCTTAGCTATGGTAAATAATGCTGCAATAAACATAGTTGTGCTGGTAGTTTTAGTATGGTCTTGTTTGTGATCCTTTGGGTAAATGAACAAAAGTGGGATTGCTGGGTCATAGGGGAGCTTTATGTGGAGTCGTTTCAGGAAACTCTATACTTCTTTCCAAAGTGGTTGAAGAAGTTTACACTCCCACCAAGAATGCAGTAGGGTTCCCTTGCGGCCCCATCCCCTTCAGCATTTGTTGTTGTAAAAATATGGACTGCTTCATGAATTTGAAAGTCATCCATGTGTATGGGCCATGCTAATCTTTTTTGTATCATACTGATGTTAGTGTATGGGCTGCCGGATTAAGCACAGAACATTTTTTATATAGAAAGTGTAATTGATTTTCTTAAACTAGACAATTCCACAAAAAAGTAAGTTCAAAAGAATTTTCATGAAATTTTAGAATCATGCATTTCTTACACAAGCACATATTTTTGATGTTGGCATAATTTGTGGAGGGGAAGGGAAAAATGTTTAAATAGGGATACAGGTAGACCCATTGCAACGATGAAAGGAACTTCACAACTTTGGCACCTCTACTACTGCCATACCTGCAGATTGTAATTTGATTGCTTATTTTGAGGTAGCATCACAATGCCTGGGCCTGCTTGGACTGTGGTCATCCTAACACAATCAAAATACATTGCACCCAGCAAATGGTTAGAGTTTCCTGAAACTTCTTTTTTTTTTTTTTGTCTGGGCTTGCCTGGAACTGAAATTCTCTAATCTCTGTTTTCTAAGTAGATACTATTACAGGTTTGAGTCACTTTATCCAGTAAAAGTATACAATTTCAAGATATCTTGATATTGCCTATATTTGTGCTTAACATATATAGCTAACCTTAATTTTCTCCCTCTTTTGTTTAATACTCTGAGTTGAAAACATTGACTTTCTTGCTATACATGGCTTTGTTTTGGGTGGAATCCCATCACAATCCAAAAAATCTCCCAAAAGTTTATGTCAAATCCTGGAAAAGAAGGCTGCAGGTTGGGAAAAAAAAAACACTGATCCTTAACTTACATTTGCAGTATATTTATAGTGTTAGTCAATACTTTCTGAAGTATGAGAAGAGAAGGAAGACAGAAATGTGAAAGATGTCAGGTCTCTGCGGAATTTCTGTAGTTGTCACTTCATGTTATATTCTTCCTTAAAAATTGCTTTATTAAAACCCTCTGAGTGAATATTGGTTGGGCTGTTTGGTAACCTTACCCAAGAAATGACGCTGATTTTAGAAGGCTGATGATTTGGTAAATAAAGGAATAATGAGAATGAGCACTGATATTGTCACAGAATGAGCCGACAAGGTTCATTGCTGAACAGCAAAAGAAAGCAGTTTCAAGTCCGATGATGCACATTGGAACATATACAGATAGATACATATATGTATACGTATACAAACACACGTGAAAAAGTATATATCCAGTAGAATATAGAGAGAAAGTTGGTGTGACAAGTATTAAACTATATCAAACTGGTTTCAGGAAAGGTAAAGTAAAATATCAATAGTTTAGCATAGATTTTGCATAGATTTGTAAAGGATGAAAATTCTTTCCTCATTTTATACTTTACAAATATCTTTAGTACATTTTAAGTTTTTTTTATATTGTAGTTGGAACATCTATATAATGCTGAGAATTGGAATTACATAAAGTATGCAATATGAATAGGCCAGCCAGTATAGGAAAGTTCATGAGATTCTTATTTCCAATTAACCACCAGGAGAAATGGAGTTCCAGTTCAGATTTTATGTAGAGCACTGGCCTTGAACACAAAAGCACCAGTCAGGCTGTGAGTTTAAGCCCTAGGATCTACAGAAACAAAAACACAAAATATAACTTGGACTTAGATATTTTATAATGAAGCATTTTTATATACTCTACATTGTTAGAAAGACTAGATTTCTGTGATGTCTTTATAACCTATCATAATAAGTGATATTGTCCATTTATTAAGCAGAAAGGCTTACTCAGATTTATAAGTTTGAAGGTTTCAGTGTATGTTCAGTTGGTTTTATTGCTTTGGTGGCCTGTGACAAGACAATGTCAAGGTGAGGAGTATGTCAAAAAGAAATGTTTTTGATCTAGAATGATTAAAAGAGAAAAGAAAGTAGATGAGTGTGCATGTTCTCAGAGGTTTCACTCTGAAGAACTTAATCTCCAGAAGAACTATGCAGGTATTCTCCACAGTCTGGGAGGAAATGGAAAGTCATTTTTCTTTAACACATAGGTCTTTCTGGGGCATTCTAAATTCAAATGGCAACATCCTCACCAGTGATAACGAATTGTCCAGGGGGGGAAGCAAATAGATATTGCTATAAATTCCAATCAGATCTCAGCAGACTAAATATTTTATGGAATTCCTATTAAAATACTTTCTTGCAGACTGACTGCGTCTTCATACTACATATTTGTATATCTGTATGTATGTGTGGATTTGAATAAACTAATATAGCAATGTGGCAAATTAAAGTATTAGTAAGGCCTTTCTCTTCTCATATCATGAAAGCCTGCCACAATTCTCAATCAAATCCCATTCAAGATTCAAATTTTAATGCTGTCCCAAAACTTCTGTATGCAAACCCAGGTACATTCACTTCATTTAAGACGGCAATGATATATGAAAATTTTAAGTCTTCCATGGAAAAAAATTGTATTAAGCGAAGTTAGCCAGGCCCAAAGAAACTTAGGTCCATTGTTTCCCTTAATTGCAATAGCTAGTATATGTCTGAGTCATGCAAAAAGTCAGATAAGTTGATGTTAGGGAAATGAACCCTAATATATGTATTCAAATGTTTTTTTTTTCTTTTAGGTGATTGTTTCTAACACATTTATAAGATTATTTCTTTGTTGCTTTGTATGTCCCTCTCCCATGGTATAACCCCTGCTTTCACTGTATTTGAGGTTGGTAAAATTTGTGAAGGGGAAGGGTAAAAAGAAATGTTTAAATAGGGGTACAAGTGGATACATTCCAACAATGAGATGTACAAGTCGTTATATGGAAAAACGAACTTTACAACTTTGGTGGGGGCGGGGATGAGGATTGGGTAGAGGAGCAGGGGAGGGAGGATGGGAAGGGATGGGAAGAGTAAACAAAGGAGGAGGCTACAGTGCTTGATAAGAAATGTACTCATTATCTTGCCCATGTAATTGTAACCCCTCTGTACAGTATTTTCACAAGAAAAAAAGAAAAAAAGAAAAATTTAAGTCTTCCAATTACGTTGTCACCAAGGAAACATGTACAATATTTCCTTAAAAAATATCTAGATTGTAGAACTTTAGCCAGAAAATTGAAGGAGTATACATTATAGGATTTAATTTAAATATTTAGTCACTGAAATGGATATTCTATATCCACAACTTAGAGCCCTTTCAAAATACATAATTGCAAACCTCATCTATTACCATCTTCTGTGAAGACAGTCCTTGCTGAAAACGAACCAGATGTGGTAAACCAATTAAAATGTACGCCATTGTCAAATGCTGTTGTTTTAAAGCATGGAAGTGATAGAACAATTAATGCCAGTGAACAGCTGGTTCTAAGGAGTATGGATAGTGATTACTTTGGACTCTAGGTGGAAAAATCCACAGATGTTTCAGATTGTGCTTCCTTTTGGCATTTGTGAGATATACTTTAAAAAGCACAATGAATGAAAGCATGTTGTTTTATAAAGATTTTCTGACTGACAAACCAGGGAAAGAAAACTTATTGAAATATTTCAAATGAGAAGACAGACAATAGGGTGGGTAAGATGTGGTATGCAGCTTTAAATACAGACTGAAGCAAACCAAAGAATGGGAAAATTTTTTTCCTTAAAAGCTTTCTGGGTGTATTGTGCTATACACTATAATGATGAAATGATCATTTCTTTGGAAAAGTCATGAAAAAACATTGTCACCTGTTGAATTTCTTTATAAAGTGAATCTTAATTGACAAGAATGAAGAAATTTAAATATGTTAATAAAACATTATCAAGTATTACTTTAATTTTTGATTAAAAGTTAAAGCAAACCGGCAGACTACTAGTCCATTAACATTTATGTTTCCTGTCATATTTATTTTCCTTTTGTTCCTCTTTTTTGGGTGGTGATATTTTTTTTCAGAAAGGCAACCTAGTCTTAACCATTACCCACAAAATTTATGCTGTCATAGAATCAGATTTTTTTTTATTAAATTAAGACAATAGTAGGCTCATTTTATGCCAAACCAAAACATAAACACCAAAAACATTTTTCACTAAAAAACCATTCATAAAAAATCATGAGGTGGAAAAGGCTCTGGAGGACAGGTCTAATCCAGGCGCCGGAGGAAAGGCTTAGGAAAACACCTGAACATGTGGCATCACAATGCAGCGCAGCCGGTGCAAAATGCAAGTATCCCTTACATGGGGTGCCCTGGAGGTTCCAATCCTGGGTGTCCACCTCCTTTGTGCCCACAACCTGTAAATCCGGCCATTCCTCCTGGTCCTGTTCCCGGGTGTCCCTTTCCTCCAGGACCTCCCCAGGGGAACCCAGCTTTCCCTCCATGTGGGCCCTCTTACCCTGTGCCACAGCCACAGTATCCAGGATATCAACCCTCAGGTCCTTACCCACCCCATGCCGACCACCTGCACCTGGCATGTGTCCTGTGAATCCCCTGGCTCCTGGCATAGGCCCACGAGCCCCAATGGACAAGAAAACACTGAAGAAAATGAAGAAAACACATAAAAAGATGCACAAACACCACAAGCATGGCAAGCATTCCTCCTTTTCCTCCTTCTCTTCCAGCAGAGGCTCTGACTGAATTCAGGGCCTGGACCCTCCCCTCAAGTCTCACCAGTTTTGCTCTCATCAAGCTTCTGCTGTGGTGTTGTACTAGGGAGAAATTAGCACTCTGATCTCCACCCCACCCTCATCTGAGCCTTACCCTGCTGTTCAGCCCTGACTGGCTAGGGAAATGGATAAAGTATTTCTGTGGGCTAGTAAAGACCATCTCCTTCCTGGTTGATCGATTTTTTTGTTTTCTTTTTCTTTTTTTTTGTTTCGAGACTGGGACTCCAGCTCAGTACCTAATGCTTTTACTCATTGGCTGGCACTCTACCAATTGAGCCGTGCCTCCAATATCAAGAGCTGAAGACTTTAACAGAGGAGCAGTTTCTTGAAGATGGTGAAACCTCTGAGCTAAATGCTGAAGACAAGGTTAAATTCTGTAAAATGTGATTTTTTTCCTTCCATTTCCGTTTGTAATACGTGTGGTTGGTGGAAATTTCATTATGATAAAAAAAATACTGTATTTTTTTTATAAAGGTAGCATACTAGGATCATTTAGAGCTAGATATATTCCCAGTAGGCCTCTTAATGATTTCATTAACTGCAAGGCTGCCTTGATTCAAAGCAAGAGTCCATTTGGTTGATGAGCTTTCTGGAAATGTAATCTCTACTCCTTAGCTCAACATGCTAGCTCAGGTCCTACTCTCATTTTCCAATTCTCAGTCCAAATAAAGCTATTTTTTTCTGGTCAAAAAAAATCATGAGGATTTGGGGGAAGATGGAGGAGGAGAAGCTAGAGGGTAAACAAGCTCTTACATAGAAAGCAGTTTTAATGTTCCAGTGAACAGTCCTAGGCTAGAGAGTCACACCAAGTGTGCCATCACAGTACAGAGAGTTTGGCCAAAGAGGGAAAATCCAGGCAAGATAACAGATCTGAGCCCTTGCCAGTAGCCACAGCTGAGGTGGCAGTAGGGACAGCGCCACTGGCTGTAGCCCCCATCCCTACAGAGAGAGTCCACGACAAAGGCCCCAGATGTGGCCAGTGAGCGGATTCTACTCAACACCAGCAAGAACTAACAAGGAGCAGATATCTTCATCCTGCAGATCACAGACCAGAGACGACGCAGGAAACAACACTCTGTCATGAGTAGAATCCTGACATCCTCACTCCTTCTCAGGGAGCAGAGGAGGGAAGGCCACCCATCCCCCACTACCAGAGATCTCCATCTAAGATACTGACCTCCACAGGGCTGAACAGTTAGCTCCAACTCAGGCCTTGGAAGAAAACAAATGAGTCATTTAGTAGGTCACAGGAAGTAGACATGTCTTGCCAGGCTCAGCTCCACCCAGGGGAATGTCACCCCACCCAGCCAGAAGAACCAGTGTCCTCAGAGGAGTGATTTCCTTCACAGGGTTAACAGAGCCAGAGGCTGCCCCTCCCTACAGCAGCCTAGACAAACAATTGAAACTCAGTAAAAAAAAAAAAAAAAGACCCTGAGAATGGGTTCCATGAGTGTTTCAGGAGTTGCCCCACAGGGAAAAGCTACTGTTTGCTGAAAGGCCTCAACCCTACCTCATCACGGCATTTCCACACTGGAGGAAACAGCCATCTCCCTCTTTTGTGATACTCAAAGCAGATCTCCCTTCCACCGAATAGCCTGGGAAGAGGATCACAAAATCCTGGGTAAAGCAGAGCATTTTTCTGCCAGCACGAAAATAATTGACTTAAGAAACCAGTCAAGCAAAAGGAAAACCAAACACCACAAGCACACCAGAGACTCCACCAAGAGACTGGTTATGGACACAGAGGAGATACAGGGTCTTCCCATTCCTCCCACCCCCCACAAAAAAAACCCCAAAAATCAAAGAAGTCTTTTTTTAACCATTTTTCAATTTTTATTTTTTAAAAAAGTGTTTGATGTTAATTTTTTTCTCATAATTTTTATTTTTGATGTGTGTGTGTGTGTTTAATCTCTTTTGACATTTTGGTCCTTTTTATTGTTTTCATTTTTTTCTCTCTCTCTTTCTTTTTTGTTTGACTTAATTGCTGTTCAGCTCATCCCCAGATATATACCTGTGGTCAATTATTAGACCTTATCCCCCATTGTGTACATACTTACTCCTGAAATTTATTACTCGATTCAAAACATCTTAGGCTTAATTTCTTTAATAGCAGCATTATCTCTTTATACCAATATAATTTTCAATTAACTAATTTTAGTTTTCTTTTATTTTTTAGTTTTTCATGTTTCCTTTCTATTTCTCCTCTCATCTCATCCTATCCTTATCTTCTCTCAATATCATTTTTTAAACTTACATAATTTTTAAGTGTTTCACTTCTTAGATTTAAAGTTTGTTTATCCATTTTTTCTTTATTTTTAAAAAATCTCTCTCCTATCATTCTGTCCAATCCATTTCCCTCTCAGAGATTAAGACTTGGTTAAATTCACTCTTCTTTTACCTTTCCACATCCCTCTAATCCTATTTTCTTCCACAATTTTCCCTAAACTTAATAATTTCTGGTGTGTCAAGTTCTTTTTGCTTTTATTACCCCATTAGTCCATGGTTGTTTGAAGATGAATAGGTTGTATCTGATGAAGTAGATTGTATCTGCAGTCATTTTGACTGTGCAACTACAGGATTCTGGTTGATGCTTGCCTTAAAATAGTGGTCTAGCACAAAATTGGTTTTACTTTCATACCAAATGGGCAGAACAAGCCGGAAAACACAAGGAAAATGACAAGTCCAGGTATATGAATTCCGACTCATGATAATCAGGTGACAGAATACTTAATGAATAATCCAGAAGAGAGTTCCCAAAAAGCTCTACAAGCACTAGTAGTATACATGGTGAATGAATACATTGAAAACTTGTAAAGGACTCATTGTGAGCATGATAGAGAGTGAGAGGGGGCAAAGCAAAGATTAATACAGGAATCTTGTGAGCATGAGGAAGCTACTCAAAGATTAGTATAGGAATTGCACACGAGCAGGTTGAGAACAGTCAAAGAGAAATACAGAAATCGCATGAGAAGGCTGAGATCAGTCAAAGAGAAAGACAGGAATTGCATGATCGTGAGGAAGCTGTTCAAAGAGTAATACAGGAATTGCAAGAGAGGGATGAGAATACAGCAAGATCAATAAAGGCATTCATGGAATCCATGAACAGACAGCTGAATGAATTCAGGGAGACCACAAAGGGAATGCTCAATAGAGCGCAAGAAAAGTAATGGGAGCCCAAGGAAACCATAACGAATCAAGTAAGTGATTTGAGAAGAAACACTGACCACCAAATTAAGGAAGTAAAGTTTATACAAGACCTAAAAAAAAATTCCAACGAACAATTTGAAGCCATCAACGCCAAACAATTAGAAGGAAAAGAAATAAAAACAAAGTAGAAAGTCTTGACAGTTGGTTAGACCATGCAGAAGATCGAATCTTGGGCATTGAAGACAGCCTAGATATTATAAAGAAAGAATGTATAACTATCCAAGACAAATCCAAGAAATATGATAGATCTATTCAACATTTCGAAAGCACCATCAGAAGGCCTAATCTGAGGATAATGGGTGTAGAGGAGCACCTAGAGACAGAAGTTAATGGTTTAGGAAATTTATTTCACAGAATCGTAGCAGAGAACTTCCCAAACACGCAAAAAGATAGGCCTATTCAGATACAAGAAGCTTTTAGAACCACCAAACAAGACTTACAAAAGATACTTGAAGATGTCCTACACATAGAAAACCAACTAAACCACAATAAAGGCCAAGAAACAGGCTCCAAGGGAATAAAATTAGAACTTAACACCAAAAGCCACCAAAGAAAGTCCTCTAACACATGGAGGCTGAACAACACACTGTTGAATCACCAGTGGGTCATGGAAGAGATTAGAAAGGAAATGCAAATGTTCATGATATTCCACAACAATGAACACATGAATTACCAGCTCCTCTGGGACACAGGAAATGCAGTAGTCAGAGGCAATTTTATACCTCTGAGTTCCTACATCAACAAATTAGAGAGATCTGAAACCAACAATTTAAAGAGACATCTGAACCTCATTGAAAAAGAGCAACCAAATAAACTCCAATCCAGTAGATTGAAAGAAATAATTAAAATTAAATCAGAATTAAACGAATTAGAATCCAAAAAAAAATCATAGAATCAACAAAACAAAGAGTTGGTTCTTCGAAAAAATTAACAAAAATTGACAGATGCTTAGCAAATCTTATCAGAAAAAGAAGAGCACACACGGAAATAAACAAACTCAGAAATGTGCATGGAAACATCACCACAGAAACAACCAAAAGCCAGAACATTAGAAGGGAATACTTCTCAAACATTTATGCTAATAAGTTTGAGAACCTGGTAGAAATGGACCTTTTCCTAGCAAATATTGACATGCAAAAACTAAACCAGGATGAGTTTAATCAAATTAACAGGCCCATATCAAGCATTGAGATAGAAGCAGCAATAAGAGAACTCCCATCTAAGTACCAATGGATTTACAGCGGAATCCTACAAGGCCTTCAAAGCAGAGCTCACACCAATACTCCTCCAACGCTTCAATGACATTGAAAGAGAAAGCGCATAACGGGACTCATTCTATGAAGACATCATAACCCTCATCCCAAAACCAGGCAGGGACTCATCAAAGAAAGAGAACTAGAGGCCCACTTCTTTGATGAACATTGATGCAAAACTTCTCAACAAAATTTTGGCTAATCGACTTCAACAATTCATCCAAAAAATCATACACCACGATCAAACAGTATTCATTTCAGGGATGGAAAGCTGGTTCAATATACACAAATCAATTAATATAATTCATCACATCAACAGGAGCAAAGATAAGAACCACATGGTTATCTCAATAGATGTAGAAAAAAGCGTCTGACAAGTTCCAAAACCCCTTTATGATGAAAGCTCTGGAAAACTAAGGAATCCAGGGAACATTCCTCAATACAATAAAGGCTGTATATGACAAACCTTCAGCCAGCATTACACTTAATGGTAAAAAAAACTAAAGCCATTTCCTCTTGGGAACTAGACAAGGATGTCCAATCTCTCTACTTCTCTTCAATTTAGTATTAGAATGCCTCGCTACAGCAATAAGACAAGATGCAAACATTATAGGATCCAAATAGGGAAAGATGAAATACAACTTTTGCTCTTTTCAGATGACATGATCTTATATTTAAAGAATCCCACAGAATTCACTCCCAAATTACTCATGCTGACTCAAAATTTTGGCAAAGTAGCAGGGTATAAAATTAACACTCAAAATCAATGGCTTTACTGTATGCCAACAATGAGAAAAGCATGGCTGACATAAGGAAAGCAACTCCACTCGTAATAGCCCCACAAAAAATGAAATACATAGGAATTAGATTAACCAAAGAAGTGAAAAATCTATGATGAAAACTTAAAAAACCTGAAAAAGGAAATCAAAACAGAACGTAGAAAGTGGGAAAATCCTCCCATGCTCCTGGATTGGAAGGATCAACATCATGAAAATGGCAATACTTCCCAAAGCTATGTACAAATTCAATGTGATACCTATGAATATTCCAACCTCATTCTTCAAAAAAAATAGAAGAGACAATCCAAAAATTCATATGGAACAATAAAAGACCCCGAATAAAAAAATGATCCTCAGAAAGAACAATGCAGGAGGAATATCAATAGGAAATTTCAAACTCTACTACAAAGTCATAATAATCAAAACAGCTTCGTACTGGCACCAGAACAGATCTCAGGACTAATGCAATAGAACTGAAATCCTAGAAATTAACTCACAGATATATAGCCATCTAATCTTTGATAAGGGAGCTAAAAAAAAATAGAATGGGAGAAAGACAGCTTCTTCAGTAAGTGGCTGTCAAACAAAATTGGTTAATCACTTGTAGAAAACTAAAGCTATATTCTTATATATCACCCTGCACCAGGATCAACTCCAAATGGATCAAAGACCTGGAGTTACAGCAGACACCCTAGGTCTCCTTGGCACAGGCCAAAATTTTCTTAATAGATACCCAGAAACACAACAAATCAAAGAAAGGTTGCACAAATGGGATTACATATAATTGTAGAGCTTCTGCATGGCAAAGGATAAAGCTAGCAAGATCAATAGAAAACCCATGGATTGGGAGAAGATCTTCAATAGCCATACAACAAACAAGGGTTTCATATCTACAATATACCTGGAACTCAAAAAATTAAATCCCCAACAACAAATCCTCAAACAACTGCCCAATAAATAAGTGGGCTAAAGACTTAAAGAGAAACTTCTCTGAAGAGGAAAGAAGCATGGCTAATAGACACATGAAGACATGCTCAACTTCCCTAATCATAAAAGAAATGCAAATCTAAACAGCATTGAGATACCACCTCACACCAGTTAGAATGGCTATAATCAAGAACTCTAATAACAACAGAAGCTGGAGGGGATGTGGACAGAAGGAAACCTTACTGTATTGTCGGTGGGGGTGTAAACTTGTTCAACCACTTTGGAAAGTAGTATGGAGGTTCCTCAAAAGAATCCACATAGAGCTCCCCTATTTCCCAGCAATCCCACTTTTGGGCATTTACCAAAATGATCACAAACATAACCATACTAAAGCTACCAGCACAACTATGTTTATTGCAGCATTATTTACCATAGCTAAGATATGGAACCAACCCAGATGCCCCTTAGTAGATGAATGGATCAAGAAAATGTGGTATATATACACAATGGAATTCTATGCCTCCATCAGAAAGAATGACATTGCCCCATGTGTTAGGAAATGGAAAGACTTGGAAAAAATTATATTAAGTGAAGTAAGCCAGGCCCAAAGAAATATAGGTCCCATGGTTTCCCTTATTTGCAATAACTAGTATATTTGTGAGACAAGCAGAAACGGTGTGATAAGTTGAAATTAGGTGAAATGAACCCAAAGATAAGAACTCAAATGTTGTTTTTTCTCTTGCTATTGTTTCTAGCATATTTCTAAGATGATTTCTTTGTTGCTTTGTATGTCCCTCCCCCATGGTATAACCCCTGTTTTCACTGTATTTGATGTTGGTATAATTTGTGGAGGAGAAGGGAAAAACAAATTCTCTAAATAGGGATACAGGTGGACCCATTGCAACAATCAGATGTACAACTCGTTATGTCGGAAAACGAACTTTACAACTTTGACACATGGGTTGGTTTGGGGGTGGGGAGTTGGGAAGGGATGGTAAGGGGAAACAAAGGAGGGGGCAACAATGCTTGATAAGAAACGTAATCATTACCTTGCTCATGTAATTGTAACCCCTCTGTACGTATTTTCACAATAAAAAATATCATGAAATTTAAAGTAAAAATCCATGTCAATTTTTTGGTTTTTTTGGTCATGCAGCTTGAATTTTGGGACTGGGCACTGTCTCTCAGCTCTTCAGCTCATTGATACCTCTGTACCACTTGAGCCACAGTGTTGTTTCTACTTTTCAAGTGGGTTATTGGAGATAAGAGTCTCACAGACTTTTCTGCCCAGGCTGGCTTTGAACCACTATCCTCATTCTGAGACTCCTGAGTAGCTAGGATTACAGGCATGAGCCACCAAAGCCCAGATCCAAGTCAATTTCTAAAAAGCAAGCTTATTGAAACTTCTGGCTTTTTCCAATAAACAATCTTTCTTTTTAACATTAGTTTATAATTATGAGTTATTTTTAGATGTAACTGTAAACTTTTTAATAGAATCAAACATAATTTTTACTATTACTCAGTATTTTAAAAATCCACTGTAATTAGCTTTCCCCAAAGTAAATTAATTATATACTACATTGCTCTCTATTATTACACTCTATATTACATATAGTGTGAAGCGAAAATAATTTGGACCATTTCATATAAATTATTACATGGTATTTTAGCATTATAAATTCACATCTGTGATTTTAAAAGAAGGAAAGATGATTTTAGAGTTAAAATCAAATGGAAATGTGTTGTGTGTCCTAATTAAAGCAAATTTATGAGTTCATACAGACAAAATTATTTTCTTTCCACTAAAGGCTTTGAAGTAATACTATTGGAAATAGTGAGGCAAGAGGAAGAAGAATTCAAATCATGTCAAAGAATGTGTCTGTTATTCTGCTACCCCCTCCATTAAGAAGACCTACCTGGTCCCAGATGTCACAAAACTTCAAGTATCTCTCTTAGAAATCTATTTGGAAAAGTTCTAAATCACTGATTATTTATGTACTTTCTGTTATATGAAACAAAATATAGACACAAAACAACTGAAATAAAATGCACACATATGTTGAAGTCACCACAGCTGGAAAAACAACCAACAAAGTAGAATTCCCCCAGGAACAAAAACTAGTTGTGCCTGGTTGTTTATAAGCACAAAAACCTCAAATACATGATACCCTTGAGTAGATCCATAAAGATAACTGTGTCTCAGAAATATGGTTGTGTTATGAGAAGTACAAGTTGTCATGTCAAAAACGAACTTTACAACTTGTTGGGGGGGGGAGGATTGGGTGGGGGGGCGGGAGAATGGGAAGGGATGGGAAGAGTAAACAAAGGAGGAGGCTACAATGCTTGATAAGAAATGTACTCACTATCTTGCCCAGGTAATTGTAACCCCTCAGTACAGTATTTTCACAATAAAATATTATTAAAATTAAAAAAAGAAATATGGTTGTGTTAATTTGTAATTAAATTCATCTAGATGAAGGTAATATAGCAAATCACATGAATGGATCAAGTTGTTTAAAACAAATATGACTGTATGTGGAGTGGGAGCTGCACATATTAAAAGAATAAAATAACAAAAATCATGACATACTTAAAAAATTCAGAAATGGAATGAATAAGTCCAATAGTATCCATGTTGAGACCTAAATCCTACTGATTTAACAAGAACAAAATATACAAATAATAGAATCTGAGCAGGGTACCTGAGTATACATAATTTTAAACTACTCCAAATTGTAGAAGACTGAATGTAGGTTATCTAAAGGAAAACATCAACCCATGAAATAAATGACACTACAAATTTCATGAAAAGATAGAAGTAGATTCTAGAAAATACTATTTTAATAATTGATGATCAAAATCTTTTTAGTACTGACAAAATTACATACCCATTTAGTTAGATCCAAGATACTCAAGGTGATTTGAAATTTTGGCAAAGTAGCAGGATACAACTATATCGTTAGTATGGATGTTGACTCTGGCATGGAATTAATTTCCTCTTTGATCTGATAAATGAATATATGAAAGAACAGAACTTCAGCTAAATATCAAGACCTAACTAAACATATAACCAGAAAAGTCTTCATGCAAGCCGTATTGCAACTGGGATAAAAGAAGTATCAGTCATACTGATTCTGTATTTATTGTAAATGCTGATTTTTTTCATAAATTATTTCTTTAGCTTGCATTTTTAAAACATTGTGTTAATGATATATATCTTGGTAACTAATTTTGGATTCCTCCTCCAATTTAGTTCTGAGTATAATGTCTCACTTCAGTTCCTAACCCATGAAATGATATTGTTTATAAAACAACTGCTATTTATAATACATTATTTATAATACACAAAATCTCATAAGCATGACACCAGTAAGCATTGGTTAACATTTTGATATCATGGTCTCATGACTGATGAGGCTTATCTGTATGAGTATAATTGTACCTAGATTCCTCAGGCTAAATTTAACCACTGTTAAAAAATGTTTATATCTTTATTTCTCACCCATCGAAGATTAAACCTGAGTATAAATCCTAAGGAAAATGATAAGGTGAGAGTCTAGCTTTTCTAGATATAAAATAAACAAAATGCAGCGTAGAGTAACTCACTGGTTTAAAGTCAACCTATTTCTCCAAAACATTCTAAGCATTTCCTTACAATGTGTGTTATTCTCAAGAAGGGGGGGAATGTGAGAGGAGGATTAACCAAGCTTTGTCTTCAAATATACATAATTTGGATTTGCCTCTTTATTTTGCTTTAAGCATTTTTGATAAAAATTGTTTGAATAATTCATTTCCAGGTCAGCTATAATATATCCTAGTTTTATATTCCAAAGTACATTCAAAAAATGCTCTATAACAATTAAGTAAAGAAAGTCCGGCCAGAAAAAATGACATTTCTATACTATGTGATGCCCAATTCTTAGGTATTTCATTATGCCCCAATTTAATGAATGTGATTGTTTAAATCTTCATAAAGTATTAATTAAAATCGATCAGTGTCCTATAAAATAATTGTGTATAATTTTATCCTAGAATCATTCAAGAACTGCCCATTCAATCATAGCATACGTCACATTCCATTGGTATTCATATGGATACGAATGAGTTTCTTAGGATCTCCCGCCTGCCATTTGGAGGTGGCAGAACCAGGATTCAAACTATTCAAACTGTGGGCTCCAACTCCCACCACTTCAACCTGATGATAGGGAACTCACCGGTTTGTCCAAGAACATCAGCAAGATCAATGATTAGACAGGCACCAGTGACTCTCAGCAGTCTTCTTTGATACTTACAAGGCTGTGATAGGAGGATCATGGTCAAAGTCACCCTAAGCAAGAAAGTCTTTGAAACCCCTGTCCAACTTCACTGCCAACAAAGCCAGAAGTAGAGCCTTATGGCTCCAGTGGTAGAGGGCTAGCTTTGAGCAAAAGCAGCTCATGGACTGTTCCCAGATCCTGAGTTCAAGGTCTGGGACCGGCAACAAACAGACATAAACAATAATCTGTGCAGCCATCCAGCTAAAGCATGTCACCCTCTTGTCCCCAACTGAATTGGACAGAGTTCCCTGGGAAAGGGGCTGGGAGAGCCACTGTCATCTTGACTCTGCCCATTCTGCCTGCATCACATGATTTTGGCCACATCATTATTTCATGGTTCTTTCTGACCAAAGGGATACAAGAACACATTCCATGCTGCCTGGAAGATGGACTAGACTCTGTTAGCACACTCGGAGGCTGAGATCCACAGGGGGAAAATCCTGCCACAGGAGCATGGGCCCGCTGCAGGCACCCAGGCCACCCGGCAGCTCAGTGACAGACTGAGCTGGAGCCACAGGCCCTCTGCCCCATGAGCTGCTACCACAGCATGCGTGGGGATGGGAAACAGGACACATGGGCATCTGAGAAGAAAATCTGCTTCGTCCATGACCTGCTTGTTGAGGTGTACTTCCAGAGTCCAACAGGTGAGCTCCACCATTGATGCAGCCAGCTGTTGGCACACAACCAAACCACCGAGGAGTCCTTCATTGTGTGTAAAGAGCAGGTATTGGTCTTGAATGAGCTGTGTTGGGAGAAAGCCAAGTGCATCCACTGAGTGTCCCCGGAGAAGATGGAAAGGAGGAGAGTGCTGCGGGAGCTGCTCTTGCTCATCCCAAGGGAAGGCACATACAGCAGTCTTCAGATGCCAGCACAGGCTGAGCCCTCCCCACCCCCCAACTCTGCTTCCCACGCCTCAGGGCCTGTGGTGGGTGAAATGAGGGAGGAGCAGAAAGGTTTTGAAGAATTGCAACTTGAAGACAGCATGGAAACTGCCAGAGGAGAGGTCAGAGTTCCCTACCCCATAGTGGACTCCTCCATGGAGCACGTCCTGCCCCAGATACCCCACATCCAGAGCCACCCACAGCTCCCAGGCTCAGGGGAGGAGTGCTCCCCCACTTTCTCTTGTAAACTGATGTGGATGATGACTCTCTATGTGACATACTGACTCTCATAAGCCTTGGCAGCCACCAGAAGTAGGTGGCCAGGTGGCTTTCTCTCATGCCTCCATCTGCTGGGTGATGGGAAGGTTAAACTGGGGGTCAGGGAGGACAGAGGCTTCAGGGAGTTGGCCCAAACTCAAGGGATATCTAATGGCTCATTGGTGGCCAGGAAAGAGGCACATGTTATGCTTATCACAAAGAATAAATTGTTTTCAAAGCAAAAAGAAAGCCTCCAACAAAGATTTGTTCTTCCAGTCCTGGGGCTTGAACTCAGGGCCTGGCCACTGTCCCTGAACTCTTTTTGATCAAGACTGGCTCTCTACCAGTTGAGCCCCACCTCCCTTCCAGCTTTTTCTGTGTGGAATAGAACCAAGGGCTTCAGGCATTCTAGGTGACCACTCTATCACTGAGCCACATTCTCAGCTAGGATGATTCTCCCCCCTCCCAAACCCATATGACCATTCCTCAGATAAATCGGAAGTAGGGGCTAGGATGAATATGAAGCACAATCTGGTTCCCCCCAAAATATTCCCCCTTCCCCTCTTCCCACACCCTTAGTTGATGTTTCTCTTCTACCATTGAGGGATGAGAGTGGGAGAGGGGAGTCCCAAGAGAGGACCAACAACAGTGGCCCCCTGAAACACACAATCTCCCACACACAAGTGGTCCTCCAGATTCTGAGTTTACCTGACTCAATGTGAAGTCTACACTTTCTCCCCACCACTGCAAGGCTCAGGATGAAATAAAGGTCAGCCATGGCCTCAGCCCACACCTAAGGTGGAAGCTCCTAGTCCCAGACCTACTTCCACTTCTGACTGCCCCTAGTTAGGCCAGACCCACCACTCACCACTATGTTGGTGGTGATGACCTCATGGATGGATTCCAGGAAGAAGGTCTATGGCAAAGAGCAGAAGCAGCAGGGTGAGCAGGGCAGAAGGAGGTGGGGTGATTGCTCTGGGATCTTCCTTGGAGCCCTCCCGTCCAGGCAGACCCATGCTGACCCAAAGCATGGACAAGGCCAGGGGATGAGATGAGATGGAGGAGCTCGGGTCTACAGGAGGTACTGCTTTGTCTTGGTGCACTTGATCAATACCAATTATAATTAATTCCAATTATATTTGGCCCATGCCAATCCCAAAGACAACATGCAATGCCTCTCCTTGTTGTTGATGGCCGTGAGCACTGTCCCTGAGCTCCTTCTCTCAAGGCTGGCACTCTACCACTTGAGCCACAATGCCACTTTTGTTTTCTGATGTTTCATGGAGGCTCAGAGTCTCACTGTCCTGTCCAGACTGGCTTGGCACCGTGATCCTCCAGATCTCAGCTTCCTGAGTAGCTAGGATGACAGGCATGAGCCACCAGTGCCCAGTATGTGATGCCTTTTGAAGGCATCTTGGCAAGTCTGTAAAGGAGCCCAAAGGGCCTGGATAGACCATGACCCAATCAAGGAGCCGGGATGGGGGAAGGCTGACCTTCTAGCCATTCTGTTCCCCCAAAATCAAAGATGCCAGGTCCTGTTGTATGCATCAAAAACCTAGGCCAGTAGCCACCAGGCTTAGTGGGGGAAAAGTAGAGAATACCCAAAGATTGCAGTGTAGAAATCTCTGATTTTGCATGCATGTGGTGTGCGTGTGCATGTGTGTGTGTGTGTATGTGTGTGTGTGTGTGTGTGTGTGTGTGTGTGTGTGTGTGTGTGTGTGTGTGTGTGTGTGTGTGAACTCAGGGCCTAGGCTTTATCCCTGTTTTCTTGCTGAAGGTTAGTGCTGTGCCACTTGAGCCACAGCCCCACTTGCTTTTCGATTGTTAATTGTAGGTAAGAGTCTAAAGGACTTTCCTCTCCAGGGTGGCTTTGAATCATGATGGGGCCCAAGGGAAGCAAGAGTAAACACAACTCTCAAATACTATCCCTATGGTGGGCCACTCCTCCCCCCTGGTGGCCACACGCGGAACATGCGGCCCGGTGCCAACATCCTCTAGAGTTCAATTTGAGGAAGTGACCAGAGCCAAGCTGACTTTTGCTCTGATTGCTGATGCGAGAGCAGGTCTGTTCCACCCTAGGCCAAGAGAACTCCAGGGGAGACCCAACTTTCCAGAGACACGAGGAAGAGAGTGGTCAGCTCCAGGCTGAGCTAAGAGCCTTTGCCCACGGATACCACAACTTGGCCTTACTTATCACCATAAGACCTGTCAAAGAACAACCCCAAAAAACAAAATTGGAGCTGTGCCTCCAAGTGGTAGAGCTCTAGCATTGAACCAAAGAGCTCAGGGACAGGGCCCACAAGCTTTGAGTTCAAGACCCCTAGTCACCTTCTCCCATAAAACACAGGTTTGCTAAATGTGAACTAGTAGGGTTTGTGAAGTGTTTCTGGAGAATGGTGATACTGAAGAAAGCACCCTAATTCTAATGACAGCTGAACTTGTGACATACCGCTATGTGCTGAGTCCTTCACAGGGAGCTATTTGCTGGTTCCTCCCCACATGGAGGTTTTGTGTTGAGTCCTCAAAAAGGTGCTGTTTGCTGAGTCATCGCAAAGCATGCTATGTGCTGAGTTCCTGAGAAAAGTGGACCGTCCTGGGTTTTTCAAAGGGTGCTGTGTGCTGAGTCCATTACACAACGTACTGTATTCTGAGTCCTTCAAAAGGTGTATTGATCTACTGCATCCCAAAGGGTCCTGCTATGTGCTGAGCTCTTGCGAAGAGAGCTATGAGGTGAGTTTTTTGAGTGCTGTGTGCTGAGTCCTTTACACAGGGTGCTCTGTACTGTCCTTCAAAATTGTTCTATGTGCTGAGTTTTTCAAAAGGTGCTGTGCACTGGGTGTTTTATACAGGGTGCTTCATACTCAGCCCTTCAAAGGGTGCTGTGTGGAGTCTTATAGGGTGCTATGTGATGAGTCCCTGGGAAAAATTGCTATGTGCTGAGTTTTTCAAAGCATGCCATGCACTGAGTCCTTTACACTGCAGGCTATGGACTCCCTCCTTCAAAGAGTGCTGTGTGCTGAGTATTCTACCCAGCATACTACATGCTGAGTCCTTCAAAGGGAGCTGTTTGCTGAGTCCTTTACACAGAGTGCTTTGTGCTGTTTTTGGAATTGCGCTGTGTGCTGAGTCATCCCAAAGGGTGCTATATTCTGAGTCCTTGAGAGGTAGTTATCCCCAACAATCACACAGACACAAACACAAACACACATACACACATGTCACCATGAACCTGCTTGGTGTGTGGAGTGAAGGGGAATGGAGGAGAGTCTCCTCCAGTGGTGGGGATGAGGGGAGATTCAATCCCCAGGGAAGGTACTGGGGGGGGGGGTGTGGAGAGTGCTGAGCTGAATGAGGTAAGGCTGCAATTGCCATGGTCTGGAAGCCTTAGGATCTAGTCAGGGCTGCAATTGTGGACAGGGGTGGGGGGCGGGGCCCAAGGGAGGAGGGGGCAGGGCTCAGGGGCACACGTTGGTGGCAGCAATGGCTAGGGGCCCAAGGAAGCAGGGGCTTGTGCATCAGGGTGGCAAGGCCCAGGAGAGGCGCTGAGAGAGAGCAGAGAGAAGAGCCAGCAGGAGCACAAGTGAAGTAGGCCCTGAGAGGAGATGAGCTGGGACAGCTTCTTTACAGGTTTTGTTTTTGTTTTAGGGATTTTAGAAAAAAAAACCTTGGCTCCAACCAGCCCAGTTCTTGGAATGAAAAGAATGCCTCTAGGTCCCCCTCCCCATAACAACTTAACCCACCTCCATTGTTCTGTTAAGGACTCACCAACTAAACAGGTAGCCAGAAATCAGGCTCATGCTGGCATGCTGGGGACATCCGAAGTTTACTATAAACTCCACCTTTTTCACATGTTTATGTTAAACTTCACTAAACTCCTTTGTGTATGTTTACCTTAAGCTCTGCTTTACCTTGAATTCATGAGTCATTTAAACCAAAAGTGACAGGCTGGTTTAAACAGCCATTATGTGACAAAGTGTAACTTACTGGCCACCTGCGTGTGGTCTGGTATGACTGTGCAATCTTTTGGGTGTGTGAAAATCTCATTGGTCACCTAAGTGACCAGGGTTCACCTCGTGATTTTTGCATTTAAAAACCTAAGCACGTGGGCTGCTCGGGGTTGCAGTATCATCTCCGAGCCTGTGCTGTGGCCCTGGCCTGTCAGTGTAGGAACCTTCTCAATAAAGTTGCTTCTTTAATAATAACTTTGTTCCGGTGGGTTCTGTCACTCCGGATGACTAGTTGGACTTGCCTGTCTGAGGAGGGGGTCTTCTTACTACACAAGCACCAGTGTGTAAGGTCCATTCCAGGCTGTGAACAGACCTCACCCAATACCTGCATTATCTAGGCAACTGGGACACCTGGAAGAGATCGCATCCGCATCTGCTGAGGTCTCATCTTAACCTGATGTGGCCACACCTTTCTCCAACCTGATCCCACTTCCCTTTACCTGGACACACCCTTCCCCCCGCCCCCCTACCCTATATAAGGCCTAATCTGGGGCCAAACATCCCTCTTTTTCTTTTGCCAGCCGCGTGGAGTGCCAACCTTGCCTGGTCTACTGAATAAACCTACCCCTTACCTGAATACCACGTGCGTGGTGCAGTTCTTACTTGGCTACCTCTTTTTAAAAAACCTAACACAGTGGAAACGGCTTCAGTGGCTGGTGGCTGCTCTGACCATAGTGTGGGTCCTGGCCAGAAGTGCAGAGCATGTGGCAGGGAGGTGGCTATGGCTGCTGAGGTGGAGGCAGCAGTGGCGGCCAACACAGGGGAGGAGGAGCTGAGAAGGAGCAGAGGCTGCGCACAGCCCCTCCATGAGCCCACAGACGTCCCGCCCCCTCTCAGCAGCACTGCTTTTCAAATATGGCGCTGCCTGCTCTGAACCTCAGAGCCTCTTGCAGTCAGCTGGTGGAGATGGTGCGCCCCTGGCGTGCTTGTGGCCCTGACTTGGTCCCCGCCCCGGGTCCTCAGATGCCGGGTGCGCAACTGATCGCAGCCTACAGCTTCTTCCAGCAGCACACATGAGTGGCCACCCTGCGGGCCAGCACCCCACGACCCCACCATCTGCAACCTCCCAATTCTACCCTCCCACTCCCGCCGAGCCAGAACCCCAACTCTTGCTTCCCCTTTCCCATCATGCCTGCACCATCCCCATGCACCACAGTCTGCCTTGGCTCTGCCCCAAATGCACCACAGGGGTGGGGGGTGGAGGTGGGTGTCCATCCGGAGATCCCACCCTCATCCCTAGTGGCCAGTGTTCCAGGAAAAGGGAGCTTCAGGGATAGGTGAGGAGGGGGCACCACATAGCCCCTAGCCTGGAGCAGTGGGAGCCACACAGCCTTGCATCTGCATCCTTTCTCTCCCTGGTGGGAACCTGGTGGCTTTAGTCAGAGGTGGGGAGCAGCACCCCACGCCTGCCTTCTTAGGTCTTTTCCATTTTGCTGGGGAGGGAGGTGTTCGATAAAGAGGATAGCCCCCCCTTGACTGTGTGAGCTCTTGTCTTCTGTGCTCAGTCAACCTTTCACCTGAGGACATTCCCAGAAGAGCCCACTAGAGAGGTGAGGACACTGGGGTCAGATAGAAGGTGGGTATTTGGGAGAAAAGCACACCCCCTCTGACACACATACAACCGGCCTGTATCCCCAAACCCAGCTGTCAACAGTTCTGACTGGGTGATCACATTTCCAAGTTCTGCCAGATTCTGCTAGTGATCCCAGTCCATCTGGTCTCCTTGTCCTCCCCAAGAATCTGCCAAGTCACCCAGAAGTATATAGGCTGGAAGTAGGGAGTCCCTCCATGTATATAGCCTTTAGGATCAAATCAAAGTCCCCAACAACGCCCCCACCCCAGGTCAGACACCTCTCTGGAGGCACCATGACCCCCTGCTTTGTTTTCTGTCCAGGCTCTCAGGAGCCAAGTGTCTCAGGACTCCTTCACCCAGAGTCCTAGCCTAGGGTTTTGGTGAATGGGGAGTCAAGGCTGGTTGTTCCCAAGGGGAAGGGTCTGGCCCTGGAGAAAGGGGGAGGCAGGGTGGTTCTGCATTATTACAGCATTGTTACCCTTGGGTGGTTGCCTCTGGTTCTGAAAAGGGAACCCCTGTGCTTGAGCTGGTACATTGCCTAGATGAGAAACCAACAAATTCAGGAGAGGCATTGCTCTGAGTCTGTGTGTTTAGGTGTGTATGTGAGAGAGAGAGAGAGAGAGAGAGAGAGAGAGAGAGAGAGAGAGATCATCTTTCTCATTGTATAATCAGCATGTCTAAAAAGAGCAAAAGCATTTTTGGGGGGGGGCTTCGGTTGTGGGGTCTGAACTCTGGGCTTGTGCGCTGTCCCTCAGCTCTTCAGCCCAAGGCTAATACTCTACCACTTGAGCCACAGCGCCACTTCCGACTTTTTTCTTTTTGCTTACGTGGTGCTGAGGAATCGAACCCAGGGCCTTGTGCATGCAAGGAAAGCGCTCTACCACTGAGCCACCTTCTTAGCCCGAGCAAAAGCATTTTGTTTGTGTGCATGTGTGTATTTGTTGTTCTTTTTTCATTAATGCCCAGTATGAACCCAGCCACAATTTTTGTTTTCTCTTTCATAGTGTCATGGCTCCTTTAGAGAAGGGTTCATTAGATGTTCCTTCCCACCACTTTCTTCCCCTTTCCTGCAGCCCACAGTAACTGCTGGGCCTGCGTGGGTCTCTCCTAGGAGGCCTGTGTGAACCGCAGACCAGAGTGGACACCTGCCCTTCTGTCTTTAGCCAGAAGGCTCATAAGGCTACTGTGACCACAGCCGCACTCTTCCAGCCAGACAGTCTGCTCTCATGTGTATAGTTGGACCTAATTCAAAGTTGAGAATGTGTCTGCCCAACATAATTAGGAAACCAGACAGGGGGTGTAGGGCAGGGGCTGTGAAGCTAGGAGGGTCTGGGAATTGATGAACTGTGTGACATGGCAGATGGTTCATCACTACCGAGGATAAGAGGGGAATCTTACCCAGGGTATTGACGGTGTCCATGGGCATCTGAGCAGGGGGCTCCGGGACCCCAATGGTGGCATGTATTCCTTTCCAGGGCAGACTCCAATCTGTGTCCCTCCTGGGCTCTTTCCAACCGGGCAATGGTAGGCAAGTGTGTTCCCCCTGCTGGAGCCTGCTTGTGATCAAGACATGGCAGTTACCTGAGGCTCTCTGAATACCTTTTTCTGTAACCTGCTGTAGGCTGTCTGGAAAGAAAAAGGAACTACTGATTTTGGAACCTATTAAGTTCGATTGGGACAAGTGAAATGCCAGCTTTTCCAGAGTTTTTTCTTGAAGCTGGAAATTTCTACTAATGCCTGGGATTCTGGGTCGAATTAGATGGACCATTTAGGCCACCAAACAATGACATTCAAAGCGGCACAGGCAGAGTCCCAAGCCAGATGGTTTCCTGCTACGAATGTCGTGACTTGACTGCCTTTTTCCGGCAGCTGCTGATTCTCCCCCAGCTTTCTCTAGGGTGACCACCACAGTTGAGGATGTCTTCGGGAGCAGAGATTGTGACCTCGCCATCCGCAGCCTGCCAGCTGTGAGCAGAGACAATTCCCAGCACCTGCACTGGAATCTGGGAGATTCAGAGACCCGGGATGCCTTAAGGATCCTTTCTCTGCAACATGAAACTTGGGGGCCTGATAGAGTGGACCGTCCTGTCTGCCCCAGGGAGTGGAGAGGAGGCCCCTTGAGTCTGGTGTTCACCTCACAGCAACCTGGTTCACACCTGAGTGGGGAATGGAGTGTCACAGAGCTGGTCAGTGGCTGGACAGAGATCTTTGAGAAAATAGGCATCCCAGAGGCCCTGGAATCCAGTGAGGACATCATGGCTCATGTCCTTGGAACCAAAACAGTTAAGTGCGGTGGCATCAGGAGGGTAGGAAGAGGGAGGAGGGAGAACTGTGGGAGAGCTACATCAGGCTTTGCCCACACCCAGGATGCTTACCTGAATTAGATGGGACTTTTCTGTAGTATTGTCATAGACAGATGCTCATATATTTATCCAACAAACCGTAACAGTGTGTGCCAAACCTGGGGGTAGGGGCTGTTCATACATGATTAAAGGTTCCAGTTCTGGTTGCACAGCACATGAAGAAATCTTGGTTTGAGCTGGATACCATAGCTTCACTCCTGTCATGCTAGCTACTTAGGAGGCTGATATGGGAGGATTGAGGCTTAAGGCCCATGCAGGAAAGCCTGTAAGACTCTTATCTCCAACTAACTACCAAAAAGAAAATGCCAGAAGTGGATGAGTGGCTCAAGCCATAGATTGTTGGCCTTGAGTAAAAAGGCTCAGGGACAGCACCCAGTCTCTCATTTTAAGGCCCAGATGTGACACAAAGAGAGGACAGAGAAAAGAGAGGAGGGAAGGATGGAGGGAGAAAAGGAGGAAAGGAAGGAAGAAGAGATCATGCAGGCCTTGGTTTAGAGTTCCTGGATCAAGGGAGCCAACCATTAACAATCTCTGTGGGGACAGTTTCAGAGCCTAAAGCCAGTATGTAGGAGCAAGCCACTGTCCCCCCAGCAACTTCATGACATCCAGGATCTGAGTGGTTGGCTTACTGCAGAGGGAAACAGGCTGGGGTACACACTAGGGCTCAGGGTGGGTCACAGAGTTTCAATCTCCCCTAGCTCACCGAGTTTATTTTCTGGTCAGATAAGAAGAAAGTGTCCAAAGGCAAGGGAAGATAGGGAGAGGGAGTGTCCAGAGGGAGGTGGCAGGGGATAAGCAGGAAGATGAAGAGGGAGAATGATCCCAGATCGGGTGTGTCAGGCCATTGAAGCCATGACCTCACCTGACAACCTAGACTATCAGTGATAGAGCCTTCGACCCAGCCTCATGCCTATTAAAAGTCTTGGGACTCTGGTTCACTGTTGACAACCTCGCTGTCATCCACTTCAGGATGCATGTGCAGTACATCCTTGGGGACTGGGACTATTGATGGCTCAATCTTAAGATGACACCCCCAGTGTTCATTCCTCAACCAGAGACAGAGGAAACCAGGCCACTGGCACAGGACAGCCAGGGAATGAGGGAAAGACTCAGACACATGTTGCTCTGAGACTTCCTCTAGGGGACTCTAGGGCCCTGTGACTGCCATTCTCAGAGGTAGAGGTGAGTCTCTTTGCAGGCTCAGCTTTTAGTCTAGATGACAGATGTGGGATTTAGAGAGGGCGGACTGAAGGTCAAGGCTCGTGGGAACATAAGAGGCACTGAGTTCTGAGCAGGGTTGTTTCTTTGAGGATACTCACAACCCAGGATCATTCCTGAGAAGGATCAGCCCTTTTCTCCTTCCCGAAAGAGAGGGACCTAGAGCCCTCCAGTCTGCATCCCTTGGCTGAGAAATTCATTCATTCCCATATCCTTTGGTTGGATAACTGGATCTCACCTGACTGCCCAGTGTCAAGGCAGGACAGTGAGAGATCTTGAGTCCTTGATGAGGTCATGGGATCCTCAGTATGAGAATGTACTTGAATGTCCTGACTTGATGTATGGTCAGTCCCATCTAAGACTGCCATGACCTAGGACATAGAATCTAGAGACTCAGAGCAGGATGGGGTCTATTCTGTTATTCTTGAGTATTATGTGTGAGCCTTGAGCTCCCGTGTGCTCACCTGCTTCCTTTTCTTGGGTGGGTCTATGCTAGAAAAAGTTTAAAAACTAGGGCCTGGGTCCCATGCCTTGTTTTATGCTCAAAGCTAGCACTCTACCATTTGAGCCACAGCTCCACTTGCAATGTTTTTGGGTGTTTAATTGGAGATAAGAGTTCTCAATGACTTTGCTGCCAAGGGTGGCATCCAACTGCAGTCCTCAGATCTCAGTCTCCTGAGGGGATAGGATGACAGGCATAGAAATGCATCTTTGGCCAGGTGCCAGTGGCTCATGGCTGTGATCCTAAGTACTCAG
The DNA here is from genome assembly GCF_019054845.1 of Dipodomys spectabilis. Classification (NCBI taxonomy): domain Eukaryota; kingdom Metazoa; phylum Chordata; class Mammalia; order Rodentia; family Heteromyidae; genus Dipodomys; species Dipodomys spectabilis. The sequence goes on along the minus strand of NW_024870916.1, from coordinate 3,876,423 downwards.
GAACTGAATCTTAGGATCACCAGTGAAAGCCAGCTTGGGCAGGAAAGACCCTCAGACTCTTCTCTCCAATAAAGCACCAGAAAACCGGAAGTGGTGCTGTGGCTCAAGTAGTAGAGTTCTAGACTTGAGCTGAAGAGCTCAGGGATAGCACCCAGGCCCAGAATTCAAGCCCCACAACCAACAAAAAGAAAGAAAGTAAAACATCTTTGGCTGCAAAGGACGGTGGAGGTGTGTTTGTATGTATGTGTGTGTGTGGGGGGGGGGGGGTGGTGGTGGTGGTAGACATTTAGTGCCCTGCTCAGTCATCATTTTAGATGGATTGTCCCAAAGTCTTAGTTCATGGCAGCCGATTCTTGACCACAGGTGAAGCTCTGGGTTGGATGTCGACCACCTGACATCAGTCTCCTCATGGGACAGTTGTGAGTAAATAAGGGACTAGTACAGAGGGATCTCTGGAGCAGGGCCAGGCACAGAGGGAGCAGGTGTCAGATACAGTTCTCAACAATTCTGTGAGCATATGACAGGAAGTTGTCGGGAAAGGGCTCAGATGGGGTCTGTTATTAATCATGCAACAGGTGTGGGATTATGAAACAAAACATGGCTGTCTTTCATCATTACCCTATCTCCATGAGGAATGGATCGTTCACTCTATCCAATTTTCCAGCTGGGGAAAATGAGTCATGGAGAAGCCAGGTGACCTACTCATGACCCCAGCTGACAGGAATCTTGGCCTGATTTCCCTGCCATGCTTCCTAGGACGGTGGGTGTTATTCAGTCCATTTCTTGTGGTGGGAAGTCCACTTCTTGTCATTTGTGGGTATTAAATTCTGGGTCTGGATGCTATCCTTGAGCTACTCAGATCAAGGCTAGTATTCTACCCCCTGAGCCAATGCATCATTTCCGGTTTTCTGTTGGTTCTTTGAAGATAAGAGTCTCATAGACATTCCTCCCGAGCCAGCTATGAACCACGGTCTTCACATCTCAGCCTCCTGTGTAGGTAGGATTATAGGTCTGAGCCACCGGCACCTGGCTTAAGTGTAATTCTGGCCCTCTGTCTCTCCCTCTCTCCCTCTCTGTCTCTCTCTCACTCTCTCTCTTTCCCTCTCTCTTTCTCTGTCTCAGGAATTCATTGAATGAGTGCTGGAGGAGGTGGCCCAGCATCCCCATGTGGCTGGAACCCAAGGTGGCCCTCTCATTCTGGAGGTGGGCTGTGGGTCAGGAGCTGTTTTGCTCAGCCTGTTGAAACAGATTCATAAACCACCTCCCTCCCCAAACCCACACACAAAAAAACCCAGATGTGGTGCTGTGGCTCAACTGGTAGAGCCTCAGCCTTGAACAAAAGAAGCTCAGGGATAACACCCAGGCCCTGAATCCAAGCCCTAGGCCTAACATAATCATAAAATAAACGAACAGTGTACACCTTTTATCTGACCACCAAGAAAGATGTATTCAGTTTTCTCACTGGTACATATAGCCAAAGGTAAGGGGCTCCCTTTCATGTTCCCCTAACCCTCTCCTTCTCTCCTTTATCTTTCCAGGGTTTATCTGTTGCAGGACAGAATTCGGATCATCTCCCTGGATGTGACCTTATGTACCTCCCTCATCCACCTCCCTTGGGGTCAGGATCCTGGGTACACTCCCTGCTGGGAGGATGAAGCATCACAGAGATGAGGGTAGGTATCCCCAACACTCACACACATACACACATACACACATACAAACACCCCTAAGCCAACTCAGACTAGCCTTTTCCATGGACACCTTATCTCCTTGGATTAAGTAACCTAGGAGAGGAATTTGATCCCCTGCAACTGATTATTTTAACTTGGGCTTGCTAGTTCACAGGAGATAAACAGGAGCAAAAAAAAAAAAAGCCTTTGGTGCCCCTCACCTGGGGTTTTGGCTCATGCCTGTCATTCTGGCTACTCGGGAGGCTGAAATCTGAGGATCACAGTTTGAAGCCAGCCATAAACTGGAAAGCCTGTGAAACTCTACTCTCCATGGAACCACCAAAAAGCTAGAAGTGGAGTTGTGGCTCAAGTGGTAGAGCACCAGCCTTGAGCAATAAAACTCAGAGAGACAGCTCCTAGATCCTCAGTTCAAGCCCACACAAAGAAATGGCCCTGTCTTGTTGCCCACAGATTGCCCAGGCCTCGAGCCCCCTCTCATGGAGTGTGATAAAACACCTGCCTCTAGGTGGTGTATCACGGCTTTCAGAAATCCAGTGGTGGTATCCAGGCCTTCCCCTTCGTGCATTCTCAAGCAGCACTGGCTGGAAGACAGAGCCTGACAAGGCTGGCAGCCTGCACAGCGGAGAGGCTCCAGCTTTTCCAAGGTGATCAGAAAGGGCTCCTTGGAGACAGCACTTGAAAAGGGGTCTTGCTTAACAAGGAGGATCTGAAGGAAGCACAGAGAGCAAAGGAACTGCAGATGATGGACAACATAGCAGAGCGTGTTTATTTCCAGCCAGGTCTGCTGGTGAGAGACTTGGTATAGATGTGCCAGACTGTCCCAAGACAGGCCTGAGGGGTCACAGAAGAACAGCTATCCAAGGCTGGGATTGATTGCGTTTTAGAGGTTGAGGGCTCGCCTAGCACACAGGAAAGCATGGGTTCGATTCTTAGGTCCTGCGTACACAGAAAAAGCTGGAAGTGACACGGTGGCTCAGGTGAAAGAGCACTCCCCTTCAGACACTGAAAGTCAGGGACAGTGCTGGGGCCATGAGGTCAGGCCCCAGGGCTGTCACCATAAAACAGTTCTCCCAGTGACCTTTGTGACAGGTGGATGGCTATGCCCTGAAGCTCTTAGTAGATCCATCTGTGCCTGGTGTCTCCTTTGACAGAGGGGAGTTGGACACTCCTTCTGCCATGGGCACCCCTGGGCCCGGTTATCAGCAACCCTCCCAACGTCTTCCACCGGGACATGGAGCAGCTGGCCCCAGAAGTCCTCAGGTATCGGCTGGTTGGGGTAGGGGGACATAGGGCAGGCCCCAGAACTCCTAGTGGGTCTGATCTGTCCTGGAAGAACAGACAATCCAGAGGAGGCAGATGGGAGCTTAGAGGGGGTTAGTGATATGGAGGGGGCCCTTTAATCCCCATGGCCTCACCCAGATTCTAGCCTCCCTTTGCTGTCCCTGAGGGAGGTAGAGGGGTGTCTATGTGGTAGCCTCTAAAGAAGGACTAGACACCTTAAACCATGAGCCAGTGGCTCACGCCTGTCATCCCACACCTGTCATCCTGACCACTTGGGAGGCTGAGATCCAGATGATCTCATTTCCCAGCCCAGGAAAGAAAGTCCATCCAGAGACTCATCTCCAACCAGAAGTGACACTGTGGCTCAAGTGGTAGAGCACAGGCCTTGAGGAAAATTAGACATCAGGGACAGTAGCCAAGCCCTGAGTTCAAGCCCCTCAACCAAAATAACAAAAACAAAAACAAAAAACAAGAAAGAAAGAAAGACACCCCTTCCTTGCTTGCAAGAGATGGTGAAGTAGTAGGGTTGCTGTGGTTGTGAGACCAGATGCTGGCCTCACAGTACAGACATTTCTAATAACTCCCCAGGTTTACCCCAGTGTGAAGCCATAGCAGGGTGGGTGGTGCCTTACCAAGAACTCCAGAGGTTGTGGCCTGTGGCAGGCAGGGAGTGGGTGAATGGGAGCGGGTGGGTGGGGGAGATGGTAGTGTCAATTATATGCTCTCCATCCATGGAAGAATGGTTTTGGATGCTTGTGACCAAGTCTGAAGTACATTTGGTTTGTGTCTTGATGAGGTGGGTTTTCCCTTGGTATAAGAAGGTGGCTGCATGAGGAGGCTACAATGCTTGATAAGAAATGTACTCCTTATTTTGCCCATGTAATTGTAACCCCTCTGTACAGTATTTTCACAATAAAAAAAAAGAAAGAAAACAGCTGAAGAAAAAAAAAAGGTTGGGTTTAGCTGGGCGCTGCCAGTGGCTCACAATTCTCATCCTAGCTACTCAGGAGGCTGAGATGTGAGGATCATGGTTCAAAGCCAGCTTGGGCTGGAAATTCTGTGAAACTTCATCTCCAATGAACCACCAGAAAATTGGATGTGGTGCTGTGGCTCCAGTAGTAGAGCGCACACTTTCATCTGAAGAGCTGAGGGCCTGCTGGCTGACCCAAAGTTCAAATCCCATAACCTACAACCAAACAAAAGGTAGCTGAATTTTCTGCATAACTGTGTATAGTAGAAATGCCTTGATATGTTGTGAATCATTCCAGACATGTGAGAGGCTCTGAGTTTTGTCTACAGTTGGTCTGATGATGGTAGTGCCATCATCTCTGGGCTGGAATATTCAGGGTGCTCAGGTACTGCTGAGGCTTTGGGCTACCACTGTGTGTGTCTGTGTGTTTGTGTGTCTTTTCTCTGGGTCTAGGTGAAGTTCCTATGCTTCTGTGCTAGTGCTCTAACACTTGAGCTGCAGCTCCATTTCTGGCTATTTGGTGGTTCATTGGAGATAGGAGCCTCACAGACATTTCTGTGCTGGCTGGCTTTGACCTCAGCCTCCTGAGTAGCTAGGGTGCAACGTGTGAGGTACCAGTGCCATATTTGTGTGTGTGTGTGTGTGTGTGTGTGTGTGTGTATTTCCCTCATCTTTCTCTGTCCCCTTCCTGGGTGCCTATCTGCCTCTTTCTCACCTCGGATGGTGCTCCTCCTCTACATCGACGTTGCCTTTAGCCTCCTATCAGGGTCTACAATGAGTCCTAAATGGTCAGAGACCTGAGTTCAAGCTTTTCTTTGGGGCCCAAGTACAGCTGTCCGAATCTTTGGCCTCCTGCAGGGGATTCTGGGTCAGCCAGGCCAGCTGCAATAGAGTCTTGCCTTTCTCTGGGTGGGGAACTCAGACATGGGATGTCCTGCCCTTTTCCTCAGCTAGACCTCTGGCTGCATGTCCCTCTCAGCAGGCTGGCAGTGGAGTGGAGGAAGGGGGTTGCGGGTGGCTCTGGCCACTCCAGCTTGATAGTGGACTGAAGGCCGCCCAAGCAAGGAGGATTCCGGGCTGCATTGGAGATAAGGACAAGGTGGCTTGGAAATATCTGTTGGTGTCTAGGAAATGTCCAGGTACTTTATTGCAGGCAAGTCTATCTTCCAGCCCCATCTAGGCCTCTCCAATCCTTCTAGAGAATTCTGGATGCTCAGAATACAGAGGCACAGACTTTAGATTCCAAGGCCAGGGAATTGGGGGAGGAGAGACTGGTATGGCCAATACCTCAATGTTCTGGGGCATTAGCCTTGACCTGGGTATGCCCTCCTTGTGTACATTCACTTCTTAACCCAGAGCTGGCCAGAAACAGGCCACTTGTTGTGGTACTGTAGAAGTGGCAGGAGTGGAAGTGAGACCTAGGATGACCAAAATCTGGATTTATGGCCTGAGGGGGGGGGGCAAAAGGTGTCTTTAAAAAAAATACTCTTAGAGCTGGAACTCAGGGCCTAGGCACTGAGCTTCCTTTGCTCAAATCTAACACTCTACCATTTAACCACAGCCCACATTTCATCTTTTTTAGTAGTTTAGTGGAGATAAGAGTCTCATGAACTTTCCTGCTTGGACTGGCTTCAAACTGCCATCTTAACAGCTCAGCCTCTTGAGTAGCTACGATTGCTAGTATGAGCCACTGGCACCTCCTAAGGATGTTAGTGTGTGTGTGTGTGTGTGTGTGTGTGTTTTTACCAGGGCTTGAACTAAGAGCCTAGGTAGTATCCTTTAGCTTGTTTGCACAAGGCTCGTGCTCTACCATTGGTGATTCATTGGGGATAAGAGTATTCCCAAGCTAGCTTTGAATCTTGCTTGATCCTCATGGGTCAACCTTGAGTAGCGCCCAGGCTAGCTTTGAATCTTGCTTGATCCTCATGTGTCAGCCTTGAGTAGGTAGGATTATAGGCATGAGCCACCAGCACCCAACTGATTTGGACTTTCACCACAGTGGACCAGGAACTCCTGAAAGCTTTTCTTTATTTTTTATATGCCAGTACTGGGGCTTGAACTTAGGGTCTAGGCTCCGGTCTTCTAATTTTTACCTCAAGGCTGGCACTCTACCACTTGAGCCACAGTTCCATTTCTGGCTTTTGGTAGTTCATTGGCAAGAAGAGTCTCATTAACTTTCTTCCCCTGAGCTGGCTTTGTCCCAGGACTTCTGATCTCAGTCTTTTCAGCAGCTAGGATTTACAGGGGTTGAGCCACCACTGGCATTGGGCTAGAAGCTTTTCTTAAGCAAGTGTTCTTCCCTGCATTTGCCCTGATTCCTCCCTGTAAAGGAGGCCTAAGGTTCAGGAGCTGTGAAAAATAGGCTTCCAGCCACAGTAAATGGCTGGGGTCCATGATGAAAAGCCAAGTTAATCTTCCCCCTGGGCCCCATTCTAGGACCTCCACCCTCTGCCCTCCCTCTGACTCAAGTACAAACCTTGACCCAGGGTTGAATGTCCTGCTGGACTTGTCTGAAGCCACAGAACCTTCATTCCACCCACACCACCTATTCTACACTACACCTCAGGAAACTTTGTGCATGTTATACCTTCTGCCTGAGGCTCTCTATCTTGTTCCACATCTTAGAACTCCTATGGAATTTTGGCACTGGTTATATCACCTCCAGGAGCAAGTCTTTCCTTCATTTCTCCCTCTTTTTTTTAATATTGAGTTGCTAGAGATGGAACTTGTGCAGGATGACTGGCATATGCTCTAGCTTGGTGTGTGTGTGTGTGTGTGTGTGTGTGTGTGTGTGTGTTTGTGGAAGTCCTAGGGTTTGAATTCATGACCTGGATACTATCCCTGAGGTTTTGTGCTCAAGGTTAGCACTCTATTACTTGAACCACCACTCTACTTCTGACCTTTGGGGTGTTTAATTGGAGAAAAGTGTCTCATGTAGACTTTCCTGCTTGCAATTGTGATCTTCAGTTCTCAGCCTCCTGAGTAGCTAAGATTACAGGGGTGAGCCACCAGCAACTGTCCTCTACCCTACCTCTTACCTCTAACCTTGGCCCTCCTATGAGTACCAGAATATGTCTCAACAGGCTCAGTGCTTTTGCCAGTCTTGGGGCTAAAATTCAGAGTCTGGGCATGTTCCTGAATTTCTTTTGGTCAAGGCTAGCACTCTTATCACTTAAGCCACAGTGGCTTTTTCTGTTTCTGTGATACTGAGGAATCGAACCCAGGGTTTCATGCGTGCTAAGTAAGCACTCTACCAGTAAGCCACATTTGCAGCCCAAGGCTCACTTCTGACAGGAACTATGAGAGTGGGATTTATTGGCTTACCCCTTTTGGTGCAGAAATCGCTGGCTTTTTCATATCTTTGCCAAGACTTAGGACCAGTCTGTGACTGGGCAATAAGTAATGGTGCATGAGGAATAGCCACGAGGTCCCAGAGGAGTAGGCTCACATATCCTACAGAGGGATAGAGAATATGGAGCCAGAACCTTTGACAACTCCTACAGCCTAGGAACTGTGGTCTCTCTGGAGGGAGTGGCTGGCTGCTAGGTGTCCCGATGGGACATCTCAGCCAGAACATAAGGCACCTGTTGCGCAGCCCAGGCAAAGCCGGTGGGGTTTCAGTTATTAAATGGCAGAGAAGGATGCTTTGTTCAAGCTGCTGGCTCAGACTTAGGACTCTCTGAGGACTTGCCCAGGTTGGAGGGATAGACATGGGCAACCTGCTGAATGCCCATCTTCCATACATCATCCATCCATACACAGAGACATGGAGGTATTTCCTCCTTTTTTTGGCGGTGGGGGGGAGGTGAGGCAGGTCCAGGGTTGTACTATGAGCCTAGGCCCTGTCCCTGAGCTCCTTTTGCTCAAGGATAGCACTCTGCCCTTCAGCCACAGCCCCACTCATGGTTTTTTTTCCCCTGTGATCTCTTAGAAAGAAGAGTGTTGTGGACTTTCCTGCCCCGGATGAATTCAAATTGGCATTCTCTACATCTCAGCCTCAGGAGGAGATAGGGTTATAGGCAGGAGCCACTGACACCTGGCTTTCTTTTCTTCTTGATGTTCTTTTTTTTAATCGTGACAATCTGAAATCTTCACGGTGTCATTCCAATGGTTTGCATTCAAAGTAATCTACCCATGCCTGGGATTCGAATGCTATGACTACCACCCACAAATGGAGGGAGATCCTGATGAACTAATTCCTGTTCATGTGAATGCTACTGGAATGTAATAAAAGTAATAATTAAATTTGCAGTTAATTCATGATTCTATTTTAGAATGCCACACAAAAATTATTGGATTTATATCTTCATTCTAGCACCATGGTATGATTAAGGATATTGACTAATTTTTAATTAATGCTTTTGTAAGTATTCAACCATGATACTTCATTAAGTGGAGTCATAATTTAGTAACTAATAATTGGTAATAACATATATATAAGTTAATAATATCCTCACATTCTCTCTTTGTATGTGTGTGTATATATATTCATATATATGCAGGTATATATGTATGTATATATAATATGTATATATATAATATTAATCTACACATCTATCTATTGGGCACTACTGTGGCTTGATTACAGGTCCTCAGAATTTCCTGGATGCTCAATTTGCCTGTGGATGTTGTGCTAAGCCTGTACCCCATTTATGGATTGGTCATTGTGGGTGAGTTGAAATCCCAGCATGGCCAAAAATTTATTTGTGTAGTAAGAAACCAATTTGACACATGTTTATCCTTCTCTGTGAAAGTCCTGGGTCTCAATAAGATGCATAATCCATATGCAAATATATTCTATGTGAAAGATATAATAAAGGAAATGTTATATGTATAATAATAATAAATAAATGAATAAGGGTAATAAATGTCATATGCAGTAGAACCTATATATGTAAATAGATCTCATATATATGAATATTATTTTTTCCAGTGCTGGGGCTTCAATTCAGGCCCTGGGAACTGCTCTGAATTTCTTTTTTCTTTTTTTTTTTTGCCAGTCATGGTGCCTTAACTCTGGGCCTTGTCATTGTCCCTCAGCTCTTCAGCTCAAGGTGAGCGTTCTACCACTTGAACTACAGTGCCACTTCTAGCTTTTTCTGCTTATGTGGTGCTGAGGAATTGGACCCAGGGCCTCATGCATGCAAGGCAAGCACTCTACCACTGAGCCACTTTCCCAGCCCCATGAATTTCTTGTCTTCAAGGACGGTGAGCATTCCCCTTCACACACAGTGTCACAGAGTTACCCAGACCCTGAGTTCAAATCCCAGGCCTGCTAGAAAAATGGTGCAATTTCCTAGCCAAGGTCTTATTGATATTATTACTTTTTTTTGGCCTAGCACAGGGCTTGAACTCAGGTCTTTGCATCTCTGCCACAGCTGATCATTGGATCCTACCACCCTACTTCAAATTTCGGAGCTGGCAAAAACAATAAATAAATACAATGGAAAAGGATAAAACTGAGAAGTTCAAGAAGGTGGTTTTACTTTTTTTTCCTTTGTATTGTGACCATCCTGGGTCTAAACGACAAACCCCAGAATGTGTACATGACGTTGCATTGCTAATGTTTCGTGGGCTATTAGGGAAGGCATAGCTGAAACCAGCAACTTAGGCCTGGAAGTCGAATCTTAGAACTGCCACTAATGAATGGTGGGAGGTTCTAAGAAACGCATTCTGATATACCTCCGTACAAATGGAATGTTATAAAAGTAACATTTAAATTAGTAATTAGTGTATGATTATATTCTAAAATTATACACAACAATTATTCTACATTGACTAATTTTCAATTAATACTTTATTATGTATTCAATCATGATACTTAAAAAAGGAAGGAATAATTTAATTGCCAAAAATTGGTAATAATATCATATATGCAGTTTCATAATATACAGATATCTCTTTTGTTTTATACATATACATCTATCTATCTATCTATCTATCTATCTCTATCTACAAACCTACACATTTATCTGTTTATACACTTGTCACTCCTGGGGCTCAGTCATAGAATGCTCACCGAGTATGTACAAAGCCCTGGGTTCCATTCCTCACTACCAGTTGCACAGAAAAATCCAGAAGCCATGCTGTTGCTCAAGCAGTCGTGTACTAAGTTTGAGCATAAAAGTTTAGGGACCGTGTCTATACACTTACTCAAGATGCAGAACTGGCACCAAAACAAAATGATAGAATGTTCTGACTGCAAAGATATAAAGTTAGGACTGCAAATACATCATCATAGAGCAAGCTAGGAGTCTGGTGCTGAGAGCTGCAATCTAACCTGATTTAGCCAGAGGTAAATTGCTTGCAACCTAGCTACACAGAACCAGATGCTTCTGGCTCGCTCAGCCCTGTCATCCAAGATACTGGGGGCTGAGATCAGACACTGGTGGTTTTAAAATCCAGCCCTGACAGGAAGTCTGCAAAACTCTGAGCTGTAGCTCAACGTGGTAGAACTCTAGCCTTAAGCAAAAGATCTTAGGACAGTACCCCCAAACTTTCAGTGGAATCCCCGTGGCTGACTCCCCGCCCCCCCCACAAAAACCCACCCCTCTAAATCATTAGATGTGAACTTTGTGTAATTTGGTGACACTGATGAAAGCACCCTAATTCTAATGACAGCATGTGGGATAAAGCTATGTCATGAGTCTTATATGAGGAATACTGTACTGGGTGCATTCTTGCATCTGGTCCTTGTAAGAGCTCCACAGATTATTGTGCAGATGAGAACCTTGAAGCTCAGATATTTCCCCATGTCAGGGCCAAAATGATGTATGTACTGAACTCTAGTGAGTTGTCACCTGCAGACAATTGTTTTGGTTTATTTTTCTCGGTCATGAACCTTGAACTCAGGGCCGAACTACTGACCCTTCACTGTTGGGCTCATGGCTAGCACCCTACCAAGGGGAGCCAAGGACACGGATACAAAAGTGTTACAGTCTAGGCATCTGTGTCTGATATCTGTCATCCTGCCTACTTTGACACATTTTTTTTCCTTCTCTGTAAAAATCCTGGGTCTCAGTATGAAGTATAATCCATATGCAAATATATCCATGTGATAAGATGCAATAAATGAAATAAATGTTATATATGTAATAATACTAAATAAAATAAATAATGAATAAATAAGGGTAATAAATGTCATATGGAGTAAGCCCATATATGTAAAAAGATCACATAAATGAATATTATTTTTTCCAGTGCTAGCGCTTAAATTCAGGCCTGGAAACTGGTCTGAAATTCTTGTCTTCAAAAACAGTGAGCTTCCCCTTCCCCACAGTGTCACAGAGTTACCCAGACCCTGAGTTCAAATCTCAGGCCTGCCAGAAAAATGGAGCAATTCCAAGTCACGGCCTTAGTTTATTTTGTCCAGGCCCTGGGCTTGAACTCATCTTGTGGCATTTCTGCCTCAGGTTCGATCACCCTAGGCTAGGATGCAGCCAATGGACCCACAGCCCATCCTGAGATCCTAGGACCCGAGTTCCAATCTCGGGACTGATTAAAAAAAAAAGGAGAAAGGCAGGTAATGTGGCTCAGTAGTAGAGTGCTTGCCTTGAATGCATAAGGCCCTGGGCTTGATTCCTCAGCACCACATATGCAGAAAAAAGCTGTAAGTCGTGCTATGGCTCAAGTGGTAGAACACTAGTCTTGAGTAAATAGTTGAGGAACAGTGTCCAGACCCACATTTCTGGCCCCACAACAAACAAAAAAAAAAGAAAGAAAGAGAGGGGGGAAAAAAAGAATAAGGCTAAAACTGGGAAGTTCCAGAAGGCGGTTTTACTTTGTTTTTTTTCCTTTGCATTGTGACCATCCTGGGTCTAAATGAAAGGGCCCAGAAAGAGTATGTGACCTTACACTGCTGAAGTTTGGTGGGCTATCAGGCAAGCCATAGCCCAAACCAGCAACGTATGCCCAGGGTTCAAATCCTGGGACCGCCACCTATGAATGGAGGGAGATCCTAAGAAACACATTCTGACTTACATCCATATGAATGGAATGTTGTAAAAGTAACAATTACATTAGTAGCTAATATATGATTATATTAAAATTGTAAAGAATAATCATAGTACATTGACTATTTTTCAATTAATACTTCATTATATTTACAAAAATGAGAATTAAAGGAAGGAATAATTTAATTATGGATTATTCGTAGTAATATAGTATATGTAATTTAATAATATACAGATATCTTTCTTATTTTATACATATATATATATATATATATATATATATGTGTGTGTGTGTGTGTGTGTGTGTATGTATATAAGCTATATATATATTTCTACACTTGTCACTCCTGGGGCTCAATGGTAGAGTGCTTACCTAGTATATATGAAGCCCTGGATTTGTTTCCACACTATCACATGCACAGAAAAAGCCGGAAGTGGTGCTGTCACTCAAGCACCAAAGAAAAGTTAGAATGTTCTAACTGCAAATATACAAGGCCAGGACTTTAAATACTTCATGACACAGAAAGCCGGGAATCTGAAGATGATTGCTGCCATCTATCTTGACAGCCAGAGGTTAACAGCTGCAAACCAACTCCATCGAACCAGACGTTGCTGGCTCATCTCTAGCTGCTCAGGGGATGAGATCTGACACAGGTGGGTTGAAAACACAGCCCTGTCAGGAAGTCTGTGAGACTCTGAGCTGTGACTCAAAGTGCTAGAACTCTAGCCTTGAGGAAAAGATCTTAGGACAGTACCCACAACCTATGAGTGCAACCCCTGAGTCTGATGACCCTTCCTCCCGCTTCCCCCCCCCCCCGCCCCACTAACCACCCATCGAAACTATTAGATGTGAACTTGTGTGGTTCCTGACATGTTTCTGAAGGAACAGTGATACTGATGAAAGCATCCTAATTCTACTGACAGGTTGTGGGATACAGCTATATGAAGAGTCCTTCCTGGGGTGCTAGGTCCTTCACGGGGTACTGTGTGATGAGTCCTTCACAGGGTGTATTCTTTCATCTAATCCTTGTTGGAACTCCACAAGTAAGGTGTTGTGCAGATGAGAAACTTGAGGCACAGATATTTCCCAAGGCAGGGCCAAATTTATGAATGTACTGAACTCTATTGACTTGTCTCCTGCAAACAATTGTTTTGGTTTAGTTTTCTCCATCATGAACCTTGAACTCAGAGCCTAGACTCTGATTTTCCTCCTATGCTCATGGCTAGTACTCTACCACGTGGAGCCAAGGACCCCCTTGCAGCAAAGTGTCACGGGTTAGGTGTCTTTAGCTGAGTTCTAACATCCTGCCTGCTCAGGAAGCTGAGGATCTGGGTTCAAAACTATCCCACACACAAAAGGTTCCATGACACTATCATCTCCTATTCACCACTTAGAAACTTGAAGTGGAAGCTGGGTGCCGGTGACTCATGCCTGTCATGCTAGCTACTTACTCAGCAGGCTGAGAGCTCAGGATCACGGTCCAAAGCCAGCATGAGCAGGAGATTCCTTGAAATGGTTATTGCCAATGAACCACCAGAAAACCTGAATGGGCTCTGTAGCTCAAGTGGTAGAGCTGTCCACTTGACCTGAAGAGCTGAGTGACAGCACCCAGGCCCAGACTTCAACTACTCCAACTTACAAGAAAAGTAAGAAAGAAACTTGAAGTACAGTGCTGGGAATGGGTCTTAGGGGTAGAGTGCTTTGCATGTATGAAACCCTGGCTTTGAATCCTCAGTGGCACATCACTAGAAAAAAAGCCTGAAGTGGCTCTGTGGCTCAAGTGGTAGAGTGCTATCCTTGTACAGGAGAAACTCAGGTACAGTGCACAGGTCCTGAGTTCAAGCTCCAGGACTGGTATATGCACACAAATTACCCCCCCCCCCCACACACACAGATATCAGAAGAGAAACTGTGACATCAAAGGGTAAAGCACTGGGAAATAAGCCCTTAGTGGAGACTTGAGCTGGTACAGCTTCTTTCCAGGCTTTGCCTTTGTTTTAGGGATTTTAGAAAAAAAAACAAAAAAACAAAAAACCTTTAAACAATGTTAACTAGACCTTGGCTCCAACCAGCCCTGTTCCTGGAAAGGAAAGAATGCCACTAGGTCCCCCTCCCCTTAACAACCTAACTCACCTTGATTGTTGAGTTAAAGACTGACCCATAGAACAGATATGTTGTTATCTGGCTCCAACTACCTGACACCACGTGCTTATGGTGGAAAACCCTGCCTTTCACACATGATTACAGTAAACTCTGCCTATCGGCCACCTGTGTGTGGTCTGGTATGACCATGCAATCCTTTTGTATGGTATGATTTCATTGGTCAACTGTGCATGACCAGGCTCAACCTCATGGATTTTGCCTTTGCAAACCAAAGAATGGGGCTGTTCAGGGTGGCAGTATCAGCTCCTGAGCCTGTGCTATGGCCCTGGCCAGTCAGTGTAGGAAACTTCTCAATAAGGTTGCTTCTTTTTTAACTACTTTGTTGCGGTGGGCTCTGTTACTCCAGACAACTAGGTGTGTTTGTCTCGCTGAGTAGGGGTCTTCCTACTACACAGTGAGCTTCTGTTCTGAGATCATGGTCAGTACTCAGGCCCTGTGTTCAACCTGGAAACCTAGCCACCCAAGGCCCAACTAAGAGAGGTCAAAGGTTTCCAAACCTGATGAGCTTCACCAGCCCTACATAACAGGGAACATTGTGATTTTGCAAATGTGCTTAGATGTAGCAAACTTACGAAAATCTAGGTAGGCACCGATGCCAATAATGAATCATTGCATTAGGTTCAGCTCCCTAGTTGTTGTCTGCCAGAAGAAATCTTGAATTAATTGTAGTAGTTTGTTTCAACACTGGAACATAGTCTAACAAAGACAGGATAAGTGCAGGGAACTTGACCTGCCCCAGGAAGTGGCACAAATGAAGGCTTTCTGTCAAAACAGAGCATTGGGGAGAGAGATATCTTGGGGTACAACGAGGTCTTTTTCTCCTGGTCTTCAGGGCCTGCGCACACTCATTATCACTAGTTCGCCTGGATAGAGTTGTTTGTTACTGAGCTGTACAGGAGTGAGGCCTTTTGTCTGCCTGTTCCAACCAAGAGGCAGACTTCCTCCAGCAACCTGGGGTGTGGAGAAACCCTCAGGCTACACTGGGAACAGGGAGGGGAGCCCTGGAACATGCACTGTCTTGAAAGCACCCTCTGTGCTATGAAATCATTCTATTCAAAGAAAATTTCCTAGCTAGGTGTCTTTCTTCATAGCGACTCTGGATGTTCACCTATAGAAATACATTCACACATACACAGATACATGGAGTTACTGGCTCTATTTTTTTTTTTTTTGGTACAGGTCCTGAGGCTTGAACTGTGAGCTTAGACATTGTCCCTGAGCTCCTTTTTCACAAGGAAGCACTTTATTGTGCCTTAAACCATGATACATCATTAAATGAAGGCATAATTTAATACCTAATAATTATTAGTAATATATTATATGTAATTTAATGATATATAGACATCTCACATTCTATAAATATATTTATATATTTACATATACACTGGAATATACATATACATCTCTCTCTCTTTCTCTCTCACTCTCTATGCATATCTATGAATTTGCAGCAATTTATGCATCTATCTATTTATATATTGGCCACTCCTGGAGGTTAAACTTAGGTCCTGGGAACTCCCTGGCAGTGAATTTGTTTGAGGCTGCTGTGCTTACATTGATCCCTTGATGAATTGGCATTCTAGGCCCTGAGTTCAAATCCCAGCAGTGCCAAAGACAATAGGTGGAGTAAGAAGCCAATGTTGACCCGTTCTGCTGTCTGTGAAAATATTGTTTCCTAGGTACAATATGTAATACCTATGCAAATACATATATATGATGTATATTATAAATATATATATAAATATTTTGCCATGCCTGGGTGTAGAATTCATGCCTGGGAAATGCTCTTGACTTTCTTTTATTCAAGGAGGGTGAGCGTCCACTTCACCCACAGCAAAATAGAGTTACCCAGGCCTTGATTTCAAATCCTAGGTATGGCAGATAAAATGTCCCAAATTCCAAGCCAGGACCTTAACTTTTTTTTGGGGGGCAGGCACGGGGCTTGAACTCAGGTCGTCAAAACTCTCCCTCAACCTTGATTACCCTAGGCTAGGATGCAGCTTTTACACCCACAGATGATCCAGGGATCCTAGGACCCAATTTCAACTCCCAGACCTGGCCAACAAACAAACACACCAAAATGGAAGAGGAAAAACCAGAAAGTTTTACACAACAGTTTTACCTTTGTTTTTTTTGCACAGTGACCATCCTGGGTCTCACTGACTTGGCTTGAAAATTGTACATGATTTTGCATGGCTGAGGCTTGTGGGCTGTAAGTGAAGCCTGAGGTTAACCCAGACACCTGGGCCCTGAGTTCAATCCTGGGACTGCCACATACACATGGCTGAAGGTCCTAGGAAACTGGTTCCTATCTCTAGGAACACTAATAGAATGTTTGAAATGTACTAATTGAATTACTAATTAACGTCTTTCTAATGTAAGATTGTATGCATTAAATATAGGTCATTCATTAATTTAATTCTTTATTAAGTCTTCTACTGTTATTAATTAATGGAGGAATAATTTTAGACCAAATAATTAGTAGTAATAGAATATGTAAAAGTAAGATATAGACATCACTCTTTATAGAGACTTATACACTAGAACCTACATAAATGTCTAGTTATACACTAGAATCTACATAAATGTGTAGTTATACACTAGAATCTACATAACTATAGAGTTATACACTAGAATCTACATAAATTTACATAAATATGTAAACACACACACACTGAATTTTACATATCTATGTGTTTATATATTGGCCACTTTTAGGGCCAAATTTGCCCGACAACTTCATTTGCATCAGACTGGTGCAAATTGATCCACTCCCCATTCAAGAAGTGGGCTTTCTAGGCCCCGAGTTCAAATCACAGAACTGCCAAAACCTTAAGTAATCCTGGTGGAAGAAGCCAAATGTCCCATTTGTTTTTCTTATTGGTGAAAGTCCTGCATCTCAGGAATGATGTATAGTACATTGGCAAATCTATGTCCTATGTAATAAGATGTAAAAAAGGTTATGTGTGTAATCAAACTCACTAAAATACATAAGAAATAAATAATACACAAAATAAAATGATTAACCACACTAACTGCAATATGCAGTAAACATGTGTATGTAAATATGAATCCTGTATTTAAAAAGCATACGAATATTGTTTTTGCAAGAGCTAGGACTTGAATTCAGGCCCTGGGAACAGGCCTGACTTTCTTGTCTACCAGCACGGTGAGCTTCCCCTTCTCCCACAGTGCTATAGATGTACCTAGGCTCTGAGTTCAAATCCCAGGACTGGCAGAAAAAATGGCATGAATTCTAAGCCAAGCAGCATGATAATTTTTAAAATATTTTGAATGTGTTTATTATTATTTTTATTTATTTTTATTTTGTCAAGCACAGAACTTGAACTCAGGGGATGGCAACTCTGCCTCAGCTTCAATCACTCCAGGCTGGGGTGCAGCCACTTGACCCACAGCCAAACCTGGGTTCCTGGGGTCCAAATGCTGACAGGAATAATAAATATATAAAACAACACAGAAACAAAGAAGAAAAACCTGCAATTTTCAGATGGCTGCCGGTTTTACATTTGTTTTCTTTGCAAGGTGACCTTCCTGGGTCTGAATGACATGGCTGAAACGTTTTGGAAACCTGGCATTGCTGAAGGCTGGAGGGCTACCAGGGAAGCCATAGGCCAACACGGCAATATAGGCCTTGGGTTCAAAGCCTGGTCCTGACCCCTACATATGGCGGGGGATCCTAATAGTCTTGTTCCTATTCATAGGAATACTGATGGAAGGTTATGAATGTCAAGGTTGAATAAGTTGTTCCTGAATGATACTATTATAAAATTAGAGTGATTTTAGGAGGCCGATGGATTTTAACGAATATTTTTGACACATTAAAAGAATACTATTAATTACGTGGTCGCAATAGCTTCGGGACAGTGGTTGATTTAATAATTCATCAAGGATGAAAACAATAGTATAAATTACATGGAGGCATTAAAAATACCCAAATATTGGTAGGAATGTAGCCTATTTAACTGAATAATGTATAGACATCTCTGGCACTCTATAAAGATCTATATTTATTTGTGTACTACCATCTGCATGTCAATCTGTTCTTATTCTGTCCACCCCTGGGGCTTGATCTAAGGTGCTGGAAACTGCTTCTCAGCTCAATATACCCCCGGCTGGCGTACTGACACTCACCCATTCATGAATTGGGCCTTGTAGGTTGTGAGTTTAGATGCCAGCACTCACAAAAATTGACTCATGGAGTAAGAAGCCCCAAATTAGGTGGGATGTGTGTACTGTTGTTTTGTTCTCTGTTTTTGGAGGATTTCTCTCTGCTTTCTTCCCCAACCCCCCTCTCTCTGCACTCAAATTGAGCTTGCTCTTTCTTGGCTTGATTGTTCATAGCTGTTTTTCTACCACTTCAGCCATACCTGTAGCCTGGCTTTTTGCCAGTTAATTGGAGATGTCGTCTCTCAGGCTTTTCTGCCTGGATTGGCTTTGAAACTTCATCTTCCAGTTCTCACCTCTTGAGTAGCTGGGATTACAGATGTGAGCCACTGGGGTGCCTAGGGATGAATTCGACTTTGATTTTTGTATTCTTTCTGTTTTTCTAAGCATGGGATCATCTACTATAGAATTTCTGTGAATATCTTGGGTCTGAAGTAAGATATATAATACATATGCTAATCTGTATAGTTCTCATAAGATGTAATCAATTTAATACATGTTATAAGTGTAATAATAGTCAATATAAATAAAGAATGAATAGTGCAAAAAATAAAATAAATACACAGGCAAATAATATGCGGTAAACATAAGTATGTAGAGATTAATCATTATTTCAAATGTGGATGAATATTACTTTAACAGGGCTGGGGATTGTATTCAGGCCTAGGGAACAGGCCTGAATTGCTTGTCTTCAAAGACGGTGAGTTTCCCTATCCTCCATAGTGCATTAGAGTTACCCAGACTCTGAGTTCAAATCCCAGGCCTGACAGGAATAAAAAAGGCACGAATGTCAAGCTGGGGAGCTTCATTAGTATTTTTACAATTTTTTTTTTCGTGGGCCTTGAGCTCTGGCCTTGGGCACTGTCCCTGCGCTCTTCAGCTGAAGGCAAGTGCACTACCGTTTGAGCCACAGCACCACTTCTGGTTTTCTAGTGCTTTATTGGAGATAAGAGTGTCATGCGCTTTACAGCCTGGGTTGGATTGAACCACAGTCCTCAGCCTCTTGAGTAGCTAGGGTTACAGTTGTGAGCCACCAGCGCCCGGCTATTTTTAATATTTTATTTTTTTTTAATTGATTGATTGCCAATCACGGGGCTTGAACTGAGGTTATGGCAACACTGCCTCAGCTTCCATCACCTAGGTTGGAAAGGTGCAGCCTCTGGACCCACAGCCGATCATGGGTTGGTATGTCTCGGGGGCTGACAGGAAAACAAAATGAAAACAGCACTGAGAAAAACGGCAATCTGTGGATGGTAGGCGGTTTCTTGGTTTTCCTTCCTTGCATGGTGACCATCCCGGGTCCAAATGACAGGGTTGCAACCTGTAGGTCACCTGGCACTACTGAAGGCTGGCAGGTTGTCAGCGAAGCCATAGGCCAACCTGAACACCTAGGTCCTTACTTTGAATCCCGGTCATGCCACTTACAAAGGGCTGGGGAGCCTAAGAAACTATTGCCTGTCCATAGGAGCACCAGAGGAATGTGAATAGTGTCATGGTTGGATGAGTAGTTCATCAATCAGTCTAGCAGAAAATTAGACCCAATAATCACAGGACACTGACTAATTTTAATTCATAGTTTATTATGCACTAAAAGAATACTATTGATTAAATGGAGTCCTCACTAAAGAGCTGAGAATCCATCGGAGCATAGTATGTGTCATTGAATCCTAAATAGACATTTCTGGCAGTATGTAACTATCTAAATTTATAGTTATTTGTATACCATCATCTGCGTAGAACATTTTTGCTATTTTGGCCAAACCTGAAACTTGTTCCCAGGTCTTGGGATCCACTTGGCACCTGCGTGGGCTAGAGGCTGCCGTGCTGACACTCACCCATTCATGAATTGGGCCGCCTAGTCCCTCAGTCAAGGTACCATCATTTCCAAAAGTTTCTTCCTGGTGTAAGATTCCATGTGTGACACCTGTGTTCCTTTTCTGTGCAAGTGTTGGGTGTCAGGTATGCTGTACATATTATGTCTACAAAGCTACATGCTATGGAATAGATTGGGACAAATGTAATAAATGTTATAAGTGTACTCACAGTCCATAAAATAAATGCTAAATCAATCAATCCATCAATAATAATAAAATATAATGAATCACTCCAACAAACACGATTTAAAATGAATATAAAGATATAACTCAAATATTTAAAATGTCTATAAATGTTATGTTTTTCAGTACTGGTGCTTGAATTCAGACCTAGGGAAGAGTTGAGAAGCTCAAGCATGATTCACATAGGAAATGATCTTAATTAAGACTGCATAAAGTGTGACAATAATAATTACATTCAGGAAATCGAAGCATTGGGAAAGATCCAAGAATCAGTAGTCACATGGAAGATAGGATTCCAAAACAGCTCGCCACATCTCCTAAACTATACAAACAGGCCTTTATTAGCATATGAATTTCAGTTTATGAATGGGTGAATATGGTGCTCCACCCCCACCCCAGGGCTAGATCTCAGGTCCTGGGTATGGTCTAGCTCCTTAGTGGTTCACAACCTGGTGTGCTCATGTGGACCCATTTGGCAGTTGGTTCTGCTAGGCCCTGAGTTCATGTTCCAGCACTGCCAAAAGGTTCATCCTGATGTGAGATGTCAAACCTTGTAGATGTTTTCCTATCCTGTGCAAGTCCTGGGTCACAGCTACGATCTAGAAAGCATAGGCAACTCTATACCCATGGGAAAAGGTTGTCATCCATGTGAGCACAGTATATGTCATCCTATAGTCAATAAAATACACA
Source organism: Dipodomys spectabilis (assembly GCF_019054845.1). Taxonomy (NCBI): domain Eukaryota; kingdom Metazoa; phylum Chordata; class Mammalia; order Rodentia; family Heteromyidae; genus Dipodomys; species Dipodomys spectabilis. The sequence continues at coordinate 3,855,433 of NW_024870916.1, read as the reverse complement.
ATACATAGATGAATTAGACACAAAATAAAAAGATTAACTACACTGAAAACAAGGTGCATACCACATCTATTGTAAATAGAGATCCTATGTTTAAAGGAGGTGGGCTTGTCCAGTACTGGGGCTTCAAATCAGGCCCAGTACCAGGTCTGAACTTGTAGTCTTCAAGGACAGTGAGCTTCACCTTCCCCCACAGTGTAACAGAGTTACCCAAACCTGAGTTCAAATCCAGCTCTCGCAGTAAAATGGCACAAATTCTGAGCTAGGTTTCTTCGTTCATAGTTTTTTCATTTTTTTTTACCACATCCGGGGTTTGAACTCAAGTCATGGCAACTCTACCTTAGCTCTGATCATCCTAGGCTGCAGCCTCTGGACCCACAGCCAGTCCTCGAACCCTCGGACTCTGGGGTTTGCTGGAAAAAAAAAAAACTTTCGAGGGGAAAAAAAGCAGAGGAAATTCCACCTGGCTCTTTTATGTTTATTTTCCTTTGCATGGTGACCATTCTGGGTCCGAGCATGGCAGCCTGCAGAGTGAAGGTGACCTCTCATGGCTGAAGGCCTGCTGATTTTCGGTGGAGCCACAGGCTAACCAGACAGTGAAGTCCCTGAGGACGAATCCCAGTCAGCCCTGTTATGACGAGGGAATGGCTGGAGATCCTGGGACACTCGTTTCCAAACCTAGGAAGAGTCGTGGAATGCAATCAATCTCATCCTTGAATGAGTAGTTCCTGCTTGATGTGAGTAGGAAATGATAGGTAAGACTCATGGGGTATCGATTATTTTTAATGAAGAGTTGATGAAACATGACCATAATCATCACAGTCATGAAATGGAAGCATTGGGGATGATCCAAGAATCGTTAGTCACAAGGTAGATTGGATTCCATCACTGTGGGGCTCAATCTCAGGTCCTGGGAATGGCCTAGCTTCTTAGCGGCTCAAAGGCTGGTGTGTTTACCTGGACCCATTTGCCTATTGAGCCTGCCAGTCCCCGAGGTTAGGCCCCAGCACTGCCAAAAGATGAATCCTGATGTGAGAAGCCAATCGTTGCACCTGTTTTTCTGTCCTGTGAAAGTCCTGGGTCTCAGCTAGGATGCAGTATGCTATATTGGCAACTCTATATTCATGGGAATCAGTTGCCATCCATATCAGCACAGTTATAGCTGTCATCATATGCAATAAAATACAAAATGCATCCATGACTAAGACACACAATAAAAAGAATAACTACACTGAATACATGATGCATTCCACATCTCTATGTAAAGAGAAATCTTATGTGTAAAGCAGGTGAGCATATGATTTTTGCCAGTGCTGGGGCTTTAGTTCAGGCCCTAGGACTAGGCCTGAATTTGTAGTCTTCAAGGATGGTGAGCTTCCCCTTTCCCCCACAGACTTGAGTTGGAATCTCAGAGGTGGCATAAAAATGGTGAGAATTCTGAGCCAGGGTGTGTTATTATTATTAATATTGTTATTGTTATTATTATTATTATTATTGCCAAGCATGGGATTTGAACTCAGTTCATAACAACTCTGCCTCAGCTTCGATCACCTTAGGCTGGCGGGCTCCCATGGGCCCGTAGCCAATCCTGAGATCCTAGGCTCTGAAGTATGCAGGAACAAATTACAGAAAAATGACAGAAAAAATGTCCCAGGATGGATTCTTTATACTTTCTTCTTTTGCACGGTGAACACCCTGGGTCTGAATTACACGGCTGCAAAGGGTACTTCACCTTGCATTGGTGAAGGCTAATGGGCTATCAAGACAGAAATAAGCTCATGCAGCAACATAGGCCTTGAGCTTGAATTTTGGTCCTGACACCTACCTGTGGGGGGAGATCCCAAGATACTTGTTCCTATGCAAGGAAATAACAATGAAATGTTAGCAAACTCATGATTGAATGAGAAGTTTCTGTGTGTATTGGTCTAGTCCAAAATTAGATGCAATGATCCTTAGACAATGATTCATCTTAATGAATAGTTTATTAAGCATGAAAAGAATACTATTCCTTCAATGGTGGCATAATAAAGACCTAAGAGTTAGTATGAACGTAGTTGAGGTCATTGAATCCTAGGTAGATGTCTCTGGCACTCTGTACAAATATATATTTATTGGTGTTCTACCACCTGTCTACCCATGTATGGCTATTTTGACCACACCTGTGGCTCAATCTCAGGGTCTGGAAATGCCCTGACAACTTCATTGGCTAGAGGTTGCCGTGTTGACACACCTATTCAGGGTCTGAATTGGGTCTGCCAGGCCCTGAGTTCAGATCCCAGCACTGCCAACAATTGAATCATGGAGTAAGAAGCTGAGTGTGATACCTGTTTTCCTTTTCTCTGAGAGTACTGGGTGTCAGACATGATGGAGAACACATCTACAAATCTAGATACTATGTGATGGGTTGTCATCAATATCATAAATGGAATATGTATCATCACAATCAATAAATAATCTCATATCTAAAATATACTTGGAACTCAAAAAATTAAGTCCCCCACCAACAAATCCTCAAAGAAACAACTGCCCAATAAATAAGTGGGCTAAAGACTTAAAGAGAAATTTCTCTGAAGAGGAAAGAATCATGGCCAGTACACACATGAAGAAATGCTCAACCTCCCTAGCCATAAAAGAAATGCAAATCCAAACAACATTGAGATACCACCTCACCACAGTTAGAATGGCTGTAATCAAGAACTCTAATAACAACAGGTGCTGGAGGGGATGTGGACAGAAGGGAACCTTACTGCATTGTTGGTGGGAGTGTAAACTTGTTCAACCACTTTGGAAAGTAGTATGGAGGTTCCTCAAAAGACTCCACATAGAACTCCCCTATAACCAAGCAATCCCACTTTTGGGCATTTACCCAAATGTTTACAAACAAGACCACACTAAAGGTACCAACACAACTATGTTTATTGCAGCACTATTTACTATAGCTAAGATATGGAACCAACCCAGATGCCCCTCAGTAAATGAATGGATCAACAAAATGTGGTATATATCCACAATAGAATTCTATGCCTCCATCAGAAAGAATGACATTGTCCCATTTATTAGGAAATGGAAAGACTTGGAAAAAATTATATTAAGTGAAGTAAGCCAGGTCCAAAGAAATATAGGTCCCATTGTTTCCCTTATTTGCAATATCTAGTATATGTCTGAATCAAGCACAAAAGCTCAGGTAAGTTGATGATAGGGAAATGAACCCTAAGATATGTACTCAAATGTTTTCTTTTTCTTTCCTGAGATTGTTTCTAACACATGTATAAGATTATTTCTTTGTTGCTTTGTATGTCCCTTCCCCACAGTATAACCCCTGCTTTCACTGTATTTGATGTAGGTATAATTTCTGGAGGGGAAGGGGAAAAAGAAATCGTTTAAATAGGGAAACAGGAGGCCCCATTGCAACAATGAGATGTACAAGTCGTTATGTCAAAAACGAACTTTACAACTTTGGTGGGGCAGGGGTGGGGGGGCGGAGAGGGGAGGATTGGGGGGGGGCCTGAGAGGAGCATGGGAAGGGATGGGAAGGGGAAACAAAGGAGGAGGCAACAATGCTTGATAAGAAATGTACTCATTATCTTGACCATGTAATTGTAACCCCTCTGTACAGTATTTTCAAAATAATAAAATGGAAAATAAAGGAATAAAACAAAAATACAATAAATAACCACAACAAACAGGATATGGACTGACCATCTATCCGTAAGTACAAATCCTACCTTTACAATGTATATAAATAGAATGTTTCCTGGGTGGGTACTTGAATTCAGGCCTAGGGACCAGGTCTTACTTTCTTGTCTTCAAGCATGGTGAGCTTCCCCTTCATCCACAGTGCTTCACAGTTACCCAGGCCTTAACTTCAAATTCAAAGCTAGGAGAAATGGTGTAAATTGCAAGCCAGAGAGCTATTTTTTTTTTTTTTTGCTTTTTTTGCTATACACTGTCTCGAACTCAAGTCATGGCAAACGTGCCTCAGCTTTCATCACCATAGGCTGGGGTGCAGCCGCTGGAAACACAGCCTATCCTGAGATCCTAGAACTTCAGGCCTTGTGCCGGGAGAGGGGGGTGGGGGAATCACAGAAAAAAAGTGGTGGGATGGCGTTTTTACATTTTCTTCTTTTGCACCGTGGCCATCTCGGTCTGAGTGATCCACCTCCAAAGGATACTTCACCTTGCATTGCTTAAGGCTTGCAGGCTACTGGGGAAGCCATAATCCCGAACAATGATTAGCCAGGCACCAGTGGCTTTTACCAGTCCTTCTTGATACTTAAAAGGCTGTGATAGGAGGATTATGGTCAAAGTCACGATAGGCAAGAAAGTCCTTGAGACGACTGTCCAACCTCAATGCCATCAAAGCCAGAAGTAGAGCTGTTTGGCTCCAGTGGTAGAGGGCTAATCTTGAGCAAGAACAGCTCATGGACTGTGCCCAAATCCTGAGTTCAAGTTTCAGGACTGGCAACAAACAGACATACACAACAATCGGTGCAGCCATCTGGCTAAAGCAGGTCTCCCTCTTGTCCCCAACTGGATTGGACAGACTTTCCTGGTAAAGGGGCTGCTGTCATCTTGACTCTGTCCATTCTGTCTCCATCACAGGATTCCAGGCACACCCCCATTCTTTCATGGTTCTTTTTGACCAATGGGATACAAGAATAGTGGCCGCGCCCACATTCCATGCTTCCCAGTAGCACCTGGATTCCTTCTGTTGGTTGACACCACTACCAGCAGTTGAGGAAGGTAGAGGTGGCTGAGTGGTGAGCAAGAGACTCCAGGTGACTTTGAGGTAGAGTAGGAAATGATGTCCTAGTCGGCAAGTGGGAGAATAGAGGATTTCCTAGAGCCTGGAAGCGTGGCCAGCCTAACTTTCCCATCCCATTGCTCAGATGTCTGAAACAATAAGAATCAATGAGAGAACTCTGGGCAAAAAACTGCCACAAGAACACCAGCAGTATCCTCCCGACAGACCTGAAACATTCAAGAAAACAAAGAACAGGGAAAAGGGAGGGATCCCCAAGACAAACACTACTGGAGAGCCAGATTGAATGGAGAGTCCGGCCAAAGGTGATGCCAACCATGGGCCTCCCCTGCCTTTGAACACAGTCACAGCCACTAGGGTCCAGAGTGTCAAGGGTCCCAATACCACCAAGGATCCACAGAGGTTCTACCCACATGTGGTACCCACCCTGGACCACAGAAAAGAAGAAACCAGTTACTATTTGCCAAGATCCAACCACTGAAGCAGGGAAAGACAGACCCACAGGGTCAATGGGAGTAAGAGAGGGAGAAGATAGCCCAGATACATGCAGAGCCAAAAATGGAGCTAGAGATCCACAAGGCACCCATATAGTGGTTGGTTTCAGCAGAAAGCGATTTACAATGTGCACTGGCCCAAGTGCAGCAGGCCACTGATGACAGAGAAAGGGATCACCAAGCTTTTAAGAGCTGCCTGCAAGCTACAGAGTGGCGCATGGCAGAGCTGGAGATAGTGGTTTCTGTGGTCACTGCTGGAAAGGAGGAGACCAAAATGTTCTTCAAACAGCTGAATGATGTAACCCTTCAGCTCAAGGACAAGACCAGTAACTTTGATGACCTGGAGTAAATGAACACAGAGTTGCAGGAGATGGTGGAAGTGCTGTGGATACAGAGGAGCAACATGAAGAAGAGAATATGCAAGCTCCAACAAGTGCTGGAGGGGCGTGAGGTAGTGAAGAGACTACTGGACAATCTGAGGTGGCTGGTGACCACAGCGAATCTGTAGAATGACACCTTCATGGAGGACCTGAGCATTGAGAGGTCCACACAGAAGAAGGAGGCATGGTGGCTGACTCAATGGGTGAACCATCTGACAGAGGAGAAGGAATGAGGGGCAAGGCATGTGTTGGACCTAGGGAATGAGCTGTGAGAACTGAGAAGGAAGCTGGTAAAGCCACGCCCACCACGGGACCATCTCAGGCCAAGCGGCAGCTGCAAGGACTCGTCTACAGCAAGCAGATGGAGTTGAAAAACCTGGAGGAACAACTTCACATCCAGGTCCAGGAAAACCAGTCTCCGTCTTCAGAACATGGAGCAGCAGGAGCAACTGCAGAGACTGGAGGAGAAAGCCTAGGATCGGTAGGAGATCCCTGAGACCCCACGATGAGCATGTGTGTGGAATGAACAACCGGAGGAAAAGCTGGCCCTGCTGTGGGACGCTCCCCACAGCATGAGCAGTGAGAAGGAGGAGTTCACCAGCATCCTGGACTCACAGCAGCAGATGAAGAAATATCTGCGGGAACAGTTGGACTGCTCAGAGGAGAAGATAGAGAAATGGATAGTGGTGGCTGAGAAATAGAGCCAAGCATCTCAGGACCAGCAGGAGCAGTCCCTGGGCCAGTGCAGGAGTTCAGAGCCTCCTGTGAATGGCACATTGTCTCCAATGAACGACTGTGCTATGAGAAGGAGGCCCTGCAGCAGCACTTAGAGAGGCAGACCCAGCTGCTGGAGCAGCTGAAGCAAGTGAAGAGCTCAACAAACTTGAGGGACCAGGTGGTGTCCCCAAAGTGGCCTGGAAGCCACCAGATCACAGGAGGAGTGTCTGCAGACAGCTGAGCTTCCTGGCTTTCCCTGGGGAAGGGGAAGACATGAACCCTTGAGAAGCAAAATGTAAGGATGTGACTCCCCCGCACCCCAGCCGATGTGACCATCACAGAGGGTGGAGATATCTCCCAGACCAAGAGTGACATGGCTCTGAGAGTGTTCTTGGAGGATGAGATTCACAGGGGGGAAACTCCTGCCGCGAGAATGGCGGGCCAGCTTCAGGCACCCTCTTGCCGACCCAGCAGTTCAGTGCCAGACTGAGCTGGAGCCACAGGCCCTCTGCCCCATGAGCTTCCACCACAACATGCGTGAGGATGGGAAGCAGGACAGATGGGCATCTGAGAAGAAAATTTGCTTCATCCATGACCTGCCTGATGAGGTGGACTTCCAGAGTCCAGCAGGTGAGCTCCACCATTGATGCAGCCAGCTGTTGGCACACATCCGAACTATCGAGGAGTCCCTCATGGTGTGTAGAGAGCAGTTGTTGGTCCTGAATGAGCTGTGTTGGGAGAAAGCCCAGTGCATGCACTGGCTGTCCCAGGAGAAGGTGGAGAAGAGGATAGTGCTGCGGGAGCTGCTGTCACTCCTAGCAAGGGAAGCACAGACAGCAGTCTCCAGATGCCAGCACAGGCTGAGACCCCCACCACCAACACTGCTTCAGACGCCTCAGGGCCTGTGGTGGATGAAATTAGGGAGGACCAGAAAGGTTTTGAAGAATTGCAACTTGAAGACAGCATGGAAACTGCCAGAAGAGAGGTCAGGGTTCCCGATCCCATAGTGGACTCCCCCAAGGAGCACGTCCTGCCCCAGATGCCCCACTTCCAGATCCGCCCACAGCTCCCAGGCTCAGGGAAGAGTGCTCCCTCACTTTCTCCTGTAGACTGATGTGGATGATGACTCTGTATGTGACATACTGACTCTCAAAAGCCTTGGCAGCCACCAGAAGTAGGTGGCCAGGTGGCTTTCTCTCAGGCCTCCATCAGCCAGGTGACAGGAAGGTTAAACTGGGGGTCAGGTAGGTCAGACCCTTCAGGGAGTTGGCCCAAACTCAAGGGATAGCTAATGGCCCATTGCTGGCCAGGAAAGAGGTCCATGTTATGCTTATCACAAAGAATAAATTGTTTTCAAAGCAAAATAAAAAGCCTCCAACAAAGATTTCTTCTTTCAATCCTGGGGTTTGAACTCAGGGCCTGGCCATTGTCCTGAGCTCTTTTTGATCAAGACTGGCACTCTACCAGTTGAGCCCCACCTCCCTTTCCAGCTTTTTCTGTGTGGAATAGAACCCAGGGCTTCAGGCATGTTAGGTAACCACTCTACCACTGAGCCACATTCTCAGCTAGGATGATTCTCCCCCCTCCCAAACCCATATGACCATTCCTCAGATAAATAGGAAATAGGTGGTGGTGTATGCATCAAACACCTAGGCCAGCAGCCACCAGGCTTAGTGGGGAAAAGATTGTAGTGTAGAAATCTCTGATTTTGCATGCACGTGGTGTGTGTGTGTGCATGTGTGCGTGCATGTGTGTGTGTGTGTGTGTGTGTGTGTGTGTGTGTGTGTGTGTGTGTGTGTGTATGTGTGTGTGGACTCAGGGCCTAGGCTCTATCCCTGAGTTTTCTTTCTCAAGGCTAGTGCTTTGCAACTTGAGCCACAGCCCCACTTGTTTTTGGATGGTTAATTGTAGGTAAGAGTCTCAAGGACTTTCCTCTCCAGGGTGGCTTTGAATCATAATGGGGGCCCCAGGGAAGCAAGAGTAAACACAACTCCCAAGTACTATCCCTATGGTGGGCTACCCCTGCCCCCTGGTGGCTACACGCGGGACATGCGGCCCCATGCCATTATCCTCTAGAGTTCAATTTGGGGAAGTGACCAGAGCCAAGCTGACTTTTGCTCACCCTGATTGCTGATGCCAGAGCAGGTCTGTTCAACACGAGGCCAGGAGAGCTCCAGGAAGCCCAGCTTTCCAGGGACACAAGGAAGGGAGAGGTCAGCTCCAGGTTGACTAAGAGCCTTTGCCCACGGATACCCCAACTTGTCCTTACTTATCACCATAAGACCTGTGAAAGAAAAACCCAAAAAAACGAAATTGGATCTGTGCCTCCATGTGGTAGAGCTCTAGCATTGAACCAAAGAGCTCAGAGACAGGGCCCCCAACCTTTCAATTCAAGACCCCCAGCTGACCTTCCCCCATAAAACACAGCTTGTCTAAATGTGAACTAGTAGGATTTGTGCAGTGTTTCTGAAGAATGGTGATACTGAAGAAAGCACCCTAATTCTAATGACAGCTGAACTTATGACTTACAGCTATGTGCTGAGTCCTTCCCAGGGCGCTATTTGCTGGGTCCTTCCCTCATGGTGGTTTTGTGCTGAGTCCTCAAAAAGGTGCTGTTTGGTAAGTCATCCCAAAGGGTGCTATGTGCTGAGTCCCTGAGAAGAGTGGGCCGTCCTGGGTTTTTCAAAGGGTGCTGTATGCTGAGTCCATTACACAACATACTGTATGCTGAATCCTTCAAAATGTGTGGTGTGCTAATGCATCCCAAAGGGTCCTGCTATGTGCTGAGCCCTTGCGAAGAGAGGGATGAGGTATTTTTTGAGTGCCATGTGCCGAGTCCTTTACACAGGGTGCTCTGTACTTCCTTCAAATGGTGCTGTGTGCTGAGTGCTTCCACAGTGAGGTATGTGCTGAGTCCTTCAAAATTGTTCTGTGTGCTGAGTTTTTTGAAGGATGCTGTGCACTGGGTGTTTTACACAGTGTGCTTCAGCACAGGGTGTGATGAGTCCCTGGGAAAGAGTGCTATGTGCTGAGTTTTTCAAAGCATGCCATGCACTGAGTCCTTTAAACTGGGAGCTATGGACTCCCTCCTTCAAAGGGTACTGTGTGCTGAGTACTTTACCCAGCACACTACATGCTGAGTTAAAGGGAGCTGTGTGCTGAGTCATTTACACAGGGTGCTTTGTGCTGATTTTTGAAGAGTGTTGTGTGCTGAGTCATTCCAAAGGGTGCTATGTTCTGAGTCCTTGAGAGATGGTTATCCCCAACACACACACAAAAACACAAATATACATACACACACGAGTGTCACCATGCACCTGCTTGGTGTGTGGAGTGGAGGGGGATGGAAGATAGTCTCCTCCAGCTGTGGGGCTAAGAGGAGATTCGATCACCTGGGCCAGTACTGGGGGTGGGGTGTAGTGCTGAGCTGAGGTAAGGCTGCAATTGCCATGGTCTAGAAGCCTCAGGGCCCAGTCAGGGCTGCAATTGTGGCCAGGGGTGGGGGCGGGGCCCAGGGGAGGAGGGATTGGGGCCCAGGAGCACACTATAGTGGCAGGAATGGCCCAGAGCCCAAGGGGGCAGGGTTGTGTATGCAGCAGGGGCGGGGTAGCCCAGGGGAGGAATGTGGGGCCGAGAGAGAGCTGGGAGAAGAGCGAGCATGAGCACTAGCACGAGCACTAGCACCCATGGAAACGGCTTCAGTGGCTGGAGGCTGCTCCAATCATAGTGTGGGTCCTGGCCGGGAGTGTAGAGCATGCAGAGCCTGCGTGGCAGGCACATCGCCACACGCAGCCCTTCGGAGGCGCCCAGCCATGGTGGCCCTGAGTCTGAGGTCCTGGTGCTGGGAGCACGGCAGAAGCAGTGGCTACTGAGGTGGCCACGTCCAAAGGTTAGGAGTCCGCTGAGGCTGCGGTGGTGGTGGCTAAGGAGGAGCAGAGGCTGTGCGCAGCTCCACCACGCGCTCACGCTGCTTTTCAAACATGGCGCTGCTGGCTCTGACCCGCAGAGCCACTAGCAGTCACCTGGCAGAGCTGTTGCGCACCTGGCCTGCTTGTGTCCCTGACTTGGTTCCCGCCCTTGGTCCTCAGACTCCCGGCGCGCACCCGGAGTTGCAGCCTACAGCTTCTCCCAGCAGTTCACGTGAGTTGCCGACCTGCGCTCCCGCACTCCATGACCCCCCCCCTGAACCCCGTCCCCCAGTCTACCCTTCTTCCCCACCCTCGTGAACCCGGACCCTTGCCTCTTGCCTCCCCCTTCCTTCCTGCCTGCGCCTCCCCCCGTGCCCCACAGTCTGTCCTGGCTCTTTGACAAATGCACCCCAAGGGTGAGGGGTGGAGGTGGGTGTCCACCCGGGGATCCCACCCTCATCCCTAGTGGCCAGTGTTCCAGGAAAAGGGGAGCTGCAGGGATGAGGAAGTGGGGGCACCACAGAGCCCCTGGTCTGGAGCAGTGGGAGCCACACAGCTGTGCATCTGCACCCTTCCTCTCCCTGGTGGGAACCTGGTGGCTTTAGTCAGAGGTGGGGAGCTGCACCTCCTCACCTGCCTTCTTGGTTCTTTTCCCTTTTGCTGGGCAGGGGGAGTTGGATGCAGAAGATAGACCCCCTTGCTGTGTGAGCCCTTGTCTTCTGTGCTCAGTCACCCTTTCACCTGAGGACATTCCCAGAAGAGCCCACTAGAGAGGTGAGGGCACTGGGGTCAGATAGAAGGTGGGTATTTGGGAGAAAAACACACCCCGTCTGATAGACATACAACCGGCCTGTACCCCCAACCCCAGCTGTCAACAGTTCTGACTGTGTGATCACATTTCCCAGTTCTGCCAGCTTATGCTAGTGCTCTCAGTCCATCTGGTCTCCTTGTCCTCCCCAAGAATCTGCCAAGTCACCCAGAAGTATGTAGGCTGGAAGTAGGGAGTCCCTCCATGTATATAGCCTTTAGGACCTCATCAAAGTCCCCAACAACGCACCCACCCCAGGTCAGACACCTCTTTGGAGGCACCATGACTCCCTGCTTTGTTTTCTGTCCAAGCTCTGCGGAGCCACTTGTCTCAGGACTCCTTCACCCAGAGTACTAGCCTAGGGTTTTGGTGAATGGGGAGTCAAGGCTGGTTGTTCCCAAGGGGAAGGGTCTGGCCCTGGAGAAAGGGGGAGGCAGGGTGGTTCTGCATTATTACAGCATTGTTCCTCTTGGGCGGTTGCCCCTGGTTCTGACAAGGGAACCCCAGTGCTTGAGCTGGTACATTGCCTAGATGAGAAACCAACAAATTCAGGAGAGGCACTGCTTTGAGTCTGCGTGTTTAGGTGTGTATGAGAGAGAGAGAGAGAGAGAGATCATCTTTCTCATTGTACAGTCAGCATGTCTAAAAAGAGTACAAGCATTTTTTTTGGGGGGGGGTCCGGTTGTGGGGTCTGAACTCTGGGCCTGTGCACTGTCCCTCAGCTCTTCAGCTCAAGGCTAACACTCTAGCACTTGAGCCACAGCGCCACTTCTGACTTTTTTCTTTTTGCTTATGTGGTGCTGAGGAAGCGAACCCAGGGACTCGTGCATGCAAGGAAAGCACTCAACCACTGAGCCACCTTCCTAGCATGAGCAAAGGCATTTTATTTGTGTGCATGTGTGTATTTGTTGTTCTTTTTTCATTAATGCCCAGTACGAGCCCAGCCACAATTTTTGTTTTCTCTTTCACAGTGTCATGGCTCCTTTAGAGAAGGTTTCATTAGATCTTCCTTCCCTCCACTTTCTTCCCCTTTCCTGCAGCCCACAGTAACTGCTGGGCCTGCCTGGTTCTCTCCTAGGAAGCCTGTGTGCACCTCAGACCAGCGTGGATACCTGCCCTTCTGTCTTTAGCCAGAAGGCTCATGAGGCTACTGTGATCACAGCTGCATTCTTCCAGCCAAACAGTCTGCTCTCATGTGTATAGTTGGAGCTAATTAAAAGTTGGGAATGTGTCTGCCAAACATAATTAGGGAACGACATAGGGGGTGTAGGGCAGGGGCTGTGAAGCTAGGAGGGTCTGGGAAGTGATGAACGGTGTGACATGGCAGATGGTTCACCATGACCAAGGATGAGAGGGGAATCTTACCCAGGCCATTGATGGTGTCCGTGGGCATCTTAGCAGGGGGCTCCAGGCCCCCAATGTTGCCATGGATTTCCTCCCAGGGCAGTGCACTGGTGGGCAGTCCTCCCTGGAGTCCTGCAGACTCCAATCTGTGTCCCTCCTGAGCTGTTTCCAGCTGGGCAATGGTAAGCAAGTGTGTTCCCCCTGCTGGAGCTTGCTTGGGATCAGGACATGGCAGTTAGCTAAGGCTCTCTGAATGCCATTTTCTGTAACCTGCTGTAGGCTGTCTGGAAGGAAAAAGGGACTACTGATTTTGGAACCATTTAGTTTGATTGGGACAAGTGAAATGCCACCTTTTCCAGGGTTTTTTCTTGAAGCTGGCAATTTCTACTTAAGCCTGGGATTCTATGTCAAATTAGATGGACCATTTCCGCCACCAAACAATGACTTTCAAAGCGGCACAGGCAGAGTTCCCAAGACAGAAGATTTCCTGCTATGAACGTCGTGCCTTCACTGCCTTTCTCCGGCAGCTGCTGATTCTCCTCTAGCTCTCTCTAGGGTGACCACCACAGTTGAGGATGTTTTGGGGAGCAGAGATTGTGACCCCGTAATCTGCAGCCTGTCAGCTGTGAGCAGAGACAATTCCCAGCACCTGCACTGGAATCTGGGAGATTCAGAGACCTGGGATGCCTCAAGTATCCTTTCTCTGCAACATGAAACTTGAGGGCCGGATATAATCGACCATCTTGTCTGCACCAGGGAGTGGAGAGGAGGCCCCTTGAGCCTGGCGTTCACCTCAAAGCAACCTAGTTCACACCTGAGTGGGGAATGGAGTGCCACAGAACTGGTCAGTGGCTGGACAGAGATCTTCGAGAAGATAGGCATCCCAGAGGCCCCGGAATCCAGTGAAGACATCATGGCTCACTTCTGTGGAACCAAAACAGTTAAGTGCGGTGGTACCAGGAGGGTGGGAAGAGGGAGGAGGGACTACAGTTGGAGAGCTACATCAGGCTTTGCACCCACCCAGGATGCTTACCTGAATTAGATGGGACTTTTCTGTAGTATTGTCATAGACAGATGCTCTTTTATTTATCCAAAAAACCATTGAAGTGTGTGCCAAGCCCGGGGGGAGGGGGAGTCATGCACGATGAAAGGTTCCCGTGCTGGTTCCACAGCACATGAAGAAATCTTGGTTTGAGCTGGTACCATTGCTTCACTCTTGTCATCCTAGCTACTTAGGAGGCTGAGATGGGAGGATTGAAGCTTAAGGCCCATGCAGGAAAGCCTTTAAGACTCTTATCTACAACTAACTACCAAAAAGAAAATGCCAGAAGTGGATGAGTGGCTCAAGCCATAGACTGTTGGCCTTGAGTAAAAAGGCTCAGGGACAGCACCCAGTCTCTGATTTTAAGGCCCAGGAGTGACACAAAGAGAGGAAAGAGAAAGAGAGGAGGGAAGGATAGAGGGAGAAAAGGAGGAAAGGAAGGAAGAAGAGATCATGCAGGCCTTGGTTTGGAGTTCCTGGATCAAGGGAGCCAACCATTCACAATCCCTGTGGGGACAGTTTCAGAGCCTAAAGCCAGTATGTAGGAGCAAGCCACTGTCCCCTCGGCAACTTCATGACATCCAGGATCTGAGTGGTTTGCTTACTGCAGTGGGAAACAGCCTGGGGTAGACCGTAGGGTTCAGGGTGTGTCACCGAGTTTCAATCTCCCCTAACTCACCGAGTTTATTTTCTGGTCAGATAAGAAGAAAGTGTCCAAAGGCTAAGGAGGATAGGGAGAGGGAGTGTCCAGAGGCGGATGCCTGGGGATAAGCAGGAAGATGAAGAGGGAGGATGATCCCAGATCAGGTGTGTCAGGCCATTGAAGCCATGACCTCACCTGACAACCTAGACCATCAGTGATAGAGCCTTCAACCCAGCCACATGCCTATTAAAAGTCCTGGCACTCTGGGTTCACCCTTGACAACCTGGCTGTCGTCCACTGCAGGATGCCTGTACAGTACATCCTTAGGTACTGGGAATTTTGCTGGCTCAATCTGAAGATGACACCCCCAGTGTTCATTCCTCAACCAGAGACAGAGGAAACCAGGCCACTGGCACAGGACAGCCAGGGAAAGAGGGGAAGAGTCAGACTCATGTTGCTCTGAGACTTACTCTAGGGGACTTTAGGGTCCCGTGACTGCCATTCTCAGAGGTAGAGGTGGGTCTCCTTGCTGGCTCAGCCTTTAGTCTAGATGGCAGATGTGGGAGGGGCTGACTGAAGGTCGAGGATAGTGGAAAAACTGGAGGCACTCTGCTGGGAGTAGGGTTGTTTCTTTGAGGATACTCACAACCTAGGAACATTCCTGAGATGGATCAGCCCTTTTCTCCTCCCTGAGAGAGAGGGACCTAGAGCCCTCCAGTCTGCATCCCTTGGCTGAGAAATTCATTCATTCTCATATCCTTTGGTTGGATAATTTGATCTCACCTGACTGCCCAGTGTCAAGGCAGGACAGTGAGAGATCTTGAGTCCTTGATGAGGTCACGGGATCCTCAGTATGAGATTGTACTTGATTGTCTTGACTTGGTGCATGGTCAGTCCCATCTAAGACTGCCATGACCTAGGATAAAGAATCTAGAGAATCAGAGAAGGATGGGGTCTATTCTGTGAGTCTTGAGTATTATGTGTGAGCTTTGAGCTCCCGTGTGCTCACCTGCTTCCCTTTGTTGGGTGGGTTTATGCTAGAATAAGTTTAAAACTAGGGCCCGTGTCTCATCCCTTGTTTTATGCTCAAAGCTAGCACTCTACCATTTGAGCCACAGGTCCACTTGCAAGGTTTTTGGGTGTTTAATTGGAGATAAGAGTTCTGAATGACTATGCTGCCAAGGGTTGCATCCAACTGCAGTCCTCAGATCTCAGTCTCCGGAGGATATAGGATGACAGACATAGAAAAGCATCTTTGGCCGGGTGCCAGTGGCTCATGGCTGTCATCCTAAGTACTCAGGAGCTGAATCTTAGGATCACGGGTGACAGCCAGCTTGGGCAGGAAAGACCCTCAGACTCTTCTCTCCAATAAAGCACTAGATAACCGGAAGTTGTGCTGTGGCTCAAGTAGTACAGTGCTGGACTTGAGCTGAAGAGCTCAGGGATAGCCCCCAGGCCCAGAGTTCAAGACCCACAACCAACCAAAAGAAAGAAAGTAAAACATCTTTGCTTGCAAAGGACGGTGGAGGTGTGTTTGTGTGTATGTGTGTGTGTGTGTGAGGGGAGGGGGCTGGTAGACCTTTAGTGCCCAGCTCAGTCACCGTATTAGACGGATTGTCCCAAACTCTTAGTTCCCGGCAGACGATTCTTGACCACAGGTGAAGCTCTGGGTTGGATGTCAACCATTGGACCTCAGTCTCCTCATGGGACAGTTGTGAGTAAATAAGAGACTAATACAGAGGGATCTCTGGAGCAGGGCCAGGAACAGAGGGAGCAGGTGTCACATATGGTTCTCAATAATTCTGTGAGCATATGACAGGAAGTTGCGGGGAAAGGGCTCAGATGGGGTCTGTTATTAATCATGCAACACGTGTGGGATTATGAAAGAAAACATGGCTGTGTTTCATCATTACCCTATCCCCATGAAGAAGGGATCCTTCACTCTATTTATTTTTCCAGCTGGGGAAAATGAGTCATGGAGAAGCCAGGTGACCTACTCATGACCTCCAGCTGACAGGAATCTTGGCCTGATTTCTCTGCCATGCTTCCTAGGACAGTGGGTGTTATTCCATCCACTTCTTGTGGTGGGAAGTCCACTTCTTGTCATTTGTGGGGCTTGAATTCTGGATCTGGATGGTGTCCCTGAGCTCCTCAGATCAAGTCTAGCGGTCTACACATGAGTCACAAAATCACTTCCCGTTTTCTGTTAGTTCTTTGAGAATAAGATTCTCACAGGCATTCCTCTGGAGCCAGCTATGAACCAAGATCTTCACATCTCAGACTCCTGTGTAGTTAGGACTATAGGTCTGAGCCATCGGCATCTGGCTTAAGTGTAATTCTGGCCCTCTCTCTCTCTCTCTCTCTCTCTCAGGAATTGGTAGAATGAGTGTTGGAGGAGGTGGCCCAGCATCCCCATGTGGCTGGAACCCAAGGGGGCCCTCTCATTCTGGAGGTGGGCTGTGGGTCAGGAGCTGGTTTGCTCAGCCTGTTGAAGCAGCTTCATGAGGTAAGCCCCTCTGTGCCCTGGTTAGACCGTGACAGTTATTCATTGTCCATCCCATGAGTTCGTCCCCACATCCCTCTGCTACACCGTTGAAGGAAAATGGATGAGAAGGTGTCACCTTGTCCCCCTGCCCAGCACAATCCAGGGCCTCTGACCTATACCCCCACCTATCTGACAAGACCCTGGCTATAAGACAATAAAAACACTCTGTGTGTACTACCCTTTGCTGGGGAGTGTCGTTTTGGTTAGGGGGTCGGGGTTCAGAGGAAAGACCCCAGACCTGATTCCTCCAGGGAGACATTTGTTCTTGTGACAGATCCAAGTCATTGCTGTGGATAAGGACGAAGCCTCCATCAGAGTGACCCAGAACAATGTTCAAAGATAGGTAGGCTGTTGAAGTATCAAACCCAATCATGTCTGCTTCCTACTCCCAACAAGGAGGTGTAGTATGGGTGGCCTGGCCCTGGGCCTAAGGGATTATAAATGGATGGTGGCGGTCAGGAGCTCATGGCTCTCCCACCCACCATCCTAGCTCTTTGGGAGGCTGAGGTCTGATGGTTGTGACTCAGAGTAACCCGGGCAGGAAAGTCCATGAGAATCTTATCTCCCATAAACCACCTCCTACCCCAAAACCACACACAAAAAAGCCAGATGTGGTGCTGAGGCTCAACTGGTAGAGCTCAGCCTTGAACAAAAGAAGCTCAGGGATAACACCCAGTTCCTGAATCCAAGTCCTAGGACTAACACAATCATGAAATAAATGAACATTGTTCACCTTTTATCTGACTACCAAGAAAGATGTATTCAGTTTTCTCGCTGTTATATGTAGCCAAAGGTAAGGGGCTCCCTTTAATGTTACCCTAACCCTCTCCTTCTCTCCTTTATCTGTCCAGGCTTAGGTTGCAGGACAGAATTCAGATCATCCCCCTGGATGTGACCTTAGGTACCCTCTCCCATCCACCTCCTTTGGGGTCAGGATCCTGGATGCTCTCCCTGCTGGGAGGAGGAGGCACCACAGAGATGAGGGTAGGTATCCCCAACACTCACACACCTACACAGACACACAAACACCCCTAAGCCAACTCAGACTAAGCTTTTCCAAAGACACTTTATCTCCTTGGATTAACTGACCTAGGAGAGGAATTTGATCCCCTGTAACTGATTATTTTAACTTGGGCTTGCTAGTTAACAGGAGATAAACGGGAGCAAAAAAACCCCAAAAAGCCTTTGGTGCCCATCACCTGGGGTTCGGGGTCATGCCTGTCATCCTGACTACTCGGGAGGTGGAGATCTGAGCATCACAGTTTGAAGCCAGCCATAAGCTGGAAAACCCGTGAAACTCTACTCTCCATAGAACCACCAAAAAGCCAGAAGTGGAGCTGTGGCTCAAGTTGTAGAGCACCAGCCTTGAGCAATAAAACTCAGAAAGACAGCTCCCAGATCCTCAGTTCAAGCCCACACAAAGAAATGGCCCTGTATTTTTGCCCACAGATTGCACAGGCTTCGAGCCCCCTCTCACGGAGTGTGATACAACACCTGCCCCTGGGTAATGTATCAGGGCCTTCACAAATCCGGTGGTGGAATCCAAGCCTTCCCCTTCGTGCATTCTCAACCCACACTGGCTGGAAGGCAGAGCCTGACAAGGCTGGCAGCCTGCACAGCGGAGAGGCTCCAGCTTTTCCAAGGTGATCAGAAATGGCTTCTTGGAGACAGCATTTGAAAAGGGGGTCTTGCTTAACAAGGAGGATCTGAAGGAAGCACAGAGAGCAAAGGTGCTGCAGATGATTTGCAACATAGCAGAGCATGTTCATTTCCAGCCAGGGCTGCTGGTGAGAGACTTGGTATAGATGTTCGAGACTGTCCCAAGACAGGCCTGAAGGGTCACAGAAGAACAGCTATCTAGGGCTGGGATTTTGTCTCAGAGGTGGAGGGCTCGCCTAGCACACAGGAAAGCATGGGTTCGATTCCTAGGTACTGCATACACAGAAAAATCTACAAGTGGCATGGTGGCTCAGGTGAAAGAGCACTGCCCTGGAGACAAAGCAAGTCAGGGACAGTGCTGGGCCATGAGGTCAGGCCCCAGGGCTGTCAGTATAAAACAGTACTCCTAGTAACCTTTTTGACAGGTGGATGGCTATGCCCTGAAGCTCTTAGTAGATCCATCTGTGCTTTGTGTCTCCTCTGACAGAGGGGAGCTGGACAGTCCTGCCCTGGGCACCCCTGGGCCCGCTTGTCAGAAACCCTCCCAACGTCTTCCACCAGGACATGGAGCAGCTGGCCCCAGAAGTCCTTAGGTATCAGTTGGGTGGGGCTGGAGCACATAGGACAGGCCCCAGAACTCCTTGTGGGTCTGGTCTGCCCTGGAAGACCAGGCAATCTGGAGGAGGCAGATGGGAGAATAGAGGGGGTTAGTGATGTGCAGGGGGCCCTTCAATCCCCATGGCTCCACCCAGATTCTAGCATCCCTTTGCTGTCCCTGAGGGAGGTAGAGGGATGTCTAGGTGGTAGTGTCTAGAGGAGGAGTAGGTGGAAATTCGGAAGGACTAGACACTTTAAGCTATGAGCCGGTGGCTCATGCCTGTCATCCCACACCTATCATCCTGGCCACTAGGGAGGCTGAGATCCAGAGGATCTCATTTCCCAGCCCAGGCAGGAAAGTCCCACCAGAGCCTCATCTCCAATCTCCAACCGGAAGTGGCACTGTGGCTCAAGTGGTAGAGCACTGGCTTTGAGGAAAATTAGACATCAGGGAGAGTACCCAAGCCCTGAGTTCAAGCCACTCAACCAAAAAGCAAAAACAAAAAACCAAACAAGAAAGAAAGACACCCCTTCCTTGCTTGCAAGAGATAGTGAAGTAGTAGGGTTGCTGTGGTTGTGAGACTAGATGCTGGCCTCACTGTACAGACATTTCTAAAAACTCCCCAGGTTTACCCCAGTGTGAAGCCATAGCAGGGTGGGTGGTGCCTTACCAAGAACTCCCGAGGTTGTGGCCTGTGGTAGGCAGGGAGTGGGTGAATGGGAGCAGGGATGGGATGGTAGTGTCAATTATATGCTCTCCATCCATGGAAGAAGTTTTGGATGCTGGTGACCAAGTCTGAAGTGTAGGGTTACATTTGGTTTGTGACTTGATGAGTTGGGTTTCCCTTGGTATAAGAAGGTGGCTGCATGAGGAGGCTACAATGCTTGATAAGAAATGTACTCCTTGGGCTGGGAAGGTGGCTCAGTGGTAGAACGCTTGCCTTGCATGCCTGAGGCCCTGGGTTCGATTCCTCAGCACCACATAAGCAAAAAGAAAAAAGCCAGAAGTGGCACTGTGGCTCAAGTGGTAGAGTGCTAGCCTTGAGCTGAAGAGCTGAGGGACAGCGCCCAGGCACAGAGTTCAGGCCACACGACCGGACCAAAAAAAAAAAAAAAAAAAAAAGACATGTATTCCTTATCTTGCCCATGTAATTGTAACCCCTCTGTACAGTATTTTCACAAGAAAAAAAGAAAGAAAGAAAAGAGCTGAAGAAAAAAAAAAGTTGGGTGTAGCCGGGCGCTGCCAGTGGCTCATAACTGTCATCCTAGTTACTCAGGAAGCAGATCTGAGGATCACTGTTCAAAGCCAGATTGGGGAGGAACGTCTGTGAGACTTTACCTCCAATGAACCACCAGAAAACTGGATGTGGTGCTGTGCCTCCAGTAGTAGTCGGCACACCTTCATTTGAAGAGCTGAGGCCCTCCTTGCAGGCCCAAAGTTCAAACTCCATAACCTAGAATCAAATAAAAGGTAGCTGAATTTTCTGCATAACTGTGTACTGTAGAAATGCCATGATGTGTTGTGAACCATTCCAGACATGTGAGAGGCTCTGAGTTTTGTCTGCAGTTGGTCTGCTGATGGTAGTGCCATCTTCTCTGGGGTGGAATATTCAGGGTTCTCAGGGACTGCTGAGGCTTTGAGCTACCACTGTGTGTCTGTGTGTTTGTGTGTCTTTCCTCTGGGTCTAGGTGAAGTTCCTATGCTTCTGTGCTCAAAGCTAGTGCTCTAACACTTGAGCTGCAGCTCCATTTCTGGCTATTTGGTGGTTCATTGGAGATAGGAGCCTCACAGGCATTTCTGTGCTGGCTGGCTTTGACCTCAGCCTCCTGAGTAACTAGGATGACAGGTGTGAGACACCAGTGCCATATTTGTGTGTGTGTGTGTGTGTGTGTGTGTGTGTGTGTGTTTTCCTCATCTTTCTCTGTCCCCTTCCTGGGTGCCTGTCTGCCTCTTTCTGACCTCGGATGGTGCCCCTCCTCCACACCGACCTTGCCTTTAGCCTCCTATCTGGGTCTACAATGAGTCTTAAATGGCCAGAGACCTGAGTTCAAGCTTTTCTTTGGGGCCCAAGTCCAGCTGTCCAAATCTTTGGCCTTCTGTAGGGGATTCTGGGTCAGCCGGGCCAGCTGCAATAGAGTCTTGCCGGTCTCTGGGTGGGGAACTCAGACATGAGATGTCCTGCCATTTTCCTCAGCTCGACCTCTGGCTGCATGTCCCTCTCAGCAGGCTGGCAGTGGAGTGAGGGAAGGGGGTTGCCGGTGGCTCTGGCCAACTCGAGCTTGATAGCGGACTGAAGGCCACCCAAACAAGGAGGATTCTGGGCTGCATTGGAGGTGAGGCCAACGTGGATTGGAAATATCTGTTGGTGTCTAGTTAATGTCCACGTACTTTATCGCAGGCAAGTCTATCTTCCAGCCCCATCTGGGCCTCTCCAATCATTCTAGAGAATTCTGGATGCCCAGAATACAGAGGCACAGACTTCAGATTCCAAGGCCAGGGAATTTGGGGATGAGAGACTGGTATGGCCAATACCTCAAAGTTCTGGGGTATTAGCCTTGACCTGGGTATGCCCGCCTTGTATACATTCACTTCTTAACCCAGACCTGGCCAGAAACAGGCCACTTGTGGTGGTGCATTGGAAGTGCCAAGAGTGGAAGTGAGATCTAGGATGACCAAAATCTGGATTTATGGCCTGAGTGCGGGGGGGGGGGGGGCAAAAAGTGTCTTTAAAAAAAATCTCTTAGAGCTGGAACTCAGGGCCTAGGCACTTAGCTTCATTTCCTCAAATCTAACACTCTACCATTTAACCACAGCTCACATTTCATCTTTTTTTAGTAGTTTAGTGGAGATAAGAGTCTCACGAACTTTGCTGCCTGGGCTGGCTTCAAACTGCCATCTTAAGAGCTCAGCCTCTTGAGTCTTGAGTCTTATGATTGCTGGTATGAGCCACTGGCACCTGCGAAGGATGTTAGTTTGCGTGCATGCGTGTGTGTGTGTGTGTGTGTGTGTGTGTGTGTGTGTGTGTGTGTGTGTGTGTGTGTGTGTGTTTACCAGGGCTTGAACTCAGAGCCTACATGGTATCCTTTAGCTTGTTTGCTCAAGGTTGGTGCTGTAGCACTTGTACTCCAGTAGCTCTGCTTCCCAGCTTTTTGGTGATTCATTGGAGATAAGAGTCTGCCCACCCAGGCTAGCTTTGAATCTTGATTGATCCTCATGTGTCAGCCTTGAGTAACTAGGATTATAGGCATGAGCCACTGGCATCCAGCTGCGAAGATGTCTCTTCATACTGTCTTTTGTTCTAACATCTGTCTACTTTCCCTGGCCTAGATCTCTGATCTCCACATCAGCTCCCAGCAGCCCTTGACTGTGTGGAGAACATAAAGCTCAAACCTGTCAAGCATCTCATTTCTATGTCCTCAGGGGATGGTACGTTTCCTCTGAAGCCTGGAGAAGTAGGGGGAGGGGGAGGAAGGTTAGCTGTAGATGGGTGGTAGGCTGGGAGAGAGGTACATTGTCTTAGCCAAGAAGGAAAGTGTGGCCAGATGTTAATAGCTCATGCTCTCATATTCCTAGCTCTTCAGGAGGCTGAGATCTAAGGATTGGCATTCAGAAGCAGCCCAGCTCACTTTTCATAGTTTCTTTTTTTGTATGAGTAGGACCTTTTTTTCTGTGTGAAAATACTGTACAGAGGGGTTACAATTACATGGGCAAGATAATGAGTACATTTCTTATTACTTTTCTAAAGTGTGTGAGACTCTCCTTTCCCAATAACCACCTGAAAGCTGGAAGAAAAACTGTGGCTGAAGTTGTAGAGTTGCTAGCCTTGAATGAAAAAAGTGAGGGAAAGAGCCCAGGTCCTGAGTTCAAGCCCTAGTACCAAGATGTGCTCATGCACACACACACACACACACACACACACACACACACACACACACACACACACACACACACAGAGGAAGGTGGTAATGATGAGCTGAGCTAGAACTGGGGGAAGTCCAGAGGCACAGTCATAGTAAAGTCTCGACACGTATGTTATTTCTCCCCAACTCCTTCTTGGGCTGAGGGGAGTGGGCCATGGAACCTGCACATACATCCTTGCATAGGGTACAGGACAAAGGGAAGAACACGATGGATGCTTGTTTATACTCGGTGCATGATTGTAGACCTTCATCTGCCACTGAACATTGGTGAGGAAAGCAGGGCTCTGAGCTCTGGGGCTCCTGGGATAGCCACTGCTACAAGCAGCAGCCAGCCAGCTGTGGATTCCTGAGCCTACAAGCCTTTTATGAGCCCAACTCAACACCCACCCAAGGTGTGCCTGACAAATTTGCCCCCGTGAGTAGGCATTACCTGCTGTGCCATCTTGCAGCTCTTGCCCCTCCTGGACCAAAAACCTGGTCTGAAATGTTGATTTACTGCTCAGATCCACACTACACGCATGACAGATGCCATTCTGATGACCTGGCCGATGACTTTTGTGCCCCAAGGCTAGACCCTTCTCTGATACTTTGGCCTGCTCTGTAGGCAAAGGCTCCCAAAGAGGCTGCTTTCAAGACTTGTAGGACACCTAGATATTGGGAGACCCTTAGGGGCCCACTGGAAATTACTCTGCCTAGAGCCACAGAGTGAGGTTCAAGCAGGTCAGGTGGCACTTGAAGTGTGGGCCTGGGCACTGTCCCTTCAGCTCTTCAGCTTACCACTTGAGCCACAGTACCACTTTCAGTTTTCTTGTGGTTCATTGGAGGTCAGAGTCTCTTTGACTTTCCTGCCGGGGCTGGCTTTGAACCATGATCCTCAGATCTCAGCCTCCTGAGGAGCTAGGAGGATAGGAATGAACCACCAGCACCCAACTGATTTGGACTTTCACCACAGTGGACTAGGAACTCCTGAAAGCTTTTCTTTATTTTTTATGTGCCAGTACTGGGGTTTGAACTTAGGGTCGGGGCTCCGGTCTTTTAATTTTTGCCTCAAGGCTGGCACTCTACCAGTTGAGCCACAGCTCCATTTCTGGCTTTTGGTAGTTCTTCGACAAGAAGAGTCTCACTAACTTTCCTGACCTGAGCTGGCTTTGACCCACGACTTCTGATCTCAGTCTTTTCAGTAGCTAGGATTTACAGGGGTTGAGCCACCACTGGCATTGGGCTAGAAGCTTTCCTTAAGCAAGTGTTCTTCCCTGCATTTGCCCTGACTCCTCCATGTAAAGGAGGCCTGAGGATTAGGAGCTGTAAAAAATAGGCTTCCAGACACAGGAAATGGTTGGGTACATGGTGAAAAGCCAAGCTAATCTTCCCCCTGGACCCCATTCTGGGACCTCCACCCTCTGCCCTCCCTGTGACTCAAGTACAAACCTTGACCCAGCCTTGAATGTCCTGCCGGACTTGTCTGAACCCACAGAACCTTCATTCCACCCACACCACCTGTTTTACACTACACCTCAGGAAACTTTGTGCATTGTTGTACCTTCTGCATGAGCTTCTCTATCTTGTTCCACATCTTAGAACTCCTGTGGAATTTTGGCACTGGTTATATCACCTCCAGGAGCAAGTCTTTCCTTCCTTTTCCCCTCTTCTTTTTTTTTTTTTAATATTGAGTTGCTAGAGATGGAACTTGTGCAGGATGACTGGCAAATGCTCTAGCTTGGTGTTTTTCTGTGTGTGTGTGTGTGTGTGTGTGTGTGTGTGTGTGTGTGTTTGTGCCAGTCCTGGGGTTTGAATTCATGGCCTTGATGCTATCCCTGAGGTTTTGTGCTCAAGGGTAGCACTCTATTACTTGAACCACAGCTCTACTTCTGACTTTTGGGGTGTTTAATTGGAGAAAAGTGTCTCATGTAGACTTTCCTGCTTGCAATTGTGATCTTCAGATCTCACCCTCCTGAGTAGCTAAGATTACAGGGGTGAGCCACCAGCAACTGTCCTCTACCCTACCTCTTACCTCTAACCTTGGCCCTCCTATGAGTACCAGAATATGTCTCAACAGGCTCAGTGCTTTTGCCAGTCTTGGGGCTAAAATTCAGAGTCTGGGCATGTTCCTGAATTTCTTTTGGTCAAGGCTAGCACTCTTATCACTTAAGCCACAGTGGCTTTTTCTGTTTCTGTGATCATGAGGAATCGAACCCAGAGCTTCATGTGTGCTAGGTAAGCACTCTACTACTAAGCCACATTCACAGCCCAAGGCTCACTTCTGACAGGAACTATGAAGGTGGGATTTATTGGCTTACCCCTTTTGGTGCAGAAATCACTGGCTATTTCATATCTTTGCCAAGATTTGGGACCAGCCTGTGACTCGGCAATGAGGAATGGTTAATGAGGGATAGCCACCAGGCCCCAGAGGAGTAGGCTCACATATCCTACAGAGGGATAGAGAATATGGAGCCAGAACCCTTGACAACTCCTACAGCATAGGAACTGTGGTCTCCCTGGAGGCAGTGGCTGGCTGCTAGGTGTCCCAATGGGACATCTCAGCCAGAACATAAGGCACCTGTTGCGCAGCCCAGGCAAAGCCGGCGGGGCTTCAGTTATTAAATGGCAGAGAAGGATGCTCTGTTCAAGCTGCTGGCTCAGACTTAGGACTCTCTGAGGACTTGCCCAGCTTGGGGGATGGACATAGGCAACCTGTTGAATGCCCATCATCCATCCATCATCCATTCATATACAGAGACATTGAGGTATTTCCTCCTTTTTTGAGTGGGAGGGAGAGGCAGGTCCAGGGTTGTACTATGAGCCTAGGCCCTGTCCCTGAGCTCCTTTTGCTCAAGGATAGCACTCTGCCCTTCAGCCACAGCCCCACTCATGGTTTTTTCCCCCTGTGATCTCTTAGGAAGAAGAGTGTTGTGGACTTTCCTGCCCCGGATGAATTCAAATTGGTATTCTCTACATCTCAGCCTCAGGAGGAGTTAGGGTTATAGGCAGGAGCCACTGATACCTGGCTTTCTTTTCTTCTTGTTGTTCTCTTTTTAATCGTGACAATCTGAAATCTTCACGGTGTCATTCCAATGGTTTGCATTCAAAGTAATCTACCCAGGCCTAGGATTCGAATGCTATGACTACCACCCACAAATGGAGGGAGATCTTGATGAACTAATTCCTGTTCATGTGAATGCTACTGGAATGTAATAAAAGTAATAATTAAATTTGCAGTTAATTCATGATTCTATTTTAGAATGCCACACAAAAATTATTGGATTTATATCTTCATTCTAGCACCATGGTATGATTAAGGGTATTGACTAATTTTTAATTAATGCTTTTATAAATATTCAACCATGATACTTCATTAAATGGAGTCATAATTTAGTAATTAATAATTGGTAAGAACATATATATATAATTTAATAATATCCTCATATTCTCTCTTTGTATATGTGTATATATATATACATATATATGCAGGTATATATATATGAATGTATATATATATATATATAATATCAATCTACACATCTATTTATTGGGCACTACTGTGGCTTGTTTACAGGTCCTCAGAATTTCCTGGATGCTCAATTTGCCAGAAGCTGGTGTGCTAAGACTGTTCGCCATTTATGGATTGGGCATTGTAGGTGAGATGAAATCCCAGCATGGCCAAAAATTTATTTGTGGAGTAAGAAGATAATTTGACACATTTTTTTCCTTCTCTGTGAAAGTCCTGGGTCTCAATATGATGTATAATCCATATTCAAATATATCCTATGTGATTGATATAATAAAGGAAATGTTATATGTGTAATAATACTAAATAAATAAGGGTAATAAATGTCATATGCAGTAGAACCCATATATGTAAATAGATCTCATATATATAAAGATTATTTTTTCCAGTGCTGGGGCTTCAATTCAGGCCCTGGGAACTGGTCTGAATTTCTTTTTTTCTTTCTTTCTTTCTTTCTTTTTTTTTTTTTTTTGCCAGTCATGGTGCCTTAACTCTGTGCCTGGGCACTGTCCCTCAGCTCTTCAGCTCAAGGTGAGCGCTCTACCACTTGAGCCACTTCTAGCTTTTTCTGCTTCTGTGGTGCTGAGGAATTGAACCCAGGGCCTCATGCATGCAAGGCAAACACTCTACCACTAAGCCACCTTCCCAGCCCCATGAATTTCTTGTCTTCAAAGACGGTGAGCTTTCCCCTTCACACACAGTATCACAGAGTTACTCAGACCCTGAGTTCAAATCCCAGGCCTGCTAGAAAAATGGTGCAATTTCCTAGCCAGGGTATTATTGATATTATTACTTTTTTTTGGCCTAGCACAGAGCTTAAACTCTGGTCTTTGCATCTCTGCCAGAGCTGATCATTGGATCCTACCACCCTACTTCAAATTTCGGAGCTGGCAAAATAAATACATAAATAAATAAAAAGGAGAAGGATAAAACTGAGAAGTTCAAGAAGGTGGTTTTACTTTTATTTTCCTTTTTATTGTGACCATCCTGCGTCTAAATGACAAGCCCCAGAATGTGTACATGACATTGCATTGCTAATGTTTGGTGGGCTATTAGGGAAGCCATAGCTGAAACACGCAACTTAGGCCTGGAGTTCGAATCTTAGAACTGCCACTAATGAATGGTGGTAGGTTCTAAGAAACGCATTCTGATATACCTCCGTACAAATGGAATGTTATAAAAGTAACATTTAAATTAGTAGTGTATGATTATATTCTAAAATTATACAAAACAATTATTCTACATTAACTAATTTTCAATAATGTTTTATTATGTATTCAATCATGATACTTAAAAAAGGAAGGAGTAATTTAATTGCCAAAAATTGGTAGTAATATCATATATGCAGTTTCATAATATACAGATATCTCTTTTGTTTTATACATATACATCTATCTATCTATCTATCTATCTCTATCTACCAATCTACACATTTATCTGTTTATACACTTGTCACTCCTGGGGCTCAGTGATAGAATGCTCACCGAGTATTACAAAGCCCTGGGTTCCATTCCTCACTACCAGTTGCACAGAAAAATCCAGAAGCCATGCTGTTGCTCAAGCAATCGTGGACTAGCTTTTGGCATAAAAGTTTAGGGACTGTGTCTAGACACTTACTCAAGATGCAGAACTGGCACCAAAGCAAAATGATAGAATGTTCTGACTGCAAAGATATAAGGATAGGACTGCAAATACATCATCATAGAGCAAGCTAAGAGTCTGGTGCTGAGAGCTGCAATCTAACCTGATTTAGCCAGAGGTAAATTGCTTGCAACCCAGCTACACAGAACCAGATGCTTCTGGCTCGCTCAGCCCTGTCATCCAAGATACTGGGGGCTGAGATCAGACACTGGTGGTTTTAAAATCCAGCCCTGACAGGAAGTCTGCAAAACTCTGAGCTGTAGCTCAACGTGGTAGAACTCTAGCCTTAAGCAAAAGATCTTAGGACAGTACCCCCAAACTTTCAGTGGAATCCCCGTGGCTGACTCCCCGCCCCCCCCACAAAAAACCCACCCCTCTAAATCATTAGATGTGAACTTTGTGTAATTTGGTGACACTGATGAAAGCACCCTAATTCTAATGACAGCATGTGGGATACAGCTATGTCATGAGTCTTATATGAGGAATGCTGTACTGGGTGCATTCTTGCATCTGGTCCTTGTAAGAGCTCCACAGATTATTGTGCAGATGATAATCTTGAGGCTCAGATATGTCCCCATGTCAGGGCCAAAATGATGTATGTACTGAACTCTAGTGAGTTCTCTACTGCAGAGAATTGTTTTGGTTTATTTTTCTCGGTCATGAACTTGAACTCAGGGCTGAGCCACTGACCCTTCCCTATTGGGCTCATGGTTTGCACCCTACCAAAGGGACACAAGGACACCCTTACAAAAGTGTTACAGTCCAGGCATCTGTGGCTGATATCTGTCATCCTGCCTACTTTGACACATTTTTTTCCTTCTTTGTAAAAATCCTGGGTCTCAGTATGAAGTATAATCCATATGCAAATATATCCATGTGATAAGATGCAGTAAATGAAATAAATGTTACATATGTAATAATACAAAATAAAATAAATAATGAATAAATATGAGTAATAAATGCCGTATGCAGTAAGCCCATGTATGTAAAAAGATCACATAACTGAATATTATTTTTTCCAGTGCTAGCACTTAAATTCAGGCCTGGAAACTGTTCTGAAATTCTTGTCTTCAACAAAAGTGAGCTTCCCCTCCCCCGCAGTGTCACAGAGTTACCCAGACCCTGAGTTCAAATCCCAGGCCTGCCAGAAAAATGGAGCAAATTCCAAGTCACAGCCTTAATTTATTTTGTCCAGGCCCTGGGCTTGAACTCAGCTTGTGGCAATTCTGTCTCAGGTTCCATCACCCTAGGCTGGGGTGCAGCCAATGGACCCACAGCCCATCCTGAGATCCTAGGACCCGAGTTCAAATCTCGGGACTGATAAAAAAAAAGGAGAAGGGCAGGGAAGGTGGCTCAGTAGGAGAGTGCTTGCCTTGAATGCATAAGGCCCTGGGCTTGATTCCTAAGCACCACATATGCAGAAAAAAGCTGTAAGTGGTGCTATGGCTCATGTGGTAGAACCCTAGTCTTGAGTGAATAGTTGAGGAACAGTGTCCAGACCCACATTTCTGGCCCTACAACCAACAAAAAAGAACAAAAAGAAAGAGAGAGGGGGGGAAAGAAGAATAAGGCTAAAACTGGGATGCTCCAGAAGGCGGTTTTACTTTGTTTTTTCCTTTGCATTGTGACCATCCTGGGTCTAAATGAAAGGGCCCGGAAAGAGCATGTGACCTTACACTGCTGAAGTTTGGTGGGCTATCAGGCAAACCATAGCCCAAACCAGCAATGTATGCCCAGGGTTCAAATCCCGGGACCACCACCAACGAATGGCGGGAGATCCTAAGAAACCCATTCTGACATAGATCCATATGAATGGAATGTTGTAAAAGTAACAATTACATTAGTAGCGAGTATATGATTATATTTTAAACTTGTAAACAATAATCATAGTACATTGACTATTTTTCAATTAATACTTTATTATATTTTCAACAATGAGAAATAAAGGAAGGAATAATTTAATTATGGATAATTGGTAGTAATATAGTATATGTAATTTAATAATATACAGATATCTTTCTTATTTTATACATATATGTATGTATATATATAAGCTATGTATATATCTATTTCTACACTTGTCACTCCTGGGGCTCAGTGGTAGAGTGCTTGCTTACTATGTATGAAGCCCTGGGCTGGTTTCCATACTATCACCTACACAGAAAAAGCCGGAAGTGGTGCTGTTACTCAAGCACCAAAGAAAAGTTACGATGTTCTAACTGCAAATATACAAGGCCAGGACTTTAAATAGTTCATGACAGAGCAAGCCAGGAATCTGAAGATGACGGCTGCCATCTATCCTGACAGCCAGAGGTTAACAGCTGCAAACCAACTCCATCGAATCAGACGCTGCTGGCTCACCCCTAGCTGCTCAGGGGATGAGATCTGACACTGGTGGGTTGAAAACTCAGCCCTGTCAGGAAGTCTGTGAGACTCTGAGCTGTGGTTCAAAGGGGTAGAGCTCTAGCCTTGAGGAAAATATCTTAGCACAGTACCCACAACCTATGAGTGCAACCCCTGAGTCTGATGACCTTCCCTCCCCCCCACCGACTAACCACCCATCTAAACTATTAGATGTGAACTTGTGTGGTTCGTGACATGTTTCTGAAGGAATGGTGATACTGATGAAAGCATCCTAATTCTAATGACAGCTTGTGGGATACAGCTATATGAAGAGTCCTTCCTGGAGTGCTAGGTCCTTCACGGGGTGCTGTGTGCTGAGTCCTTCACAGGGTGCTATGTGCTGAGTCCTTCACAGGGTGTAGTCTTTCATCTGATCTTTGTTAGAGCTCCACAAGTAAGATGATTGTGCAGATGAGAAACTTGAGGCACAGATATTTCCCAAGGCAGTTCCAAATTTATGAATGTACTGAACTTTATTAACTTGTCTTCTGCAGACAATTGTTTTGGTTTAGTTTTCTCCATCCTGAACCTTGAACTCAGAGCCTAGACTCTGATTTTCCTCTTATGCTCATGGCTAGTACTCTACCACGCGGAGCCAAGGACCCCCTTGCAGCAAAGTGTCACGGGTTAGGTGTCTTTAACTGAGTTCTATCATCCTGCCTGCTCAGGAAGCTGAGGATCTGGGTTCAAAACTATCCCACACACAAAAGGTTCCATAACACTATCATTTCTTATTCACCACTTAGAAACTTGAAGTGGAAGCTGGGTGCCGGTGACTCATGCCTGTCATGCTAGCTACTTACTCAGCAGGCTGAGAGCTCAGGATCATGATCCAAAGCCAGCCTGAGCAGGAGATTCCTTGAGATGGTTATCTCCAGTAAACCACCAGAAAACCTGAATGGGTTCTGTAGCTCAAGTGGTAGAGCTCTCCACTTGAGCTGAAGAGCTGAGTGACAGCACCCAGGCCCAGACTTCAACTCTTCCAACTTACAAGAAAAGAAAGAAAGAAACCTGAAGAGTAGTGTTCGGAATAGGTCTTAGGGGTAGAGTGCTTTGCATGTATGGAACCCTGGCTTTGAATCCTCAGTGGCACATCACTAGAAAAAAAGCCTGAAGTGGTTCTGTGGCTCAAGTGGTACAGTGCTATCCTTGTACAGGAGAAACTCAGGTACAGTGCTGAGGTCCTAAGTTCAAGCTCCAGGACTGGTATATGCACACAAATTACCACCCCCCACCCCTTCTCCACAGATACCAGAACTGGAACTGTGACATCAAAGGGTAAATCACTGGGAAGTAGGCCCTGAGAGGACACTTGAGCTGGTACAGCTTCTTTCCAGGCTTTGCCTTTGTTTTAGGGATTTTAGAAAAAAAAAACTTTAAACAAGGTTAACTAGACCTTTGCTCCAACCAGTCCTGTTCCTGGAATTGAAAGAATGCCTCTAGGTCCCCCTCCCCTTAACAACCTAACTCACATTGATTGTTGAGTTAAAGACTGACCTATAAAACAGATGGTTGTAATCTGGCTCCAACTACCTGACACCACGGGCTTATGGTGGTAAACCTTGCCTTTCACACATGCTTACAGTAAACTCTGCCTATTGGTCACCTGTGTGTGATCTGGTATGTCCATGCAATCCTTTTGTGTGGTATGATCCCATTGGTCACCTGTGCATGACCAGACTCAACCTCATGGATTTTGCCTTTAAAAATCAAAGAATGGGGGCTGCTCAGAGTAGCAGTATCAGCTCCTGAGCCTGTGCTGTGGCCCTGGCCCGTCAGTGTAGGAACCTTCTCAATAAAGTTGCTTCTTTGTTAACAACTTTGTTGCGGTGGGCTCTGTTACTCCAGACAACTAGGTGTGTTTGTCTGCCTGCATAGGGTTCTTCCTAGTACACACTGAGCTTCTGTTCTGAGCTCAGGGTCAGTACTTAGGCCCTGTGTTCAACCTGGAAACCTAGCCACCCAAGGCCCAACTAGGAGAGGTCAAAGGTTTCCAAACCTGATGAGCTTCACCAGCCCTACATAACAGGGAACATTGTGATTTTGCAAATGTGCTTAGATGTAGCAAGCTTACGAAAATCTAGGTAGGCACCGATGCCAATAATGAATCATTGCATTAGGTTCAGCTCCCTAGTTGTTGTCTGCCAGAAGAAATCTTGAATTAATTGTAGTAGTTTGTTTCAACACTGGAACATAGTCTAACAAAGACAGGATAAGTGCAGGGAACTTGACCTGCCCCAGGAAGTGGCACAAATGAAGGCTTTCTGTCAAAACAGAGCATTGGGGAGAGAGATATCTTGGGGTACAACGAGGCCTTTTTCTCCTGGTCTTCAGGGCCTTCCCACACTCATCATCACTAGTTGGCCCGGATAGAGTTGTTTATTACAGAGCTATACAGGAGTGAGGCCTTTTGTCTGCCTGTTCCAACAAAGAGGGAAACTTCCTCCAGGAGCCTGGGGTGTGGAGAAAATCCTCAGGATACACTGGGAACAGGGAGGGGAGCCCTGGAACATGCAATGTCTTGAAAGCACCCTTGTTGCTATGAAATCATTCTATTCAAAGCAAATTTCCTAGCTGGTTGCCTTTCTTCATAGTGACTCTGGATGTTCACCTATAGAAATACATTCACACGTACACAGACACATGGAGTTACTGGCTCAATTTTTTTTTTTTTAGTATAGGTCCTGAGGCTTGAACTGTGAGCTTAGACATTGTCCCTGAGCTCCTTTTGCACAAGGAAGCACTTTATTGTGCCTTAAACCATGATACGTCATTAAATGAAGGCATAATTTAATACCTAATAATTATTAGTAATATATTACATGCAATTTAATGATATATAGACATCTGACATTCTATAAATATATTTATATATTTACATATACACTGAAATATACATATACATCTCTCTTTCTCTCTCACTCTCCATGCATATATATGTATTTGCAGCAATTTAGGCATCTATCTATTTATATATTGGCCACTCCTGGAGGTTAAACTTAGGTCCTGGGAACTCCCTGGCAGTGAATTTGTTTGAGGCTGATGTGCTTACATTGATCCCTTGATGAATTGGCATTCCAGTACCTGAGTTCAAATCCCAGCATTGCCAAAGACAATAGGTGGAGTAAGAAGTCAATATTGACCTAATCTGCTGTCTGTGAAAATATTGTTTCCTAGGTACAATATGTAATACCTATGCAAATACATACATATATATATAATGTACATTATAAATGCATATAAATATTATTTTTCCAGTCCTGGGTTTAGAATTCATGCCCTGGGAAATGCTCTTGATTTTCTCTTATTCAAGGAGGGTGAGCTTCCACTTCACCCACAGCAAAATAGAGTTACCCAGTCCCTGATTTCAAATCCTAGGTATGGCAGATAAAATGTCCCAAATTCCAAGCCAGGACCTTAACTTTTGTGGGTGGGGAGGCAGGCACGGGGCTTGAACTTAGTTCCTCATTTGTTTTCTTTGCAAGGTGAACTTCGTGGGTCTGAATGACACGGCAGAAAAGTGTTGGAAACCTGGCATTGCTGAAGGCTGGAGGGCTACCGGGGAAGCCATAGGCCAACACGGCAACATAGGCCCTGGGTTCAAAGCCTAGTCCTGACCCCTACAAATGGCGGGAGATCCTAATAGTCTCGTTCCTATTCATAGGAATACTGATGGAAGGTTATGAATGTCAAGGTTGAATAAGTTGTTCCTGAATGATACTATAAAATTAGAGTTATTTTAGGAGGCCGATGGATTTTAATGAATATTTTTGACACATTAAAAGAATACTATTAATTACATGGACGCAATAGTTTCGGGACAGTGGTTGATTTAATTAACAATTCATTAAGGATGAAAACAATAATATAAATTACATGGAGGCATTAAAAATACCCAAATATTGGTAGGAATGTAGCCTATTTAACTGAATAATGTATAGACATCTCTGGCACTCTATAAAGATCTATATTTATTTGTGTACTACCATCTGCATGTCAATCTGTTCTTATTTTGTCAACCCCTGGGACTTGATCTCAGGTGCTGGAAACTGCTTGTCAGCTCAATATGCCCCAGGCTGGCTTACTGACACTCACCCATTCATGAATTAGGCCTTGTAGGTTGTGAGTTCAGATGCCAGCACTCACAAAAATTGACTCATGGAGTAAGAAGCCCATGGTGACACAGGTTTTCCTTTGCTGTGAAAGTCCTGGATGTCAGGTGTAAAGTTTCATACATAGGCAAATCTATCCTATGTAATAAATGTAATAAATAGTCCATGTGTAAGAACAATCAATAAAATAAATGGTAAATAAATGAATGAAACAAAAAAATGAATAGCTACACTAAGCACAATATGGAGTCAATATATGGGGCTCGATCTCAGGGCCTGGTAACAACCTGGTAGCTGAATTGGCTAGATGCTGCTGTGCTGGCAGCCACCCATAAATGAATTGAGCCTTCTAGGTCCTGAGTTTAGATCCCAGCACTGCCAAAAATGTAATCGTGGAGTGGGAAGCCGAGAGTGACACATGATTTTCTTTTCTTTGAAAGTGCTCAGTGTAAGGTAGGATATATAATTCGGATGAAAATCAATAAATAGGATGTCACAAAGGTAAAAAAATGTCATAGGTGGAAGAATTGTCACTACAATAAATAATAAACAGATTGAATTAGTAATGAATCATTCTAGGATAAAATTAGATGCAGTAATTATAGGACATGGATTAAGTTTAATTAATATTTTATTAAGTATTAACAGAATAAAAATTGCATGGAGACATAAATATCTAATAATTGGTAGTAGCACATGATGCTAAATTTAATAATATATAGACATCTGTCTCATTCTATAAAATATTTAATTATATGCATAGATGAATGTACATATGTGATAAACAATAACAGGATATTGAGTATTAATTAATGCTTAATTAAATGTTAACTGGAACACATCATTAAATGGAGATATAATTTAATACCTAGTAATTGCTAATAATATTATCTATAATGTAATAATATAGACATCTCTCTTTTGTATATATATTATTTATGTATACAACAATCTATCTATTTATACCTCCTTTACTCCTGGGGCTCAGTGTTTGAGTGCTCCCCTAGTAAGCACGAAGCCCTGGGTTTCATTCCTCAGTGCCACATAAGCAGAAAACCTGAAAGTTCTGCTGTCTTTCAATCAATTGAGTGCTGGCCTTGAGGACAAATGCTTAGGGACACTGTCTAAGCCCTTACTCAAGCCCCAGCACTGCCACCAAAAAAAGGTTCTAACTGCAATTATAGAAGGACAGGACTTCAAATACCACATCACAGAACAAGCTAGGAGTCTGGCACTGACAGTTGCCACCTAACCTGACTTAGGCATATGTAAACAGCTGCAACCCAGCTCCACAGAAGCAGATGCTGCTGGCTTACCCCCATCATCCTGGCTGCTTGGGAGCTTTAAAACCAAGCCCTGGTAGGTAGTATGTGAGACGCTTGGAGATGTGGCTTTAAGTAGTAGAGCCTTAGCCTTGAGCAAATGTTATTAGAACAGTATCCCCATGCATTGAGTTCAAGCCCGACGGGAAGCCTTCCCCCTTCTCCCCCAAAAAAACACCCCACTAAACCATTAGAAGTTAACTTGTGTGATTTGTGGAATGTTCCTCAAAGAATGGTGATACTGATGAAAGCAACCTAATTCCAATGACAGCTTGTGGAATAGAGCTATGTTCTGAGTCCTTCATAGGGTGCTCTGTGCTGAGTCTGGCACAGGGTGCTGTGTTCTGAGTCCTTCACAGGGTACTGTGTGCTGAGTCTTGCATTGGATGCTGGGTGATGAGTCTTCACATGCCACTGTGTGCTGAGTCCTTCAAAGAGTGCTATCTGCTCTGTCCTTCACAGAGTACATTCTTTCATATGGTCCTTATAAGAGCTACACAACTGAGATGATTATGCAGACAAGAATATGGAGATGCAGATATGTCCCCATGGCAGGGACAAAATTATGTATTACTGAAGA
This sequence comes from Dipodomys spectabilis, assembly GCF_019054845.1. Classification (NCBI taxonomy): domain Eukaryota; kingdom Metazoa; phylum Chordata; class Mammalia; order Rodentia; family Heteromyidae; genus Dipodomys; species Dipodomys spectabilis. The sequence continues at coordinate 3,819,053 of NW_024870916.1, read as the reverse complement.
GTGGGTGAGTTGTCTACTGCAGACAATTGTTTTGTTTTGTTTTTTTCTCATTCATGATCCTTGAACTCGCATCATAGGCACTGACCCTTACCTCTTGGGCACATGGCTAGCACTCCACCACGTGGAGACAAGGACCCCCTTGCAGTAGAGTGCCACAGCCTTGGGGTCTATAGCTGAGGTCTGCCAGCCTGCCTTTTCAGGAAGCTGAGATCTGAGGATCTGGCTTCCAAACTATGCCAGACACAAAAGGTCCCATGAGACTATTATCTCCAATTCACCACTAAGAAACCTGAAGTGGAAGCTGGATGCTTGTCACCCATGCTTGTCATCCTAGCTCCTCAGGAGAATGAGATCTGAAGATCATGGTTCAAAGCTAGCTTGGGCAGGAAAGTATTTGAGACATTTAGCTCCAATGAACCATGAGAAAACCTGAAATGGTGCTTTGGCTCAAGTGGTAGAGCACAAGACTTGAGGCACAGCACCCAGGCCCAGACTTCAACTCCTACAAGCAACAACAATAAAAAAGAAACAAAATAACAAACATGAAGTAGAGGGCTGGGAATGTGCCTTAGGGGTAGAGTGCTTTGCATCTATGAAACTCTGGACTTGATTTCTCAGGAACACATCACTAGAAAAAAGCCTGAAGTGGCTCTGTGGCTCAAGTGGGAGAGGGCTATTCTTGTACAAGAGAAATTAGGTACAGTGCTTAGGTTCTGAGTTCAAGCTCCAGGACTGGTGTATGTGTGCACACACGCATGCATACACACACACACACACACACACACACACACAGACTAGTAGTAAAGCTGTGACACAAATTGGTAAAGCACTGGGCTCCTACACTGAGCTCATGGGCAGCACCCAAGTCCTGTGTTCATCCCCAAAACCTTGCCACCCAGAGCTCACCTTGGAGAGGTCAAAGGTTTCAAAACCTGATGTGCTTTAGCAGTCCTAGATGAAAAGAAGCATGGTGAGATCAGACATGTGCTTGGATTTCCAAAGCTTCAGGAAACCTAGCAGAGGCATCATAGGCCCATCAGCACCCTCAATGAAACATTTCTTGAGATTAAGTGCCCTAGTTATCTGCCAAAAGGACTCCTGAATTATTTTGAGCACTGTATGTGAACACCAGAATATAGTCTCACAAAGGCAAGATAAGTGCTGGGAACTTGGCCTGCCACCGGAGGTGGCAAAAATGAAGGCTTCCTGTGAAAATGGACCACTGGGGAGAGAGATAGCTTGGGGTACAAAGAGGTCTTTTTGTCCTGACCTTCAGAGCCCATCCACACTCAATCCTCACTTATTGGCCCAGATGGAGTTGTTTATTACACAGCTGTACAGGACTGAGGCCTTTTGTCTGCTTATTCAGACAATGAGAGAGCGTTCTTCCAGCAGGCCTGGGAGGCAGAGAAACCCTCAGGCTGCACTGGGAACTGTGAGGGGAGTCCAGGAACATGAACTGTCATGAAAGCAGTCTCTGTGTTATGAAATCATTGTATTGAAAACAAAATTTCTAGCTTGATGCCTTTTATCATAGCTACTCTGGAGTTTCACCTATAGAAATACATCCACACATACACAAAGACATGGAAGCAGGTCCTGGGGTTGAACTATGAGCATAGGCTTGTCCCTGAGTTACTTTTGCTCAAGAGTAGTGCATTAACCTTGAGCAACAGCCCCACTTCTGGGTTTTCTGTGATCTCTTAGAAATAACAGTGTCATGGACTTTCCTATGCTGGTTGGATTCAAACTCAGATTCTCTACATCTCAGCCTCCTGAGGAGCTGGGATTACAGTCAGCAGCCACTGGCACCGGCCTTTCTTTTCTTCTTCATTTTTTAATCTGGACAATCTGACCACTTAACAGCATCATTCCAATGTCTTGAATTTTTAAGTAAACTACCCAATGTTCTTTATAGGTGCTTTCTCTGAGAAGGATTTTCTCTCCTCCTCTTCTCCTCTGGTCACAGGTTTGAAGCCAAAAGTGAGAAATGAGTGTCACATGATTTTGGCAGTAAACGTCCACAGGACATGCCAGTTCAGTCACTTAGCATTGAGCTGCAGTGAATTTACTGTCTCAGCACGAGAGGACCAAAACATGGAACGATCCTCATACTGTCTGCCTATAAAATTATCTAATAATTTTCAGTGTTTTGTGTCTCCAACCTGAAGTATCTAGAAAATAATAGAAGCATCTTCATGTTTCCTTTTTTCTCTAGTACCTATCAAGATTTAGACTAAGGGTTTGTGTGGAGCAGATCCTCGGCGAATCCCTGAGAAAAGCCACTTGAAGTCTCCTCAGGAGATCTCTGTTCAAAGCCAGCCCAAGCAGGAAAGTCTGTGAGGCTCTTATTTCCAATAAACCACCAGAAAACCAGAAGTGTATCAGTGGCCCAGAGGGTAGTGCTCCAGCTTTGAGAAAGAAAGCCAAACAGGAGATACAAGCCAGACCAGGCAGGAAAGCCTCCAAGTGTGTATGTCCAATTAACCCAGATGGCTGGAAGTGGAGCTGTGGCAGTGGTAGAGTCTCTGCCTTGAGAAAAACAGCTGAGGAACACATAGGGCCCTAAATTTCTTGGCTTCAAATATGGTGTGATTTCCCCTACCCAACAGTGCTGCTATTTACCCAGACCTTTAGTTCAAATCCCAGGCCTGGCAGAAAAAATGGCACGAATTGCAAAACAGGGAGATAAATAATTGTCTTTTTAATTTTTTAAATTGTTTAATTTTTTAATTGTTTTAATTTTTTTAATTTAATTTTTTTTGTTTGTTTTTGGCCATGCATGTGTCTTGAACTCAGATTGTGACAGCTTTGTCTCAGCTTCCATCACACTAGCCTGGGGTGCAGCCTCCAGAACCAAAGCCAATCCTGGAATCCTAAGACCTGATGTCTGACAGGAAAACAAAATGAAAATGACACTAAAACAAGCCATGAGCCGCACATGGTGGGCGGTTTCTTGGCTTTGGTTCTTGCACAGTGACCATCCTAGGTCTGAATGACATGGATGCCACGCACAGGTGAACTGTCATTGCTCAAGGCTGGCGGACTGTCAGGAAAGCCATAGGCCAACCCCGCAACACAGTCCCTGAGTTCAAATCCTGATCCTAACACCTACCATGGCAGGAGATCCCAAGAGACTCCTGCCTCTGCATAGAAATCCCCATGGAATGGTATCCAACTTATGACTGAATAGTTCGTGCAGCTGTGTGGACTCAAATTAGACGCAATAATCCTAGGACGCTGATTGAACTTAATTAATGGTTAATTAGGCATGAAAAGAATAATATTCCTTCAATGGAGGCATAATAACTACCTAAGACTTGGTAGGAACGTAGCAAATGTCATTGAATACTAGATACACGGCTCTGGCACTCTGTACTAATATGTATTTATTGGTGTACTACCACCTGTCTATCTATGTATGGCTATTTTGGCCACACCTGGGGCTCGATCTCAGAGCAAGCCAAAAATTTCATCCTGGAGTAAGAAGCCAAGTGTGACACCTGTTTTCCTTTTCTGTGAGAGTGCGGGGTGTCAGGCATGATGGAGAACAAGTCTACAAATCTAAATGCTATGTGATAGGGTGTAAACAATGTAATACATGGTTAGGTGTCATCACAGTCAATAAAATAAACAGCAAATAAATGAATAAAACAAAAAGTACAATGAATAACCACACCAAACATAATATAGACTGAGCACCTGTCTGGAATTTCAATCCTATCTTTAAAATACATGTAAGGACTATGATTCACACGGTTGGGGCCTGAATTCAAGCCTAGGGAAGAGGCCTGACTTTCTGATCTTCAAGCAGAGAGAGCTTCCCCTTCCCCAGAGTGCAACAGAGTTACCCAGACCCTGAGTTCAAATCCCAGTCCTTGCAGACAAAAAATAGCACACATTCCAAGCCAGGGAGCTTCATTAGCTTTTTTCATATTTTTTTAAAGTTCACTTGGCCTTTATTTGATACATTTTGATTTTATAACATGAGAGTTTTTACAAAAGAGGTTTAAATGCTTATATTTCAGCATAGCACAATGGTGTTTCCATTTTGACCATTTGCCATGAAGAGTGAGAATGAAAATGAGTACATCATTCCTCCCTAGAGGGAAAGTAAATGTTATTTCTATTTAGAGTTATTTCTATAACTATAAACTCTCTGCAATTGTATCATGTGAGTTTTCCTCAGTGCCTACCACAAAATACACTAGGGAAGTCCTCATACCACAAAAGGTTGGGTTTCTGAATAAAAACTCACTTCTGTGAGGACAGTAGGTACTTGTAAGCATTTTGGGAATAAAGTGAATTGTAAAATGAAAAACAAAAACATTGGGACTGGGATGTAGCTCAGTAGTGGAGTACTTGCCTAAGGAGCATAAGACCCTGGAAGAAAAGGAAGACAAGTTTCCTAAAGCTCAGAAGGTTAGAATTTTATGATCTGTATGAACAAACTTCTTTCTTTCTTTTTTTTTTTTTTTTTTGTCAGAGGTGGGGCTTGAACTCTGGACTTGGCTACCTGCCTTCAGCTCTTCAACTCATGGCAAGTGCTCTACAGCTTGAGCCACAGTGCCATTTCTGGTTTATTGGAGATAAGCCAGAGTGCCGTTTCCGGTTTATTGGAGATAAGAGTCTCATGGACTTTTCTGCCCAAGTTGGCTTTGAACCGCCATCCTCAGATATCAGCCTCCTGAGTAGCTAGGATTATAGGCGTGAGCCACCGATGCCCGGTGCATGAACAAACTTCTTAAAGCTTGATTCTGAGGAAAGAAACTTGGAATACACTTTTAATAGAAATAATTTATAATGCCATGGTTAAAGCACTAATTCAGAAGTATTTATTCATTGGCTGGTTTCTTAGTTTATTTAAAGATATATATATATATATATATATATATATATATATATATATACATTTTTAATATATATATACGTATATATTATTAAAACATAACTTTGTAGTGTACCTAAAAGCATATGTGCTCATGTAAAGTTATACAACTGCACAAGCTTGATTTTTTATTTTCAGTTTTTGGTACTATAAATTAGGTGGGATGTGTGTACTGTTGTTTTGTTCTCGGTTTTTGGAGGATTTCTTTCTGCGTTCTTCCCATACCCCCCTCTCTCTGCACTTGAATTGAGCTTGTTCTTTCTTAGCTTGATTGTTCATGGTTGATTTTCTACCACTTTAGCCATACCTGTAGCCTGGCTTTTTGCCAGTTAATTGGAGATGTCGTCTCTCAGGCTTTTCTGCCTGGATTGGCTTTGAAACTTCATCTTCCAGTTCTCACCTCTTGAGTAGCTGGGATTACAGATGTGAGCCACTGGGGTGCCTAGGGATGAATTCGACTTTGATTTTTGTATTCTTTCTGTTTTTCTAAGCATGTGATCATCTACTATACAATTTCTGTGAATGTCCTGTTTCTGAAGTAAGATATATAATACATATGCTACTCTGTGTAGTTCTCATAAGATGTAATCAATTTAATACATGTTATAAGTGTAATAATAGTCAATATAAGTAATAAATGAATGAATAGTGCAAAAAATAAAATAAATACACAGGCAAATAATATGCGGTAAACATAAGTATGTAGATATTAATCGTTATTTCAAATGTGGATGAATATTACTTTAATAGGGCTGGGGATTGAATTCAGGCCTAGCGAACAGGCTTGAATTGCTTGTCTTCAAACACGTTGAGTTTCCCCATCCCCCACAGTGCATTACAGTTACCCAGATTCTGAGTTCATATCCTAGGCCTGACAGTAAAAAAAAAATGCACAAATGCCAAGCTGGGGAGCTTCATTCGTATTTTTACAATTTTTTTTTTCCGTGGGACTTGAGCTCTGGCCTTGGGCACTGTCCTTGCACTCTTCAGCTCAAGGCGAGCGCACTACCACTTGAGCCACAGCACCACTTCTGGTTTTCTAGTGCTTTATTGGAGATAAGAGTCTCATGGGTTTTACAGCCTGGGTTGGATTTGAACCACAATCCTCAGCCTCTTGAGTAGCTAGGATTACAAATGGGAGCCACTGGTTTCTGGCTATTTTTAATATTTTAAAATTTTATTGATTGATTGATTGCCAATCACGGGGTTTGAATGAGGTTGTGGCAACACTGCCTCAGCTTCCAGCACCCTAGGCTGGGATAGTGCAGGCTCTGGACCCACAGCTGATCATGGGATGGTATGCATCAGAGGCTGACAGCAAAACAAAATGAAAACAGCACCGAAAAAAACGGCGATCTGTGGATGGTCGGCGGTTTCTTGGTTTTCCTTCCTTTCATGGTGACCATCCCAGGTCCAAATGACATGGCTGCAACCTGTAGGTCGCCTGGCACTGCTGAAGGCTGGCAGGCTGTCAACGAAGCCATAGGCCAACCTGGAATCCTAGTTCCTGAGTTTGAATCCCGGTCACGCCACAAAGGGCTGTGGAGACTCAGAAAATATTGCCTGTCCATTGGAGCATCAGAGGAATGTGAACAATGTCATGGTTGGATGAGTAGTTCATCAATCAGTCTAGCAGAAAATTAGACCCAATAATCACAGGACACCGACTAATTTTAATCCATAGTTTATTATGCACTAAAAGAATACTATTTCTTAAATGGAGTCCTCACTAAAGACCTGAGAATCCATAGGAGATTAGTATGTGTCATTGAATACTAAATAGACATTTCTGGCAGTATGTAAATATCTAAATTTATATTTATTTGTATACCATCATCTGCATAGAACATTTTTGCTATTTTGGCCAAACCTGAAACTTGTTCCCAGTTCTTGGGATCCACTTGGCACCTGCATGGGCTAGATGCTGCCATACTGAGACTCCTTCACGAATTGGGCCTCCTAGTCCCTCAGTCAATGTCCCATCATTGCCAAAAGTTTCTTCCTGGTGTAAGATTCCATGTGTGACACCTGTTTTCCTTTTCTGTGCAAATGCTGGGTGTCAGGTATGATGTACATATTATGTCTGCAAAGCTACATGATATAGAATACATTGGAACAATTGTAATAAATATTATAGGTGTACTCACAGTCCAGAAAATAAATGCTAAATCAATCAATCCATCAATAATAATAAAATATAATGAATCACTCCAACAAACACTATTTAAAATGAATATAAAGATATAACTCAAATATTTAAAATGTCTATAAATGTTATGTTTTTCAGTACTGGTGCTTGATTTCAGGCCTAGGGAAGAATTGAGAAGTTCATGCATGATTCGCATAGGAAATGATAGGCAAGATCTTATTTAAGACTGCATGAAGTGTGACAATAATACTTTCATTCAGAAAATCGAGGCATTGGGAAAGATCCAAGAATCGGTAGTCACATGAAAAATAGGGTTCCAACACAGCTCGCCACATCTCCTGCTCTAAACAAACAGGCCTTTTAGCATATTAATTTCAGCTTATGAATGGATGAATATGGTGCTCCACTCCCACCCCAGTATTAGGTCTCAGGTCCTTGGAATGGCCTAGCTCCTTAGTGGCTCACAAGCTGGTGTGCTCATGTGGACCAATTTGACAATTGGTTCTGCCAGTCCCTGAGTTCAACTTCCAGCACTGCCAAAAGGTTCATCCTGATGTGAGATGCCAAACCTTGCAGATGTTTTCCTATCCTGTGCAAGTCCTGGGTCACAGCTAGGATCTAGAAAGCATAGGCAACTCTATACCCATGGGAATAGGTTGTCATCTATGTGAGCACAGTTATATATGTCATCCTATACTCAATAAAATACACAATACATAGATGAATAAGACACAAAATAAAAAGATTAACTATACTGAAAACAAGGTGCATACCACATTTGTATGTAAATAGAGACCCTATGTTTAAAAGGGGTGGACTTGTCCAGTACTGGGGCTTCAAATCAGACCCAGTACCAGGTCTGACCTTTTAGTCTTCAAGGACGGCGAGCTTCACCTTCCCCCACAATTCAACAGAGTTACCCAAACCTGAATTCAAATCCCAGCTCTCGCAGTAAAATGGCACAAATTCTGATCCAGGGTTCTTCGTTCATAGTTTTTTAATTTTTTTTTTTTACCTGACCCGGGCCTTGAACTCAAGTCGTGGCAACTTTGCCTCAACTCTGATCATCCTAGGCTGCAGACTCTTGACCCACAGCCTGTCCTCGAACCCTCTGACCCTGGGGCTTGCTGGAAGAAAAAAAAACCCACGAGGGGAAAAAAAAGCAGTGGAAGTTCCACTTGGCACTTTTATGTTTATTTTCCTTTGCATGGTGACCATTCTGGGTCAGAACATGGCTGCATGCAGAGTGAAGTTGACCTGGCATGGCTGAAGGCCTGCTGGTTTTTGGTGGAGCCACAGGCTAAGCAGACAATGAAGGCCCCGAAGACGAAACCCAGTCAGCCCTGTTACAATGAAGTTATGGCTGGAGATCCTGGGACACTCGTTTCCGGACCTAGGATAAGTCGTGGAATCAATCAATCTCATCCTTGAATGAGTAGTTCCTGCTTGATGTGAGTAGGAAATGATAGGCAAGACTCATGGGGTATCGATTATTTTTAATGAAGAATTGATGATGCATGACCATAATCATCACAGTCATGAAATGGAGGCATCGGGGAAGATCCAAGCATTGGTAGTCACAAGGTAAATTCCATCACAGGTTGCCATCTCTCCTACACTTTAAAACCATGTACTTATTTGCATACTAACTTGCACTTATAAATGCATGTCTATTTTCCCCCTCCTCCCAATCTCCTCTTCCCAGAGCTGTATCTCAGGTCCTGGGAGTGGCCTACCTCCTTAGTGGCTCACAGGCTGGTGTGCTCACCTTTACCCATTCACCAATTGCGCCTGCTAGGCCCTGAGTTTGTATCCCAGCACTGCCAAAAGATTATCCTGATGTGAGAAGCCCATCGATCCATCTGTTTTCCTGTCCTGAGAAAGACCTGGGTCTCAGGAAGGACAGAGATTACTACATAGGCAACCCTATACCCAAGGGAATGGGTTGCCATCCATGTCAGCACTGTTATATCTGTCATCATAATCAATAAACTACACATTGCATCCATGAATAAGACACAAAATAAAGAGAACGAGTACACTGAATGCAAGATGTCACCCATCCATGTATGATAATATAGATCCTGTATTTAAATGATGAATTCATGACTATATTGGTCCCCCCTTCCAGGGCTCAGTCTCAGGACCTGGGTACATCCTAGCTCCGTAGTGGCTCACAGGCTGGTGTGCTCAAATTGGCCCAATTCACCAATTGGGCCAGCTAGGCCCTGAGTTCAAATCCCAGCACTTCCAAAAGATTCATCGTGATATGAGAAGCCCATCGATCCACCCATTTTCCTGTCCTGTGAAATCCTGGGTCTCAGCGAGGATGGAGAATGCTATATAGGCAACTCTATAGCCATGGGAATAGGTTGTCATCCATGTCAGCACAGATATACCTGTCACCATACTCAATAAAATACACAATACATCCATGAATAAGACTCAAAATAAAAAAAAGATAAGTACATTGAATGCAAGATGCATACCACACTTGTATGTAAATAGAGATCCTATGTGTAAAAGAGATGGGCTTGTTATTTTTGTCCATTGCTTGGGCTTCAAATCAAGCCCTGGAACAGGCCTGACATTCTAGCCTTCAAGGATGGTGAGCTTCCCTTTCTCCCACAGTGCAATGGGGTTCCCCAGACCTGAGTTCAAATCTCAGCTCTAGCAGTATAACAGTGTGAGATCTTATCTAGGGTGCTTCATTCATTATTTTTTAATTTAATTTTTTTGACAGACTTGGGGCTTGAACTCAAGTCATGGCAACTCTGCTTCAGGTCCGATCATCCTAGGCTGCAACATCTGGACCCACAGCCCGTCCACAGACCCTCGGATCCTGGGGCTTGTTGGAAAAAAAAAGCCGCGAGGGGGAATAAAAGCGGTTGGAAGTTCCACCTGGCACTTTTGCATTTATTTTCTTTTGCATGCTGACCATGCTGGGTCCAAACACGTTGGCCTGCAGAGTGAAGGTGACTTGGTGTGGCTGATGGCCTGTTGGCTATCAGAAGAGCCAGAGGCCGACCCAGAAACTGAGGCCCCGAGGTCGAATCCCAGTCAGCCCCCATACATTGAGGGAATGGCAGGAGATCCTGAGATTCTCGTTTCCGGACCTAGGAAGAGTCATGGAATTCGATGGATCTCATCTTTGAATGAGTAGTTCTTGCTTGATGCTAGTAGGAAATGATAGGCAAGACTCATGGGATATCGATTATTATTAATGAAGAGTTGATGAAACATGACCATAATCATCACAGTCATGAAATGGAGGCATTGGGGAAGATCCAAGAATCGTTAGTCACAAGGTAGACTGGATTCAATCACTGGTCACCATGCTTCTCTATACAAATATGTACTTATTTACATACTACCTTCAGATTATGAATGGATGACTATTGTGCTCCCCCTTCTCCCCCCTCCCTCCCCCCCCCCCCCCCCCCCCCCCCCCGCGCTGGGCTCAATCTCAGGTCCTGGGAACGGCCTTGCTCCTTAGTGTCTCACAGTCTGGTGTGCTTACCTGGACCCATTCGCCTCTTGGTCCTGACAGTCCCCAAGGTCAGATCCCAGCACTGCCAAAAGATGAATCCTGATGTAAGAAGCCAATCCTGGGTCTCAACTAGGATGCAGTATGCTATACAGGCAACGCTATATTCATAGGAATCAGTTGTCATCCATGTCAGCACAGTTATAGCTGTCATCATATACAATAAAATACAAAATTCATCCATGACTGAGGCACACAATAAAAAGAATAACTACACTGAATGCATGATACATTCCACATCTCTATGTAAAGAGAGATCCTATGTGTAAAATAGGTGAGTAAATGATTTTTGTAAATTCTGGGGCTTCAGTTCAGGCCCTGGGACTAGGCCTGACCTTGTAGTCTTCAAGGATGGTGAGCTTCACTTTCCCACACAGTGCAACAAAGTTACCCAGACCTGAGTTGGAATCTCAGAGGTGGCAGAAAAATGGTGAGAATTCTGAGCGACGGTGTGTTAATATTATTATTATTGCCAAGCATGGGATTTTAACTCAGTTCATGACAACTCTGCCTTAGCTTCGATCACCTCAGGCTGGCGGGCTCCCCTGGGCCCGTAGCCAATCCTGGGATCCTAGGCTCTGAAGCTTTGCAGGAACAAATGACAGAAAATTGACAGAAAAAATGTCGCAGGATGGATTTTTTATATTTTCTTCTTTTGCATGGTGACCATCCTGGGTCTGAATTACACGACTGCAAAGGGTACTTCACCTTGCATTGGAGAAGGCTAACGGGCTATCAGAGAAGCCATAGGCCCATGCGGCAACATAGGCCCTGAGCTTGAATCCTGGTCCTGACACCTACCTGTGGGGGGAGATCCCAAGATACTTGTTCCTATGCATGGGAATAACAATGAAATGTTAGCAAACTCATGATTGAATGAGAAGTTTCTGCGTGCATTGGTCTAGTCCAAAATTAGATGCAATGATCCTAGGATGATGATTCATCTTAATGAATGGTTTATTAAGCATGAAAAGAATACTATTCCTTCAATGGTGGCATAATAAATACCTAAGAGGTAGTAGGAATATAGTTGATGTCATTGAATCCTAGGTAGATGTCTCTGGCACTCTGTACAAATATATATTTATTGGTGTTCTACCACCTGTCTACCCAAGTATGGCTATTTTGTCTACCCCTGTGGCTCAATCTCAGGGTCTGGAAATTCCTTGGCAGCTTCATTGGCTCGAGGTTGCCGTGTTGACACACGCATTCAGGGTCTGAATTGGGTCTTCCAGGCCCTAAGGTCAGATCCCAGCACTGCCAACAATTGCATCATGGAGTAAGAATCTGAGTGTGATACCTGTTTTCCTTTTCTCTGAGAGTACTGGGTGTCAGACATGATGGAGAACACATCTACAAATCTAGATACTATGTGATGGGTTGTCATCAATATCATAAATGGAATATGTATCATCACAGTAAATAAAAAATCTCATATCTAAAATATACTTGGAACTCAAAAAATTAAATCCCCCAACAACAAATCCTCAAAGAAACACCTGCTGAATAAATAAGTGGGCTAAAGACTTAAAGAGAAACTTCGGTGAAGAGGCAAGTAGGATAGCCAATAGACACATGAAGAAATGCTCAACCTCCCTAACCACAAAAGAAATGCAAATCAAAACAAATTGAGATACCACATCATCCCAGTTAGAATGGCTATAATCAAGAACTCTAATAACAACAGATGCTGGAGGGGATGTGGACAGAAGGGAACCTTACTGCATTTTTGGTGGGAGTGTAAACTTGTTCAACCACTTTGGAAAGTAGTATGGAGGTTCCTCAAAAGACTCCACATAGAGCTCCCCTATGACCCAGCAATCCCACTTTTGGGAATTTACCCAAATGTTTACAAACAAGACCACACTAAAGCTACCAGCATGACTGTGTTTATTGCAACACATTTACTATAGCTAAGATATGGAACCAACCCAGATGACCCGCAGTAGATGAATGGATCAAGAAAATGTGGTACATATACACAATAGAATTCTATGCCTCCATGAGAAAGAATGACATTGCCCCATTTATTAACAAATGGAAAGACTTGGAAAAAAATTATATTAAGTGAAATAAGCCAGGCCCAAAGAAACATAGATCCCATGGTTTCCTTTATTTGCAATATCTAGTATATGTCTGAGTCAAGCAGAAAAGGTCAGATAAGGTGATGTTAGGGAAATGAACCCTAAGATATGTACTCAAATATTTTTTTTCTTTCTTGCGATTGTTTCTAACACATTTATAAGATTATTTCTTTGTTGCTTTGTATGTCCTTCCCCCACAGTATAACCCTTGCTTTCACTGTATTTGATGTACGTATAATTTGTGGAGGGGAAGGGGAAAAACAAATCGTTTAATAGGGATACAGGTGGACTCATTGCAACAATGAGATGTACAAGTCGTTATGTCAAAAACGAACTTTAAACTTTAGTGCTGGGGGGGCAGGGGGGGTGGGTGGAGCAGGGAGGATTGTGGGGGGGGGCTGAGAGGAGGATAGGAAGGCATTGGATGGGGAAACAAAGGAGGAGGCTACAATGCTTGATAAGAAATATACTTATTATCTTGCCCATGTAATTGTAACCCATCTGTACAGTATTTTTACAATTAAAAAATGGAAAATAAATGAATAAAACAGAAATACAATAAATAACCACAACAAACAGGATATGGACTGACCATCTATACGTAAGTACAAATCCTATCTTTACAATATATATAAATAGAATGTTTCCGGGGTGGGTACTTGAATTCAGGCCTAGGGACCAGGCCTTACTTTCTTATCTTCAAGCATGGTGAGCTTCTTCTTCTTCGTCCACAGTGCTTCAGAGTTACCCAGGCCTTATGTTCAAATTCAAAGGTAGGAGAAACGGCGTGAATTGCAAGCCAGGGAGCTATTTTTTTTCTGCTTTTTTGCCAAACACGGTCTTGAACTGAGGTCATGGCAACCGTGCCTCAGCTTTCATCACCATATGCTGGGGTGCAGCCGCTGGAAACACAGCCTATCCTGGGATCCTAGAACTTCAGGCTTTGTGCATGGCAGGGAGTGCATAGAAAAAAGTGGCAGGATGGCGTTTTTACATTTTCTTCTTTTGCACCATGGCCATCTGGGTCTAAGTGATCCGGCTCCAAAGGCTACTTCACCTTACATTGCTGAAGGCATGCAGGCTACTGGGGAAGCCATAATCCCGAACCATGATTAGCCAGGCACTAGTGGCTCTCACCAGTTCTCCTTGATACTTACAAGGCTGTGATAGAAGGATTATGGTCAAAGTCACCCTAGGAAGGAAAGTCCTTGAGACCCCTGTCTAAACTCAATGCGAACAAAGCCAGAAGTAGAGCTGTGTGGCTCCAGTGGTAGAGGGCTAATCTTGAGCAAGAACAGCTCAAGGACTGTGCCCAGATCCTGAGTTCAAGTTCCAGGACTGGCAACAAACAGACATACACACAATCTGTGCAGCCATCTGGCTAAAGCAGGTCTCCCTCTTGTAACCAACTGGCAAAGGGGCTGCTGTCATCTTGACTCCATCTATTCTGTCTGCATCCCAGGATTCCGAGCACATCCCCATTCTTTCATGGTTCTTTTTGACCAATGGGATACAAGAATAGTGGCCACGCACATATTCCATGCTTCCCAGTTACACCTGGATTCCCTCTGTTGGTTGACACCACAACCAGCAGTTGAGGAAGGTAGAGGTGGCTGAGTGGTGAGCAAGAGACCCCAGGTGACATTGAAGTAGAGTAGGAAATGATGTCCAAGTCGGTGAGTGGGACAATAGAGGATTTCCTAGAGCCTGAGAATGTGGCCAGCCCAACTTTCCCGTCCCAGCGCTCAGATGTCTGAAACAATAAGACTCAATGAGAGAACTGTGGGCAAGAAACTGCCCCAAGAACACCAGCAGTATCCTCCCGACAGACCTGAAACATTCAAGAAAACAAAGAACACGAAAAAGAGAGGGATCCCCAAGACAAACACCACTGGGGAGGTGGATTGAATAGAGAGTCCGGCCAAAGGTGATGCCGACCGTGGGCCTACCTTGCCTTTGGACACAGTCACAGCCACCAGGGTCCAGAGTGTCAAGGGTCCCAATCCCACCAAGGATCCACAGAGGTGCTCTCCGCATGTGGTGCCCACCGTGGACCAGAAAAGAGGAAACCAGGCACACTGTGCCAAGATCCAAACACTGAAGCAGGGAAAGACAGACCCGCAGGATCAATGGGAGTAAGAGAGGGAGAAGGCAGACCAGATACATGCAGCACCAAAAATGGAGGTAGAGATCCACAAGGCACCCATACAGCGGTTGCTTTCAGCAGAAAGCGATTTACAATGTGCACTGGCCCAAGTGCAGCAGGCCACTGATGACAGAGAAAGGGAGCACGAAGCTCTCACCAGCTGCCTGCAAGCTACCGAGTGGTGTGTGGCAGAGCTGGAGATAGCGGCTTCTGCAGTCACTGCTGCAAAGGAGGAGAACAAAATGTTCTTCGAACAGCTGAATGATGTGACCCTTCAGCTCGAGGAAAATACCAGAAGCTTTGATGACCTGGAGCAAGTGAACACAGAGTTGCAGTAGCAGCTGGAAGTGCCGTAGATACAGAGAAGCAACATGAAGAAGAGAATATGCAAGTTCCAACAAGCGCTGGAGGGCGTTAGGTACTGAAGATGGAGTTGAAAAACCTGGAGGAACATCCAGGTCCAGGAAAACTATTCTCTGTCTTCAGAACGTGGAGCAGCAGGAGCAACTGCAGAGACTGGAGGAGAAAGCCTAGGATTGGTAGGAGATCCCTGAGACCCCACGATATGCATGTGTGTGGGATGGACAACCGGAGGAAAAGTTGGCCCTGCTGAGGGATGCTCTCCACAGGGTGAGCAGTGAGAAGGAGGAGCTTGCCAGTATCTTGGACTCAGAGCAGCAGATGAAGAAACATCTGCGGGAACTGTAGGACTGCTCAGAGGAAAAGATAGAGAAATGGATAGTGGTGCTGAGAGAGAGAGAGCCAAGCAGCTCAGAGCAGCAGGAGCAGTCCCTGGGACAGTGCAGGAGTTCAGAGCCTCCTGTGAATGGCACATTGTCTCCAATGAGCGACTGTGCTCTGAGAAGGAGGCCCTACAGCAGCACTTAGAGAGGCAGACCCAGCTGCTGGAGCAGCTGAAGCAAGTGCAGGGCTCAACAAACTGGAGGGACCAGGTGATGTCCCGAAGTGGCAGGACACCAGATCACAGGAGGAGTGCCAGCAGGCCCAGCTGAGCTTCCTGGCTTTCCCTGGGGAAGGGGAAGGCATGAGCCCTAGAGAAGCAAAAGGTAAGGAGGCGAGTCTCCCCCCATGTGACCATCACAGGATGGAGATGTCCCCCAGACCAAGAGTGACATGGCTCTGAGAGTGCTCTTGGAGGATGAGATCCACAGGGAGAAACTCCTGCCACAAGAATTATGAGCCAGCTGCAGACACCTCCTGGCCAACCCAGCTGCTCAGTGCCAGACTGAGCTGGAGCCACAGACCCTCAACCCCATGAGCTGCCACCACAGCATGCGTGGGGATGTGAAACAAGACACAGGCATCTGAGAAGAAAATCTGCTTCGCCCATGACCTGCCTGATGAGGTGGACTTCCAGAGTCCAGCAGGTGAGCTCCACCATTGATGCTGCCAGCTGTCGGCACACATCCAAACTATCAAGGAGTCCCTCATGGTGTTTAAAGAGCAGATGTTGGTCCTGAATGAGTTCTGTTGGGAGAAAGCCCAGTGCATGCACTGGCTTTACCAGGAGAAGATCGAGGGGAATGTTCCGGAGCTGCTGTCACTCCTCGCCAGGGAAGGCACAGACAGCAATCTCCAGATGCCAGCACAGGCTGAGCCTCCCACCCTCCTCTCCAACACTGCATCAGAAGCAACTTGAAGACAGCATGGAAACTGGCAGAGGAGAGGTCAGAGTTCCCGACCCCATAGTGGACTCCCTCAAGGAGTATGTCCTGCCCCAGATGCCCCACATCCAGATCTGCCCACAGCTCCCAGGCTCAGGGGAGGAGTGCTCTCTCACTTTCTCCTGTAGATTGATGCGGATGATGACTCTCTAAGTCACATACTGACTCTCAAAAGCCTTGGCAGCCACCAGAAGTAGGTGACCAAGTGGCTTTCTCTCAGGCCTCCATCTGCCGGGCAACGGGAAGGTTAAACTGGTGGTAGGGTAGGGTAGAGGATCAAGGGAGTTGGCCCAAACTCAAGGGACATCTAATGGCCCATTGGTGGCCAGGAAAGAGTCTTATGTTTTGCTTATCACAAAGAATAAATTGTTTTGAAAGCAATAAAAAAAAGTCTACAAAGAAAGATTTGTTCTTCCAACCCTGGGGCTTGAACTCAGGGCCTGGCCACTGTCCCTGAGCTCTTTTTGATCAAGGCTGGCCCCACCTCCACTTCCAGCCTTTTCTGTGTGGAATAGAACCAAGAGCTTCAGGCATGCTAGGCAAACACTCTACCAGTGAGCCACATTCTCAGGTAGGATGATTTTTCCCCCTCCAAAACCCATATGGCCATTCCTCAGATAAATAGGAAGTAGGGGCTAGGATGAATATGAAGCACAAGTCTGGTTCCCCCCAAAATATTCCGCCGCCTCCTCTTCCCACACCCTGAGTTGAAATTTCTCTTCTACCATTGAGGGATGAGAGAGGGAGAGGGGAGTCCCAAGAGAGTACCAAAAACCTTGGCCCCCTGAGTCCCACATCCTTCCCCACACAAGTGGTCCTCCAGATTGTGATTTTACCTGACTCAATGTAAAGTCTACACTGTCTCCCCACCACTGCAAAGCTCAGGATGAAATAAAAGTCAGCCCAGGCCTCAGCCCACACCCAAAGTGGAAGCTCCTAGTCCCAGACCTACTTCCACCTCTGACTGCCCCTAGTTAGGCCAGACCCACCATTCACCACTATGTTGGTGGTGATGACCTCATGGAGGGATTCCAGGAAGAAGGTCTATGGCAAAGAGCAGAAGCAGCAGGGTGAGCATGGCAGAAGGTAGTTGGGTGATTGCTCTGGGATATTCCTTGGAGCCCTCCCATCCAGGCAGACCTATGCTGACCCATAGCATGGACAAGGCCAGGGGGTGAGACGAAATGGAGTAGCACTGGACTAAAGGAGGTACTGCTTTGTCTTGGAGGACTTGATTAATTCCAATTATAATTAATTCCAATTATATTTGGCCCATGCCAATCCCAAAGACAGCATGCAATGCCTCTCCCTGTTGTTGTTGGCCGTGAGAGCTGTCCCTGAGCTCTTTTACTCAAGGCTCGCACTCTACTACTTGAGCCACAATGCCGCTTTTGTTTTCTGATGGTTCATCGATAAGAGTCTCATACACTGTCCTGCCCAGACTGGCTTGGCACCATGATCCTCCAGATCTCAGCTTCCTGAGTAGCTAGGAAGACAGGCATGAGTCACCAGTGCCCAGTGTGTGATGCCTTTTGAAGGAATCTTGGCGAGTCTGTAAAGGAGCCCAAAGCGCCTGGATAGACCATGACCCAGTCAAGGAGCTTGGATGGGGGAAGGTTGACCTTCTAGCCATTTTGTTACCCCAAAATTGAAGATGCCAGGTGATGTTGTATGTACCAAACACTTGGCCAGCAGCCACCAGGCTTAGTGGGGGAAAAAGTAGAGAATATCCAACGACTGCAGTGTAGAAATCTCTGATTTTGCATGCATGTGGTGTGTGTGTGTGTGTGTGTGTGTGTGTGTGTGTGTGTGTGAACTCAGGGTCTAGGCTCTATCCCTGAGTTTTCTTGCTCAAAACTAGTGCTGTGCCACTTGAGCCACAGCCCCACTTGATTTTCGATGGTTAATTGTAGGTAAGAGTCTCAAGGACTTTTTGTCCATGGTGGCTTTGAATCATGATGGGTGCCCAATGGAAGCAAGAGTAAACACAACTCACAAGTACAATCCCTATGGTGGGCTACTCCTGCCCCTTGGTGGCCACACGTGGAACATGCTGTCCCATGCCATTATCCTCTAGAATTCAATTTGGGCAAGTTACTAGGGCCAAGCTGACTTTTGCTCACCCTGATTGCTGATGCCAGAGCAGGTCTGTTCCACCTTAGGCCAAGAGAGCTCCAGGAGGCCCAGCTTTCCAGGGACACAGGGAAGGGAGAGGTCAGTTCCAGGCTGAGCTAAGAGCCTTTGACCACAGATACTCCTACTTGGCCTTACTTATCACCATAAGACCTGTCAAAGAACAACCCCAAAAAACAAAATTGGAGCTGTGCCTCCAAGTGGTAGAGCTCTAGCATTGAACCAAAGCGTTCAGGGACAGGGCCCCCAAGCTTTGAGTTCAAGACCCCCAGCTGACTTCCCCCATAAAACACAGCTTGTCTAAATGTGAACTAGTAGGATTTGTGCAGTGTTTCTGAAGAATGGTGATACTGAAGAAAGCACCCTAATTCTAGTGACAGCTGAACTTGTGACATACAGCTATGTGCTGAGTCCTTCACAGGGTGCTATTTACTGGTTCTTTCCCTCATGGGAGTTATGTTCTGAGTCCTCAAAAAGGTACTGTTTGCTGAGTCATCTCAAAGGGTGCTATGTGCTGAGTCCCTGAGAAGAGTGGGCCATCCTGGGTTTTTTAAAGGGGGCTTTTTGCTGAGTCCATTACACAACGTATTGTGTGCTGAATCTTTCAAAAGTTGTGGTGTGCTAATGCATCCTAAAGGGTCTTGCTATGTGTGAGCCCTTGAGAAGAGAGGGATGAGGTGTATTTTGAGTGATGTGTGCCAAATCCTTTACATAGGGTGCTCTGTACTGTCCTTCAAATGGTGCTGTGTGCTAAGAGCTTTCACAGTGTGGTATGTGCTGAGTCCTTCAAAATTGTTCTGTGTGCTGAGTTTATCGGAGGAAGCTGTGAACTGGGTGTTTACACAGCGTGCTTCAACACAGAGTGTGATGAGTCCCTGGAAAATAGTTCTATGTGCTGAGTGTTTCAAAGCGTGCCATGCACTGAGTCCTTTATACTGTGGGCTATAGACTCCCTCCTTCAAACGGTGCTGTGTGCTGAGTACTCTACCCAACATACTACATGCTGAGTCCTTCAAAGGGAACTGTGTGCTGAGTCATTTACACAGGGTGCTTTGTACTGATTTTGGAAATGTGTTGTGTGCTGAGTCATTCCAAAGTGTGCTATGTTCTGAGTCCATGAGAGCTGGTTATCCCCAAGAATCACACAGACACAAACACAAACACACATACACACACCAGTGTCACCATGCACCTGCTTGGTGTGTAAAGTGGAGGGGGAAGGAGGAGAGTCTCCTCCAGGGGTGGGGCTGAGGGGAGATTCGATCCCCTGGGCCGGTACTCGGGGTGAGGTGTAGTGCTGAGCTGAGGTAAGGCTGCAATTGTCATGGTCTAGAAGCCTCAGTGCCCAGTCTGGGCTGCAATTGTGGCCAGTGGGGGGGGGCGGGGCCCAGGGGAGGAGGGGATATGGCCCAGGAGCACACTTTGGTGGCAGCAATGGCCAGGAGCCCAAGGGGGCAGGGGTGTGTGTGCAGGGGCGGGGTGGCCCAGGAGAGGAGTGTGGGGCCCAGAGAGAGCTGGGAGAAGAGCGAGCACGAGCACTAGCACGAGCACTAGCACGAGCACTAGCACCAGTGTAAATGGCTTCAGTGGCTGGCGGCTGCTCCGATCATAGTGTGGGTCCTGGGCAGGAGCCCAGAGCATGTGGAGCCTGCATGGCAGGCACATCGCCACATGGAGCCCTTCGGAGGCGCCCAGCCATGGTGGCCCTGAGTCTGAGGTCCCAGTGCTGGGAGCAAGGCAGAGGCAGTGGCTGCTGAGGCGGCGGTGGCCACAGGTTAGGAGGCTGCTGAGGCTGCGGTGGTGGCTGAGGAGGAGCAGAGGCTGTGCACAGCTCCACCATGGGCCTGCGCTGTGTTTCAAACATGGCGCTGCAGGCTCAGACCCGCGGAACCTCTAGCTGTCACCTGGCAGAGCTGGTGCGCCCCTGGCCTGCTTGTGGCCCTGACTTGGTTCTGGCCCTTGGTCCTCAGACTCCCGGCGCGCACCCGAAGTCGCAGCCTACGGCTTCTCCCAGCAGCACAGGTGAGTGGCCCACCTGAGCTCCCGCATCCCACAACCCCCCCTGTAAACCCCGTCCCCCAGTCTACCCTTCCGCCCCACACTCGCGGACCCAGACCCTTGCCTCTTGCCTCCCCCTCCCTTCCTGCCTGCGCCTCCCCTGTGCCCCACAGTCTGTCCTGGCTCTGCCACAAATGCACCCCAGGGGTGGGGGGTGGAGGTGGGTGTCCACCCGGGTATCCCACCCTCATCCCTAGTGGCCAGTGTTCGAGGAAAAGGGGAGCTGCAGGGATGGGGAGTTGGGGGCACCACAGAGCCCCTGGCCTGGAGCAGTGGGAGCCACACAGCCTTGCATCTGCATCCTTTCTCTCCCTTGTGGGAACCTGGTGGCTTTAGTCAGAGGTGGGGAGCAGCACCCCACACCTGCCTTCTTAGGTCTTTTCCTTTTTGATGGGGAGGGAGGTGTAGGATACAGAAGATAGGCCCCCCTTGCTGTGTGAGCCCTTGTCTTCTGTGCTCAGTCACACTTTCACCTGAGGACATTCCCAGAAGAGCCCAGTAGAGAGGGGAGGGCACTGGGGTCAGATAGAATGTGGGTATTTGGGAGAAAAACACACCCCCTCTGACACACATACAACCGGCCTGTATCCCCAACCCCAGCATTCAACAGTTCTGACTGGGTGATCACATTTCCCAGTTCTGCCAGCTTCTGCTAGTATTCCCAGTCCATCTGGTCTCCTAGTCCTCCCCAAGAATTTGCCAAGTTGCCCAGAAGTATGTAGGAGGGAAGTAGGGAGTCCAACCATGTATATAGCCATTAGGACCCCATCAAAGTCCCCAACTACACACCCAACCCAGGTCAGACACCTTTCTGGAGGCACCTGCTTTGTTTTCTGTCCAGGCTCTGAGACACCACGTGTCTTGGGACTCCTTCACCCAGCTTCCTGGCCTAGGGTTTTGGTGAATGGGGAGTCAAGGCTGGTTGTTCCCAATGGGAAGTGTCTGGCCCTGAAGAAAGGGAGAGTCAGGGTGGTTCTGCATTATTAGAGCATTGTTCCCCTTGGTTGCGATCTCCTGGTTCTGACAAGGGAACCCCTATGCTCCAGCTAGTACATTGCCCAGATGAGAAACCAACAAACTCAGGAGAGGCACTGCTCTGAATCTGTGTGTTTGTGTATGTGCAAGAGAGAGAGAGAGAGAGACAGAGAGAGAGACAGAGAGAGAGACAGAGAGAGAGACAGAGAGAGCATCTTTCTCACTCATTGTACAGTCACCATGTCTAAAAAGAGCAAAAGCATTTTATTTGTGTGTATGTGTGTATTTGTTATTCTTTTTCAATTAATGCCTAGTATGAGTCCAGCCATAATTTTTGTTTTCTCTTTCACCGTTTCATGGCTCCTTTAGAGAAGGTTTCAGTAGATGTTCCTTTCCACCACTTTCTTCCCCTTTCCTGCAGCCCACGGTAGCTGCTGGACCTGCGTGGGTCTCCCCTAGGAGGCCTGTGTGAACCACAGACCAGAGTGGACACCTGCCCTTCTGTCTAGCCAGAAGGCTCATGAGGCTACTGTGATCACAGCCGCACTCTTCCAGCCAGACAGTCTGCTCTGGTGTGTATAGTTCGAGCTATTTCAAGGTTGGGAATGTGTCTGCCAAACATAAATAGGGAACGAGATGGGAGGTAGTAGTAAGGCAGGAGCTGTGAATCTAGGAGAGTCTGGGAAGTGACAAACGCTGTGATATAGAAGATGGTTCACCACGACTGAGGATGAGAGGGGAATCTTACCCAGGGTATTGACGGTGTCAGTGGGCATCTGGGCAGGGGTCTCCGGGCCCCCAATGGTGGCGTGGATTCCCTCTAGGGGCAGTGCACTGGTGGGCAGTCCTCCCTGGAGTCCTGCAGACTCCAATCTGTGTCCCTCCTGGGCTGTTTCCAGCTGGGCAATGGTAGGCAAGTGTGTTCCCCCTGCTAGAGCCTACTTGGGATCAGGACATGGCAGTTAGCTAGGGCTCTCTGAATGCCATATTCTGTAACCTGCTGTAGGCTGTCTGGAAGGAAAAGGGGACCACTGACTTTGGAACCCTTTAAGTTTGATTGGGACAAGTTAAAATGCCAGCTTTTCCAGGGTTTTTCCCTTGAAGCTGGCAATTTCTACTAATGCTTGGGATACTGGGTCAAATGAGATGAACCATTTCAGCCACCAAACAATGACATTCAAGCAGCACAAGCAGAGTTGCCGAGTCAAATGGTCTCCTGGTATGAACGTCGTGCCTTGACTGCCTTTCTCCAACAGCTGCCGATTCTCCGTCTCTCTTGAGGGTGATCACTACTGTCGAGAATGTTGTGGGGAGCAGAAATTGTGATCTTGCCATCTGCAGCCTGATCACTGTGAGCAGAGACAATTCCCAGGACCTGTACTGGACTCTGAGATTCAGAGACCCAGGATGCCTCAGGGATCCTTTTCTGCAACATGAAAATTGAGGGCCGGATATGGGGGACCACCCTGTCTGGCCCTAGGGAGTGCAGAGGAGGCCCCTTGAGCCAGGCTTTCACCTCAGGACAACCTTGTTCACAGCTGAGTGGGGAATTGAGTGCCATACAGCTGGTCAGTGGCTGGATAGAGATCTTTGAGAAGATAGGCATCCCAGAGGCCCCAGAATACAGTGAAGACATCATGGCTCATGTCCTTGGAACCAAAACAGTTAAGTGTGGTGGCACCAGGAGGGTGAGAAGAGGGAGAAGGGAGAACTGTGGGAGAGCTACATCAGGCTTTACCCCCACCCAGGATGCTTACCTGAGTTGGATGGGACTTTTCTGTAGTATTGTCATAGAGAGATGCTCATCTATTTATCTAACAAACCGTTACAGTGTGTGCCAGTTCCTAGGGGGGAGAGAGTGGGGGTCATACACGATGAAACGTTCCAGTGCTGGTTCCACAGCACATGAAGAAATCTTGGTTTGAGCTGGATACCATTGCTTCACTCCTGTCATCCTAGCTACTTAGGAGGCTGAGATAGGAGGATTGAGGCTTAATGCCCAGGCAGAAAAGCCTGTAAGACTCTTATCTCCAACTGACTACCAAAAAGAAAATGCCAGAAGTGAATGAGTAGCTCAAGCTGTAGACTGTTGGCCTTGAGTAAAAAGGCTCAGGGACAGCACCCAAGCTCTGAGTTCATGCCCAGGAGTGACACAAAGAAAGGAAAGAGAAAGAGAGTAGGGAAGGATGTAGGGAGAAAAGGAAGAAAGGAAGGAAGAAGGGAGCATGCAAGTCTTGGTTTGGAGTCTCTGGATCAAGGGAGCCAACCATTTACAATCTCTGTGAGGACAGTTTCAGAGCCTAAAGCTAGTGTGTAGGACCAAGCCACTGACACATTCATGACATCAGCAACTTCATGACATCCAAATCTGAGTGGTCGCTGACTGCACAGGGAAACAGCCTCGGGTAGACCCTAGGGCTCAGGGTGGGTCACAGATTTTCAATCTCCCCTGGCTCACTGAGTTTATTTTCTGGTCAGATAAGAAGAAACTTTCCAAGTGCTAGGGAGGTATAGGGTGAGGGAGTGGCAAGACGGGGGTGGCAAGGGATTAGCAGGAAGATGAAGAGGGAGGACAATCCCAGCTCCAGTGTGTCAGGCCATGGGAGCCATGACCTCAACTGACAACCTAGACTATCAGTGATAGAATCTTCAACCCAGCCACATGGCTATTAAAAGTCCTGGCACTCTGGGTTCACCGTTGACAACCTGGCTGTCATCCACTGCAGGATGCCTGTGCAGTACATCCTTGGGGACTGGGACTTTTGAGGGCTCAATCTGAAGATGACACACCCAATGTTCATTCTTCAACCAGAGACAGAGGTAAGCGTGCCACTGGAACAGGACACCCAAGGATTGAGGGCGAGGGTCAGACACGTGTTGCCCCCAGACTTTCTCTAGGGGACTCTAGGCCCCTTGACTACCATCCTCAGAGGTAGAGGTGGGTCTCTTTGCTGGCTCAGCCTTTAGTCTAGATGGCAGATGTGAGAGGGGCCGACGGAAGGTCCAGGCTAGTGGGAAAACAGGAGGTACTGGGCTGGGAGCAGGGTTGTTTCTTTGAGAATACTCACAACCCAGGAACATTCCTGAGATGGATCAGCCATTTTCTCCTCCCTGAGAGAGAGGGACCTAGAGCCCTCCAGTCTGCATCCTTTGGCTGAGAAATTCATTCATTCCCATGTCCTTTGTTTGGATAACTAGATCTCACCTGACTGCCCAGTGTCAAGGCAGGACAGTGAGAGATCTTGAGTCCTTGATGAGGTCACAGGATCCTCAGTATGAGATTGTACTTGAATGTCCTGACTTGGTGCATGGTCAGTCCCATCTAAGACTGCCATGACCTAGGACATAGAATCTAGAGAATCAGAGCAGAATGGGGTCTATTCTGTGAGTCTTGAGTATTATGTGTGAGCTTTGAACTCCCGTGTGCTCACCTGCTTCCTTTTCTTGGGTGGGTCTATGCTAGAAAAAGCTTAAAACTAGGGCCTGGGTCCCATCCCTTATTTCATGCTCAAAGCTAGCACTCTACAACTTGAGCCACAGTGCCACTTCCGGTTTTTTCTTTTTGCTTATGTGGTGCTGAGGAATCGAACCCAGGGCCTCATGCATGCAAGGCAAGCACTCTACCAGTGAGCTACCTTCCCAGCCCAACGGCATCCAATTCTTGACCACAGTTGATGCTCTGGATTGGATGTCGACTATCGGACCTCAATTTCCTCCTGGGACAGTTGTGAGTAAATAAGGGACTAATACAGAGGGACCTCTGGAGCAGGGCCAGGCACAGAGGGAGCAGGTGTCAGATACAGTTCTCAACAATTCTGTGAGCATATGACAGGAAGTTGCCGGGAAAAGGCTCAGATGGGGTCTGTTATTAATCATGCAACAGGTGTGGGACTGTGAAACAAAACATGGCTGTCTTTCATCATTACCCTGTCCCCATGAGGAAGGGATCCTTCACTCTATTCATTTTTCCAGCTGGGGAAAATGAGTCATGGAGAAGCCAGGTGACCTACTCATGACCTCCAGCTGACAGGAATCTTGGCCTGATTTCTCTGCCATGCTTCCTAAGACAGTGGGTGTTATTCAGTCCACTTCATGTGGTGGGAAGTCCACTTCTTGTCATTTGTGGGGATTGAATTCTGGGCCTGGATGCTATCCCTGAGCTCCTCAGAACAAGGCTAGTACTCTATCCCCTGAGCCACAGCACACTTCCGGTTTTCTGTTGGTTCTTTGAGGATAAGAGTCTCACAGACATTCCTCCTGAGCCAGCTATGAACCACGATCTTCACATCTCAGCCCCCTGTGTAGGTAGGATTATAGGCCTGAGCCACCCGCACCTGGCTTAAATGTAATTCTGGACCTCTCTCTCTCTCTCTCTCTCTCTCTCTCTTTCTCTCTCTCCCTCTCTCTTTCTCTCTCTCAGGAATTGGTTGAAGGAGTGTTGGAGGAGGTGGCCCAGCATCCCCATGTGGCTGGAACCCAAGGTGGCCCTCTCATTCTGGAGGTGGGCTGTGGGTCAGGAGCTGTTTTGCTCAGCCTGTTGAAGCAGCTTCATGAGGTAAGCCCCTCTGTGCCCTGGCTAGGCAGTGATGGTTATTCATTGTCCATCCAATGAGTCCTTGCCTACATCCCTCTGCTACACCGTTGAAGGAAAGTGGATGAGGAGATGTTGCCTTGTCCCCCTGCCCAGCACAATCCCGGGCCTCTGACCTATACCCCCACCTATCTGACAAGACCCTGGCTATAAGGCAATAAAAACACACTGTGTGTACTATGCTTTGTTTGGGAGTGTTGTTTGGTTAGGGGGGCGGGATTCAGAGGAAAGACCCCAGACCTGACACCTCCCAGGGGACATTTGTTCTTTTGACAGAGCCATGTCATTGCTGTGCATAAGGATGAAGCCTCCATCAGACTGACCCAGAACAATGCTCAAAGATAGGTAGGCTGTTGAAGTATCAAACCCACTCATGTCTGCTTCGTACTCCCAACAAGGAGGTGTAGTATGGGTGGCCCGGCCCTGGGCCTAAGGGATTATAAATGGATGGTGGTGGTCAGGAGCTCATGGCTCCCACCCATCATCCTGGATCTTTGGGAGGCTGAGGTCTGGTGGTTGTGACTCAAAGCAGCCCGGGCAGGAAATTCCAGGAGATTCTTATCTCCCATAAACCGTCTTCCTCCCCAAACCCACACACAAAAATCCAGATATGGTGCTGTGGCTCAACTGGTAGAGCCTCAGCCTTGAACAAAAGAAGTTAAGGGATAACACCCAGGCCCTGAATCCAAACCCTAGGACTAGCACAATCATAAAATAAATGAACAGTGTACACTTTTTATCTGACTACCAAGAAAGATGTATTCAGTTTTCTCGCTGGTACATGTAGGCAAATGTAAGGGGCTCCTTTTGATGTTCCCCCAACCCTCTCCTTCTCTCCTTTATCTGTCCAGGCTTACGTTGCAGGACAAAATTCAGATCATCCCCCTGGATGTGACCTTAGGTACCCTCCCCCATCCACCTCCCTTGGGGTCAAGATCCTGGATGTGTTCCCTGCTGGGAGGATGAGGCACCACAGAGATGAGGGTAGGTATCCCCAACACTCACACACATACACACACACAAGCACACAAACACCCCTAAGCCAACTTAGAGTAGCCTTTTCCAAGGACACTTTATCTCCTTGGATTAACTGACCTAGGAGAAGAATTTGATCGTCTGTAACTGATTATTTTAACTTGGGCTTGCTAGTTGACAGGAGATAAATGGGAACAAACAAAAACCGAAAAGCCTTTGGTGCCCGACACCTCTGGCTCAGGGTCAAGCCTGACATCCTGGCTACTCAGGAGGTGGAGATCTGAGGATCACAGTTTGAAGCCAGCCATAGGATCGAAAGACCGTGAGACTCTACTCACCATGGAACCACCAAAAACCAGAAGTGGCATTTTTGCTGAAATGGTAGAGAACCAGCCTTGAGCAATAAAACTCCTAGATCCCAAATCCTCAGTTGAAGCCCACAAAAAGAAATGGCCCTGTCTTGTTGTCCAAAGATTGCCCAGGCCTGGAGCCCCTTCTCACGGAGTGTGATACAACACCTGTCTCTGGTTGGTGTATCAGGGCCTTCAGAAATCCGGTGGTGGAATCCAGGCCTTCCCCTTCATGCATTCTCAACCCACACTGGCTGGAAGGTGGAGTCTGACAAGGGCGGCAGCCTGCACAGCGGAGAGGCTCCAGCTTTGCCAAAGTGATTGGAAAGGGCTTCTTGGAGACAGCACATGAAAAGGGGGTCTTGTTTAACAAGAAGGATCTGAAGGAAGCACAGAGAACAGAGGTGCTACAGATGATGGGCAACATAGCAGAGCGTGTTCATTTCCAGCCAGGGCTGCTGGTGAGAGACTTGGTATAGATGTACGAGACTGTCTCAAGACAGGCCTGAGGGGTCACAGAAGAACAGCTATCCAGGGCTGGGATTGGGTCCTAGAGGTAGAGGGCTCACCTAGCACACAGGAAAGCATGGTTTTGATTCCTAGGTCCTGCATACACAGAAAAAGCTGGAAGTGGCACCGTGGCTCAGGTGAAAGAGCTCTCCCCTGCAGACACAGAAAGTCAGGGACAGTGCTGGGCCATGAGGTCAGGCCCCAGGGCTGTCACTTAAAACACTTCTCTCAGGGACCTTTGTGACAGGTAGATGGCTATGCCCTGAAGCTCTTAGTAGGTCCATCTGTGCTTTGTGTCTCCTTTGACAGAGGGGAGCTGGACACTCCTTCTGCCCTGGGCACCCCTGGGCCTGGTTACCAGCAACCCTCCCAACATCTTCCACCGGGACATGGAGCAGCTGGCTCCAGAAGTCCTCAGGTATCTGTTGGGTGGGGCATGGGGACATAGGGCAAGCCCCAGAACTCTGAGTGGGTCTGATCCACCCCGGAAGACCAGGTTATCCGGAGGAGGTAGATGGGAGCTTAGAGGGGGTTAGTGATGTGGAGGGGGCCCTTTAATCCCCATGGCCCCACCCAGATTCTAGCCTCCCTTTGCTTTCCCTGAAGGAGGTAGAGGGGTGTCTAGGTGGTAGTGTCTAGAGAAGGACTAGGTGGAAATTCGGAATGACTAGACACCTTAAGCTATGAGCCGGTGGCTCACACCTGTCATCCCACACCTGTCATCCTGGCCACTCAGGAGACTGAGATCCAGAAGATCTCATTTCCCAGCGAGGCAGGAAAGTCCCACGAGAGCCTCATCTCCAATCTCCAACCAAAATTGGCACTGTGGCTCAAGTGGTAGAGCACTGACCTTGAGGAAAATTAGACATCAGGGACAGTACCCAAGCCCTGAGTTCAAGCCCCTCCACCAAATAAAAAAAAAAACCAAAAAAACAAATAAGAAAGAAAGACACCCTTTCCTTGCTTGCAAGAGATGGTGAAGTAGTAGGGTTTCTGTGTTTGTGAGACCAGATGCTGACCTCACAGTACAGACATTTCTAAGAAGTCCCCAGGTTTACCCCAGTGTGAAGCCAAAGCAGGGTGGGTGGTGCCTTACCAAGAACTCCAGAGGTCGTGGCCTGTGGCAGGCAGGGAGTGGGTGAATGGGAGCTGGAGTGGAGTGGTAGTGTCAATTATATGCTCTCTATCCATGGAAGAATGGTTTTGGACGCTGTTGACCAAGGCTGAAGTGTAGGGTTACATTTAGTTTGTGTCTTGATGAGTTGGGTTTTCCCTTGGTATAAGAAGGTGGCTGCAGAGGAGGCTACAATGCTTGATAAGAAATGGACTCCTTTTATGGCTAGGGGGTTGAGCATTTCTTCATGTGTCTATTGGCCATACTTCTTTCTTCTTCAGAGAAGTTTCTCTTTAAGTCTTTAGCCCACTTATTTATTGGGCAGTTGTTTCTTTGAGGATTTCTTGTTGGGGGATCTAATTTTTTGAGTTCCAAGTACATTTGAGATGAGACCCTTGTCCATTTTATGGCTAGTGAAGATCTTCTCCCAATCCATAGGCTTTCTATTGATCTTGCTAGCTATGTCCTTTGCCATGCAGAAGCTCTGCAACTTCATGCAATCTCATTTCTACAACCTTTCTTTGATTTGTTGTGTTTCTGGGTCTCTATTAAGAACATTTTGGCCTGGGTCAAGGAGACCTAGGGTTTCTCCTATTCCATCCTGTAATGTTTTCAGAGTGTCTGCTTTGACTCCGAGGTCTTTGATCCATTTGGTGTTGATTCTGGTGCAGGGTGATATATAGGGATCTAGTTTTAGTTTTCTACAAGGTAATAACCAATTTTGCCAGCACCATTTACTGAATGTATTTTTTTTTTATCTCCCTTATCAAAGATTAAATGGCTATAGGTCTTTAGGTTCATATCTGGGTTTTCAATTCTATTCCATTGGTCCTGAGGTCTGTTCTTGTCCCAGTACCAAGCTGTTTTGATTACTATTGCTTTATAGTAGAGTTTGAAATTTGGTATTGATATTCCTCCAGCAGTATTCTTTCTGTTGAGGAGCGTTTTTGCTATTCGGGGTCTTTTATTGTTCCATATGAATTTTTGGATTGCCTCTTCTAGTTCCTTGAAGAATGAGGTTGGAATTTTGATAGGTATCACATTGAATTTGTAGATAGCCTTGTGAAGTATTGCCATTTTCACAATGTTAATCTTTCCAATCCAAGAGCATGGGAGTTTTTGCCATTTTTGACTTAAGGTGTCTAGTACTTCAGACACCTTAAGCCATGAGCCGGTGGCTCACACCAGTCATCTCACACGTGTCATCTTGGCAACTCGGGAGGCTGAGATCCAGAGGATCTCATTTCCCAGCCAGGCAGGAAAGTCCCTCCAGAGCCTCATCTCCAATCTCTAACTGGAAGTGGCACTGTGGCTCAAATGGTAGAGCACTGGCCTTGAGGAAAATTAGACATCAGGGACAGTACCCAAGCCCTGAGTTCAAGCCCCTCAACCAAAACAAAAAACAAAAAACCAAACAAGAAAGAAAGATACCTCTTCCTTGCTTGCAAGAGATGGTGAAGTAGTAGGGTTGCAAATCAAAACAACATTAAGATACTACCTCACCCCAGTTAGAATGGCAAAAATCAAGAACTCTAATAACAACAGATGCTGGAGGGGATGTGGACAGAAGGTAACCTTACTTCATTGTTGGTGGGAGTGTAAACTTGTTCAACCACTTTGGAAAGTAGTATGGAGGTTCTTCAAAAACTCCACATAGAGTGCCCTTGTGACCCAGCAATCCCACTTTTGGGCATTTATCCAAATGTTTACAAACAAGACCACACTAAAGCTACCAGCACAACTATGTTTATTGCACCATTATTTACCGTAGCTAAGATATGGAACCAACCCAGATGCCCCTCAGTAGATGAATGGATCAAGAAAATGTGGTATATATACACCATGGAATTCTATGCCTCCATCAGAAAAAATGACATTGCCCCAATTGTTAGGAAATTGAAAGACCTTGAAAAAATTATATTAAATGACGTAAGCCAAGCCCAAAGAAACTTAGGACCCATGGTTTCCCTTATTTGCAATATTTAGTATATATATGAGTCAAGCAGAAAAGGTTAGATAAGGTGATGTTAGGAAAATAAACCGTAAGGTATATATTTAATTTTTTTTCATGCACTTGTTTCTAATGCATTTATGAGATTATTTCTTTGTTGCTTTGTATGTCCCTCCCCCACAGTACAACCCCTGCTTTCACTGTATTTAATTATGGTATAATTTGTGGAGAGGAAGGGGAAAAACAAGTCGTTTAAATAAGGATACAGGCTGACCCTTGTATCAATGAGAAGTTCAATTTGTCATATCGAAAACGAACTTTACAACTTTG
Organism: Dipodomys spectabilis; assembly: GCF_019054845.1. Classification (NCBI taxonomy): domain Eukaryota; kingdom Metazoa; phylum Chordata; class Mammalia; order Rodentia; family Heteromyidae; genus Dipodomys; species Dipodomys spectabilis. The sequence goes on along the minus strand of NW_024870916.1, from coordinate 3,787,567 downwards.
GTGGTGGGGGGGGCGGGGAGGGTTGGTTGGGGGGCGCGGGGAAGCCGGGAAGGGATGGGAAGGGGAAACAAAGGAGGAGGTTACAATGCTTGATAAGAAATGTACTCCTTATCTTGCCCATGTGATTGTAACCCCTCTGTACAGTATTTTCAAAATAAAAAAAGAAAGAAAGAAAAGAACTGAAGAAAAAAAAAAAGAAGTTGGGTGTAGCCGGGCGCTGCTAGTGGCTCACAACTGTCATCCTAGCCACTCCGGAGGCTGATATCTAAGGATCACGGTTCAAAGCCAGCTTGGGCAGGAAAGTCTGTGAGACTTTATCTCCAATGAACCACCAGAAAATTGGATGTGGTGCTGTGGCTCCAGTGGTAGAGCACACAACTTCATCTGAAGAGCTGAGGGCCTTCTGGCAGGCCCAAAGTTCAAACCCCATAACCTACAACCAAACAAAAGGTAGCTGAATTTTCTGCATAACTGTGTACAGTAGAAATGCCATGATGTGTTCTGAATCATTCCAGATATGTGAGAAGCTCTGGGTTTTGTCTACAGTTGGTCTGATGATGGTAGTGCCATCATCTCTGGGGTGGAATATTCAGGGTGCTCAGGGACTGCTGAGGGTTTGGGCTACCAGTGTGTGTGTCTGTGTGTTCATGTGTGTGTCTGTGTGTGTCTGTCTGTGTGTTTGGATGTAGAGGACCTGGGCCTTGAACTCAGGGTTTTGGTGAAGTTCCTATGCTTCTGTGCTCAAAGCTAGTGCTCTAACACTTGAGGTACAGCTCCATTTCTGGCTATTTGGTGGTTCATTGGAGATAGGAGCCTCACAGACATTTCTGTGCTGGCAGGCTTTGACCTCAGCCTCCTGAGTAGCTAGGATGACAGATGTGAGACTCCAGTGCCATATTTGTGTGTGTGTGTGTCTGTGTGTGCGTGTGTGTGTGTTTTCCTCATCTTTCTCTGTCCCCTTCCTGGGTGCCTGTCTGTCTCTTTCTGACCTGGGATGGTGCCCCTCCTCCACACCGACCTTGCCTTTAGCCTCCTATCAGGGTCTACAATGAGTCCTAAATTGCCAGAGACCTGAGTTCAAGCTTTTCTTTGGGGCCCAAGTCCAGCTGTCCAAGCCTTTGCCTGCCTGCATGGGATTCTGGATCAGCCGGGCCAGCTGCAATAGAGTCTTGCCTGTCTCTGGGTGGGGAACTGAGACATGGAATGTCCTGCCATTTTTCTCAGCTAGACCTCTGGCTGCATGTCCCTCTCTGCAGGCTGGCAGTGAGTGGGGGAAGGGTGTTGCCTGTGGCTCTGGCCAACTCCAGCTTGATAGTGGACTGAAGGCCACCCAAGCAAGGAGGATTCCGGGCTGCATTGGAGGTGAGGCCAAGGTGGCTTGGAAGTGTTTGTTGGTGTCTAGGAAATGTCAACATACTTTATCACAGACAAGTCTATCTTCCAGCCCCATCTGGGCCTCTCAAATCCTTCTAGAGAATTCTGGATGCCCAGAATACAGAGGCACAGACTTCAGATTCCAGGGCCAGGGAATTTGGGGATGAGAGACTGGTATGGCCAATACCTCAATGTTCTGGGGCATTAGCCTTGACCTGGGTATGCCCCTTCGTGTACATTCACTTCTTAACCCAGAGCTGGCCAGAAACAGGCCACTTGTGGTGCTGTGGAAGTGGCAGGAGTGGAAGTGAGATCTAGGATGATCAAAATCTGGAATTATGGCCTGAAGGAACTGGGGCAAAAAGTGTCTTTAAAAAGAAAAAAAAACAACTCTTAGAGCTGGATCTCAGGGCCAGGGCACTGAGCTTCCTTTGCTCAAATCTAACACTCTACCACTTGAACCACAGCTCACATTTCTTCTTTTTTAGTAGTTTAGTGGAGATAAGAGTCTCACAAACTTTCCTGCCTGGGCTGGCTTCAAGCTGCCATCTTAAGAGCTCAGCCCCTTGAGTAGCTAGAATTGCTGGTATGAGCCTCTGGCACCTGCTAAAGATTTTACTGTGTGTGTGTGTGTGTGTGTGTGTGTGTGTGTGTGTGTGTGTGTTTACCAAGGCTTGTACTCAGAGCCTAGGTGGTATCCTTTAGCTTGTTTGCACAAGGCTCATGCTCTACCACTTGAACTACCGTAGCTCTGCTTCCCAGCTTTTTGGTGATTCATTTTAGATAAGAGTCTCCCCACTCAGGCTAGCTTTGAATCTTGATTGATCCTCATGTGTCAGCCTTGAGTAGCTAGGATTATAGGCATGAGCCACTGGCATCCAGCTGCAAGGATGTCTCTTCATACTGTCTTCTGTTCTAACAGCTGTCTACTTGACCTGGCCTAGATCTCTGATCTCCACATCAGGTCCCAGCAGCCCTTGACTGTGTGGAGAACATAAAGCTCAAACCTGTCAAACATCCAATTTCTATGTCCTCAGGGGAGGGGAGGGTTCCTCTGAAGCCTGGAGGAGTAGGGGGAGAGGAAGAAAGGTTAGCTGTAGATGGCTGCTAGGCTGGGAGAGAGGTACTCTGTCTTAGCCAAGAAGGAAAGTGTGGCCAGATGTTAATAGCTCATGCTCTCATATTCCTAGCTCCTCAGGAGGCTGAGATCTAAGGATTGGCATTCAGAGGCAGCCCAGCTCACTTTTCTTTCTTTCTTTCTTTCTTTTTTTTATATCAGTAGGATCTTTTTTTGTGAAAATACTGGACAGAGGGGTTACAATTACATGGGCAAAATAATGAGTACATTTCTTATCACCAGCTCACTTTTCTAAAGTGCGTGAGAATTTCCTTTCCCAATAACCACCTGAAAGCTGGAAGAAAAACTGTGGCTCAAGTGGTAGAATTGCTAGCCTTGAATGAAAATAGTGAGGAATAGAGCCTGGGTTCTTAGTTCAAGCCCTAGTACCAAGATGTGCCCATGCACACACACACACACACACACATATACACACACACAAGAAGGTGGTAATGATAAGCTGAGCTAGAACTGGGGCAGTCCAGAGGCACAATCATAGTAAACTCTCGACACGTAAGTTATTTCTCCCCAACTCCTTCTTGGGCTGAGGGGTCTGGGCCATGACAATAAGTGCCATGGAACCTGCACCTCCATCCATGCATAGGGTACAGAACCAAGGGAAGAACACGATGGATGCTGGTTTATACTCAGTGCATGATTGCAGACCTTCATCTGCCACTGAACACTGGTGAGCAAAGCAGGGCTCTGAGCTCTGGGACTCCTGGGATAGCCACTGCTACAAGCAGCAGCCAGCCAGCTGTGGATTCCTGAGCCAACAAGTCTTTCATGAGCCCAACTCACCCCCACCCAAGGTGTGCCTGACAAATTTGCCCCCGTGCGTAGACATTACCTGCTGAGCCATCTTGAAGCTCTTGCCCCTCCTGGTCCAGAAACCTGGTCTGAAATGCTGATTTACTGCTCAGATCCACACTGCACCCATGAGAGATGCTATTCTGATGCCATTCTGGCCAATGTCCTCCATGCCCCAAGGCTAGACCCTTCTCTGATACTTTGGCCTGCTCTGTAGGCAAAGGCTCCCAAAGAGGCTGCTTTCAAGACTTGTAGGACACGTAGATATTGGGAGACTCTTAGGGGCCCACTGGAAATTACTCTGCCTAGAGCCACAGAGTGAGGTTCAAGCATGCCAGCTATTGGTCATGGGGCTAGAACTCTGGGCCTGGGCACTGTCCCTTCAGCTCTTCAGCTTACCACTTGAGCCACAGTACCACTTCCAGTTTTCCTGGGGTTAATTGGAGATCAGAGTCTCCCGGACTTTCTTGCCCGGGCTGGCTTTGAACCATGATCCTCAGATATCAGCCTCCTGAGGATCTAGGAGGATAAGCATGAGCCAGCAGCACCCAACTGATTTGGACTTCCACCACAGTGGACTAGGAACTCCTGAAAGCTTTTCTTTATTTTTTATGTGCCAGTACTGGGGTTTGAACTTAGGGTCTGGGCTCCGGTCTCTTTAATATTTGCCTCAAGGCTGTCACTCAACCACTTGAGCCACAGCTCTATTTCTGGCTTTTGGTAGTTCATCGGCAAGAAGAGTCTCACTAACTTTCCTGCCCTGAGCTGGCTTTGACCCACGACTTCTAATTTCAGTCTTTTCAGTAGCTAGGATTTACAGAGGTTGAGCCACCACTGGCATTGGGCTAGAAGCTTTTCTTAAGCAAGTGTTCTTCCCTGCATTTGCCCTGACTCCTCCATGTAAAGGAGGCCTGAGGGTCAGGAGCTGTGAAAAATAGACTTGGAGCCACAGGAAATGGGTGGGGTCCATGGTGAAAAGCCAAGCTAATCTTCCCCCTGAGCCCCATTCTGGGACCTCCACACTCTGCCCTCCCTGTGGCTCAAGTACAAACCTTGACCCAGCCTTGAATGCCCTGCCGGACTTGTCTGAACCCACAGAACCTTCGTCCACCCACAACACCTATTCTACACAACACCTCAGGAAACTTTGTGCATTGTTGTACCTTCAGCCTGAGGCTCTCTATCTTGTTCCACATTTTAGAACTCCTGTGGAATTTTGGCATTGGTTATATCACCTCCAGGAGCAAGTCTTTCCTTCCCTTCTTCTTCTTTCTCTTTTTACTATTGAGTTGCTAGAGATGAACTTGTGCAGGCTGACTGGCAAATGCTCTAGCTTGGTGTGTGTGTGTGTGTGTGTGTGTGTGTGTGTGTGTGTGTGTGTGTGTGTGTGTGTGTGTGTGTGTGAGTGAGTGTTTGTGCCAGTCCTGGAGTTTGAATTCATGGCCTGGATGCTATCCCTGAGGTTTTGTGCTCAAGGCTAGCACTCTATTACTTGAACCACAGCTCTACCTCTGACTTTTTGGGTGTTTATTTGGAGAAAAGTGTCTCATATAGACTTTCCTGCTTGCAATTTTGATCCTCAGATCTCAGCCTCCTGAGTAGCTAAGAGTACAGGGGCGAGCCATCAGCAACTGTCCTCTACCCTACTTCTTACCTCTCACCTTGGCCCTCCTATGAGTACCAGAAGAATATGTCTTACCAGGCTCACTTTTTTGCCAGTCTTGGGGCTTGAACTCAGAGTCTGTGCATGTTCCTGAGTTTCTTTTGGTCAAGGCTAGCACTCTTATCACTTAAGCCACAGTGCCACTTTTGGCTTTTTCTGTTTCTGTGATACTGAAGAATGGATCCCAGGGCTTTGTGCGTGCTAGGTAAACACTCTACCACTAAGCCACATTTGCAGCCCAAGGCTCACTTCTGACAGGAACTATGAGAGTGGGATTTATTGGCTTACCCTTTTGGTGTGGAAATCGCTGGCTATTTCATATCTTTGCCAAGATTTGGGACCAGCCTGTGACTCAGCAATGAGGAATGGTGAATGAGGGATAGCCACCATGCCCCAGAGGAGTAGGCTCACATATCCTACAGAGGGATAGAGAAGATGGAGCCAGAACCTTTGACAACTCCTACAGCTTAGGAACTGTGGTCTCCCTGGAGGCAGTGGCTGGCTGCTAGGTGTCCCGATGGGACATCTCAGCCAGAACATAAGGCACTTGTACAGCCCAGACAAACCCAGTGGGTCTTCAGTTATTAAATGGCAGAGAAGGATGCTTTGTTCAAGTTGCTGTCTCAGACTCAGAACTCTCTGAGTACTTGCCCAGGTTGGAGGGATGGACATGGGCAACCTGCTGAATGCCCATCTTCCATACAGCATCCATCCATAACAGAGACATCGAGTGATTGCCTCCTTTTTTTGTGTGGGGGGTGAGGCAGGTGCAGGGTTGTACTATGAGCGTAGGCCTTGTCCCTCAGCTCCTTTTGCTCAAGGATAGCACTCTGCCCTTGAGCCACAGCCCCACTCATGTTTTTATTTTCCCCCTGTTATCTCTTAGTTTGTTTTTTTTTTTTTGGGGTCCGGTCGCGGGGCCTGAACTCTGGGCCTGGGTCTGTCCCTCAGCTCTTCAGCTCAAGGCTAGCGCTCTACCACTTGAGCCACAGCGCCATTTCTGGCTTTTTTCTTTTTGCTTATGTGGTGCTGAGGAATCGAACCCAGGGCCTCAGGCATGCAAGGCAAGCGCTTTACCACTGAGCCAACTTCCCAGCCCCCCTGTGATCTCTTAGAAAGAAGAGTGTTGTGGACTTTCCTGCCCTGGATGAATTCAAATTGGCATTCTCTACATCTCAGCCACAGGAGGAGCTAGGGTTATAGGCAGGAGCCACTGACACCTGGCTTTCTTTTCTTCTTGTTGTTCTCTTTTTTAATCGTGACAATCTGAAATCTTCACGGTGTCATTCCAATGATTTGCATTCAAAGTAATCTACCCAGGCCTGGAATTCGAATGCTATGACTACCACCCACAAACGGAGGGAGATCCTGATGAAATCATTCCTGTTCATGTGAACGCTAATGGAATATTATAAAAGTAATAATTAAATTTGCAGTTAATTCATGATTCTATTTTAGAATGCCACACAAAATTATTGGATTTATATCTTCATTCTAACACCATGGTATGATTAAAGATATTGACTAATTTTTAATTAATGCTTTTATAAGTATTCAACCATGATACTTCATTAAATGGAGTCATAATTTAGTAACTAATAATTGGTAATAACATATGTAATTTAATAATATCCTCACATTCCCTCTTTGTATGTGTGTGTATATATATATATACACATATATATGTATATGTATATATATGTATATACATATATATACATATACATATATATATATATACATATATATACATATACATATATATATATACATATACATATATATATATATATATATAATATGAATCTACACATCTTTCTATTGGGTACTACTGTGGCTTGATCACAGGTCCTTAGAATTTCCTGGATGCTCAGTTTACCAGAGGTTAGTGTGCTAAGACTCTACCCAATTTATGGATTGGGCATTGTAGTCTGAGTTGAAATCCCAGCATGGCCAAAAATGTATTTATGGAGTAAGAAGCCAATTTGAAACATTTTTTTCCTTCTCTGTGAAAGTCCTCGGTCTCAATACGATGTATAATCCATATGCTAATAAATCCTATGTGATATGATATAATAAAGGAAATGTTATATGTGTAATAATACTAAATAAATAAGGGTAATAAATGTCATATGCAGCAGAACCCATGTATGTAAATATATCTCATATATATGAATATTATTTTTTCCAGTGCTGGGGCTTCAATTCAGGCCCTGGGAACTGGTGTGAAGTCTTGTTTTTTTCTTTCTTTCTTTCTTTATTTTTTTGCCAGTCATGGTGCCTGAAATCTGGTCGTGGGCACTGTCCCTCAGCTCTTCAGTTCAAGGTGAGCGCTCTACCACTTGAGCTACGGCACCACTTCCAGCTTTTTCTGCTTATGTGCTGCTGAGGAATTGAACCCAGGGCCTCAAGCATGCAAGGAAAGCACTCTACCACTGAGCCACCTTCCCAACCCCATGAAATTCTTGTCTTCAAGGACGGTGAGCTTTCCCCTTCACACACAGTGTCACAGAGTTACCCAGACCCTGAATTCAAATCCCAGGCTTCGGAGAAAAATGGCGCAATTTCCTAGCCAGGGTCTTATTGTTATTATTACTTTGTTTTGGCCTAGCACAGGGCTTGAACTCAGGTCTTTGCATCTCTGCCATAGCTGATCATTGGATCCTACGACCCTACTTCAAATTTCGAGGCTGGCAAAAAAATAAAAAATAAAAAGGAAAAGGATAAAACTGAGAAGTTCAAGAAGGTGGTTTTACTTTTTTTCCTTTGTATTGTGACCATCCTGGGATTAATGATATGCCCCAGAATGTGTACATGACATTGCATTGCTAATGTTTGGTGGGGTATTAGGGAAGCCAAAGCTGAAACCAGCAACTTAGGCCTGGAGGTCAAATCTTAGAACTGCCACTAATGAATGGTGGGAGGTTCTAAGAAATGCATTCTGATATACATACGTACAAATGGAATGTTTTAAAAGTAACATTTAAATTAGTATTTAGTATATAATTATATTATAAAATTATACACAATTATTCTACATTGACTAATTTTCAATTAATACTTTATTATGTATTCAATCATGATACTTAAAAAAGGAAGGAATAATTTAATTGCCAATAATTGGTAGTAATGTCATATATGCAGTTTCATAATATACAGATATCTCTTTTGTTTTATACATATACATCTATCTATCTATCTATCTATCTATCTATCTATCTATCTATCTATCTGTCTATCTATATCTATCTATCTGTCTGTCTATCTATCTATCTATCTATCTATCTACCTATCTATCTATCTCTATCTACCAATCTACACATTTATCTGTTTATACACTTGTCACTCCTGGGGCTCAGTGTTAGAGTGCTCACCGAGTATGTACAAAGCCCTGGGTTCCATTCCTCACTACCAGTTGCACAGAAAAATCCAGAAGTCATGCTGTTGCTCAAGCAGTCGAGTACTAGCTTTGAGCATAAAAGTTTAGGGACTGTGTCTAGACACTTACTCAAGATGCAGAACTGGCACCAAAACAAAATGATAGGATGTTCTGACTGCAAAGATTTAAGGATAGGACTTCAAATACATCATTGTAGAGCAAGCTAAGAGTCTGGTGCTGAGAGCTGCCATCTAACCTGACTTAGCCAGAGGTAAACTTCTGCAACCCAGCTACACGGAACCAGATGCTTCTGGCTCGCTCAGCCCTGTCATCCAAGATACTGGGAGGCTGAGATCAGACACTGGTGGTTTTAAAATCCAGCCCTGACAGGAAGTCTGCAAAACTCTGAGCTGTGGCTCAAAGTGGTAGAGTTCTAGTCTTGAGCAAAAGATCTTAGGACAGTAACCCCAAACTTTCAGTGGAATCCCCGTGGCTGAATCCCCGCCCCCCCAAAAAAAACCCCACCCCTCTAAATCATTAGATGTTAACTTCGTGTAGTTTGGTGACACTGATGAAAGCACCCTAATTCTAATGACAGTGTGTGGATACAGCTATGTCATGAGTCTTATATGAGGAATGCTGTACTGAGTGCATTCTTGCATCTGGTCCTTGTAAGAGCTCCACAGATTGTTGTGCAGATGAGAACCTTGAGGCTCAGATATGTCCCCATGTCAGGGCCAAAATGATGTATGTACTGAACTCTAGTGAGTTGTCTCCTGCAGACAATTGTTTTGGTTTATTTTTCTCGGTCATGAACCTTGAACTCTAGCCACTTGCCACTGACCCTTCCCTGTTGGGCTCATGGCTAGCACCCTACCAAGGGGACCCAAGGACACCCGTACAAAAGTGTTACAGTCTAGGCATCTGTGGCTGATATCTGGCATCCTGCCTACTTTGACACATTTTTTTTCCTTCTCTGTAAAAATCCTGGGTCTCAGTATGAAGTATAATCCATATGCAAATATGTCCATGTGATAAAATGTAACAAATGAAATAAATGCTATATATGTAATAATACTAAATGAAATATATAATGAATAAATAAGGGTAATAAATGTCATATGGAGTAAGCCCATGTATGTAACAAGATTTTTTCCAGTGCTGGCATTTAAATTCAGTCTGGAAACTGGCCTGAAATTCTTGTCTTCAACAACAGTGAGCTTCCTCTCCCCCACAGTGTCACAGAGTTATCGAGACCCTGAGTTCAAATCCCAGGCCTGCCAGAAAAATGGAGCAAATTCCAAGTCACAGCCTTAATTAATTTTGTCCAGGCCCCGTGCTTGAACTCAGATTGTGGCAATTCTGCCTCTGCTTCGATCACCCTAGGCTGGGGTGCAGCCAATGGACCCACAGCCCATTCTGACATCCTAGGTCCTGAGTTCAAATCTCGGGACTGATAAAAGAAAAAGGAGAAGGTGGCTCAGTAGTAGAGTGCTTGCCTTGAGTTCATAAAGCCTTGGGCTCGATTCCTCAGCACCGTATAAGAAGAAAAATGTTGTAAGTGGTGCTATGGCTCAAGTGGTAGAACATTAGTCTTGAGTGAATAGTTGAAGAACAGTGTCCAGACCCAGATTTCTGGCCCCACAACCAACAAAAAAGAAAAAAGAAGAGAGGAGGGAAAAAGAATAAGGATAAAACTGGGAAGTTCCAGAGGTCAGTTTTACTTTGTTTTTTCCTTTGCATTGTTACCACCCTGGGTCTAAATGAAAGGGCCCGGAAAGAATATGTGACCTTACACTGCTGAAGTTTGGTGGGTTATCAGGCAAGCCATAGCCAAAACCAGCAACGTATGCCCAGGGTTCAAATCCTGGGACCGCCACCTACGAATGGCTGAAGATCCTAAGAAACGCATTATGACATACATCATATGAATGGAATGTTGTAAAACTAACAATTACCTTAGTAGTTAGTATATAATTATATTTTAAAATTAAAAACAATAATCATAGTTTATTGACTAATTTTCAATTAATACTTTATTATATTTTCAACAATGAGAAACAAAGGAAGGAATAATTTAATTATGGATAATTGGTAGTAATATAGTATATGTAATTTAATAATATAGAGATATCTTTCTTATTTTACACATACATATATATATATGTGTGTATATATATAAGCTATCTATATATCTATTTCTACACTTGTCACTCCTGGGCCTCAGTGGTAGAGTGCTTGCCTACTATGTATGAAGCCCTGGGTTCATTTCCACACTATCACATGCACAGAAAAAGCCAGAAGTGGTTCTGTCACTCAAGCACCAAAGAAAAATTAGAATGTTCTAACTGCAACTATACAAGGCCAGAACTTTAAATACTTCATGACAGAGCAAGCCGGGAATCTGAAGATGATGGCTGCCATCTATCCTGACAGCCAGAGGTTAACAGCGGCAAACCAACTCCATCGAACCAGACACTGCTGGCTCACCCCTGGCTGCTCAGGGGATGTGATCTGACACTGGTGGGTTGAAAACTCAGCCCTGGCAGGAAGTCTGTGAGACTCTGAGCTGTGGCTCAAAGTGGTAGAGCTCTAGCCTTGAGGAAAAGATCTTAGGACAGTACCCACAACCTATGAGTGCAACCCCTGAGTCTGATGACTCTCCACCCCCCCACCCCTCCCCTTGACTAACCACCCGTCTAAACCATTAGATGTGAACTTGTTTGGTTCATGACATGTTTCTGAAGAAATGGTGATACTGATGAAAGCATCCTAATTCTAATGACAGCTTGTGGGATATAGCTATATGAAGAGTCCTTCAAGGGGTGCTGTGTGCTGAGTCCTTCACAAAGTGCTATGTGCTGAGTCCTTCACGGGGTATATTCTTTCATCTGATCCTTGTTAGAGCTCCAAAAGTAAGATGATTGTGCAGATGAGAAACTTGAGGCACAGATATGTCCCAAGGCAAGTCCAAATTTATGTATGTACTGAACTCTATTGAGTTGTCTCCTGCAGACAATTGTTTTGGTTTAGTTTTCTCCATCATGAACCTTGAACTCAGAGCCTAGACTCTAATTTTCCTCTTGTGCTCATGGCTAACACTCTAATACGTGGAGCCAAGGACCCCCTTGTAGCAAAGTGTCACGGGTTAGGTGTCTTTAGCTGAGGTCTATCATCCTGCCTGCTCAGGAAGCTGTGGATCTGGGTTCAAAACTATCACACACACAAAAGGTTCCATGACATTATCATCTCCTATTCACAACTTAGAAACTTAAAGTGGAATCTGGGTGCCGGTGACTCATGCCTGTCATCCTAGCTACTTACTCAGCAGGCTGAGAGCTCAGGATCACGGTCCAAAGCCAGCCTGAGCAGGAGATTCCCTGAGAAGGTTATCGCCAATGAACCACCAGAAAACCTGAATGTGCTCTGTAGCTCAAGTGGAGCTGAGTGACAGCACCCAGGCCCAGACTTCAACTCTTCCAACTTACAAGAAAAGAAAGAAATAAACCTGAAGTGCAGTGCTGGGAATGGGTCTTAGGGGTAGAGTGCTTTGCATGTATGAAACCCTGGCTTTGAATCCTCAGTGGCACATCACTAGAAAAAAAGCCTGAAGTGGCTCTGTGGCTCAAGTGGTAGAGTGCTATCCTTGTACAGGAGAAACTCAGGTACAGTGCTGAGGTCCTGAGTTCAAGCTCCAGGACTGGTATATGCACACAAATTAACCCTTCCCCCCCCCCCCCCAGATACCAGAAGTGAAACTGTGACATCAAAGGGTAAAGCACTGGGAAGTAGGCCCTGAGAGGAGACTTGTTCTGGTACAGCTTCTTTCCAGGCTTTGCCTTTGTTTTAGGGATTTTAGAAAAACAACTTTAAACAAGGTGAACTAGACCTTGGCTCCAACCAGCCCTGTTCTTGGAATGGAAAGAATCCCTATAGGTCCCCCTCCCCTTAACAACCTAACTCACCTTGATTGTTGAGTTAAAGACTGACCTATAAAACAGATTGGTTGTAATCTGGCTCCAACTACAAGCTTATGGTGTAAACCCTGCCTTTCACACATGCTTACAGTAAACTCTGCCTATTGGCCACCTGTGTGTGGTCTGGTATGACCATGCAATCCTTTTGTGTGGTATGATCCCATTGCATGTATGAAACCCTGGCTTTGAATCCTCAGTGGCACATCACTAGAAAAAAAGCCTGAAGTGGCTCTGTGGCTCAAGTGGTAGAGTGCTATCCTTGTACAGGAGAAACTCAGGTACAGTGCTGAGGTCCTGAGTTCAAGCTCCAGGACTGGTATATGCACACAAATTAACCTGCGCATGACCAGGCCCGACCTCATGGATTTTGCCTTTAAAAACCAAAGAATGGGGGCTGCTCAGGGTAGCATTATCAGCTCCTGAGCCTGTGCTGTGGCCCTGGCCGGTCAGTGTAGGAACCTTCTCAACAAAGTTTCTTCTTTGTTAACAACTTTGTTGCGGTGGGCTCTGTCACTCCAGACGACTAGGTGGGTTTGCCTGCTTGAGTAGGGGTCTTCTTATTACACATTGAGCTTCTATTCTGACCTCATAGTCAGTACTCAGACCCTGTGTTCAACATGGAAACCTAGCCACCCAAGCCCAACTAGGAGAGGTCAAAGGTTTCTAAACCTGATGAGCTTCACCAGCCCTACATAACAGGGAACATTGTGATTTTGCACATGTGCTTAGATGTAGCAAGCTTCCGAAAACCTAGGGAGGCCCCGTTGCCAATAATGAATCATTGCATTAGGTTCAGCTCCCTAGTTGTTGTCTGCCAGAGGAATCTTGAATTAATTGTAGCAGTTTGTTTCAACACTAGAACATAGTCTAACAAAGACAGGATAAGTGCAGGGAACTTGGCCTGCCCTGGGAGGTGGCACAAATGAAGGCTTCCTGTCAAAACAGCACTGGGGAGAGAGATATCTTGGGGTACAAAGAGGCCTTTTTCTCCTGTTCTTCAGAGCCTGCACACACTCATCATCACAAGTTTACATGGATAGAGTTGTTTGTTACAGTGTTGAACATGAGTGAGGACTTTTGTCTGCCTGTTCCAACAATAAGACAGACTTCCTCCAGCAGCCTGGGGTGTGGAGAAACCCTCAGGCTACACTGGGAACAGGGAGGGGAGCCCTGGAACATGCACTGTCTTGAAAGCACTCTGTGCTATGAAATCATTCTATTCAAAGCAAATTTCCTAGCTGGGTGCCTTTCTTCATAGCGACTCTGGATGTTCACCTTTAGAAATACTTTCACACATACACAGACACATGGAGTTACTGGCTCTATGTTTTTTTTTGGTGCAGGTCATGAGGCTTGAACTGTGAGCTTAGACATTGTCCCTGAGCTCCTTTTGCACAAGGAAGCACTTTATTGTGCCTTAAACCATGATACATCATTAAATGAAGGCATAATTTAATACCTAATAATTATTAGTAATATATTACATGTAATTTAATGATATATAGACATCTCACATTCTATAAATATATTTATATGTTTAAATATACACTGGAATATACATATACATCTCTCTCTCTTTCTCTCTCACTCTCTATGCCTATATATGTATTTGAAGCAATTTACACATCTATTATATATTGGCCACTCCTGGAGGTTAAACTTAGGTCCTGGGAACTCCCTGGCAGTGAATTTGTTTGAGGCTGCTGGGCTTACATTGATCCCTTGATGATTTGGGCATTCCAGGCCCAGATTTCAAATCCCAGCAGTGCCTAAGACAATAGGTGGAGTAGAGTAAGAAGCCAATGTTGACCTGTTCTGCTGTCTGTGAGAATATTGTTTCCTAGGTACAATATGTAATACGTATGCAAATACATATATATGATGTACATTATAAATGGATATAAATATTATTTTGCCAGTCCTGTGGCTAGAATTCATGCCCTGGGAAATGCTCTTGACTTTCTTTTATTCAAGGAGGGTGAGCTTCCACTTTACCCACAGCAAAATAGAGTTATCCAGGCCTTGAGTTCAAATCCCAGGTATGGCAGATAAAATGTCCCATCAAGCCAGGACATTAAATTTTTTGGGGGGGGGCAGGCACGAGGCTTGAACTCAGGTCGTCACAACTCTTCCTCAGACTTGATTATCCTAGGCTGGGGTGTAACTTTTACACCCACAGATGATCCAGGGATCCTAGGACCCAATTTCAACTCCCAGCACTGGCCAAAAAACAAACAAACAAACCAAAATGGAAGAGGAAAAACCAGAAAGTTTTACACAACAGTTTTACCTTTGTTTCTTTTGCACAGTGACCATCCTGGGTCTCACTCACTTGTCTTGAAAATTGTACATGTCTTTGCATGGCTGAGGCTGGTGGACTATCAGTGAAGCCTGAGGTTAACCCAGACAGCTGCGCCCTGAGTTCGATCCTGGGACTGCCACATACACATGGCTGAAGGTCCTAGGAAACTGGTTCCTATCTCTAGGAACACTAATAGAATGTTTGAAATGTACTAATTGAATTACTAATTAACTAGTCTTCTACCATGATTAATTAAATGAGGAATAATTTTAGACCAAATAATTAGTAGTAATAGAGTAAATAAAAATAAGATATAGACATCACTCTTTATATAGAGTTATATACTAGAATCTACATAAATGTCTATCTGTCTCTCTCTGTATAGGTTTATAGATGTATATATATGTAAATACACACACACTGCATTTTACACTTCTATGTGTTTGTATATTGGACACTCCTAGGGCCAAATTTGCCCAGAAACTTCATTTGCATCAGACTGGTGTGCTAACATTGACCCACTCCCCATTCATGAAGTGGGCTTTCTAGGCCCTGAGTTCAAATCACAGAACTGCCAAAAACTTAAGTAATCCTGGTGGAAGAAGCCAAATGTCCCATTTGTTTTTCTTATCAATGAAAGTCCTGGGTCTCAGGAATGATGTATAGTACATTGGCAAATATATATCCTATGTAATAAGATGTAAAAAAGGTTATGCGTGTAGTCATACTCACTAAAATACATAAGAAATAAATGAAATAAAATGAATAACCACACTAACTGCAATATGCAGCAAAGATGTGTATGTAAATATGAATCCTGTATTTAAAATGCATATGAATATTATTTTTGCAAGAGCTAGGACTTGAATTCAGGCCCTGGGAACAGGCCTGACTTTCTTGTCTACCAGTATAGTGAGCTTCTCCTTCTCCCACATTGCTGTATATGTACCTAGGCCCTGAGTTCAAATTCCAGGACTGGCAAAAAATTTGGCATGAATTCAAGCCAAGCAGCCTCATAATTTTTAAAATATTTTAATTAATTAATTAATTTATTTTTATTTTGTCAAGCACTGAGTTTGAACTCAAGCCATGGCAACTCTACCTCAGCTTCTATCATTCCAGGCTGGGGTGCAGCCACTAGACTCACAGCCAAACCTGGGTTCCTGGGGCCCAAATGCTGATAGGAATAATAAATAAAGAAAACAACACAGGAACAAAGAAGAAAAACAGGCAACTTGCAGATGGCTGCCGGTTTTACATTTGTTTTCTTTGCAAGGTGACCTTCCTGGGTCTGAATGACATGGCTGAAAAGTGTTGGACACCTGGCATTGCCAAAAGCTGGAGGGCTACCAGGGAAGCCATAGGCCAACATGGCAACATAGGCCCTGGGTTCAAAGCCTAGTCCTGACCACTACAAATGGCGGGAAATCCTAATAGTTTCGTTCTTATTCATAGGAATACTAATGGAAGGTTATGAATGTCAAGGTTGAATTAGTTGGTCCTGAATGATACTACTATAAAATTAGAGTGATTTTAGGAGACCGATGGATTTTAATGAATATTTTTGACACATTAAAAGAATACTATTAATTACATGGATGCAGTAGTTTCGGGAGGTGGTTTATTTAATTAATAATTCATTAAGGATGAAAACAATAATATAAATTACATGGAGGCATTAAAAATACCCAAATATTGGTAGGAATGTAGCCTATTTAACTGAATAATGCTTAGACATCTGTGGCACTCTATAAAGATCTATATTTATTTGTGTACTGTACTACCATCTGCATGTCAATCTGTTCTTATTTTGTCAATCCCTGGGGCTTGATCTCAGGTGCTGGAAACTGCTTGTCAGCTCAATATGCCCCAGCCTGGCATACTGACACTCACCCATTCGTGAATTGGGCCTTGAAGGTTGTGAGTTCAGATGCCAGCACTCACAAAAATTGACTCATGGAGTAAGAAGCCCATGGTGACACAGGTTTTCCTTTGTTGTGAAAGTCCTGGATGTCAGGTGTGAAGTTTCATACATAGGCAAATTTATCCTATGTAATAAACGTATTAAATAGTCCATGTGTAAGAACAGCCAATAAAATAAATGTAAATAAATTAGTAAAACAAAAAATGAATAGCTATACTAAGCACAATATGGAGTCAATATATGGGGCTCGATCTCAGGGCCTGGGAACAACCTGGCAGCTGAATTGGCTAGAGGCTGCTGTGCTGGCAGCCACACATAAATGAATTGAGCCTTCTAGGCTCTGAGTTTAGATCCCAGCACTGCCAAAAATATAATTGTGGAGTGGGAAGCCGAGTGTGACACATGAGTTTCTTTTCTTTGAAAGTGCTCACTGTCAGGTAGGATGTATAATTAGGATGCAAATCAATATGCTATGTAAATAGGATGTCACAAAGGTTAAAAAAAAAAGTCATAGGTGGAAGAATTGTCACTACAATAAATGATAAACAGATTGAATTAGTAATGAATAATTCTAGGATAAAATTAGATGCAGTAATTATAGGATGTGGATTAAGTTTAATTAATATTTTATTAATTATTAACAGAATAAAAATTGCATGGAGACATAAATACCCAATAATTGGTAATAGCACATGATACATAATTTAATAATATATAGACATCTGTCTCATTCTATAAAATATTTAATTATATGTATGGATGTATGTACATATATGATAAACAATAACAGGATATTGAGTATTAATTAATGCTTAATTAAATGTTAACTGGAACACATCATTAAATGGAGATATAATTTAATACCTAGTAATTGCTAATAATATTATCTATAATGTAATAATATAGACATCTCTCTTTTGTGTATATATTATTTATATGTACAACAATCTATATATTTATACCTCCTTTACTCCTGGGGCTCAGTGTTTGAGTGCTCCCCTACTAAGCATGAAGCCCTAGGTACGATTCCTCAGTGCCACATAAGTGTCTTTCAATCAATTGAGTGCTAGCCTTAAGCACAAATGCTTAGGGACAGTGTCTCAGCCCTTACTCAAGCCCCAGCCCTGCCACCAAAAAAAGGTAGAATGTTCTAACTGCAATTATAGTAGGACAGGACTTCAAATACCACATCACAGAACAAGCTAGGAGTCTGGCACTGACAGTTGCCACCTAACCTGACTTAGACATATGTAAACAGCTGCAACCCAGCTCCACAGAAGCAGATGCTGCTGGCTTACCCCCATCATCCTGGCTGCTTGGGAGCTTTAAAACCAAGCCCTGGTAGGAAGTATGTGAGACTCTTGAAGATGTGGCTCTAAGTAGTAGAGCCTTAGCCTTGAGCAAATGTTATTAGAACAGTATCCCCATGCATTGAGTTCAAGTCCTATGGGTAGCCTGCGCGCCCCCTAAAAAACCCCACTAAACCATTAGATGTGAACTTGGGTGATTTGTGAAATGTTCCTCAAAGAATGGTGATACTGATGAAAGCAACCTAATTCTAATGAAAGCTTGTGGAATAGAGCTATGTGCTGAGTCCTTCATAGGGTGCTCTGTGCTGAGTCTGGCACAGGGTGCTGTGTACTGAGTCCTTCACAGGGTTCAGTGTGCTGAGTCTTGCATTGGGTGCTGGGTGCTGAGTCATCACAGGATGTTGTGTGCTGAGTCCTTCAAAGAGTGTCATCTGCTGTGTCCTTCACAGAGTGCATTCTTTCATATGGTCCTTGTAAGAGCTACACAACTAAGATGATTATGCAAAAAAGAATATTGAGATGCAGATATGTCCTCATGGCAGGGACAAAATTATGCATTACTTAAGAGTGGGTGAGTTGTCTAATGCAGACAATTGTTTTGTTTTGTTTTGTTTTTCTGTCATGAACCTTAAACTCGCAGCATAGGCACTGACCCTTATCTCTTGGGCACATGGCTAGCACTCCACCACCTGGAGCCAAGGACCCCCTTGCAGTAGCCTAGGGGTCTATAGCTGAGGTCTGTCAGCCTGCCTTCTCAGGAAGCTGAGATCTGAGGATCTGGCTTCCAAACTATGCCAGACACAAAAGGTCCCATGAGACTATTATCTCCAATTCACCACTAAGAAACCTGAAGTGGAAGCTGGATGCTTGTCACTCATGCTTGTCATCCTAGCTCCTCAGGAGGATGAGATCTGAGGATCATGGTTCAAAGCTAGCCTGGGCAGCAAAGTCCTTGAGACATTTAGCTCCAATGAACCATATGAAAACCTGAAATGGTGCTTTGGCTCAAGTGGTAGAGCACAAGACTTGAGGCACAGCACCCAGGCCCAGACTTCAACTGCTACAACCAACAACAAAAAAGAAACAAAATAACAAACATGAAGTAGAGGGCTGGGAATGTGCCTTAGAGGTAGAGTGCTTTGTATCTGTGGAACTCTGGACTTGATTTCTCAGGAACACCTCACTAGAAAAAAGCCTGAAGTGGCTCTGTGGCTCAAGTGGGAGAGGGCTATTCTTGTACAAGAGAAATTAGGTACAGTGCTCATGTCCTGAGTTCAAGCTCCAGGACTGGTGTATGTGTTCACATGCACGCACACACACACACACACAGACCAGAAGTAAAGCTGTGACACAAAATGGTAAATCACTGGGCTCCTGCACTGAGCTCATGGTCAGGACCCAGGCCCTCTCTTCAACCCCCAAACCTTGCCACCCAGGGCTCAACTAGGAGAGGTCAAAGGTTTCAAAACCTAATGTGCTTCAGCAGTCCTAGATGACAGGAAGCATGGTGAGATCAGACATGTGCTTGGATTTCCAAAACTTCCGGAAACCTAGCAGAGGTATCATAGGCCCATCATCGCCCTCAATGAAACAATTCTTGAGGTTAAGTGCCCTAGTTGTCTTCCAGAAGGACTCCTGAATTATATTGAGCACTGTATGTGAACACCAGAATATATCTCACAAAGGCAGGATAAGTGCTGGGAACCTGGCCTGCCGCAGGAGGTGGCACAAATGAAGGCTTCCTGTCAAAACAGAGCACTGGGGAGAGAGATAGCTTGGGATACAAAAAGGCCTTTTTCTCCTGACCTTCAGAGCCCATCCACACTCATCCTCACTAATTGGCCCAGATGGAGTTGTTTGTTGCACAGCTGTACACTATTGAGGCCTTTTGTCTGCCTGTCCAGACAATGAGAGAGACTTCTTACAGCAGGCCTAGGAGGCAGAGAAACCCTCAGGCTGTACTGAGAACTGTGAGGGGAGCCCAGGAACATACACGGCCATGAAAGCAGTCTCTGTGTTATGAAATCATTGTATTGAAATCAAATTTCCTAGCTTGGTGCCTTTCATCATAGCTACTCTGGAGTTTCCCCTATAGGAATACATCCACACATACTCAAAGACATGGAAGCAGGTCCTGAGGTTGAGCTATGAGCATAGGCTTGTCCCTGAGTTACTTTTGCTCAAGAGTAGTGCATTAACCTTGAGCCACAGCCCAACTTCTGGGTTTTCTGTGATCTCTTAGAAATAACAGTGTCATGAACTTTCCTATGCTGGCTGGATTCAAACTCAGATTCTCTATATCTCAGATTCTCTACATCTCACCCTCCTGAGGAGCAAGGATTATAGTCAGCAGCCACTGGCACCTGCCTTTCTTTTCTTCTTCATTTGTTAATCTGGACAATCTGACTACTTAACAACATCATTCCAATGCTTTGAATTTATAAGTAAACTACCCAATGTTCTTTATAGGTGCTTTCTCTGAAAAGGATTTTCTCTCCTACTCTTCTCCTCTACTCACAGGTTTGAAGCCAAAAGTGAGTAATGAGTGTCTCATGATTTTGGCAGCAATTGTCCACAGAACATGCCAGTTCAGTCACTTTGCATTGAGCTGCAGTGCATTTACTGTCTCAGGACAAGAGGACCAAAAGCTGGAGTGATCCTCATACTGTCTGCATTGCTCCTTAGGCCTATAAAATTATATAATAATTATGAGTGTTTTGTGTCTCCAACCTTAAGTATCTAGAACACACTAGAAGCATCATCAAGTTTCCGTTTTTCTCTAGTACCTCTCGAGATTTAAACTAAGGGTTTATGTGGAGCAGATCCTCGGTGAATCCCTGAGGAAAGCCACTTGAAGTCTACTCAGGAGATCTCTGTTCAAAGCCAACCCGAGCAGGAAAGTCTGTGAGACTCTTATTTCCAATAAACCACCAGAAAATCAGAAGGGAATCAGAGGCCCAGAGGGTAGAGCACCAGCTTTGAGAAAGAAAGCCAAGCAGGAGATACAAGCCAGACCAGGCCTGAAAGCCTGGCAGGCGCTTATGTCCAATTAAGCCAGATGGCTAGAAGTGGAGCTGTGGCAGTGGTAGAGTCTCAGCCTTGAGCAAAACAGCTGAGGAACACATAGGGCGCTGAGTTTAAGCCCTGGGATGGTCACCAAAAAAATTCAAAAAGAAAATGCCTAGTTTATGTATCAGTGTCATACCTACTTATGTGTGTATATTGCCTCCCTGAGTGCAAACAGATTATATGCAATGAATCTTCTTTTATGTACAGATTTATTTTTCAGATAGGCTTGTTGCACATTCTGCATCTTTCTCTTCTTTTCAGGCCCATGGCTTTTCTCTTCCAGAGTTCCAGCCCTGTGTCCTTATATGATGCACACTTAATATCTCAGCATCCTTAATTTACATTTTATTATGTGACCAAGGAAGGAACAGTCACAAATCAAGCAGGGGAAGAGGAGATCAGGGTTTTTGAAATAACCGGTATTCAGAATATTAAACTTGGGGGATGTAAAATAGTAGTATACTTATGTAGAAACTACCATTAAGAAAAACATGAGAGGGCTGGGAAAGTGGATTAGTGCCTAGCATGCAAGAAGCCCTGGGTTCCATCCTTCTGTAGCACATGCACAGAAAAAGCCAGAATTGGTGCTGTGGCTCAAGTAGTAGAGTGCTAGAGACAGTGCCCAGGCCTTGAGTTCAACTCAAGTACAAGTAACTTCTCATCACCAAGGGAAACCCAGGAAGCTCTTGAACATCTGCCCTTTCAGAAGTGGAAGTCAGAGTGTCATAGACTTTCCTGCCCTGGCTGGCTTCACCCTGTGATCCTCAGACCTCAGCCTCCTGAGCTAGGGTGATGGGTCTTAGCTACTGGTGTTCTACTAGGTCAAAACTGTAATGACATTGACAATACAAGTCAACTGCTTATCACAAAGGGCTTGGGGAGCATATTAAACCTTTCAACAACGGACCTTTCAGAACCCTGTAGGACACAAGGCTGTAATGCTAGGGTCTGAGAGGCTGGGCATATGTATCTGCTAAACTTGAACCTTGAGCTCTGACTCCAATTCTGGTGTACATCATTGTTCATTTTCCAGAGAATGTTCTCCTAATTAGCAAGTAGGAATAAATTTTCTTTAATTTTTTTAATTGTTTTAATTTTTTAATTGTTTTACTTTTTTAATTTAATTTTTTTGTTTGTTTTTGACCATGCATGTGGCTTGAACTCAGATCGTGACAGCTCTGTCTCAGCTTCTATCACACTAGCCTCAGGTGCAGCCTCCAGAACCAAAGCCGATTCTGGAATCCTAAGACCCGATGTCTGACAGGAAAACAAAATGAAAATGACACTAAAACAAGCCACGAGCCGTACATGGTAGGCGGTTTCTTGGCTTTGGTTCCTTGCACGGTGACCATCCTAGGTCTGAATGACATGGATGCCACGCACAGGTGACCTGTCATTGCTCAAGGTTGGCGGACTGTCAGGAAAGCCATAGGCCAACCCCGCAACACAGTCCCTGAGTTCAAATCCTGGTCCTAACACCTACCATGGCAGGAGATCCCAAGAGACTCCTGCCTCTGCATAGAAATCCCCATGGAATGGTATCCAACTTATGACTGAATAGTTCGTGTAGCTGTGTGGACTCAAATTAGACGCAATAATCCTAGGACGCTGATTGAACTTAATTAATGGTTAAATAGGCATGAAAAGAATAATATTCCTTCAATGGAGGCATAATAACTACCTAAGACTTGGTAGGAATGTAGCAGATGTCATTGGATACTAGATACACAGCCCTGGCACTCTGTACTAATACGTATTTATTTGTGTACTACCACCTGCCTATCCATGTATGGCTAATTTGGCCACCCCTGGGGCTCGATCTCAGAGCAAGCCAAAAATTTCATCCTGGAGTAAGAAGCCAAGTGTGACACCTGTTTTCCTTTTCTGTGAGAGTGCAGGGTGTCAGGCATGATGGAGAACAAGTCTACAAATCTAAATGCTATGTGATAGGGTGTAAACAATGTAATACATGGTTAGGTGTCATCACAGTCAACAAAATAAATGGTAAATAAATGAATAAAACAAAAAGTACAATGAATAACCACAACAAACAGGATATAGACTGAACTCCTGTCTGGAAGTTCAAATCTATCTTTAAAATACATGTAAGGACTATGTTTTCCAGGGTTGGGGCCTAAATTCAGGCCTAGGGAATAGGCCTGAATTTCTGATCTTCAAGCATAGAGAGCTTCCCCTTCCCCCATAGTGCAACAGTTACCCAGATCCTAAGTTCAAATCCCAGGCCTTGCAGACAAAAAAATAGCACACATTCCAAGCCAGGAGCTTTATTAGCATTTTTCATATTTTTTAAAGTTCACTTGGCATTTATTTGATACATTTTGATTTTATAACATGAGAGTTTTTAAAAAAAGGGTTTAAACGTTTTACATTTCAGCATAGCACATTGGTGTTTCCATTTTGACCATCTGCCATGAAGAGTGAAAGTGAAAATGAGTACATCATTCCTCCCTAGAGGGACAGTTGATGTTATTTCTATTTAGAGTTATTTCTATAGCTATAAACTCTCTGCAATTGTATCATGTGAGTTTTCCTCAGTGCCTACCACAAAATACACTAGGGGATTCCTCATACCGCAAAAATCACTTCTGTGAGGACAGTAGGTACTTGTAAGCATTTTGGGAATAAAGTGAATTGTAAAATGAAAAACAAAAACATTGGGACTGGGATGTAGCTCAGTAGTGGAGTACTTGCCTAAAGAGCATAAGACCCGGGAAGAAAAAGAAGGCAAATTTCCTAAAGCTCAGAAGGTTAGAATTTTATGATCTGTATGAACAAACTTCTTTCTTTTTTTTTTTTTTTTTTGTCAGTGGTGAGGCTTGAACTCTGGACTTGGCTGCCCGCCTTCAACTCTTCAACTCATGGCAAGTGCTCTACAGCTTGAGCCACAGTGCCATTTCCGGTTTATTGGAGATATGCCATTGCCAGTTTATTGGAGATAAGAATCTCATGGACTTTCCTGCCCAGGCTGGCTTTGAATTGCCATCCTCAGATCTCAGCCTCCTCAGTGGTTAGTATTATAGGCGTGAGCCACTGATGCCCGGTGCATGAACAAATTTCTTAAAGATTGATTCTGAGGAAAGAAACTTGGAATACATTTTAATAGAAATAATTTATAATGGCATGTTTAAGGCACTAATTCAGTTGTATTTATTCATTGGCTGGTTTCTTAGTTTATTTAAAGGTATATATATATATATATATATATATATATACATTTTTAATATATATACATATATATTATTAAAACATAGCTTTGAAGTGTACCTAAAAGCATATGTGCTCATGTAAAGTTATACAACTGTACCAGCTTGATTTTTTATTTTCAGTTTTTTGGTACCATAAATTAGGTGGGATGTATGTACTGTTGTTTTGTTCTCTGTTTTGGAGGATTTCTCTCTGCTTTCTTCCCCTACCCCCCTCTCTCTGCACTTGAATTCAGCTTGCTCTTTCTTGGCTTGATTGTTCATAGCTGATTTTCTACCACTTCAGCCATACCTGTAGCCTAGCATTTTGCCAGTTAATTGGAGATGTCGTCTCTCAGGCTTTTCTGCCTGGATTGGCTTTGAAACCTCATCTTCTAGCTCTCACCTCTTGAGTAGCTGGGATTACAGATGTGAGCCACTGGGGTGCTAGGGATGAATTCGACTTTGGTTGGTGTATTTTTTCTGTTTTTCTAAGCATGGTATCATCTACTATAGAATTTCTGTGAATGTCCTGGGTCTGAAGTAAGATATATAATTCATATGCTAATCTGTATAGTTCTCATAAGATGTAATCAATTTAATACATGTTATAAGTGTAATAATAGTCAATATAAATAATGAATGAATAGTGCAAAAAATAAAATAAATACACAGTAAAATAATATGCGGTAAACATAAGTATGTAGAGATTAATCATTATTTCAAATGTGGACGAATATTACTTTAACAGGGCTGGAGATTGAATTCAGGCCTAGGGAACAGGACTGAATTGCTTGTCTTCAAACACGTTGTGTTTCCCCATCCTCTATAGTGCTTTAGAGTTACCCAGATTCTGAGTTCAAATCCCCGGCCTTAAGGAAAAAAAAAGCCATGAATGCCAAGCTGGGGAGCTTCATTAGTGTTTTTGCAATTTTTGTTTTTCCCATGGGGCTTGAGCTCTGGCCTTGGGCTCTGTCTCTGCGCTCTTCAGCTCAAGGCGAGCACACTACTGCTTAAGCCACAGCACCACTTCTGGTTTTCTAGTGCTTTATTGGAGATAAGATTCTCATGGGCTTTACAGCCTAGGTTGGATTGAACCACAATCCTCAGCCTCTTGAGTAGCTAGGATTACAGATGTGAGCCACTGGCGCCAGGCTATTTTTAATATTTTAAACTTTTATTGATTGATTGATTGATTGCCAATCACGGGGCTTGAACTGAGGTTGTGGCAACACTGCCTCAGCTTCCATCACCCTAGGCTGGGAAGGTGCAGCCTGTGGACCCACAGCCGATCACAGGATGGTACGCCTCGGGGGCTGACAGGAAAACAAAATGAAAACAGCACTGAAAAAAACCCCGATCTGTGGATGGTCGGCGGTTTCTTGGTTTTCCTTCCTTGCATGGTGACGATCCCGGGTACAAATGACATGGCTGCAACCTGTAGGTCACCTGGCACTGCTGAATGCTTTCAGGCTGTCAGTGAAGCCATACGCCAACCTGGACAACTAGGTCCTGAGTTTGAATCCCGGTCACACAACTTACAAAGGGCGGGGGAGCTTAAGAAACTATTGCCTGTCCATAGGAGCACCAGAGGAATGTGAACAATGTCATGGTTGGGTGAGTAGTCCATCAATCAGTCTAGCAGAAAATTAGACCCAATAATCACAGGACACGGACTGATTTTAATTCATAGTTTATTATGCAGTAAAAGAATACTGTTGATTAAATGGAGTCCTCACTAAAGACCTGAGAATCTGTAGGAGCGTAGTATGTGTCATTGAATACTAAATAGACATTTCTGGCAGTATGTAAATATCTAAGTTTATATTTATTTGAATACGATCATCTGCATAGAGCATTTTTGCCATTTTGACTAAACCTGGAACTCGATCCCAGGTCTTGGGATCCACTTGGCACCTGCATGGGCTAGATGCTGCCATGCTGACACTCACCCCTTCATGAATTGGGCCTTCTAATCCATCAGTCAAGTTCCCATCATTGCCAAAAGCTTCTTCCTGGTGTAAGATTCCATGGGTGACACCTGTTTTCCTTTTCTGTGCAAGTGCTGGGTGTCAGGTATGCTGTACATATTATGTCTGCAAAGCTACATGGTATGGAATAGATTGGAACAAATGTAATACATGTTATAGGTGTACTCACAGTCCATAAAATAAATGCTAAGTCAATCCATCAATAATAATAAAATATAATGAATCACTCCAACAAACACGATTTAAAATGAATATAGAGATATAACTCAAATATTTAAAATGTCTATAAATGTTACGTTTTTCAGTACTGGTGCTTGATTTCAGGCCTAGGGAAGAGTTGAGAAGTTCATGCATGATTCACATAGGAAATGATAGGCAAGATCTTAATTAAGACTGCATGAAGTGTGACAATAATAATTACATTCAGGAAATCGAGGCATTGGGAAAGATCCAAGAATCGGTAGTCACATGGAAGATAGGATTCCAACACAGCTCACCACATCTCCTACTCTATACAAACAGGCCTTTATTAGCATATTAATTTCAGCTTATGAATGGATGAATATGGTGCTCCACCCCCACCCCGGGGCTAGATCTCAGGTCCTGGGTATGGCACAGCTCCTTAGTGGCTCACAAGCTGGTGTGCTCATGTGGACCAATTTGACAATTGGTTCTGCCAGTCCCTGAGTTCAACTTCCAGCACTGCCAAAAGGTTCATCCTGATGTGAGATGCCAAACCTTGCAGATGTTTTCCTATCCTGTGCAAGTCCTGGGTCACAGCTAGGATCTAGAGAGCATAGGCAAATCTATAGCCATGGGAATAGGTTGTCATGCATGTCAGCACAGATATACCTGTCACCATACTCAATAAAATACACAATAAATCCATGAATAAGACTCAAAATTTAAAAAAAGATAACTACATTGAATGCAAGATGCATACCACACCTGTATGTAAATAGAGTTCCTATGTGTAAAAGAGTTGAGCTTGTTATTTTATCCCGTGCTTGGGCTTCAAATCAAGCCCTGGATCAGGCCTGACATTCTAGTCTTCAAGAATGGTGAGCTTCCCCTTCTCCCACAGTGCAATGGAGTTACCCAGACCTGAGTTCAAATCCCAGCTCTAGCAGTATAATGGTGTGAGTTCTTAGCTAGGGTGCTTCATTCATAATTTTTTATTTTTATTTTTTTTCCAGACCCGGGGCTTGAACTCAAGTCATGGCAACTCTGCATCAGCTCTGATCATCCTAGGCTGCAGCCTCTGGACCCACAGCCCATCCTAGGACCCTAGGATCACCGGGCTTGCTGGAAAAAAAAAAAGCCGCGAGGGGGAATAAAAGCGGTGGGAAGTTCCACCTGGTGCTTTTACATTTATTTTCCTTTGCATGGTGACCATTCTGGGAGCAAACACGGTGGCCTGCAGAGTGAAGGTGAACTGGGGTGGCAGATAGCCTGTTAGCTATCAGAAGAGCCAGAGGCCGACCCAGCAACAGAGGCCTGAGGTCGAACCCTGTTCAGCCCCCATACATTAAGGGAATGGCAGGAGATCCTGAGATACTCGTTTCTGAACCTAGGAAGAGCCATGGAATTCGATGGATCTCATCTTTGAATGAGTAGTTCCTGCTTAATGCAAGTAGGAAACGATAGGCAAGACTCATGGGGTATCGATTATTTGTAATGAAGAGCTGATGAAACATGACCATATCATCACAATCATGAAATGGAGGCATTAGGGAAGATCCAAGAATCGTTAGTCACAGGCAGATTGGATTCCATCACTGGTCACCATCCTACTCTATACAAATATGTACTCATTTACATACTACCTTCAGATTATGAATGTATAACTACTGTGCTCCCCCTCTCCCGCCTTGCGGGGCTCAATCTCAGGTCCTGGTAATGGCCTAGCTCCTTAGTGGCTTACAGGCTGGTGTGCTTACCTGGACCCATTCCCCTATTGGGCCTGCAGTCCCCGAGGTCAGATCCCAGCACTGCCAATAGATGAATCCTGATGTGAGAAGCCAATCGTTGCACCTGTTTTTCTGTCCTGTGAAAGTCCTGGGTCTCAGCTAGGATGCAGTATGCTATGTAGGCAACTCTATATTCATGGGAATCAATTGCCATCCATGTCAGCACAGTTATAGCTGTCATCATATGCAATAAAATACAAAATGCATCCATGACTAAGACACACAATAAAAAGAATAACTACACTGAATGCATGATGCATTCCACATCTCCATGTAAAGAGAGATCCTATGTGTAAAATACATGAGCATATGATTTTTGCCAGTGCTGGGCCTTCAGTTCAGGCCCTGGGAATAGGCCTGACCTTGTAGTCTTCAAGGATGGTGAGCTTCACGTTCCCCCACAGTGCAACAAAGTTACCCAGACCGGAGTTGGAATCTCAGAGGTGGCAGAAAAATGGTGAGAATTCTGAGCCAGGGTGTGTTATTATTATTATTATTATTACTATTATTGCCAAGCATGGGATTTGAACTCAGTTCATGACAACTCTGCCTCAGCTTCGATCACCTCAGGCTGGCAGGCTCCCATGGGCCCGTAGCCGATGCTAGCATCCTAGGCTCTGAAGCTTTGCAGGAAAAAATGAGAGAAAAATGACAGGAAAAAATGACAGAAAAAATGACAGAAAAAATGTCGCAGGATGGATTTTTTATATTTTGTACTTTTGCACGGTGACCATCCTGGGTCTGAATTACATGGCTGCAAAGGGTACTTCACCTTGCATTGGCGAAGGCTAACGGGCTATCAGGGAAGCCATAGTACCATTTGTCAACGTAGGCACTGAACTTAAATCCTGGTCCTGACACCTAACAGTGGAGAAGATCCCAAGATACTTGTTCCTATGCATGAGAATAACAATGAAATGTTAGCAAACTCATGATTGAATGAGAAGTTTCTGCGTGTATTGGTCTAGTCCAAAATTAGACGCAATGATCCTAGGAAAATGATTCAGCTTAATGAATGGTTTATTAAGCATGAAAAGAATACTATTCCTTCAATGGTGGTATAATAAAGACCTAAGAGTTAGTAGGAACGTAATTGATGCCATTGAATCCTACGTAGATGTCTCTGGCACTCTGTACAAATATATATTTATTGTTGTTCTACCACCTGTCTATCCATGTATGGCTATTTTGTCCACCCCTGTGGCTCAATCTCAGGGTCTGGGAATTCCCTGGCAGCTTCATTGGCTAGAGGTTGCCGTGTTGACATACCAATTCAGGGTCTGAGTTGGGTCTGCCAGACCCTGAGTTCAGATCCCAGCACTGGCAACAATTGGATCATGGAATAAGAAGCTGAGTGTGATACCTGTTTACCTTTTCTCTGAGAGTCCTGGGTGTCAGACATGATGGAGAACATATCTACAAATCTAGATACTATGTGATGGGTTGTCATCTATATCATAAATGGAATGTGTGTCATCACAGTCAATAAAAAAATCTCATATCTAAAATATACTTGGAACTCAAAAAATAAATCACCGAACAACAAATCCTCAAAGAAACAACTGCCCAATAAATAAGTGGGCAAAAGACTTA
Source organism: Dipodomys spectabilis (assembly GCF_019054845.1). Classification (NCBI taxonomy): domain Eukaryota; kingdom Metazoa; phylum Chordata; class Mammalia; order Rodentia; family Heteromyidae; genus Dipodomys; species Dipodomys spectabilis. Next base: position 3,757,885 of record NW_024870916.1, on the reverse strand, counting down.
AAGAGAAACTTCTCTGAAGAGGAAAGAAGCATGGCCAATAGACACATGAAGAAATGCTCAACCTCCTTAGCCATAAAAGAAATGCAAATCAAAACAACATTGAGATACCACCTCACCCCAGTTAGAATGGCTATAATCAAGAACTCTAATAACAATAGATGGAGGGGGTGTGGAGAGAAGGCAATCTTACTTCATTGTTGGTGAGAGTGTAAACTTGTTCAATCACTTTGGAAAGTAGTAAGGAGCTTCCGCAAAAGACTCCATATAGAGCTCCCTTTTGATCCAGCAATCCCACTTTTGGGCATTTACCCAAATGTTTACAAACAAGACCACACTTAAGCTACCAGCACGACTATGTTTATTGCAGCACTATTTACTATAACTAAGATATGGAACCAATCCAGAAGCCCCTCAGTGGATGAATGGATCAAGAAAATATGGTATATATACACAACAGAATTCTATGCCTCCATCAGAAAGAATGACATTGCCCCATTTATTAGGAAAGGGAAAGACTTGGAAAAATTATATTAAGTGAAGTAAGCCAGGCCCAAAGAAATATAGGTCTCATGGTTTCCCTTATTTGCAACATCTAGTATATGTCTGAGTCAAGCAGAAAAGGTCAGATAAGGTGATGTTAGGGAAATGTTCCCTAAGATATGTACTCAAATGTTTTGTTTCTTTCTTGCGATTGTTTCTAACACATTTATAAGATTATTTCTTTATTGCTTTGCATGTCCCTCCCCCACAGTATAACCCCTGTTTTCACTGTATTTGTTGTCGTATAATTTGTGGAGGGGAAGGGAAAAACAAATCGTTTAAATAGGGATACAGGTGGACCCATTGCAACAATGAGATGTATAAGTCGTCGAAAAGGAACCTTACACCTTTGGTGCGAGGGTGTGGTGGGGGCGGGTAGGATTGGGTGGGGGGCGGGGTAGAGGATGGGAAGAAATAGGAAGGGGAAACAAAGGAGGAGGCTACAATGCTTGATAAGAAATGTACTCATTATCTTGCCCATGTAATTGTAACCTCTCTGTACAGTATTTTCACAATGAAAAAATGGAAAATAAATGAATAAAGCAAAAGTACAATAAATAACCACAACAAACAGGATATGGACTGAACATCTATACATAAGTACAAATCCTACCTTTACAATGTATATAAATAGAATGTTTCGGGGGTGGGTACTTGAATTCAGGCCTAGGGACCAGGCCTTACTTTCTTGTCTTCAAGCATGGTGAGCTTCCCCATCATCCACAGTGCTTCTGAGTTACCCAGGCCTTAAGTTCAAATTCAAAGGTAGGAGAAACGGTGGGAATTGCAAGCCAGAGAGCTTTTCTTTTTTTGCTTTTTTTGCGAAGCACAGTCTTGAACTCAGGTCATGGCAACTGTGCCTCAGCTTTCATCACCATAGGCAGGGGTGCAGCCGCTGGAAATGCAGCCCATCCTGGGATACTAGAACTTCAGGGCTTGTGCAGGGAGTGCGGGTGAAGATGCACAGAAAAAACGTGGCAGGATGGCGTTTTTACATTTTCTTCCTTTGTTCTGTGGCCATCTGAGTCTGAGTGATCTGGATCCAAAGGATACTTCACCTTGCAATTGCTGAAGGCTTGCAAGCTACTGGGGAAGCTCTAATCCCGAACAATGATTAGCCAGGCACCAGTGGCTCTCACTAGTCCTCCTTGATACTTACAAGGCTGTGATAAGAGGATCATGGTCAAAGTCACCCAAGGCAGGAAAGTTCTTGAGACCCCTGTCCCACCTCAATGCCAACAAAGCCAGAAGTAAAGCTGTGTGGCTCCAGTGGTAGGGGGCTAATCTTGATCAAGAACAGTTCATGGACGGTGTCCAGATCCTGAGTTCAAGGTCCAGGACTGGCAACAAACGACATACACACAATCTGTGCAGCTATCTGGCTAAAGCAGGTCTCCCTCTTGTCCCCAACTGGATTTGACAGAGTTTCCTAGTAAAGGGGCTGCTGTCATCTTGACTCTGTCCATTCTGTCTGCATCCCAGGATTCCAGGCACACCCTCATTCTTTCATGGTTCTTTTTGACCAATGGGATGCAAGAATAGTGGCCACGCACATATTCCATGCTTCCCAGTTACACCTGGATTCCCTCTGTTGGTTGACACCACAACCAGCAGTTGAGGAAGGTAGAGGTGGCTGAGTGGTGAGCAAGAGACCCCAGGTGACTTTGAGGTAGAGTAGGAAATGATGTCCTAGTCGGTGAGTGGGAGAATAGAGGATTTCCTAGAGCCTGGGAACGTGGCCTGCCCAACTTTCCTGTCCCATTGCTCAGATGTCTGAAACAATAAGACTCAATGAGAGAACTGTGGGAAAGAAACTGCCCCAAGAACCCCAGCAGTATCCTCCCGACAGATCTAAAACATTCAAGAAAACAAAGAACACAAAAAAGGGAGGGATCCCCAAGACAAACACCACTGAGGAGCCAGATTGAATGGAGAGTCCGGCCAAAGGTGATGCCAACCATGGGCCTCCTCTGCTTTTGGACACAGTCACAGCCACCAGGGTCCAGAGTGTCAAGGGTCCCAATCCCACCAAGGATCCACAGAGGTGCTCTCCGCATGTGGTGCCCACCCTGGACCGCAGAAAAGTAGAAACCAGGCACTCTGTGCCAAAATCCAATCACTGAAGCTGGGAAAGACAGACCTGCAGGATCAATGGGAGTAAGAGAGGGAGAAGATAGCCTAGATAAATGCAGCACCAAAAATGGAGGTAGAGATCCACAAGGCACCCATACAGCGGTTGGTTTCAGCAGAAAGCGATTTACAATGTGCACTGGCCCAAGTGCAGCAGGCCACTGATGACAGAGAAAGGGAGCACGAAGCTCTCACCAGCTGCCTGCAAGCTACAGAGTGGCGCATGACAGAGCTGGAGATAGCAGCTTCTGCGGTCACTGCTGCAAAGAAGGAGACCAAAATGTTCTTCGAACAGTTGAATGATGTGACCCTTCAGCTGGAGGAAAATACCAGAAGCTTAAATGACCTGGATCAAGTGAACACAGAGTTGCAGGAGAAGCTGGAAGTGCTGTGGATACAGAGGAGCAACATGAAGAAGAGAATATGCAAGCTCCAACAAACGCTGGAGGGGCGTGAGGTACTGAAGAGATTACTGGACAACCTGAGCTGGCTGGTGACAACAACGAATCTGGAGAGAGACTCCTTAAAGGAGGACGTGAGCATTGAGAGGTCCGCATGGAAAGAGGAGGCATGGCAGCTGACCCAACGGCTGAACCAACTGACAGAGGAGAAGGAATGAGGGGCAAGGCATGTGTTGGACCTAGGGAATGAGCTGTGGGAACTAAGAAGGAAGCTGGTAAACCATGGCCCCCCCTCAGGACCATCTCAGGCCAAGCGGCAGCTGCAAGCCCAGGCGGACAGCAAGAAGATGGAATTGAAAAACCTGGAGGAACAACTTCACATCCAGGTCCAGGAAAGCCAGTCTCCATCTTGAGAACGTGGAGCAGCAGGAGCAACTGCAGAGACTGGAGAAGAAAGCCTAGGATCGGCAGGAGATCCCTGAGACCCTACGATGAGCATGTGTGTGGGATGGACAAGCCGAAGGAAAAGCTGGCCATGCTGTGGGACGCTCTCCACAGGGTGAGCAGTGAGAAGGAGGAGCTTGCCAGCATCCTGGACTCAGAGCAGCAGATGAAGAAACATCTGCGGGAACAGTAGGACTGTTCAGAGAAGAAGATAGAGAAATGGATAGTGGTGGCTGAGAGAGAGAGAGCCAAGTGACTCAGGAGCAGCAGGAGCAGTCCCTGGGCCAGTGCAGGAGTTCAGAGTCTCCTGTGAATGGAACAGTGTCTCCAATGAGCAACTGTGCTCTAAGAAGGAGGCCTTACAGCAGCAGTTAGTGAGGCAGACCCAGCTGCTGGAGCAGCTGAAGCAAGTGCAGGGCTCAACAAACTGGAGGGACCAGGTGATGTCCCGAAGTGGCAGGACACCAGATCACAGGAGGAGTGCCAGCAGGCCCAGCTGAGCTTCCTGGCTTTCCGTGGGGAAGGGGAAGGCATGAGCCCTAGAGAAGCAAAAGGTAAGGAGGCGAGTCTCCCCCCATGTGACCATCACACAGGATGGAGATGTCCCCCAGACCAAGAGTGACATGGCTCTGAGAGTGCTCTTGGAGGATGAGATCCACAGGGAGAAACTCCTGCCACAAGAATTATGAGCCAGCTGCAGACACCTCCTGGCCAACCCAGCTGCTCAGTGCCAGACTGAGCTGGAGCCACAGGCCCTCAAACCCATGAGCTGCCACCACAGCATGCGTGGGGATGGGCAGCGGGACAAGGGCATCTGAGAAGAAAATCTGATTCGCCCATGATCTGCCTGGTGAGGCGTACTTCCAGAGTCCAGCAGGTGAGGTCCACCATTGATGCAGCCAGCTCTCGGCACACAACCATACTATCAAGGAGTCCCTCATGGTGTGTAAAGAGTAGATGTTGGTCCTGAATGAGCTGTGTTGGGAGAAAGCCCAGTGCATGCACTGGCTGTCCCAGGAGAAGATAGAGAAGAGGAGAGTGTTGCGGAGCTGCTGTCACTCCTCACCAGGGAAGGCACAGACAGCAGTGTCCAGATGCCAGCACAAGCTCAGCCTCCCACCCTCCTCCCCAACACTGCTTCAGAAGTAACTTGAAGACAGCATGGAAACTGGCAGAGGAGAGGTCAGAGTTCCCGACCCCATAGTGGACTCCCTCAAGGAGTATGTCCTGCCCCAGATGCCCCACATCCAGATCTGCCCACAGCTCCCAGGCTCAGGGGAGGAGTGCTCTCTCACTTTCTCCTGTAGATTGATGCGGATGATGACTCTCTAAGTCACATACTGACTCTCAAAAGCCTTGGCAGCCACCAGAAGTAGGTGACCAAGTGGCTTTCTCTCAGGCCTCCATCTGCCGGGTAACGGGAAGGTTAAACTGGTGGTAGGGTAGGGTAGAGGCTCAAGGGAGTTGGCCCAAACTCAAGGGACATCTAATGGCCCATTGGTGGCCAGGAAAGGGTCCTATGTTTTGCTTATCACAAAGAATAAATTGTTTTCAAAGCAATAAAAAAAAAGTCTACAAAGAAAGATTTGTTCTTCCAACCCTGGGCCTTGAACTCAGGGCCTGGCCACTGTCCCTGAGCTCTTTTTGATCAAGGCTGGCCCCACCTCCACTTCCAGCCTTTTCTGTGTGGAATAGAACCAAGAGCTTCAGGCATGCTAGGCGAACACTCTACCAGTGAGCCACATTCTCAGGTAGGATGATTTTTCTCCCTCCCAAACCCATATGGCCATTCCTCAGATAAATAGGAAGTAGGGGCTAGGATGAATATGAAGCACAAGTCTGGTTACCCCCAAAATATTCCCCCGCCACCTCTTCCCACACTCTGAGTTGAAGTTTCTCTTCTACCATTGAGGGATGAGAGGGAGAGGGGAGTCCCAAGAGAGTACCAAAAACCTTGGCCCCCTGAGTCCCACATCCTTCCCCACACAAGTGGTCCTCCAGATTGTGATCTTACCTGACTCAATGTGAAGTCTACACTGTCTCCCCACCACTGCAAGGCTCAGGATGAAATAAAAGTCAGCCCAAAGTGGAAGCTCCTAGTCCAGACCTACTTCCACCTCTGACTGCCCCTAGTTAGGCCAGACCCACCATTCACCACTATGTTGGTGTTGATGACCTCATGGATGGATTCCAGAAAGAAGGTCTATGGCAAAGAGCAGAAGCAGCAGGGTGAGCAGGGCAGAAAGAAGTGGGGTGATTGCTCTGGGATCTTCCTTGGAGCCCTCCTGTCCAGCCAGATCCATGCTGACCCAAAGAACGGACAAGGCCAGGGGGTGAGACGAGATGGAGGAGCACAGGACAAAAAGAGGTACTGCTTTGTCTTGGAGGACTTGATTAATTCCAATTATAATTAATTCCAATTATATTTGGCCCATGCCAATCCCAAAGACAGCATGCAATGCCTCTCTCTGTTGTTGGCAGTGAGCATTGTCCCTGAGCTCTTTTTCTCAAGGCTGGCACTCTACCACTTGAGGCACAGTGCCACTTTTGTTTTCTGATGGTTCAACGACATGTCTCATACACTGTCCTGCCCAGACTGGCTTGGCACCATGATCCTCCAGATCTCAGCTTCCTGAGTAGCTAGGATGACAGGCATGAGCCACCAGTGCCCAGTATGTGATGCCTTTTGAAGGAATCTTGGCGAGTCTGTAAAGGAGCCTCAAAGGGCCTGGATAGACCATGACGCAGTCAAGTAGCTTGGATGGGGGAAGGTTGACCTTCTAGCCATTCTGTTCCCCCAAAATTGAAGATGCCAGGTGATGTTGATGCACCAAACACCTAGGCCAGCAGCCACCAGGCTTAGTGGGGGAAAAAGTAGAGAATACCCAAAGACTGCAGTGTAGAAATCTCTGATTTTGCATGCATGTAGTGTGTGTGTGTGTGTGTGTGTGTGTGTGTGTGTGTGTGTGTGTGTGAACTCAGGGCCTAGGCTCTATCCCTGAGTTTTCTCGCTCAAAACTAGTGCTGTGCCACTTGAGCCACAGCCCCACTTGATTTTCAATGGTTAATTGTAGGTAAGAGTCTCAATGTCTTTCCTGTCCAGCATGGCTTTGAATCATGGTGGGTGCCCAATGGAAGCAAGAGTAAACACAGCTCGCAATTACAATCCCTATGGTGGGCCACTCCTGACCCCTGGTGGCCACACGGGGAACATGCGATCCCATGCCATTATCCTCTAGAGTTCAATTTGGGCAAGTTACTAGGGCCAAGTGGACTTTTGCTCACCCTGATTGTTGATGCCAGAGCAGGTCTGTTCCACCCTAGGCCAAGAGAGCTCCAGGAGGCCCATCTTTCCAGGGACACAGGGAAGGGAGAGGTCAGTTCCAGGCTGAGCTAAGAGCCTTTGACCACAGATACCCCAACTTGGCCTTACTTATCACCATAAGACCTGTCAAAGAACAACCCCAAAAAACAAAATTGGAGCTGTGCCTCCAAGTGGTAGAGCTCTAGCATTGAACCAAAGAGTTCAGGGACAGGGCCCCCAAGCTTTGAGTTCAAGACCCCCAGCTGACTTCCCCCATAAAACACAGCTTGTCTAAATGTGAACTAGTAGGATTTGTACAGTGTTTCTGAAGAATGGTGATACTGAAGAAAGCACCCTAATTCTAGTGACAGCTGAACTTGTGACATACAGCTATGTGCTGAGTCCTTCACAGGGCGCTATTTACTGGGTTCTTCCTTCATGGGAGTTATGTGCTGAGTCCTCAAAAAGGTGCTGTTTGCTGAGTCATCCCAAAGGGTGCTATGTGCTGAGTCCCTGAGAAGAGTGGGCCATCCTGGGTTTTTTAAAGGGGGCTTTGTGCTGAATCCGTTACACAACGTATTGTATGCTGAGTCCTTCAAAAGGTTTGGTGTGCTAATGCATCCTAAAGAGTCCTGCTATGTGTGAGCCCTTGAGAAGAGTGGGATGAGGTATATTTTGAGTGCTGTGTGCCAAGTCCTTTACATAGCCTGCTCTGTACTGTCCTTCAAATGGTGCTGTGTGCTGAGAGCTTCCACAGTGTGGTATGTGTTGAGTCCTTCAAAATTGTTCTGTGTGCTGAATTTATTGAAGGAAGCTGTGCACTGGGTGTTTTACACAGTGTGCTTCAACACAGAGTGTGATGAGTCCCTGGAAAAGAGTGCTATGTGCTGTGTGTTTCAAAGTGGCCATGCACTGAGTCCTTTACACTGTGGGTATAGACTCCCTCCTTCAAACGGTGCTGTGTGCTGAGTACTCTACCCAGCATACTACATGCTGAATCCTTCAAAAGGAGCTGTGTGCTGACTCATTTACACACGGTGCTTTGTGCTGATTTTGGAAGTGTGCTGTGTGCTGAGTCATTCCATAGGGTGCTATGTTCTGAGTCCTTGAGAGGTGGTTATCCCCAACACACACACACACAAACACACATACACACACGAGTGTCACAATGCACCTGCTTGGTGTGTGGAGTGGAGGGGGATGGAGGGGTGGGGCTGAGGTGAGATTGGATCCACTGAGCCGGTACTAGGGTTGGGGGTTAGTGCTGAGCTGTGGTAAGGCTGCAATTGCCACCTTCTAGAAGCCTCAGGGCCCAGTCAGGGCTGCAATTGTGGCCAGGGGTGGGAGGCGGGGCCCAGGGGAAGTGGGGGCGGGGCCCAGGAGCGCACTTTGGTGGCAGCAATGACCAGGGGCCCAAGGGGGCAGGGGTGTGTGCACAGAAGGGGCGGGGTGACCCAGGAGAGGAGTGTGGGGCCAAGAGGGAGCTGGGAGAAGAGCGAGCATGAGCACAAGCACCAGTGGAAATGGCTTCAGTGGCTGGAGGCTGCTCCTACCATACTGTGGGTCCTGGCCGGGAGCGCAAAGCATGCGGAGCCTTCATGGCAGGCACATTGCCACATGCAGCCCCTTGGAGGTACCCAGGCATGGTGGCCCTGAGTCTGAGGTCCCGGTGCAGGGAGCACGGTAGAGGCAGTCTCTGCTGATTCAGCAGCGGCCTCAGATTAGGAGGCCACTGAGGCTGCGGTGGTGCCTGAGGAGGAGCAGAAGCTGTGTGCAGCCCCACCAAGTGCCCACGCTGCTTTTCAAACATGGCGCTGCTGGCTCAGACCTGAGGAGCCTCTAGTGGTCACCTGGCAGAGCTGGTGCACCCTTGACCTGCTTGTGGCCCTGATTTGATTCCGGCCCTCGGTCCTCAGACTCCCGACCCACACCCCGAATCCCAGCCTACAGCTTCTCCCACCAGCTCACGTGTGTGGCCGACCTGCGCTCCCACACTCCACGATCACCCCCCTGTAAACCCTGCCCCCCATTCTACCCTTCCTTCCCACCCTCGGGGACCCAGACCCTTGCCTCTCCCCTCCCAGTCCAGTCCTGCCTGCACCTCCCCCATGCCCCACAGTCTGTCCTGGCTCTGCCACAAATTCACCCCAAGGGAGGTGTTTGGAGGTGGGTGTCCACCCGGGTATCCCACCCTCATCCCTAGTGGCCAGTGTCCCAGGTAAAGGGGAGCTGCAGGGATGGGAAGGAGGGGGCACCACAGAGCCCCTGGCCTGGAGCAGTGGGAGCCACACAGCCTTGCATCTGCATCCTTTCTCTCCCTTGTGGGAACCTGGTGGCTTTAGTCAGAGGTGGGGAGCAGGACCCCACACCTGCCTTCTTAGGTCTTTTCTTTTTGATGGGGAGGGAGGTGTAGGATACAGAAGATAGGCCCCCCTTGCTGTGTGAGCCCTTGTCTTCTGTGCTCAGTCACACTTTCACCTGAGGACATTCCCAGAAGAGCCCACTAGAGAGGTGAGGGCACTGGGGTAAGATAGAAGGTGGGTATTTGGGAGAAAAACACACCCCATCTGACAGACATACAATCGGCCTGTACCCCCAACCCCAGCATTCAACAGTTCTGACTGTGTGATCACATTTCCCAGTTCTGCCAGCTTCTGCTAGTACTCCCAGTCCATCTGGTCTCCTTGTCCTCCCCAAGAATCTGTCAAGTAGCCCAGAAGTATGTAGGCTGGAAGTAGGGATTCCATCCATGTATATAGCCTTTAGGACCTCATCAAAGTCCCCAACAACACCCCCACCCCAGGTCAGACACCTCTCTGGAGGCACCATAACCCCCTGCTTTGTTTTCTGTCCAGGCTCTGAGGAGCCACGTGTCTCGGGACTCCTTCACCCAGAGTCCTAGCCTAGGGTTTTGGTGAATGGGGAGTCAAGGTTGGTTGTTCCCAAGGGGAATGGTCTGATCCTGGAGAACCAGGGAGGGAGGGTGGTTTTGCATTATTAGAGCATTGTTCCCCTTGGGTGGTTGCCCCTGGTTCTGACACGGGAACTCCAGTGTTTGAGCTGGTACATTGCCTAGATGAGAAACCAACAAATTCAGGAGAGGCACTGCTCTGAGTCTGTGTGTTTAGGTGTGTATGAGAGACAGAGAGACAGAGAGAGAGAGAGAGAGAGAGAGAGAGAGAGAGAGAGAGAGAGAGAGAGGGAGAGATCATCTTTCTCATTGTACAGTTAGCATGTCTAAAAAGAGCAAAAGCATTTTTTTGGGGGGAGGGTCCGGTTGTAGGGCCTGAACTCTGGGCCTGTGCGCTGTCCCTCAGCTCCTCAGCTCAAGGCTAGCACTCTAGCACTTGAGCCACAGCGCCACTTCTGACTTTTTTGTTTTTGTTTACGTGGTGCTGAGGAATCAAACCCAGGGCCTGGTGCATGCAAGGAAAGTGCTTTACCACTGAGCCACCTTCCTAGCATGAGCAAAAGCATTTTATTTGTGTGCACGTGTGTATTTGTTGTTCTTTTGTCGTTAATGCCCAGTATGAGCCCAGCCACAATTTTTGTTTTCTCTTTCACAGTGTCATGGTTCCTTTAGAGAAGGTTTCATTACATCTTCCTTCCCATCATTTTCTTCCCCTTTCCTGCAGCCCGCAGTAACTGCTGGGCCTGTGTAGGTCTCACCTAGGAGGCCTGTGTGCACTGAAGACCAGCATGGATATCTGCCCTTCTGTCTTTAGCCAGAAGGCTCATGAGGCTACTGTGACCACAGCCGCACTCTTCCAGTCAGACATTCTGTTCTCATGTGTATAGTTGGAGCTAATTCAAAGTTGAGAATGTGTCTGCCAAACATAATTAGGGAAGGAGATAGGGCGTGTAGGGCAGGGGCTGTGAAGCTAGGAGGGTCTGGGAAGTGATGAACGGTGTGACATGGCAGATGGTTCACCATGACCGAGGATGAGAGGGGAATCTTACCGAGGGCATTGACGGTGTCCATGGGCATCTGAGCAGGGGGCTCCGGGCCCCCAATGTTGCCAAGGATTTCCTCCCAGGGCAGTACACTGGTGGGCAGACCTCCCTGGAGTCCGGCAGACTCCAATCTGTGTCCCTCTTGGGCTGTTTCCAGCTGGACAATGGTAGGCAAGTGTGTTCCCCCTGCTAGAGCCTGCTTGGGATCAGGACATGGCAGTTACCTGAAGCTATCTGAATGCCATTTTCTGTAACCTGCTGTAGGCTGTCTAGAAGGAAAAGGGAACTACTGATTTTGGAACCCATTAAGTTTGATTGGGACAAGTGAAATGCCAGCTTTTACAAGGTTTTTTCTTGAAGCTGGCAATTTCTACTAACGCCTGGGATTCTGGGTCAAATTAGATGGACCATTTCAGCCACCAAACAATGACGTTCAAAGCGGCACAGGCAGAGTTCCCAAGCCAGATGGTTTCCTACTACGAACGACGTGCCTTGACTGCATTTCTCTGGAAGCTGTTGATTCTCCTCCGGCTCTCTCTAGGGTGACCACCACAGGTGAGAATGTCTTGGGGAGCAGAGATTGTGACCTCGCCATCCACAGCCTGCCAGCTGTGAACAGAGACAATTCCCAGCAGCTGCACTGGAATCTGGGAGATTCAGAGTCCCGGGATGCCTCAAGGATCCTTTCTCTGCAACATGAAACTTGGGGGCCAGATATAGTGAACCATCCTGTCTGTCCCAGGGAGTGGAGAGAAGGCCCCATGAGCCTGGCGTTCACCTCACAGCAACCTTGTTCACACCTGAGTGGGGAATGGAGTGCCACAGAGCTGGTCAGTGGCTGGACAGAGGTTTTTGAGAAGATAGGCTTCCCAGAGGCCCTGGAATCCAGTGAGTACACCATGTCTCACATCCTTGCAACCAAAACAGTTAAGTGCGGTGGGTCCAGGAGGGTGGGAAGAGGGAGGAGGGAGAACTGTTGGAGAGCTACATAAGGCTTTGCCCCCACCCAGGATGCTTACCTGAATTAGATGGGACTTTTCTGTAGTATTGTCATAGACAGATGCTCATGTATTTATCCAATAAACCATTACAGTGTGTGTCAAGCCCGGGGGAAGGGGGAGGGTCATACACGATGAAAAGTTCCAGTGCTGGTTCCAGAGCACATGAAGAAATCTTGGTTTGAGCTGGATACCATTGCTTCACTCCTATCATCCTAGCTACTTAGGAGGCTGAGATGGGAGGATTGAGGCTTAAGGCCCATGCAGGAAAGCCTATAAGACTCTTATCTACAACTAACTACCAAAAAGAAAATGCCAGAAGTGGATGAGTGGCTCAAGCCATAGACTGTTGGCCTTGAGTAAAAAGGCTCAGAGACAGCACCCAGGCTCTGATTTTAAGGCCTAGGAGTGACACAAAGAGAGGAAAGAGAAAGAGAGGAGGGAAGGATGGAGGGAGAAAAGGAGGAAAGGAAGGAAGAAGGGATCATGCAGGCCTTGGTTTGAAGTTCCTGGATCAAGGGAGCCAACCATTCACAATCTCTGTGGGGACAGTTTCAGAGCCTAAAGCCAATATGTAGGACCAAGCCACTGTCCCCTCAGCAACTTCATGACATTCAGGATCTGAGTGGTCGCCGACTGCAGAGGGAAACAGCCTCGGGTAGACCCTACGGCTCAGGGTGGGTCATGGAGTTTCAATGTCCCCTGGCTCACCGAGTTTATTTTCTGGTCAGATAAGAAGAAATTGTCCAAAAGCTAGGGAGGATAGGGAGAGGGAGTGTCCAGAGGGGGTTGGCAAGGGATAAGCAGGAAGATGAAGAGGGAGGATGATCCCAGATCAGGTGTGTCAGGCCATTGAAGCCATGACCTCACCTGACAACCTAGACCATCAGTGATAGAGCCTTTGACCCAGACACATGGCCATTAAAATTCCTGGCACTCTGGGTTCACCATTGACGACCTCGCTGTCGTCCACTGCAGGATGCCTGTGCAGTACATCCTTGGGTACTGGAACTTTTGCTGGCTCAATCTGAAGATGACATCCCCAGTGTTCATTCCTCGAGTAGAGACAGAGGTAAGACAGCCTGGGAATGATGGCAGGAGTCAGATCCGTGTTGCTCCCAGACTTCCTCTAGGGGACTCTAGGACCCCGTGACTGCCATTCTCAGAGGTAGAGGTGGGTCTCCTTGCTGGCTCAGCCTTTAGTCTAGATGGCAGATGTGGGATTTAGAGAGGGCAGACTGAAGGTCAAGGCTGGTGAGAAAACCAGAGGCACTGGGCTCTGAGCAGGGTTGTTTCTTTGAGGATACACAAACACAGGAATATTACTGAGATGGATCAGCCCTTTTCTCCTTCCCAAGAGAGAGGGACCGAGAGCCTTCCAGTCTGCATCCCTTGGCTGAGAAATTCACTCATTCTCATATCCTTTGGTTGTATAACTAGATCTCACCTGACTGCCCAGTGTCAAGGCAGGACAGTGAGAGATCTTGAGTCCTTGATGAGATCACGGGACTCTCAGTATGAGATTGTACTTGAATGTCCTGACTTGGTGCATGGTCAGTCCCATCTAAGACTGCCATGACCTAGGACATAGAATCTAGAGACTCAGAGCAGGATGGGGTCTATTCTGTTATTCTTGAGTATTATGTGTGAGCTTTGAGCTCCCGTGTGCTCACCTGCTTCCCTTTTTTGGGTGGGTCTATGCTAGAAAAAGCTTAAAACTAGGGCCTGGGTCCCATCCCTTTTTTCATGCTCAAAGCTAGCACTCTACCATTTGAGCCATAGCTCAACTTGCAATGTTTTTGGGTGTTTAATTGGAGATAAGAGTTCTCAATGACTTTGTTGCCAAGAGTGGCATTCAATTGCAGTCGTCAGATCTCAGTTTCCTGAGGGGATAGTATGACAGGCATGGAAAAGCACCTTTGGCCAGGTGCCAATGGCTCATGGCTGTCATCCTAAGTACTCAGGAGCTGAATCTTAGGATCAGGTTTCAAAACCAGCTTGGGCAGGAAAGACCCTCAGACTCTTCTCTTCAATAAAGCACCAGGAAACTGGAAGTGGTGCTGTGGCTCAAGTAGTACAGTGCTGGACTTGAGCTGAAGAACTCAGGGATAGCACCCAGGCCCAGAGTTCAAGCCCCACAACCAACAAAAAGAAAGAAAGTAAAACATCTTTGGCTGCAAAGGACGGTGGAGGTGTGTTTGTGTGTATGTGTGTGTGTGTGGGGGGGGGGGGTAGACATTTAACGCCTGCTCAGTCATCATTTTAGATGGATTGTCCCAAACTCTTAGTTCACAGCAGCAGATTCTTCACTACAGGTGAAGCTCTGGGTTGGATGTCGACAATCGTACCTCAGTCTCCTCATGGGACAGTTGTGAGGAAATAAGGGACTAATACAGAGGGATCTTTGGAGCAGTTCTCAACAATTCTGTGATTATATGACAAGAAGTTACCAGAAAGGGCTCAGATGGGGTCTGTTATTAATAGTGCAACAGGTGTGGGAATATGAAACAAAACATGTCTGTCTTTCATCATTACCCTATTCCCATGAGGAAGGGGATCCTTCACTGTATACAGTCTTGCAGCTCGGGAAAATGAGTCATGGTGAAGCCAGGTGAACTACTCATGACCCCCAGCTGACAGGAAGCTCGGCCTGATTTCTCTGCCATGCTTCCTAGGACAGGGGGTGTTATTCAGTCCACTTCTTGTGGTGGGAAGTCCACTTCTTGTCATTTGTGGGGTTTGAATTCTGGATCTGGATACTGTCCCTGAGCTCCTCAGATCAAGGCTAGCACTCTACCACATGAGCCACCACATCACTTCCGGTTTTCTGTTGGTTCTTTGAGGATAAGAGTCTCACATATCTTCCTGCCAGGGCCAGCTATGAGCCATGATCTTCACATCTCAGCCTCCTGTGTAGTTAGGATTATAGGCCTGAGCCACGGGCACCTGGCTTAAGTGTAATTCTGGTCTTCTCTCTCTCTCTCTCTCCCTCTCCCTCTCCCTCTCCCTCTCCTTCTCCCTCTCTCTTCCCCCTCTCACTCTCCCTCTCCTTCTCTTTCTCTCTCCCTCTCTCTTTCTCTCTCTCAGGAACTGGTTGAATTGGTGCTGGAGGAGGTAGCCCAGCATCCCCATGTGGCTGGAACCCTAGGTGGCCCTCTCATTCTGAAGGTGGGCTGTGGGTCAGGAGTTGTTTTGCTCAGCCTGTTGAAGCAGCTTCATGAGGTAAGCCCCTCTGTGCCCTGGCTAGACTGTGACGGTTATTCATTGTCCATCCCATGAGTCCTTCCCAACATCCCTCTGCTACACCATTGAAGGAAAGTGGATGAGAAGGTGTCGCCTTTTCCCCCTGCCCAGCACAATCCTGGGCCTCTGACCTATACCCCCACCTATCTGACAAGACCCTGGCTATAAGACAATAAAAACACTCTGTGTGTACTACCCTTTGCTGGGGAGTGTCATTTTGGTTAGGGGGGTGGGGTTCAGAGGAAAGACTCCAGACCTGACACCTTCCAGGGGACATTTGTTCTTGTGACAGAGCCAAGTCATTGCTGTGGATAAGAACGAAGCCTCCATCAGACTGACCCAGAACAATGCTCAAAGATAGGTAGGCTGTTGAAGTATCAAACTCACTCATGTCTGCTTCCTACTCCCAACAAGGAGGTGTAGTGTGGGTGGCCCGGCCCTGGGCCTAAGGGATTATGAATGGATGGTGGCAGTCAGGAGCTCATGGCTCCCACCCATCATCCTGGATCTTTGGGAGGCTGAGGTCTGATGACTGTGACTCAGAGCAGCCCGGGCAGAAAAGTCCAGGAGATTCTTATCTCCCATAAACCACCTCCCTCCCCAAACCCACACATAAGCCAGATGTGCTGTGGCTCAAGTGGTAGAGCCTCAGCCTTGAACAAAAGAAGCTCAGGGATAACACCCAGGCCTTGAATCCAAGTCCTAGGACTAATACAATCATAAAATAAATGAACAATGTACACATTTTATCTGACTACCAAGAAAGATGGATACAGTCTTCTGCTGGTACTTGTAGCCAAAGGTAAGGGGCTGCCCTAGATGTTCCCCTAAACCTCTCCTTCTCTCCTTTATCTGTCCAGGCTTAGGCTGCAGGACAGAATTCGGATCATCCCCCTGGATGTGACCTTTGGTACCCTCCCCTCCCCCACCTTCCTTGGGGTTAGGATCCTGGATGCACTCCCTGCTGGGAGTGAGGCACCGCAGAGATGAGGGTAGGTATCCTGGACACTTTTACACACACACACACATACGAACACACAAACACCCCTAAGCCAACTCAGACTAGCCTTTTCCAAAGACACTTTATCTCCTTGGATTAACTGACCTAGGAGAGAATTTTGATCCCCTGTAATGATTATTTTAAATTGGGCTTGCTAGTTGACAAGAGATAAACAGGAGCAAAAAAAAAAAAGCCTTTGGTGCCCATCACCTCAGGCTCAGGCTCAGGCCTGTCATCCTGGCTACTCCGGAGGCTGAGATCTGAGGATCACAGCTTGAAGCCAGCCATAAGCTGGAAAGTCCGTGAGACTCTACTCTCCATGGAACCACCAAAAAGCTAGAAGTGGAACTGTGGCTCAAGTGGTAGAGCACCAGCCTTGAACAATAAAACTCAGAAAGACAGTTCCCAGATCCTCAGTTCAAGCCCACACAAACAAATGGCCCCATCTTGTTGCCCACAGATTGCCTGGGCCTCGAGTCCCCTCTCATGGAGTGTGATACAACACCTGTCCCTGGGTGGTGTATCAGGGCCTTCAGAAATCCGGTGATGGAATCCAGGCCTTTCCCTTTGTGCACTGTCAACCCACATTGGCTGGAAGGCAGAGCCTTACAAGGCTGGAAGACTGCAGAGTGGAGAGGCTCCAGCTCTGCCAAGGTGATCGGAATGGTCTTCTTGGAGGCAGCACTTGAAAAGGGGGTCTTGCTTAAGATTGAGGATCTGACAGGAAGCACCGAGAGCAAAGGTGCTGAATATGATGGACAACACATCAGAGCATGTTCATTTCCAGCCAGGTCTGCTGGTGAGAGACTCAGTATAAATGTGCGACTTGGTATAGATGTGCGAGACTGTCCCGAGACAGGTCTGAGGGGTCATAGAAGAACAGCTATCCAGGGCTGGAATTGTGTCTTAGAGGTAAAGGGCTCATCAAGCTCGCAGGAAAGTACAGGTTGGATTCCTAGGTCCTGCATACACAGAAAAAGCTGGAAGTGGCACTGTGGCTCAGGTGAAAGAGCCCTCCCCTGGAGACAAAGAAAGTCGGGGACAGCGTCGGGGTCCCAATGTCAGGCCCCAGGGCTGTCACCACAAAACAGTTCTCCCAGGGACCTTGGTGACAGGTGGATGGCTATGCCCTGAAGCTCTCAGTAGATCCATCTGTGCTTTGTGTCTCCTTTGGCAGAGGGGAGCTGGACACTCCTTTTGCCCTGGGCACCCGTGGATCCAGTTATCAGCAACCCTCCCAACGTCTTCCACCGAGACATGGAGCAGCTGGACCCAGGAATCCTCAGGTATCGGTTGGGTGGGGCAGGAGGATATAGGACAGGCCCCAGAACTCCTTGTGGGTCTGATCTGCCCTGGAAGACCAGGCAATCAGGAGGAGGCAGATGGGAGCTTAGAGAGGGCTAGTGATTTGGAGGGGGCCCTTTAATCCCCATGGCCCCACTCAGATTCTGAGCCTCCCTTTGCTGTCACTGAGGGAGGTAGAGGGGTGTCTACGTGGTAGCTTCTAGAGGAGGACTAGGTGGAAATTCTGAAGGACTAGACACCTTAAGCCAGTCGCTCACCCCTCTCATCCCACACCTGTCATCCTGGCCACTCGGGAGGCTAAGATCCAGAGGATCTCATTTCCCAGCCCAGGCAGGATAGTACCCCGAGAGGCTCATCTCCAATCCAACTGGAAGTGGCACTGTGGCTCAAGTGGTAGAGCACTGGCCTTGAAGAAAAATCGACATCAGGGACAGTACCCAAGCCCTGAGTTCAAGCCCCTCAACAAAAAAAGAAGAAAAATAAAACAAAAAAGAAAAAAAAAAACAGGAAAGAAAGAAAGGCATCCCTTCCTTGCTTGCAAGAGATTTTGAAGCAGTATGGTTGCTATGGTTGGGAGACCAGATGCTGGCCTCCCCGGGTTTGCCCCAGTATGAAGCCGTAACAGGGTGGGTGATGCCTTACCAAGAACTCCAGAGGTCGTGGCCTGTGGTAGGCAGGGAGTGGGTGAATGGGAGCAAGGGTGGGATGGCAGTGTCAATTATATGCTCTCCACTCATGGAAGAATGGTTTTGGATGCTGGTGACAAAGTCTGAAGTGTAGGGTTACATGTGGTTTGTGTCTTGATGAGTTGGGTTTTCCCTTGGTATTAGAAGGTGGCTGAAGCCGATTGTTGCCGGTGGCTCACAACTGTCATCCTAGCTACTCAGGAGGCTGAGATCTGAGGATAGTGGTTCAAAGCCAGCTTGGGCAGGAAAATCTGTGAGACTTTATCTCCAGTGAACAACTAGAAAGCCTGAAGTGGTACTGTGGCTTCAGTGGTAGAGTGCCCACCTTCAGCTCAAGAGCTAAGGGATTGCGTGCAGGCCCAGAGTTCAAACCCCATGACTGAAAACCAAAAATAAAGTAGCTGAGTTTTCTGCATAGTTGTATGTACATTTAGGAAGTGCCAAGATTTGTTATGAGCCATTCCAGATGTATGAGATGTCCTGAGTTTTGTCTACACTTGGTCTGAGAATGGTAGTGCCATCTTCTTGGGTTTGGGATGTTCAGGGTGCTCAGGGACTGCTGAGGCCTTGGGCTACCGTGTGTGTGTGTGTGTGTGTGTGTGTGTGTGTGTGTGTGTGTGTGTGTGTGTGTGTGTGTTTCCTTCGTCTCTCTCTGTCTCCTTCCTGGGTGCCTGTCTGCCTCTTTCTGACCTTGGATGGTGCTCCTCCTCCACACTGACCTTGCCCTTTAGCCCCCTGTCAGGGTCTACAACGAGTCCTAAATTGCCAGAGGCCTGCATTCCAGTTTTTCTTTGGGGCCCAAGTCCGGCCTGTCCAAATCTTTGGGCGCCTCCAGGGGATTCTGGATTCTGGGTCAGCATGGCCAGCTAGCATAGGGTCTCCCCTGCCTCTGGGGGGCCTCAGTCATGCGATGTCCTGTCCTTTTCCTTAGCTAGGTCTCTGGCTGCATGTCCCTCCCTGCACGCTGGCAGTGGAGTGGGGGATGGAAGTTTTCTGGTGGCTCTGGCCAACTCGAGCTTGATAGCTGACGGAAGGCCGCTCAAGCAAGGAGGATCCGGAGCTACATGTGTGGTGAGGCCAAGGTGGCTTGGAAATATCCATCAGTGTCTAGGAAATGTCAACATACCTTGTTGCAGGAAAGTCTATCTCAACCCCCCCCCCCCCCATGCTTGGCCGCTCAGGCCCTTCTAGGCAATTTGGATGCCCAGAATACAGATGCACACACTTTAGATTCTAAGTCCAGGCAACTGGGAGATGAGAGACCAGTATGGCCAATACCTCAATGTTCTGGGGCATTAGCCTTGACCTGGCTCTGCTCCCCTTGTTGTACGTTCACTTCTTAATCCAGTGCTGGCCCCACACCGGCCACTTGTGCCAGTGCTGTGAAAGTGGCAGGAGTGGAAGTGAGATCCAGAGTGACCAAAATCTGGATTTATGGCCTAATTGGGGGTGGAGTGGGGGCAAAGGGTGTCTTAAAAAAATTTTAGAGCTGGAACTCAGGGCCTAGGCACTGTCCCTGAACTTCCATTGCTCAAAGCTAACACTCTACCGCTTGAACCACAGCTCACCTTTCATCTTTTTTAGTAGTTTAGTGGAGAGATGAGTCTCACGGACTTTCCTGCCTGGGCTGGCTTCTTATGTAGCTAGGATTGCTGGTATAAACCATTGGGATCTGCTAAGGATGTTTTTGTGTGTGCTTTGTGTGTGTGTGTGTTTGTGTTTGTGTTTATGAATTTACCGGGGCTTGAACTCAGAGCCTAGGTGGTATTCTTTAGCTTGGTTACATAAGATTGGTGCTCTACCACTTGAACTACAGTACACTTCAGCTCCCAGAAGCCCCTGACTATGTGGAGAACATAAAGCTCAAACCTGATCATATTTCTTTGTCCTCAGGGAAGGGTATGATCCCTCTGAAGCCTGGAGGAGTAGGGGTGGAGTAGGAGGGGTAACTGTAGATGGGTGCTAGGCTGGTAGAGAGGTACTCTGGTTTTAGCCAAGAAGGATAGTGATGGCTCATGCTCTCATATTCCTAGCTACTCAGGAGGCTGAGATCTGGGCAAGGAGGGGCAGAAGCTGCAAGATGGCAGGGTAGGTAATGCCCACTCATCTAGGGATCACAAGAGTGCAAATCTGTCAGGCACACCTCGGGTGGGTATTGAGTTGGGCTCATGAAAGACTTGTGTGCTCACAAATCCACAGCTGGCTGGCTGCTGCTTCTAGCAGCACGTGGAGTCCCAGGGCTCAGAGCCCTTCTTTCCTCATCAGTGCTTGGGGGCAAATGAAGGTCTGCAATCATGGGCCAACTACAAAGGCGCATCTGTAGTGTTCTTTCCCTAGGTCCTGTGGCCCCATGCACAGATGGAGGGGCAGGTTCCCTGGAACTTACTGCCATGGCCCAGACCCCTCAGCCCAAGAAGGACTTAGGGAGAAACCACATGATCTGGCTTGAGAGTTTACTATGACTATGCCTCAGGACTGCCCCCAGTTCTGGCTCAGCTCATCATTACCACCTTCCTGTGTGTGTGGGTGCATCTTGGTACTAGGGCTTGAACTCAGGTCCTGGGCTCTGTCCCTCAGTTTTTTTCATTCAAGGCTAGCACTTTACCACTTGAGTCCCAGAAGAATATGTCTCACCAGGTTCACTTATTTTTTTGCCAGTCTTGGGGCTTGAACTCAGGGTCTGGGCTTGCTTCTGAGCTTCTTTTGCTCAAGGCTAGCCACAGTGCCACTTTTGGCTTTCTCTGTTTCTATGGTACTGAGGAATAGAACCCAAGGCTTTGTGTGTGCTAGGTAAGCACTCTAACGCTAAGCCACATTCGCAGCCCAAGGCTGAATTGTAACAGGAGTTATGAGGGTGGGATTTATTGGCTTACCCCATTCAGCATAGAAATCGCTGACTATGTCATATCTTTGCCGAGATTTGGGACCAGTCTGTGACTCAGCAATGAGGAATGATGAAAGAGTGAGAGCCACCAGGCCCCAGAGGTCTAGGCTCACATACTACGGAGGGATACAGAATATGGATCCAGAACCTTCGACCACTCCTACAGCCTAGGAACTCTGAGGGCTTGTCCCAGCTTGCCCAGCTTGGGTGGGCTGAGCATGGACAACCTGCTGAATGCCCATCATTCATATATCATCCATCCATAAACAGAGACATGGAGTTACTGCTGCCTTTTTTTTTTGGAGGGGGGGGCAGGTCTGGGGTTGAACTATGAACCTAGGCCCTGTCCCTGAGCTCCTTTTGCTCAAGGGCAGTACTCTGCAACTTGAGTCACGATCCCACTCATATTTTTTTTGTTTTTGTTTTTGTTTTTTTCCTGTGAGCTCTTAGAAATAAATGTCACCTACTTTCCTGCCCTGGCTGAATTCAAATTGGCATTCTCTACATCTCAGCCTCCTGAGGAGCTAGGATTACAGGCAGGAGCTGCTGACACCTAGCTTTCTTTTCTTATTCTTTTTTTAACCATGACAATCTGAAATCTTCACCGTGTCATTCCAATGGTTTGCATTTGAAGTAAACTACCCTGGAGCTTGATTGCTAGGACTGTCACCCACAAATGGAGGCAGATCCTGACAAACTCATTCCTATTTGTGTGAATGTTAATGAAATATTAGAAAAATAATAATTAAATTTGCAGTTAATTCATGATTCTATTTTAGAATGCCACACAAATATTATTGGATTTATATCTTCCATTCTAGCACTATGGTATGATTTCCCTAATTGAAGGATATTGACTAATTTTTAATTAATGCTTGTATAAGTATCCAACCATGATACTTCATTAAATGGTGGCATAATGTAATAACTAATAATTGGTAATTATATATATATAATTTAATATCCTCACATTCCCTCTCTTTCAGTATATATATATATATGTATATATATATATATACACACACACACATATACATATACATATCTATCAATGTATATATTGGGCACTACTGTGGGTTGATCAAAGGTCTTCAGAACTTCCTGGCAGCTCAGTTTTCTGGAGGCTGGTGTGCTAAGACTGTGACCCCCATTTATGGATTGGGCATTGTAGGCCATGAGTTGAAATCCCAGCATGGCCAAAAACTTATTCGTGGAGTATGAAGCCAACTTTGACACATTTTTTTTCCTTCTGCGTGAAAGTCCTGGGTCTCAGTATAATGTATAATCCATATGCAAATATAATCTAGGTGATATGATGTAATAAATGTGTTACATGTGTAACAATACTAAATAAATAAGGGTAGTAAACGTCATACACAGTAAACCCATGTATGTAAATAGATCTCATATGTGAATATTATTTTTTCCAGTGCTGAGGCTTGAATTCAGGCCCTGGGACCTGATCTGAATTTCTTGTTTTAAGGACAATGCCACAGAATTACCCAGACCCTGAGTTCAAATCCCAGGCCTGCCAGAAAAATGGTGCAAATTCCAAGCCAGGGCCTTATTATTTATTTATTTTTTGGCCAAGCATTTAGGTCTTGGCACCTCTGCCACAGCTGACCCTGGGATCCTAGGACCCGAGTTCAAATCTTGGGGCTGGCAAAAAAAAAAATAATAAGGAGAAGGATAAAACTGAGAAGTTCAAGGAGGTGGTTTTACTATTTTTTTTCCTTTGTGTTGTGACCATCCTGGGTCTAAATGACAAGGCCCAGAAAGTGCACCTTGCATTGCTGATGTTTGGTGGGCTATTAGGGTAGCCATAGCCAAAACTGGCAACTTAGGCCTGGAGGTCAAATCCCAGGACTACCACTAATGAATGGTGGGAGGTTCTAAGAAACCCATTCTGATGATACATCCATAAAAATGGAATGTTATAAAAGTAACAATTAAATTAGTAGTTAGTGTATGATTTTCATATTATAAAATTATACACTATTATACTACTTTAACTAATTTTCAATTACTACTTTATTATGTATTCAATCATGATACTTAAAAAAGGAAGGAATAATTTAGTTGCCAATTGTAGTACTATCGTATATGCAATTTCATAATATATAGACATCTCTCTTGTTTTATACATATACATCTATCTGTCTATCTATCTACCAATCTACACATTTATTTGTATATATACTTGTCCCTGCTGGGGCTCAGTGTAGAGTGCTCCACTAGTACATACAAAGCCCTGGTTTCTATTCCTCACTACCACATGCACAGAAAACTTCGGAAGTCGTGCTGTCTGGCATCAAAAAAAAAAAAAAAAAAGAATGTTCTGAGCACAATGATATAAGGATAGGATTGCAAATACCTCATCACAGAGCAAGCTGGGAGTCTGGTACTGACAACTGCCATCTAACCTGACTTAGCCAGAAGTAAGCCACTGCAACCCAGCTAGCTCCATGGAACCAGATGCTGCTGGCTCATTCACCCCTGTCATCTAAGATACCTGGGGGCTGAGATCTGACACTGGTGGGTTTAAAACCCAGCCCTGGCAGGAAGTCTGCAAAAGTCTGAGCTGTGGCTCAAAGTTTTAGAGCTCTAGCCTTGAGCTAAAGATCTTAAGACAGTAGCCCCAACCCTTGAGTGCAATACCCATGGCTAACTCCCCCCCAAAAAAACCCCACCCCTCTAAACCATTAGATGTGAACTTGGTGCACTTTGTGACATGTTTCTGAAAGAATGGTGATACTGATGAAAACACCCTAATTCTAATGACAGCTTGTGGGATACAGCTATGTGATGAGACCTTCATGAGATGTTTTGTGCTGTCTTTCAGGGGGTGCATGCTTTTTTTTTTTAATTTTATTTTATTTTATTTGAGAACATACTGTACAGAGGGGTTACAATTACATGGGCAGGATAATGCATACATTTCTTACAAGCTTTGCAGCCTCCTCCTTTGTTTACCCTTCACCTCCCTTCCCAGCCTCCCCCCTCCCTCCCGCCCAATCATACCCCCCCTCCCCCCCACCACACCGACATTGTAAAGCTGGTTTTGACATGACATTTTGTACTTCTCATTGTTGCAACAGGTCCACCTGAATCCTTAAACGACTTGTTTGTCCCCGTCTCCTCCACATGTTATACTGACATCAAATATAGTGAAAGCAGGGGTTACACTGTCGGGGAGGGACATACAAAGCAACAAAGAAATAATCTTATAAATGCGTTAGAAACACATGCATGAAAGAAACAAAAACATTAAAATACATACTTGAGGGTTTGTTTTCCTAACATCACATTATCTGACTTTTTCTGCTTGACTCATACATATACTAGATATTGCAAATAAGGGAAACCATGGGAACTATGTTTCTTTGGGCCTGGCTTACTTCACTTAATATAATTTTTTCCAAGCCTTTCCATTTCCTAACAAATGGGGAAATGTCATTCTTTCTGATGGAGGCATAGAATTCCATTGTGTATATATACCACATTTTCTTGATCCATTCATCTACTGAAGGGCATCTGGGTTGGCTCCATATCTTAGCTATGGTAAATAATGCTGCAATAAACATAGTTGTGCTGGTAGCTTTAGTGTGGTCTTGTTTGTGATCATTTGGGTAAATGCCCAAAAGTGGGA
The DNA here is from genome assembly GCF_019054845.1 of Dipodomys spectabilis. Lineage (NCBI taxonomy): Eukaryota > Metazoa > Chordata > Mammalia > Rodentia > Heteromyidae > Dipodomys > Dipodomys spectabilis. The sequence continues at coordinate 3,733,347 of NW_024870916.1, read as the reverse complement.
TGGCTGGGTCATAGGGGAGTTCTATGTGAAGTCTTTTGAGGAACCTCCATACTGCTTTCCAAAGTGGTGGAACAAGTTTACATTCCCACCAACAGTGAAGTAAGGTTCCTTTCTGTCCACATCCCCTCCAGCATCTGTTGTTGTTAGAGTTCTTGATTATTGCTGTTCTAACTGGAGTGAGGTGATATCTCAATGTTGTTTTGATTTGCATTTCTTTTATGGCTAGGGATGTTGAACATTTCTTCATGTGTCTATTGGCCATCCTTCTTTCTTCTTCAGAGAAGCTTCTCTTTAAGTCTTTCGCCCACTTACTTACTGGGCAGTTGTTTCTTTGAGGGTTTGTTGTTGGGTGGTTTAATTTTTTGAGTGCCAAGTATATTTTAGATATGAGACCCTTGTCCATTGTATGGCTAGTAAAGATCTTCTCCCAATCCGTGGGCTTTCTATTGATCTTGCTAGCTATGTCATTTGCCCTGCAGAAGCTCTGCAACCTCATGCAATCCCATTTGTCCAACCTTTCTTTGATTTGCTGTGTTTCCGGGTCTCTATTCAGAAAATTTCGGCCTGAGCCAAGGAGACCCAGGGTTTCTCCTATTCCATCCTGTAATGTTTTCAGAGTGTCTGCTTTGAGTTCAAGGTCTTTGATCCATTTGGAGTTGATTCTGGTGCAGGGTGATATATAAGGATCTAGCTTTAGTTTTCTACATGTAGTTAACCAGTTTTGCCAGCACCATTTACTGAAGAGGCTGTCTGTCTTCCATTCTATTGTTTTAGCTCCCTTATCGAATATTAGATGGCTATAGGTCTGTAGGTTCATTTCTGGGTTTTCAATTCTATTCCATTGGTCCTGAGGTCTGTTCTTATGCCAATACCAAGCTGTTTTGACTACTATGGCTTTATAGTAGAGTTTGAAATTTGGTATTGATATTCCTCCAGCAGTGTTCTTTCCGTTGAGGAGCGTTTTCGCTATTCGGGGTCTTTTATTGTTCCATATGTATTTTTGGATTGCCTCTTCTATTTCCTTGAAGAATGAGGTTGGAATTTTGATAGGTATTGCGTTGAATTTGTAGATAGCCTTGGGAAGTATTGCCATTTTCACGATGTTAATCTTTCCAATCCAGGAGCATGGGAGGTTTTGCCATTTTTTAAGTTCTGTGTTGATTTCCTTTTTCAAGATTTTGAAGTTTTCATCATAGAGGTCCTTCACTTCTTTAGTTAAGTTAATTCCTAGGTATTTTATTTTTTGTGTGGCTATTACAAATGGAGTTGCTTTCCTAATTTCAGCCACACTTTTCTCATTGTTGGCATACAGAAAAGCCATTGATTTTTGGGGGTTAATTTTATAACCTGCTACTTTGCCAAAGTTTTGAATCATCTTGAGTAATTTGGGAGTGGAGTCTATGGGATTCTTTAAATACAAGATCATGTCATCTGCAAAGAGGGAGAGTTTTATTTCTTCTTTCCCTATTTGGATCCCCTTTATGTCTGCATCTTGTCTTATTGCTGTAGCTAGGCATTCTAATACTAGATTGAAGAGAAGTGGAGAGAGTGGGCATCCTTGTCTTGTTCCTGACTTAAGAGGAAATGGCTTTAGTTTTTCACCAGTGAGTATAATGCTGGCTGTAGGTTTGTCATATACAGCCTTTATTGTATTGAGGAATGTTCCATGGATTCCTAATTTTTCTAAAACCTTCATCATAAAGGGGTGTTAGATCTTGTCGAATGCTTTTTCTGCGTCTATTGAGATAACCATGTGGTTCTTATTGTTGCTCCTGTTGATGTGATGAATAATATTAATTGATTTGCGTATATTGAACCAGCTTTGCATCCCTGAAATGAATCCTGTTTGATTGCGGTGTATGATTTTTTGGATGAATTGTTGAAGTCGGTTGGCCAAAATTTTGTTGAGAAGTTTTGCATCAATGTTCATCAAAGAAATGGGTCTATAGTTCTCTTTCTTTGATGAGTCCCTGCCTGGTTTTGGAATGAGGGTTATGATGGCTTCATAGAATGTGTTCGGTAGTGAGCTTTCTCTTTCGATTTCATTGAAGAGTTGGAGGAGAATTGGTGTGAGCTCTGCTTTGAAGGCCTTGTAAAATTCCGCTGTAAAACCATGTGGTCCTGGAATTTTCTTAGCTGGGAGGTCTCTTATGGCTGTTTCTATTTCAGTGCTTGATATGGGCCTGTTAAGATAGTTTAACTCATCTTGGCTTAGTTTTGGCATGTCAATATTTGCTAGGAAGAGGTCCATTTCTGTCAAGTTCTCAAACTTATTAGCAAAAAGGTTTGAGAAGTATTCCCTTATAATGTTCTGAATCTTGGTTGTTTCCGTGGTGATGTTTCCATTCTCATCTCTGAGTTTATTAATTTGGGTGTGTTCTCTTCTTTTTCTGATAAGATTTGCTAAGGGTCTGTCAATTTTGTTAAGTTTTTCGAAGAACCAACTCTTTGTTTTGTTGATTCTTTCTACAGTTTTTTTTGGATTCTAATTCATTTAATTCTGATTTAATTTTGATTATTTCTTTCCGTCTACTGGATTGGGGTTTATCTTGCTGCTCTTTTTCAAGGAGGTTTAGATGTGTCATTAGATTGTTAGTTTCAGATCTCTCCAATTTGTTGATGTAGGAGCTCAGAGCTATAAACTTGCCTCTGAGTACTGCCTTTGCTTTGTCCCAGAGGAGCTGGTAATTTGTGTGTTCATTTTTGTTGAATAGCATGAACATTTGAATTTCCTTTCTAATCTCTTCCATGACCCACTCATGATTCAGCAGTGTGTTGTTCAGCCTCCATGTGATACCGGACTTTCTTTGGTGGCTTTTGGTGTTGAGTTCTAATTTTATTCCCTTGTGGTCAGAGAGAATGCAAAGTATAACTTCAATGTTTCTGAATTTAGACAAGTTTGCTTTGTGGCCTAAAATGTGGTCTATTTTAGAAAACGTTCCATGTGCTGCTGAGAAAAACGTGTATTATGATGCTGCTGGGTGAAATGTTTGGTAGATGTCTGTTAAGTCTAGTTGATCTATGCAGCTGTTTAGATCTGCGGTTTCTCTGTTGAGTTTTTGCCGAGTTGATCTATCTAGTGGGGAGAGTGGTGTGTTAAAATCCCCAACAATTAATGTCTTTGTATCTATATGGGATTTGAGGGAAAGTAGTGTTTCTTTGATAAATTTGGGTGGTCCATTGTTTGGCGAATAGATATTTAGAATTGTAATATTCTCGTGAAGGAGAGAGCCTTTAATTAGTATGTAGCGACCTTCTTTATCTCTTTTCACGAATTTTAACTTGAAGTCTATTTTATCTGATATTAGGATTACAACTCTCGCCTGTTTATGGGGTCCGTTTGCTTGGTAGATTTTGTTCCAGCCTTTAACATTGAAAATGTGTTTGTTTTTAAGGGCAAGATGTGACTCCTGCAGGCAGCAGATAGAAGGGTCTTGTTTTTTAGTCCAACTAGACAGTCTATGTCACTTAATTGGAGAGTTCAGTCCATTAACACTAAGAGATAGGACTGAGAGGTATTTGGGAGTTCCTGCCATGTTATCTACCTTCTTGGGGGCTGCGAAAACTGAGTTCTTCCTATGGTTCTTGGATTCTCAGTTTGGGTGCAGTTTCTTGGCCTTTATTGCGGTCTTGTTGGTTTTCTATGTGTAGGACATCTTTAAGAATCTTTTGTAGGGCTGGTTTGGTGGAGATGTATTGTTTCAATTTTTCTTTGCTATGGAAGGTTTTTATTTGGCCTTCAGTTATGAAGGAGAGTTTAGCTGGGTACAGTATTCTTGGTTGATAGTTGTTTGTTTTTAGGGCAAGGCATACATCATTCCCGGCTCTTCTTGCTTTGATTGTCTCTGCTGAGAAATCTGAGGTGATTCTAATTGGTTTCCCTTTATAGGTGATTACCCTTTTCTCCTTGACAGCTTTAAGGATCTTTTCCTTGTTCTGAGTTGATCCTGTGTGGATTATAATGTGGCGGTGGGATGTCCTATTCTGGTCTGGTCTATTTGGGGTTCTAAAGGCTTCTTGTATCTGGACAGGCCTATCTTTTTGCATGTTTGGGAAGTTCTCTGCTAGGATCCTGTTAAACAAATTTCCTAGACCATTAACTTCTGTTTCTAGGTGCTCCTCTACACCCATTATCCTTAGATTCGGCCTTCTGATGGTGTCTTCCAGGTGTTGGATAGATCTATCATATTTCTTGGACTTGTCTTGGATGGTTGTATGTTCTTTCTCTATAATATCTAGGCTGTCTTCAATCCCTGAGATTCGATCTTCTGCATGGTCTAACCTGCTGCAAAGACTCTCTACTTTGTTTTTTATCTCTTTTCCTTCTAATTGGTCAGCTTTGATGGCTTCAAGTTCTTTGTTGAAGCTCTGTTTTAGGTCTTGTATGAATTTCTTTACTTCCTTAATTTGGTGTTCTGTGTTTGTCCTCAAATCACTTAGTTGATTGGTTATGGTTTCTTTGGGCTCCCATTCCTTCTGTTGAGTTCCATTCATCATTCCCTTTGTGGTCTCCCTGACTTCCTTCAGCTCTTTGTTAATGGATTCCATGAATGCCTTTAGTGATCTTTTTGTGTTCTCTACCTGGTCTCTCAATTCCTGTATTACTCTTTGATTAGCTTCCTCCCATTCGTGGGATTCCTGCAGTTCTCTTTGAGTGTTCTCAGCCTGCTCACGCCATTCCTCCCTTTCTCTTTGAGTATTCTCAAGTTGTTCACGCAAATCCTGTATCAGTTTTTGAGTAGCTTCCTCACGCTTATGATATTCCTGTATAAACTTCTGGGATGCCTCCTCTCTCTCCCTATCACGCTCATACAGAGTCCTTTGTACGTTGTCAAACTTCTCGTTTATCATGTTTGCCAGCATTGTTTGTAGAGCTATTTGGGAACTCTCCTCTGGATTATTCATTATCTGTTCTAACCCCTGATTATCAAGATTGGGAATTGAGATACCCGAATTTGCCATTTTTCTTGTGTTTTTCCGGCTTACTCTGCCCATTTGAGATGAAGATAGCACCAGTTTTGTGCTAGAACACTATCTTAAGGCAACCATCAACCAAAGTTTACATTTGTACAGTCAATAGTCTACAGATACAATCTAGTTCAACAGATACATCTATTCGACATCAAACAACTATATGTTAAAGGACTTCGAACCGCAGAGAAGAATTTGGAAAACCAGAAATTATTAGGGTTGGGGAGAGATGTGGGTAAAAAATGGGAATAGATTGGTGTGGGGAGGCACAGGGAGAGTTAACTATGTCCTAATCACAATGCAGGAAATAGGTTGGGTAGGATGCAAGTAGAGAGAGAGAGAAAAAGAAGAAAGGGAAAGGGGAATGAAAAGAGACCAGAAAAAAAAATAGAAACGTAAAAATTAATGTTATTATAGAGTTTAAAAGACCATCTATTTAGAGAGGAATGTGAATATGTTGAGAGAAAGGGAGGGACATAGAGGAGATGTGAAAAACTTTAAAAATATGCTTAAAATATTATATAGGTATAAAGAGGTAGTACTGCTATTAATGAATTTAAGTCTCAGAGGTTTTGAATTGAGTAATAAGTTTGTGGATTAAGTGTGTACACAATGGGGGATAGGGTCTACTAGTTAACTACGGGTTTATCTGAGGATGTGCAGGACAAGAGTTAAGTCACATAAAGAAGAACAAACGAGGAAAATGTGGAAATGATAGGAAAGTGAGAATAAAAGATCAGAAGTTCAGTAGAGCTAGACAAAAAACAAAAAGATAATTAAGAATGAAAGAAAAAGAGAAAGAAGACAAGAAAAGAAAGGAAAACACACATTCACGTATTCCTAAAATAAAAATTATAAGAGGAGAAAAAAAAAGTTACTGGAAAACAATTATTTTTTCAGAAGAGGCAAAAATTAAAGATTAATAAAAGTTTTAGAAAAGGAAAAAAAATTTTATATATATATAAGGTAACAAAAAACGAAAAAAAAAAACAAAACAAAAAAAAGAAAAAAAGAAAAGAAGAAGAAGAAAAAAAAAAGTTCTTTGATTTTTTTTTTGGGGGGTGGGAGGGGTGGGAAGAGTCCTGTATCTCCCTTTTGTCTGTAACCAGAGTCTGGTTGGAGTCTCTGGTCAGCTTGAGGTCCTGTGGCTTGATTGGTTTCTTAAGTCAGTTTGTTGGAACAGGCAGAAAAATGCTCTGCTTCACCCAAGATTTTCAGATCCCCCTCCCAGGTTAGTTTACTGGGAGGGTGATCTGCTTTGAGAATCACAAAAGAGGGGGATGCAGTGATGAGGCTAGGTTCTGGGTAGAGCTGAGGCCTTTCAACAAACTGTAGCTTTTCCCTGGGGCTATTTTGTGAAAAAAAAACTCACAGCACCCAGCCTGGAGCCATCTCCAGGTTTCTGTTTTTCAATCAATTGTGATGGCTGCTCAAGGGAGGGGCAGCCTCTGGCTCTGGTTACCCGGTGAGGAGAGCCACTCCAATGGCTGGCGCCTGAGCTGGGTGACTTTTCCCTGGATGGAACTGAGTCTGTGAGGTCACTTCTCCGTTAAGTTTTTGTGACCTGCTAAATGACTTGTTTTTTTCCAAGTCCTGAGCTGGAGCTAGCCACTCCTCCGAGCTTTGTCGATATCCAAGATGGAGATCACCGGTGCTGGGGGGGGGGAGGGGTGGCCTTCCCTCCTCTGCTCCCTGAGAAGGAGTGAGGAAATCGGGCTTCTACTCATGCCGAGTCTTGGATCCTGGGTCATCTCTGGTCTGCAAAGTGCAGGATGCAGTTGTCCGCTCCTTGTCGGTTCTTGCTGGTGTTGAGTAGAATCCGCTTGTCTGCTGCGTCTGGCTCCTTCATCCCGGACTGTGTCTCAGGTATGCCCCCGTGGCGGTGGTCGCCACCACGACCCTGCCGCCACAGCGGCAGCTGCTGGCAGGCGCTCAGATGTGTCTGCTTGGCTTCCCCTCTCTTGACTAACTCTCTGTCCTGTGATGGCACACTTGGTGTGATTCTCTGGCTTGGGACTGTTCACTGGAACTCTGAAACTGCTTTCTATGCAAGAGCTTGTTCAGATTCCAGCTGCTCCTCCGCCATCTTCCCGGAACTCTCCACAGGGTGCATTCTTTCATCTGGTCCACAAATAAGATGATTGTGCACATAAGAAAGTTGAAGCTCAAATATGTCCCCATATCAGGGCCAAAATTAAGTATGTATTGAACTCTAATGAGTTGTCTCCTGCTTTATTTTTCTCGGTTGTGACCCTTCCCTGTTGGGCTCATGGCTAGTGCCTTATCACGTGGAACCAAGGACCCTAGGCATCTGTAGCTGAGGTCTGTCATCCTGCCTACTCAGGAAGCTGAGATCTGAGGATCTGGGTTCAAAACTATCCGGGACAAAAAAGGTCCCATGAGACTATTATCTCCTACTCACCACTTAGCAACTTGAAGTGGAAGCCAGCGTTGCTGACTCGTGCCTGTTATCCTAGCTACTCAGGAGGCAGAGAGCTGAGGATCACATTCCAAACCAGCCTGGGAAGGAAATTCCTTGAGATGGTTATCTCCAGTGAACCACCAGAAAGCCTGAAGGAGTGCTGTAGCTCAAGTGGTAGAGCTTGAGCTGAAGAGCTCGGAGACATAAACCAGGCCTGACATGGGAAGTGGCACAAATGAAGGCTTCCTGTCAAAACAGAGCACTGGGGAGAGAAAGAGCTTGGGGTACAAAGAGGCCTTTTTCTCCTGGACTTCAGAGCCCACCCACATTCATCCTCATCAATTGCCCCCAGATGAATTGCTACAACGCTGTACAGGAGTGAGGCTTTTGTTCTGCCTGTTCCAACAATGAAGCAGACTTCCTCCAGCTGCCTGGGGTGCACAGAAACACTCAGGCTACACTGGGAACAGTGAGGGGAGCCCCGGAACATGCACTGTCTTGAAAGCACTCTCTGTGCTATGAAATCATTCTATTCAAAGCAAATTTCCGAGCTGGGTGCTTTTCTTCATAGAGAATCTGGATGTTCACCAATAGAAATACATGCATACATACACAGACACATGGAGTTACTGGCTTTTTTATTGTGTGGCAGGTCCTGCGGCTTGAACTGTGAACCTAGACATTTTCCCTGTGCTCTTTTTGCTCAAGGAAGCATTTTATTGTGTCTTAAACCATGATTACTCTAGGCTGGGGTGCAGCTTTTACACCCACAGATGATCCAGGGATCCTAGGATCCGAGTTCAACTCCCAGCACTGGCAAAAAAAAAAAAAAAAAAATCAAACCAACACAAATGGAGGAGGAAAAAACCAGGAAGTTTTACATAACTGTTTTACCTTTGTTTCCTTTGCACTGTGACCATCCTGGGTCTCAATGACTTGGCTTGAAAATTGAACGTGACCTTGCATGGCTGAAAGATGGTGGGCTATTAGTGAAGCTCAACTGACACATCTAGGCCCTGAGTTGGATTCTGGGACTGGCACCTACACACTGCTGAAGATCCTAGGAAACTTGTTCCTATGTATAGGAACACTAATAGGATGTTTGAAATGTGCTAACTGAATTACTAATTAGCTTGTCATTCTATAAGTTTGTATGCAATAAATACAACTCATTGATAATTTAATATTTATTAAGTCTTGTACTGTGATTAATTAATGGAGGCATAATTTTAGACCAAATAGTTGGTAGTATTAGAATATATAAAAGTAAGTTATAGACATCACTTTATATAGAGTTATACACTAAAATCTACATAAATGTCTATCTGTCTCTGTATACATTTATGGATGCATATACATACGTAAATACACACAGACACACTGAAATCTACACATCTATGTGTTTGTATATTGGCCACCCCTGGGGCTTGATCTCAGGTCCTCAAAGTTGCCCGACAGCTTCACTTGCATCAGACTGGTGTGCTAACATTGACTCATTCATGAAGTGGGCCTTCTAGGTCCGGAGTTCAAATAACAGAACTGCCAAAAACTTGATCCTGGTGGAAGAAGCCAATTGTCACACTTATTTTCCTTATTGGTGAAAGTCCTGGGTCTCAGGAATGATGTACAATACATAGGCAAATTTATGTCCTACGAAATAGGATGTAAAAAATGTTATATGTGTAATCATACTCACTAAAATACATAAAAAATAAATAAAACAGAATAAAATGAATAACTACACTAGCTGCAATATGCAGTAAACGTGTATGTAAATATAAACCATGGATTTAAAATGTATATGAGTGCTAGGACTTAAATTCCGGCCCTGGAGACAGGTCTGACTTTCTTGTCTTCCAGCATGGTGAGCTTCCCCTTCCCCACAATGCTGCAGATTTACCCAGACCCTGAGTTCAAATCCCAGGCCTGGCAGAAAAAATGGCCTGAATTCCAAGCCAAGGAGCCTCAAAATATTTTATATATTTTTAATGTATGTATGTATGCATATATGTATGTATGTATGTATGCATTTTTATTTTGTCAAGCACAAGGCTTGAACTCAGGTCCGTCAACTCTGCCTCAGCTTCTTTTACTCTAGCCACTGGACCCACAGCGGAACCTGGGTTCCTGGGCCCCAAAGGCTGATAGGAAAAAAAATAACACAAGAAAAAAAAAACCCTGGCAACTTGCATATGGCTGAAAGTTTTACATTTGTTTTCTTTGCAAGGTGACCTTCCTGGGTCAGAATGACACAGTTGAAAAGTGTTGGTAACCTAGCATTGCTGAAGGCTGGCAGACTATCAGGGAAGCCATAGGCCAACATGGCAACATAGGCTCTGGGTGGGAAGCCCGGTCCTGACCTTACCAATGGCAGGAGATCCTAAGAGTCTTGTTCCTATTCATAGGAATACCGATGGAAGGTTATGAATTTCAAGGTTGAATTGGTTGTTCCTGAATGATACTACTATAAAATTAGAGTTATTTTAGGAGGCCGATGGAGTTTAATGAATATTTTTGGCACACTAAATGAATACTATTAATTACATGGAAGCAATTATTTTGGAACAGTGGTTGATTTAATTAATAATTCATTAAGGATGAAAACAATATTAATTACATGGAGGCATAATAAGTACCCAATAATTGGTAGGAAGGTAGCATATATAACTGAATATTATATAGACATCTCTGGCACTCTATAAAGATCTATATTTATTTGTGTACTACCATCTGCATGTCAATCTGTTCTTATTTTGTCAAACCCAGGGGCTTGATCTCAGGTGCTGGGAACTACTTGTGGGCTCAATATGCACCAGGCTGGCATGCTGACATTCACCCATTCATGCATTGGGCCTTGTAGGCTGTGAGTTCAGATGTCAGCACTCACAAAAATTGAATCATGGAGTAAGAAGCCCATGGTGACACATGTTTTCCTTTTCTGTGAAAGTCTTGGATGCCAGGTGTGAAGTTTCATACATAGGCAAATCTATATCCTCTGTAATAAATGTAATAAATTTTCCATGTGTAATAACAGTCAATAAAATAAATGGCAAATAGATGCATAAAAGAAAAAATTTAGTGAATAGATACACTAAGCACAATATGGAGTCAACATATGGGGCTTGATTTCAGGGCCTGGGAACTGCCTAGGAGCTGAATTGGCTGCTGTGCTTACAATCACTCATTCATGAACTTCTAGGCCATGAATTTAGATCCCAGCACTGCCAAAAGTATAATCTTGGAGTGAGAAGCTGAGCATGACACGTTTTCTTTTTCTTTGAAAGTGCTCAGTGTCAGGTAGGATGTATAATTTGGATGCAAATCTATATGCTATGTAATAGGATGTCATAAATGTAATAAATGGCATAGGTGGAATAATTGTCACTACAATAAATGATAAAGGGTTGAATTAGTGAATCATTCTAGATTAAATTAGATGCAACAATTATAGGAAGTGTGTTAAGTTTTATTAATATTTTATTAAGCATTACCAGAATAAAAATTACATGGAGACATAATTAAATACCTAATAATAGGTAGTGACACATGATGCATAATTTAATTATATATAGACATCTGTCTCATTCTATAAAATATGTAAATATATGTATATATGTACATATATAATAAACAATAACAGGATATTGAGTAATTATTAATTAATGCTTTATTAATTGCTCAGCTGGGATGCATCATTAAATGGAGACATAATTTATTTATTTATTTATTTATTTTTATTTTTATTTTTTGGTCGGTCGTGGGGCTTGAACTCTGGGCCTGGACGCTGTCCCTCAGCTCTTCAGCTCAAGGCGAGCGCTCTACCACTTGAGCTACAGCGCCACTTCCGGTTTTCTGGTGGTTTATTGGAGAGAGGAGTCTCACGGTCTTTCCTGCCCGGGCTGGCTTTGAACCGCGATCCTCAGATCTCAGCCTCCTGAGTAGCTAGGATTACAGGCATGAGCCACCAGCGCCCGGCTGGAGACATAATTTAATATCTAATAATTGGCAGTAATTCCTGCAACTACTGCTGCTTCCTTCTTGCCCTCATCACTGGCCTGTCAGTGCCAAAAAAGGCCTCCAGGAGAACCCCTGCACCCCTTCTCCAAATGTATCCTGTACTTCCAGTGACTCCTGGTGGTCAGTATGATCTACATGACCACCGAAGAGCATGAGGATAAACGTTACACACAGACATGAAGAACTAGTATGATGGCTTGACCTTCATGGCCTCTGAAAATGAAGGTTTAACCTGCATAAATTTTGTTCACTATGAATTTTCTATTTTCACACTGAACACCATATACTTTCCTTGTGCTTCCTTTATTGGTTTTTGTCTTATTCTCTCCAAACAAGTATATTATCTTCGGTTGATACCACGTCTCTGGTGATGGCATCAGCAGATCCAAGTGGAAAAGGAAGTGGGACATAGAGTACCCATCCTTTTCACAAGAGTCCACCACAGGTCAGAAGAGCAAGTATTAGGAGAGTGGGCACAGCTGCTGCTTCCCTCTCTGAAGCATGGCTCAAGTTTGGAGAGGGATTTCAGGACATCTGAAATATTGAATTATTGAAATATTGAATTATCTCCAAGACCAAAGAAACAACCACATCTAGTAATTGAGCTCACAAGTATACCATGGAGATCCAGTGAAAATGATCAATCAGATGAAGATAGGACACTGTTTAAAATACAGAGAAACAATAGGATTGGCACTATTGGCAGGAACAATTTGTGTGCAGAAGATAGGGCCAAGGAAGATGAACTGTAGTTGATTGACTAGAAAATGGTGGCAGAGAAGAAACCAGTAAAGGCAATGAATGTGAAGATGGAGAGGGTGCCATGGAAATCTCAGATGGTGCTTCTACTGCAAGTAGTTATTCTTTGGCAAGTGATAGTAGGAAACCTGAGCTTCCTAAGGCAAGACCTGGCTTTATTGCCTAGCTGGACTAAAAGTCAAGATTCTCCTGCCTCACATTGCAGAGTTCTAGGATTACAGTCATGCATAACCACATTTATGTTTGAAACATTTAACTTTCATGTTAGATTATTTCTTTTTCACCTGTGGCCTTTATAAGCCTGACTTGGACATTTTTGGACCTTGGCATGAACATTTGTCTGGATTATGAGGAAAAAATAATTATTCCAACAGTTTCCCATATTGAAACACCCACTCCTTGGGTACTTGTCAACTCACTGTGTTCATCTGGCCTGTGTGGAAATTGTCCATTCTGCTCTGGTCCTTAAGAGGTCTGCTAGATTCTCAGCTGTGTATAAGAAGAACACAGAGATGGAGGGTTTTAGATAGCAATGAGAAAAAAGAAATTTACTTCACTGAAACTCGGTTATTTGCCTTATTTTTGCCTGTCATATTTACCTTGCTCACAGTTTACATTCTTTTATGGTATAATGAAGTAATAACATTTATTTTCCCCAGCATTTAAGTTTAATTCTTTGTTTTCATTGAGACAAACTTCTGAGAAAGAACAACTAACCTCATGCTCATTTCCACAAATGGATGTTTTTATTTTCATATTCCCTTGTAAGACAATAATTCTTGGTGTGGAAAGTTAGGAAATAGAAATAGATTAAAATTTTAAACATGATACATTTATTTGTGATGTCAGTAGGCTTTGGAATTTTAGTCACTAAAATGTGTGTGACTACTACGCTTACTCTTGCCCATTCTGGTGAGAGCATCCTTAATTACTAAGTTATTAACAAGTGAATGGATTGCCAGGCAAACTTTGAGAGTTTTTGTTTTCTTGGCAAACCATTAAACATTTCTTTAGAGGAAAAAATACCACACTATTTCTTCTCTTCATAGAGTCTACTATACTTCAGTTAATTCATCTGTAACTATTAGTATACAACTGAGTGAATTTGCTTTTGGGTTTATTGGAGCATTCTAGCAGCCACAAATAAGGGAAACCATGAAGCTTGTGTTCTCTGGGTCTGGATTACTTCCCATAATATAATGCTTTCCCAGTCTTTCCACATTATTACAAATGGTAGTGCATCATGCTCTCTGATGGATGAGTGGGATTTCTCTCTGTTTGTGTGTGTGTTTATACATACATTTATATATATGTATATATATGTACATATACACACATATATGTATATATTTATATCTATATATACATATATGTATATAAAATGTGGTATACATGTATGTAACCTCATACATACATACATACATACATACATATATATATGTATATGTATATATATATGTAACTTCATACATGTATGCCACATTTTATTGATCCATTCACCATATGAGGGTTTTCTGGGTACTGGAAAGTGAGAGACATGAGCCTTATCCCTCTGTTTGTGGGAAGACATGAGCTCTTGTAGCAGCAGTACTGAGCCTTGTTACCCTTTTTTATGGCCTGAAGTGGTAAAAGCTGATCAACAATTTGTTCATTTTTGCAATTCCTGGGGCCTGAACTCAGTGCCTGTGCACTGTCCCTAAGCATTTTTTGCTTAAAGCTAACATACTAACCTTTGAGCCACAGCAACACTTCCGGCTTTTTCTGGGTATGTGGTTACTGAAGAATCAAACTCAGGGCTTCATGCATGCTAGGCAAGCACTCTACCACTAAGCCACCTTCCCAGCCCAAGATTTTATTTTTTAAAAGCTAACATGTAAAAGAACCAACTACATGAACAACTGTATTACAGGAGGCGAGCTCCATGACTAGAACCATGACTTCCCTGGCCAGAAACCTTGGAGACCAGGCCTTTGCCACAAGTCTCCTGTGTGGTCAGCTTCCAACCACTGAGCATCGTTTCATTGGCCTGAAAGGAAGGAGAGTTTTGAGATGTGAAACATGATGCAAGCAGACAGAGGGGGCCTCATCCCCCACTGTCAACACTGAGGATGGGTACTCACAAACCCCAGACCCTGTGGCACACATGCTAGTAGACACTAATTATGAATTGTGTGGAGTCATGATCCAATGGGCAGATGGGCTGGGCTAATATGAGAAAGGCATAACCTCTTTCAGAATCATATGGACTCCAAAAATGTGAACTAGAAAAGGTCTACTTTGTGTTTGAGATTATTGTTTTAACTTCCTTTATCTGCACTCTGTCCTCTAAAGCCAACTCCCATGTGTGAACTCTTCATATGCAGAAAATGAGCCATAAATAAGGCCAAGTAATTGTTAATCTTATGGAAGTCAGCCAGGCATAGAATGGCTGTCTGGGGTTTCTTTTCCTCTCTGAGTTACAAAAAGTGACTTGTTCCTGAGACACAGAGCCCATGTTCTAATGGCTGAGCTATTACTGCTGGATATCACATTTCACCATGTGGATATAACTATAAGAGACAAAGCAGCCAGGACTTTGATGTTCCCAAAATTATTGCCATGCTGAGTGAGTCTGACACATGACTTCGAATGACTGCATGAAGGAAGTGGACATTCTTTTGTTTTTACAATATGTAATAGTGTATACATCGATACATGCTTATTCACTTTACACTGACTTTAATTTTGTCCCAGGTTTTCATTTTGGTTTCAGAGGAAAGTGTCTGGATTTACCATTCCAGCAACAGGCTCCCAGATGCTCATGCAGGGTGAAGAGGGGAGAATGGGTTGAAATGATGACTTCCTTCTGTGTTTCCCTGGCAGTGCTGAAAACCAGACCCAGAGATTCTGGGCTTCAGGTAAACAAGCAGTGGATAGAGTCTCCCTTCTCAAGAGATGAAATCTTTATGAAAAGTGCCCAGAGGACACTACAGTTTCCACTGCTTTTTTACTTCCACGCAGTGCACAGAGCACACGAGCAAATGCTGGAGGGCACAGGTATGGCTGACTCACCACCCTTCAAGAGAGTCAAAAAAGATGAACACAGTGGCAGGGGACCTGTTCCTCAGCAGAAAGCCTTGCAAGGTTCTGAACATCACCCTAAGTGAGGCTGGCATTTGAGCACAGTCTTGGACAGGTCATGAGCATCTGAAGAGTGTGGAATGTTCTGCTAATCCACAGGTTGACTAAGCAGCCTCTCCTTGGGGGAAAAGGATCTACTATAAGTAAACACTTATCAGAAATCTCACTAAACCTTGTTCTTTATATTAAGTCAGTTCTTCAAGGCAGACAAGTGAGAATGGATAAAGGAGAAGGGCCCTAGGACCACTGAATTTTCCCATTTTAGAGCATCATTTTCTTTCTCAACATACAGTAGGGAAGCCACAGCCTAGTCCAGCTAGCCAATAGAAATATATTCTCAATAGTATATGCCAACATGTTGAGGTCCAGAGAACTCAGTGATAGTGGTTCCACTCTGTTTTCTCAGTAACTTCTCTTCTCTTTTTTGAGATAGGGTCTAATCTAAGTAGGACTTTGGGCTAAGCTCCCTGTGTATGCAGATCATAGGCATGTACCACCATGACTAGCCTCATTACTTCTTTTTGTTTTCTTCCCTTTGAAAGTCAGCCAATAGCTCTAACATCGCTCTCTTCCATTTACATTCTATTCACGCCCTTATCTGGTTCTCTCCACCTGGTCTAACTGGAGCCATCTGTCTCTAGCCAGCACACTGTCATGGTGGTCCATCTTCCTTCTTCCCAGCTAGCTCCATACACATCTGTTTGTTACTAGGGAGTCTTTCCTGACTTGTGCTTTTCACTTTTCCAAATGACTGGATGTGCAAGACAATAAAAGGAGTTCCTGAATTTTGCCAAGAGTGTGAATGACATGGCTGATTCAAGGCTGTTAACTATTTTCCACTTAAACACACAAGCAGTGGGCCAGGATTGGTGGCTCACACCTGTGATCTTAGCTAATAAGTAGGCTTAAATCTGGAGGATGGTGGCTCCTAGACCAGCCTAAGCAGAAAAGTCTTGAGATCCCACCTTCAAAATAATCACAAAAGAAGGGCTGGAAGTATGGCTTACGGTGAGCATACAATCTGAGCAAGAGCTATCATAGTGTAGGTCACCTTGGGCTGCTGGTAGCACAGGCCCTTTAGTCCCAGGTCTGTACTAATAACATTTCTTCAATTCCAACTTTGTGTATGAGTGTGTATGTGTACAACTTCACATACTCATGCACTTGTTGTGTACACTGATAATATTAAGTTGCACGTGCTTATGTTGCAGAGACTTCAAACCAATTTGAATCTTTCCAAACACAATGAACCATCAAGAATTCTACCACTAAAACATTCAGTACAAAGATTCCACTTCCAAAATGCCATTTGGTTAGATGGTGTTTACCTATCCATATTTACTTAGTCTTTCCTCTAGTTGACCCTCATCCTCCCATACCATTGCACCTCCACACATTCCCCCAGATTATTGTTTACAATGATCTTAACAGTTTCCTGGAAATAAAGATTCTTTAGTGGTAGAATTAGCATTTAATTGTTAGCAAGTCACCTTCTTCAGTAATAACTCACAATGAGCTTAAAGATCTACCCTTAATCAGGTAGGGATAGGTGGACACAGCATAGTAAAATGGACAAAACAGCATTTCAATGCCAGGTGGAGCACTATGGGACCTGACCCGATACCATCATGTGCTAAACATGGACCTCCAAGGTGAGGGCAGAATACCCTCTTGTACTTATGGGACTCCTGGATATCAGGAAAGTAGGAGGCTGAGACCTGAGTCCAACCCTTACTCTTCTCAAATTGCTGGCGAAGTTTCAGAAAAACTCAGTAATCTGCCCAAGGAAGGTATGCTAGGCTACAGGTGAAGAAAGACAGGAGCCTAAAACGTAGCATGCAATTTCTGAGAAGACACCTTCATACTTACTAAGAACTTATGAGCTTATAGAAATGGATTGGTTGTGGTCAGACAGTGTGGGTATGCAAGCCAAGGAGGGGACTGACCACTTCCTTACAGTATCATCCTATAGTGGCAAGAAGAGGAAAATAACCCCAAATGGGACTGCACTGGTCATCTACTTGATGTCAAAGTATTAGGGCTGAACAATACTGAGTGTTAACCTGGACTGCTGGTCAGAGAGCTGGAAAAGTAGGGAGTAGGATGTGAATTGAATGATAAATAGAGGGATGAGTTGATGGAAAGAATTGTCAACTGCAACATCACATTCAGATCTACCAGAGATCTCTCATAAAGGGCCAATACAGTCAACCATGTGAACCCATTAGCACTGGTCATTCTTGTTTGCTAGCCAATCACTTTCTGACTTATCAGACATACACACACACCACAAATGGCCATGGTTTGGTGGACACAGAGGGCTAGAATATAAATGTCAGTAAATGCCTACATGTTAGCAGAGAGTATCAAGGTTTAGCCACCCTGCACTGTTCATTTCCAAGATTCTCAGCCTGTTAGGTCCTTGTGGCAAACTCAGTGCTCCAATGGGAATAGATGCTGCCTCCAGGCCTCCCTTTCGTATTCTCCAGGTCTCAGAAGTCCCCAAAAGGCTGGTCTGGAAGTGTGGGGGAATAATGCAGGCAAAGCCCAAGTGTTGGAGGCTCCAATTCATAGCAATGATAGGGTGATGCAGAGCTCTGGATTGTGTTGTGCCTCCAAGGGAAGGAGGCACTGTTGGCACATGAGTGCATCAGGGCTTCCTGATCCTCCCTGCCCAACAGCAGCTGTTCTGGATTGAGCAGCACACTGGGATGGGGTATGAGGCACCCTGGGGTCAAGTACCCACCAGTAGAGGGATGGATAGGGCAGGTAAATCTACAGACAACAGTGCCAGTACTGGGGAGCTGTGCTCTTTTATCAACTTCTCCACATTTCAGTTTTCAAAAACAACTTAGACTTTAGAGTAAGTTTCAACCTATGGAAAATTTACACAAGTGTGTTTCCCTCACTGCCCTAGCTCTCCCTTGATTCACATGTCATAAAACATATTATTCAAAGTCAGAACATTTCCACTGAAGCCATATTAGTCATTAAACACAAACCCCATACCAACCTCAACATTGCCTCCTTCTGCCCTTCTCTCACTCAGGAGTCCATCTGGTCCTGCAGATCATTGCTCTCCTCCCCTTTGAGGGGCCAAAGTTCCAACCAAACCTCCATCCTTGGCCATTGTGAGGGGTTCTGCTCAGCATTTGCTGTCTTGGTAGACATAGATTGAGGGATGTCGACGGACTGTTCCTCTTTGGCAGGAGTCTACAGAGCAACAGATGCTGCAGCCATCTCAGTGAATCACACTGGGGCACCGAGGTCACCATGCTTATCCTTGTTCATGGTACTCGTGTTAGAACTCAGAGTACTGTACTTGCTAGGTAGGTGAGCTATATGCCTATTTTGTGCTGGTCATTTTTTAGTTATGGTCTTGCTTCCTATCCAGGTACATGCCTGGGCCTGGACTCACCTATTTTAAGCTTCCTGTTGTAGTGAAGTTGATATTCATTGCTAGCTTAAGAGGAGATGTCACCCAGTTTTTGGCCTGGGCTGGCCCTGAATAATGATCATCCAAATCTCAGCATCTTAAATAGTTAGGATTACACATGTGACTTCCAGCTCCAATGTGCCTTCCTTCTCAACCCTACCAACTCAGCAGTGACTGACAGCTTGCTCTCCTCAGTTACTCTTACCCTCTGGAATTTCAGAGAGGAGTCATGCATTTTCTTTTTCACTGTACTCTAATTGCTCCCAAGATTGCCTGAAATTGTACTATCTCCCCTCATTGTAGGCTCCCCAAGGAAGTGATACCCTTGGATACTAGATATTTCTACATGAGGAGGTAAACTTAGCTGTGAACCCCAAAGGGAGATCCTGTTATTTCAGCTGTGGGCTGTCAGTTCCTTCCGCAATTCCCTCAGCTACAGTCATTTTCCATGACACAATGGTCTTCCTGCACTCCCCACACTGATGGGTACAAAGACAGCATCATGCCAATTGGCCAGGTCAAACTATGGGACACTCAGTGGTGGAGCTGGAGGAGTTGCAGTTGTCCCCTATCCAATCTGACATCCAGTCCCTCCCTTCAACAGAATTCAATCTCTGTGCATTCACCTCTCTGCCAACACTCTCAGTCTGTCTCTAGAACTAAGGAACAAGGTATATGTAATTGAGAAAACACAAACACAATCTCTCATCATGAATGGACCAATTTAAATAGTGAAAAAAATGAACCACAAAATTATACTGAACCCCTCTCCCCGCTTCTTTTATTTGTGCAAGTTTGCTCCCTAATTGCTCTTGTGTGTTTGTTGGGGAAGGTGTGTGGGTACGGGTGTGGGGGACATTGTGTATAATAGGATTGAACTCAGGGCCTTTGGCTCTTAACCTGGCTCTTTTTGTTCAAAGCTGGCACTCTACCATTCCAGCCACTGATCCCTAGTGGCTTTTTCCAGGCTAATTGCAATAAGAATCTCTTGGGTTTCTCTGCCTACACTGGCTTCAAACTGCAATTCTGGTATCAGCCTCCCAAAAGGCTTGTATTACAGGTGTGTGTGAGCAACTAGTGCATGGTCTCCCACTGCCACTTTAAAAGGGCAGCTTTTAAAGTGAAGTAAAAGAAAATTCTTGATTGAAAACTGAGTATCAGTGTGATTTAGGTAAATCTGGAGGCTCCTCATGGGAGGAAAGGCCTACATGAACCAAGTAGGTTTGATGAAATGTCCCCAGAGAACACACAAGATACCCTGAGTGGAACAACACCCAAAGCACAGGTTCTTAGGACATTGTCTAAAATAAGTTTTTAACCAAGGTACTCACAGATGTGCCTCCTATATCCTTGGGAAAGATACCAGTAGAGCAGCCATCTGAATCCTGTCCTACGGGGGTACAGAGTGTTTGGAACCAAGCCTTTTCCTTGGTCCAAACCACATCACAAAGAGACAATATGGATGCTTCTAGTCCAATGGCTGGGCCCTTTACTGCTACAAAATTAGGCTTCTTAGACTGGATGAAAGTATTCACTAAGTTTCTAAAGTTAAAAAGAATACACAGGGAACAAGTAAAAACATTGCATATGTGAGCAGATGACAAAAATATATTCTAGATTGGAAGTTGCCAAGCAGAAACTGTGCAAATCATAAAAATAGATTTCTTAAAAAGCCTCCTCCCAGAAAAGGTAGACTGTGGATCTACCTGCTGCAGGTTGTAAAGGCTTACCTACAGCCTGGATATTACACAGTTGTGGCTGCTGCCACCGATTGTAGGTGACATAGCCAGAACGGCTTTCGTATTTACAGTGGCTCTTGGCCACTCTGACTATTGCATATAGCATTTCCAACTTTTTCTCTTTGAAGACCCAAAGATCATACTGATTTTAGGGAGTTCTTTTTTTTTTTTTTTTTTAGGGAGTTCTTGTATCCAAGAAAAAGGAAAATTCAGAGTGAACTTGGCACTAAGATTGTCTGGTACTGACTGAAGGGTTATTGACCAAGGGATATAACCTGCCCCTGCAAGGAGACTTTACACATTGAATTGGAAACACGTATTTTCTAAGGTCTTATAAACTGGACTAAATTAACTTATGGACATGGAGATAAGCTAATTTAAGACATAAGGTTGGAAAGAAAGATCAGCAAGCATCTCAATGCCTGTATCCCATTATGTATTGGTGGATGCTACTGCCACAGGAAATTGGAGAGCAAAGCAGAAATGGGAGAGGGTGGCCTTTGCAGGGGACAAGAACTTGCCATAAAACACAGCCAATGCTGTGCTGGAATTTGTTTTATAGGCTCTGTAGTTCCAGGGAGGTTGATGCTATACTATATAGGGAATCTGCTTCTTCCTCCCTACCATACAGCTGATTCTGTTTTCAGAGGTAGTTTCTTGCTCTGATTTCACACAGTAGATCAAAGCATAAACTTATACCTACATACATATAAAGTTATTCTTTATAGGTAGTTTGAGCCTGACCATTGAACAATAACTACAACTTTTCATATACAGAGTTCTAAGCCAGGGCTTGACTGACAACAGCTATTGAAGCACTTCCTACTAGTTCCTCATCCTCTGAATACTATCAGATGGAATATAGTGCTGCATCTCCCCTCCCCCCTTCCTCCCCCCCCCTCTGCAAGTCCTGCAGTTGAACTCAGGGTCTTCTGCTTAGTTGGCTGGCACTTGGCTACTTGAATCACACTTTCAGTTCTGTTTGTACTAATCATTAGAGGCTCAATTTTAACAGACTTTTCTAATTGATCTGGTCTTAACACAAATCCTCTGGATGTATCTCAGACTTTTGAGTAGCTAGAATTACAAGTGTGAGTCAATGCTTCCAGCTAGATTATATTGTAAGGAGGGAGGTTGGGAGGTTTGTAAGGAACACAGGAGAACAGGGCTTGCAGATGCAGATTCCAGCAATTGGTGTGAGGTGTAGTCTGTTAGGTGAGGCCGACCTCATCTCAGCCTTGCCAATTGCCCCCAAGGTAAGTAATGTTTTGCATTATGCAAGAATTGATCCTTTAAAAGAACAAGCTGCACTAATATCTAAGGTTTCTAAATGAGATGGCCCAAGGCATTATTCGAAAGCTCACAATGGAGTTTAATGATAAAGCTGTGGTACATGAACACATAAGAATCAAAAACTGTCCACGATTCCATGCTTCTCCCATGATATATTTGTACATATATAAAAAATTCTCATCTCAAGCCCAAAGAAACACAGGTCCCATGGTTTCCCTTATTTGCAATGACTAGTGTATGTCTGAGACAAGCAGAAATGTTCAGAGGAGTTGATGTTAGGTGAAATGAACCCCAAGATAAGGACTCACATTTCTTTTCTTTCTTGCTATTGTTTTAAACATATTTATAAGATGATTGTTTGTGGTTTTTTATGTCCCTTCTCCTCAGTATAAACCCTGTTTTCACTGTATTTGATGTTGCTATAATTTG
The DNA here is from genome assembly GCF_019054845.1 of Dipodomys spectabilis. NCBI lineage: Eukaryota > Metazoa > Chordata > Mammalia > Rodentia > Heteromyidae > Dipodomys > Dipodomys spectabilis. Next base: position 3,711,161 of record NW_024870916.1, on the reverse strand, counting down.
TGGAGGGGAAGGGAAAAAACAAATTGTTTAAACAGGGATACAGGTGGACCCATTGCAACAATGAGACGTACAAGATGTTATGTCAAAAAATGAACTTTACAACTCTGGTGTGGTATGGGGAGGGAGATGGGAAGGGATGGTAAGGGGAAACAAGGGAGGAGGGAACAATGCTTGATAAGAAATGTACTCATTTGGGCTGGGAAGGTGGCTCAGTGGTACAGTGCTTGCCTTGCATGCATGAGGCCCTGGGTTTGATTCCTCAGCACCACAGAAGCAGAAATAAAAAGCTGGAAGTGGTGCTGTGGCTCAAGAGGTTGAGCGCTAGCCTTGAGGTGAAGAGCTGAGGGACAGTGACCAGGCCCAGAGCTCAGGCCCACGACCGGACTCCCCAACCCCCCAAAAAGAAATGTACTCATTACCTTGCTCATGTAATTGTAACCCCTCTGTACTACATTTTCAAGATTAAAAAAAAATTCTGGTTTCAAAGTCTTTGAGGAAAATCAATACCAGGATTTCAATAGGATTGATATATTGTTTTATAACTGGAATTTCAATTTTTGCCTGGAATGGTAATAATGGCAAATGAAATTATGTCTCTATTTCAGAGGTCCATGCTAAATTCACCAGCAGCCCTGCTCAGAGGAAGGGTGCAATGATGATGTGTAAACTCATTTGTAATCATGAGTTGAACAGAAACTCAGTTTGTTGAAACACAGCCACCCACCAAATCTTTGTAGAAATGACCTGTCAGGAGAGATCTCTCTGGTCCACAAAGCTGTACGATCATGTACTACAAAAGTCCAGCGGCAGTGTGGCTAGTGGTAAGAGATCATGATGGACCTAAAGAGGAAATGTGTACAGTTTTGTTAAGTAAGTATACATGTGGTTGTGTTTGCTAGCCATGGGGCTTGAACATAGGGCCTGTGCACTGTCTTTGAGCCTCTTTGTGCTCAAGGCTAGTGTTCTACAAACTAAATCCCAACACCACTTCCAGCTTTTTCTTAGTAGTTTATTGGAGATAAGAGTCTCATGGACTTTCTTGTCTCAGCTGGCTTCAAACTGCAATCCTCAGATTTCAGCCCCCTGAGTAGCTAGGATTACAGGCATGAACCAGCAGGCTCCTGGTTTTTATACTTATCCTTTAAAACTTAAAATGAAAGCCCATAAACATTAAGAGGTGTACAATGCAGCATACACAATTTGTATTTGTTCCCATTGGATCATCTGTGAACTGAGTTAAAGGCTGTCTTAGATATGGAAGGGAAGGAAAGATTTTCCACAAAGTTAGTTTTTGAAGACATTATTATTCAATAGAATTCCTTCTGAGAAGACACTTGACAAGATCAGATGTTAGGTCAAACACTCATGGAATGGTGTAGGAATTGTCTGGGGAAACCAGGCAACAAAATTTGAATTAGGAGGTAGTGTGCTTCCTTCCTCAGCTTACTCAGCTTTATTATCTGAAGAAGAAAGGAATGAGTAGGAAGAGGTCAAGTTCTAGGGCCAGTTTATGGGTTTGTTTTGTTCTCTCTCCAAATCCTGTAAGATAGGAGTGCTGAGTAATAGCCTCTTCCTTTGGAAAGTCCCCACATTATCTCACTCTATCATGAGAGGAGACCTCACTTCTGTGGAGATAAGCTTGCTCTTGGGTCCTTCAGACACATAGTATACAGACATCAAAAGTCCAATGCTATAAAAGGAACCCAAGATACTCAGTTTTATCAATGATGTAAGGGCCATTTCATGACAATGAATCTGCAAACTGGGTATCATCAAGTCCAATCGTGGAAATAGCAGCCCTGGACAATTGACGATGTAACATGTTAGTTGATCTCCATTCTCTCTTCCATTCTGAATATTTACGACAATGAAGATCTTTGCCTCAAAAAGTTTAAGGAATTTGGGTACAGACTACTATAAGCATTTTACTAGTCGACAAACTAGACTACAGAAAACTCATGCCCAGACTGATGTGCTTTGCTTTGCATAGAACAGCAATAAACAGTCTGTACATTGCTTATTTTCTGGAAGGAGAGACATTTGTGCTGGGGACAAAATACACTGTAACTATGAAACAAGAGGAATATCATAGGAAAAGAAAGACCCATCTGTACGGTATTTTCACAATAATAATAAGAAGAAGAAGAATGAGAAGAATGAGAAGAATAAGAAGAAGAAGGAGAAGAAGGAGAAGAAGGAGAAGAAGGAGAAGAAGGAGAAGAAGGAGAAGAAGAAGAAGAAGAAGAAGAAGAAGAAGAAGAAGAAGAAGAAGAAGAAGAAGAAGAAGAAGAAGAAGAAGAAGAAGAAGAAGAAGAAGAAGAAGAAGAAGAAGAAGAAGAAGAAGAAGAAGAAGAAGAAGAAGAAGAAGAAGAAGAAGAAGAAGAAGAAGAAGAAGAAGAAGAAGAAGAAGAAGAAGAAGAAGAAGAAGAAGAAGAAGAAGAAAGCCTTTGTTTCTCTGAAGGTTACAAGAAATGGGTATTTCTGCAGTTTGAACAGCAGGTGGCACTTTTAACTACTTTACAAGTGAGTCCAGTCTTCTGTTGTTGTTTTTGTTATTGTTGTTGCTGATTTAGCTTAGGATAGAAACCTAAGTGATATGGTGAGAGGGCACAAAATCATTTAAAATGATCTTGGAAACATTAAAAAACCTCACCAGTGAACAGATTGCAGTCTAAAAATGTACCAAAAATCAAGCCCTGAACTAGTTCTGTATGAGTGTAGCTAGCACACAGACCTTCTGTAGGTAGCTTTCCTTGTCTGGAACAACCTACTCAAGCTGTGTACAAAGGAAAAGAAACAACACTAGAACTTAAAATTTGGAAATGCCCAGTGCAAGTTGAGATGTATGCATTTCTAGAGTCTTCCTAGCACTAGGGGCTTTTGAACAACAATCTCTCCAACAACAATCTCCTTGGCCTTTGCAAGCTGCCTTTTCAGGTATTGCATAGAAAGCCCCCTTGCTATGTGCTCTGCCACAACACTAAGACCATCAGTGTTGTAGGATGATGGGGAAACTTCTCCCAGGACAGAATGTGGCCATTGTTATGTTTAGCAAATAATTAACCTGTCAAACTGGGCACCAGTGGCCCTTGACTGTAAACCTAGCTACTCAGGAGGCAGAGATATAGTATGCCAGTAAAAAACCAGCTTGGGCAGGAAAGGCCTTGAGACACTTATCTCCAAGAAACCACCAGAAAACTGGAAGTGGCACTGTGGCTCAAGTGATAGAGAGCTAGACTTGAGCTGAAGAACAGAGAGACAGCCCCTAGGCCTAAAGTTCAAGTCCCATGACCGACAAAATAAAGGAAAAAAAAGTAAAAGAAAGAAAGGGAAAAAGGAAAGAGAGAAAGAGAGAGAGAGAGAAAGAAAGAAAGAAAGAAAGAAAGAAAGAAAGAAAGAAAGAAAGAAAGAAAGAAAGAAAGAAAGAAAGAAAGAAAGAAAGAAAGAAAGGAAGAAGAAAAAGTCGAAAGAAAAAAACCTGTCATGATGAGAGATATGGCAAAGCTCCAGCCTCTGCAGATAAAGACATCCTGACCTGGGAGATGGCTCAAAAATAGAGGCACTGTTACCTTCTCCTGGTAAGAACCAAAGCTCCCACTGGAGCCCATACCATTAGAATGGAGCAGATTCGCAGCACATGCCTACAGCCCCAAGTCAGTGTGGCCAGAGTGATCAGCAGCCAAGCTTCCAAGTCCCCTTTGATTCCTGCCTCCTGGGCACATTGTGGGCCAGCTCAGAAGGAGGTTTCAGAAGAGCATAAAGAGCCATGAAGCAAAGTAGTCGTGTAGAAACACAAAGCACATGACTCTCACCTCTGGTCTTCCAGAGTTATTCTCAGATTATTTTGTGGATAAGAAGATGTGAGTGAATCATCTTGCTTCCTGAAAAATATCTCTGTATAGGTAGGCATTATTTGCCTCACACTGAAAGGCAACCACTTGTCAAAAGGCTGGTCTCATCTGTGGCCAATAAATTTCCTTTTCCCGGCCATCATCCCTTTAACAGACATCTGTATGTTGGCTGATAGCACATCCGTGAATGGAGATGTACCTGCGAAGGTTTTGAATCCATAGTGGTCCATGATGTCCTATCACCATTTCTCTCCCACTGTCATCTCAGAATTAGACCAGAAGCTGGTTGCAATCACAGCACATATCAACACAAGACTGTCAATACCTGAACCTTGTCAAAGTCTACTTCAAAAATAGCTTTCAGTTTCAATCTATGTCTGACAGAGTATCTACCCCCTACTTTTTTGGTCTAGGATATATGGAGCTATAATCTGGGAGACTTAGAGAATAAGATTAGAGAGAATGGGTCTCCTGGACAGGATCTGCTATAGGTATGACAAGTTAGAAGGAAAAAGAAACAGCATAAGGAAATATTAACATGGCCAAAGTGGTCAAAAGACATCTCTCCAATGCAAGAATGTGTTTCTGACAAACCTGTTCTTGTTGGGCCATGGCCTGGTATGATGGTGCCACTTTACACTCTGGTCCCAATAGAGTAACATACATGTCATGGCTTCTTCCTTCCATGGCCTAGGCTGACTACCAGAGGTTTATTCCCTGTTTTTACCTCTGCTTTCTAAAAGGGTACACACATCAAGGGGCTCTCTTCTTTCCCCCTACAAATATTCTACCAATGTTCCCTCATTTCACAACTCCTCATTGCCAATCTAGGTGCTGCTGTTCTATGAGTCCTAATGTATCCTCTCCTGAGCCTAACATTTGTTGCCTTTCCTCCTTTTGGTGCTGGGGACTGAACTGAGAGTCATGTGCATGCCAGGGATGTACTCTACTACTGAGCTGCATCTTCACCTCTGAACTTTGTTTATCAAACTTGTCAAGAACTCTATTAAGTATTTGATACAATTACTAAGGTACATGAGAATAAGGGAGATGCTGCACTTAGCAATTGGACAAAAATTCACCGATCTATAGGAATCACCTCCACATTAGCTTGTGTGGCAATGAATGCAGAGCTCTGGCTAGGAGAAAACAAAAGTCATGCCTGAGAAATACATGGTGGTCTACTGGTAAAATTATCAACAGGAGTTTTCTAAGGAGTGAGGCATGAGTCATTAATTATGAACCAAGAACTACTTCTTCAAAAGTGTAAAGAAATAAGCCAAAGCCACCAGAAAAGACTCATGAAAAGATTCATAAATGGGTACTTAAGAGAAAACAAAAATGTTCTTAGTCAAACACTGGTAGATAGGATGGGTGGTGCCTCCATCACAGCTTGGCCTCAATCCTTAACCCACTGAGGAATGAGAGTGCCTTGGCCAGGCCTGCCTTCAGTTCTGACCCAGCAGCCTTAGAAGATTTGGGTTCATCCAACCTGGTAAGTTCTAGGACAAGAGACCCAGGGGTATCAACACTTACTCCCTAGGACTCCCACAATGGAAGCTATTTGCACTTTGATCTCCCTGGGGCAAGGACACAAAATAACCTGCTTCTAGTCACAGATCACTCTCTGGGACAGTTTACTTTCTAATGAGTGAGACCAGCTTGGCTTAAAGATCTCTATCCCACCCCTCCCCACCCTACCCCAACCTCAGGGCTGGTAGAGGAAAACTTACGGAAGTTACCATCTCCCAACTTTACTAGCAACAAGGTACTTGCACCTCACCCAGAAGTACCTTTTCCTTAGAGCTTTCTATAAGTTGCAGTATTCCCATAGCCCTGTTTCTGAAGAAAAAGGTACTCTTACAGGTTATTGGTGGCCATGGAGGAATGCTTGGCACAGACAACCTGCCTGGAGCCTCACTGAAAGAAGAGTGAAAGATTCTGGCAAAAAGAACCAGTGACTGATTTGGCCTCCAGTGAAAACAGAAGTGTTCACCCTCTTCCTGGCCATTGTAGGTTCTAAGCAATTGAGATTTCTGTTTCACTCATGTAAAGTAAACATACCCAACAGGCTAGATCCATCCATCCCTTATATCCTTACAACACCCTGTGGGCCTCAGACAGCTTTGACTGCTGGAAAAATGAACATGAGAATGGGTCATTGGGAGAGGCCATGTCTCCCCTCCTCTGTTTGACTTGGAAGTACTGTGTCAAGCAGTTCTTGATACACTATGGGATTGGTCAGCTTCTCAGCCTCTCACTCCCTCAAACAGCTAGAATCACTTCTGTACTTAAAGCTGCCAGACACCTTGAGAAACTACCCTGGCAACCAGGAACTTGCACTCATCCTGTGAGTGCTGCTTCATTGCCAACTGAACTCTAAACACAGGGATCAGTGTTCCTGATACTGTTTCTGGGGAATGTGACTGAAATCCCTCTGATGGGACATGAGACAAGAACCTGTGGTTGTCTGAAGGAGAAGTAGCATCTGGATCTAGTTTTCTTTCTCTTCAAACTGCTTTTTTGCTACTTGCATGCTTTTGAGAGATTGAAAACTATAAAACTGGGCCAGGGGGAAAAACAACAACATTGGCACTTGTCATCCTCCTCTTCAAAATAGCAGAAAAACCATGAATTTAATACTCCTCTTGATCACCAGTCCTATATTGCTAAGATTAAATCCTTCTGGCCAAATTTATATTTCAAATACACTGAAAGAATAAAAAGGATTCTAAAGAAGAATAAGGGCTCAGGGTATAAAATGTATACTTCTTTATTTATACAAATAGGGTTTTAAAACAATCATATTTAAAAGAAATCTGCATTTTTACATTCACTGTCAGTGAGTTCCTGACAGAGAAGGCTGAGCATGATGATACATAGCAAGGTCCCACTGCAGGACAACAGTAGCTCAGGAAAGCACCATTTATTTGAGAAGCAGTAGGCAGGCTCTGGCATTCCTGTTGCACTGCTAGCAATGGGAAGTCTTAAACCTCTTCTTCCACAAGACTTCTTCAAATTCCCCCTGTTCATCAGCAGTGGCATCTTTGATTTGCTGGTACTTGGACACCGGGTCATTGATGTTGCTTTCAACCTCAGTGAACTCCATCTCATCCATGCCCTTACCTGTATACCAGTGCAAGAATGCCTTGTGCTGCAACATGGCACTGAACTGCTCTGAGGTGTGCTTGAAGGGTTCCTGGATGGTCATGTTGTTGCCAATGAATGTGGCCAACATCGTGAGGCCATATGTGGGGATGTCACACACAAGTGTCTTCACGTTGTTGGGGATCCATTCTGCAAAGTAGCTGCTGTTCTTGTTCTGCAAGTTGAGCATCTGCTCATCCACCTCCTTCATGGACATGCGGCCTCGGAAGATGGCAGCCGCTGTCAGGTAGAAGCCATGGCGGGGATCACAGGTGACCATCGTGTTCTTGGTGTAAACATCTGCTGGGTGAGCTTGGGCACTGAGAGGGCATTGTACTGCTGGCTGGCACGGCTAGTCAGGGGTGCAAGGCCAGGCATGAAGAAGCACAGGCAGGGCAAGGACACCTTGTTCACAGCCAGCTTGCGCAGGTCTGCATTCAGCTGGGCAGGGAAGCGCAGACAGGTGATGACCTTGATCATGGTAGCCAACACCAGGTGGTTCAGGTCTCCATAGGTGGGTATGGGCAGCTTCAGAGTGCAAAAGCAGATGTCATACAGGACCTTGTTGTCAATGCATAACGTTTCATCTGCATTTTCCACCAACTGGTGGACAGACAAGATGGTGTTGTAGGGTTAGGTGAGGATGATAGGGTTAGGTGGATAAAGGCTCAGCCCAGCACTGGGAACTAGAGTGTCTGGATGTTAGGGAGGAGGGGTGCCCGTTAGCCATCTCCCATGGACTATGATGACATATCAAATATGAAGTTGTCTGGTCTGAAACTCTGGCCAAATGGTTCCAATCTCACTGAGTCTAAGGTGCCAGTGTCCAACATCTTGGGCAAGGGCATGACACTGAAGGTGTTCATGATGCTGTCTGGGAACTCCTCTCGGATCTTGTTGAGAATCAGGGTGCCCATGCCTGACCTGGTGCCACCTCCCAGGGAGTAGGCCAGCTAGAAACCCTGGAGACAGACACACCTTTCTGCTCACCACTTCCAGCACTGACTCCACCAGCTCGGTTCCCTCTGTGTAGTGGCCCTTGGCCCAGTTATTGCCTGCTCTGTTCTGGCCTATCAGACACAAAGACATGATGAGACACATACTCCAGGAATAATGACTTTGCTATATGCATTGTGAAGACTATAGGCTCCTCTGAGCAACTTTGGCTATTATTTTAGATACACTGGTGAAATAAAGGAAATGTTTTCTTTTTTGGGGTCCAGTCGTGGGCCTGAACTCTGGGCCTGGGCGCTGTCCCTCAGCTCTTCAGCTCAAGGCTAGTGCACTACCACTTAAGCCACAGCACCACTTCTGGCTTTTTTTCCTGATTATATGGTGCTGAGGAATCGAACCCAGGGCCTCATGCATGCAAGGCAAGCACGGTACTGCTGAGCCACCTTCCTAGCCCCCAGGAAATGTTTTCAATGTATCTGGGACCCTACAAATCAACCAGGTTCTAAAGAAAGTAAAGACAATGTGGAGGAAGATACATTTTAACCCAAACCACGTACTTCTAAAAATGAACAGAGCCTGGTGATGGGAAGGGGTCTTAGTGGTAGAGTGCTTGCCTCACATGCACAAGGCCCTGGGATCGATTCCTCAACACCACATAAACAGAAAAAGCCAGAAGGGATGCTGTGGTTCAAGCGATAGAGTGCTTGCCTTGAGCTGAAGAGCTGAGGTACAGTGCTCAGGCCCAGAGTTCAAGCCCCACGACCGACCAAAAAAAATGAACAGAGCCTGCCTCAATACTGGAAAAGTACTTACTTTCACAGGAGGAACAGGAGAACAGAATGGTCAGAGGGAAGCTAAGCTGCAGGCACTTGTCTGCACCTTGCTCACACATAGCTGTGCTTTGATTTCTGGTGTCCTGAAATGGTTCCCTGTTATTGCCAGGTATTTGAAAGGGCCAGCAGCGCTGAAACCTTGTTGGAGGCATTCCCTGCTCGCTGTTCGTTCCCTTCAGAGGCTGTTTGCAGACTGGTATTTATCTGTGCTGATTGAGTGGACAGGGACATGACTCCCGTGGACTGAAATAGGTGGGTTAGGTGAGGATGATATCTAGATGAATAAAGGCTCAGCTCAGCTCTGGGAACTGGAGTGTCTGGATGTTACGAAGGAGGGGTGCCTGTTAGCCATCTTCTATGGACCATGCTGACGTACTAAATATGAAGTGTCTGGTCTGAAACTCTATGGTTCTGATCCTACTAAGTCTAAGGTGCCAGGCTCTAGGTCCACCATGATGGCCCGAGGAACATATTTGTTGCCTGTGGGAACAAGAGTTGACTTGGGCCTATACTTGACAAGGAACTTAGGAGCAGAGCTTATGATTCTAAGTGGCTCTCAGCATTCATTATAGAAATTACAGCATTTCAGACATGGAAACAGAAAAGATATCTTGAGAATGAATCACCATGCAAGAGGCTTCAGCAACTTTAAGGACGTTTGCAGTTGTCTATTTCCATGCATTTTATTCCTTTGCTTTGGGCATGGTGGCTGAAATCTCAGCTACTCAGGAGGCAAAGATGAGCATCAGGCTTTGAGTCTAATGGGGCAAAAGAAAGATGACAACACCTTTTTTTTGTTGTTGTTGTTCATAGTGGGGCTTGAACTCTGGGCCTGGGCACTGTCCCTCAGCTCTTCAGCTCAAGGCTAGCACTCTATCACTTGAGCCACAGTCCAACTTTCAGTTTTCTGAGTTGTTTGTTGTAGATAAGGTTCTCAGGAACTTTCCTGCCCAGGCTGGATTTGAACGATGATTCTCATTTCTCAGCCTCCTGAGTAGCTAGGATTATTGGTGTGAGTCATCATTGCCTATCAGCAAGAAGCTTTCTCTTTTTTGTTAATTTTATTTTTATTGTAAAGGTGCTGTATAGAGGAGTTACAGTTACATGAGTAAGGAAATGAGAACATTTATTGTCGAACATTGTTACCCACTCCTTTGTTGTTCTCCCACTATCCCTTCCCTTCCCCAATTAAAAGTAGCTAGGTGCAGAGCACCAGTGGCTCATGCCTATAATCTTAGCAACTATGGAGTTGGAGATCATCACTGTTCAAAGCCAGCCTGGGCAGGAAAGTCTGTGAGACTCTTATCTCCAATAAACTGATAGAAAACCAGAAATGGCACTGTGGCTTAAGTGGTAGGGCTGCTTGTCTTGAACAGAAGAGTTGGGGCACAGTGCATAGGCCCAGAGTTTAAGTGCCACTGCCGACAAAAAAACAAACAAATAAAACAAAAGAGCCAGGTGTGGCTCTTCAGCAAGTAGATGTAGGGGAAATTCAAGTATAATGCTTTCCTGGGGAAAATACATAAAATTCATATTTCTTGTGTTATAATTTTTCAATAATTGTTATCAAATAGCACATTTCCCTGTATTCAAATACTCAGAGCAACCTTGGGCAATTACTTGCAATTTGCCATTTAACCTGATTTTTCAAAAGGGATATCAGTTAAAATGATATAAACATGAGTTTGAGACTGCCCCCTTCCTAAACAATGACATGAAGAAAACTGGCCATCCTGCCTGATATACAGGATCTAATAAAGACACAACATAAAATACTGTTCATAGCAGTGACACAATTCCACACAACGACTCTCAACCAAGGAACCACAAGATTAAAGTCTTATATCTTACTTAAGCAATATCACCACAAAATACGAAGGTGAGGACATCCCCAAATGTAGATCTATAAAACTCAAATACATTAAATAGCTCTGTCCTTTTGCTTGCACTTTTTCATTGGTTTATTACACAGGAAAACCAATTATCTACGATTCTGTTTGTATACAATGATGTAGAATGGAAACTCTTTATATAAAATTAAATGAATTTCACATTGACAGTTACAAAAACTGACAATCTACTCTGTAGACTTCAGTAAGGTTGTTTGTATTAGGAAAGACAATATATATCACTTAAAAGCAGTGTTTACACATTATTATTGGGTTTTTCTACATCACAACAATGTTTTTTACTTTAAAAACCTTAAAAAGAATTTATTGTTGGCTAAGTATTCATATTCAAAATGCTGAAGTCCAGAAGTGTTATAGATTTCAGGGTGAGACACTTTATTTATGCTTTATGATTTGGACTATTCACATATATATTAGTGACTGAACATCCCTCTTTAAAATTTTAAAATTTTCAATTTCAAAATTTTTTTTTAGAAATTTAATCTGTATTTTAAAGAGGGCAATGCAACTGGGCTCTGGTTGCTGAAGGGTGAAATTCTAGCTACTCAAAAGTCTGAGATCTTAGGATCACAGATTGAAGCCAGCTGGGGCAGGAAATTCTGGGAGACTCTCATTTCCAAGAAACTACCTGAAATAGTTGGTGTCATGCCACCTCCTGTGGAGTCTGCATGAGATAGCCTTAGACAAAGAGCTTTAAGGAAGCATACCTGCAGGAAGGGGGTGTTGTTTAAGGCTTCCCATACACTTGGCTGCACCTTTATAGCCTCTGCCTTTATTCTTACTATATTCTTCTTGGCTGTACATTCATTGCTTTTATTCTCATTTTGGCTATTTTTCTATTGATCCGTGAACAGAGCATGTTGTTTCTTTCCAGTCCAATAGAGATGACTTCTCTAAATAATAAAGACTAGGACCAAAGATTAAATGTGGGCGATGCCCCAATCAATCATCTGATGTGACGCTGCCTCCAAAAACTCCTACAACTTCACAAGCGGTTTTGCGGCTCACGCATAGTAAACATAAAAACTTAAAATTTCCAAATATGTTACAACAAGCAGAATTAATGAATTAAACTAAGCTAGTAGGAGTTATCCCAGAAGCCCAGAGAGTTCTAAAAAAAGGAACCCCTGGTAATAAAAGGAAAAGAAAGATTGAAGAGATGAAGGACAATGCCTATGCCCAGAGTTGAAGCCCCATGACAAAAAAAAAAAAATCCAGGTGTGGCTAGTCAGCAAGTACAGGTAAGGGGAATTCAGTAAAAGGCTTTCCTGAGGAAATTCACAAGTGTATACTCAAAAATTAAAACAAAATATATGGTGGAGGGGCTCAGGTGGATACAGCACTTGACTTACAAGATTGAGGCCCCAAATTCGAACTACAATACCACCCTAAGAAAGGCAGGAACTCCTTCCTTGTCATTAGTATTCCCCAGGGACCTATTCTGCCACAGTATTGGAAGCCAGACAGGAGACACTCACTAGCTGCCTCGTTGTAATATACCTCGATTCTCTGCAGCTGTAAGCTGCTGTCTACATAATAGTTGCCAGTGCAGTCAATGTTGTGCTCATCGCTTAGCATTTCCCAAAACTGAGATGGAACTAGAAGTGTATTATGGCCTAGAATGTTAACTGTCCAAACAATGGATTTTAAAATAACTATAAGAAATCCAAGTCCTGTTGACACAAATATTTTTGTAAAAAAATTAATTTTTTAAATTAAAAAAAGCACAAAAATTGATGGTATTTTAGTTTTGTTAATCTCTTTGCTATCTGGCTGAATAGAAGACATCTGGGTTCTCCTATGTTTATTCTATCTTACGGGATACCATATTCTGTTTGGATTCTATGATGAGAACCTGGCCTTATATGGACATGAAATTGCCAAAGCAGTAACTTGAAGACTCAGCTAGAAGGGTCTCCAGAACCCCAAGGGTCCTCAGAGCATACACCGACAACCACGGATTTAGAAAACACCCAACTTAAGGGAACTGAGATAGGGCATGAAAACTCAGAGAAATTTGCATTAAGGTTGATGAACTGTTCTCAATTATCGAATACTCATCAGTTGACAAAAAGGGAATCCTCTGTATCTGTCAGCTCAAAGACACTGCACTCCTTTCTTTCAAATCAGACCAAAAATGCATTAGTCTATTCCCAGGAAACTAAGTACAATGACTTGAGTCTCAGGTAAGACTAAGACATGCAAGGGATTTGAAACCACCCCAGCCTTGCTTAAAAAACCACACCCACCTGGGCCACACAAATTAGGGAAATTGGGGAAACTATCTGGGGGACTTGATTTCTAGGAGGTTAGGGACTACTATGGAGCCCCACCTACCTCAGCCTAGACATGACCACCACCACCTGCACCCTCCAACCCCGTCCTCTTCCTCCTTATCCCCCTAAATTTGAGACTAGGATCCTAGGCCAGTGTCATGCTCCCCTTTGAGCCAATCTGGTTGCCACAGTGGCTTGCCTGTATGTACACGATCTCCCTCACGGTGTCGGGCTGCAAAGCAGTTGGATGCGTGTCCTCAGCAGTGGTGTACACCGAGGAAAACAGGTAGGGCTGGGGAGCAGGAATCTGACAGAGCCAACTCAGATCCCCATTTAAACCTCTGGTTGCTATGGGGCAGAGGAGATGGGGTGGACTTGATAGGCAGAGCCAGCAGGTGCTCCAACTCAGTCTGCCTACTGCTGGGTAGTCAGAGATAGCTACCTGTTATCACTTAGCCCTGGCATCCAGCTGTCAGCCTCAAGTCAATTAGCACAGCTGCCACTCTATTTGGAACCTCTTGCCACACTGCCATCCACCTCCCACCCTGACTCACAAGAGAGGCTGAACCCTGGGATCCAGGAAGCAAGAGGAGGGGCTTCCTCTACACAAGGTACTTGTGCCAGAAGCCAAGAACAAGCCTACCATCTATTTTTGATAGGAGGGCCTAGAACTGAAGGGGCACGTTCTGTTGGATTCCATGACTGATTTCCATTCTGGGAAGAGTCAGGGGCTTAGGGCCTTGCCTTCATACTCAAGTTTTCTTTTCTTTTCTCTTAAAAGCAGCTTGCTTTATTACTTAAGCCATAGGTCTACTAGAGTCTACTTTTTGTTTCATTTGGCTTCTGCTCCAAGAGTGAGAACTCAGCTCCTGCTCTGTGTGTGTGTGTGTGTGTGTGTGTGTGTGTGTGTGTGTGTGTGTGTGTGTGTGTGTGTTTGGCTGGAGTTAGGCACGTTGGTGTTAGGGCTTGAAATTAAGGCCTGGTGACTCTTTCTGAGATTTTTACTATTATTGAGATTAGGTGATTACCTAAATTTCTCTTATTTCAGAATATTGTGGAATAGTGATATTTAGTTGAAGTCACAAACGTACTTTAACCTTCACAATGCAAATTGTCATTATTATGGTCGATAAAGTTTGTGAATTCTATAAGCTTTGACAATACAATTCTATAAGCTTTGACAATACAATTATTTCTTCCAGGTGATATATACATTTCTTTCCTTTTGCTTATTGTAAGACGTTCTGTCTTTCACTCTCATTCCTCTCCTCTCTTTCTGAGGTTTTATTGATTTACTTAGTTAACTGAAGGGTAGATGGCTCTACTACTTGAGCCACAGCTAAACTTCTGCCTTTTTTAAGTGATTAATATGAGGCAAGAATTCCACGGGTAGTCCAGGGCAGTACAGAGAGGCTTGAAATCTGAGGATCAGAGTTCAAAGTCAGCCTGGGCAGGAAAGTCAATGAGCCTATTATCTCCAGTCAACCTAATAGGTGGAAGATAGTAGAGCTGTAGCCTTGAGCAAAACACTTCAATTTTAAGTCCCTCGACTGAACACACTGAAGCAAGTTTCATGGACTTTCCTGTCCAGTATGGCTTTGAACCATGACCTACAGATTTCTGTTTCCTTAGCATTCAGAATTATAAGTGTGAGTCAACATTTACAAATCTTTAATTACCTCTTCTTTCACCTTTTCAGTTATTTATTATTTCTTTTTTTTTGGCATTTGTTATTAGGCACTAGCTATTATGCTGATTTTTTGTTTCCCTTGAAACTAACATGACCTACAACTTTGACCACAGGTAAACTACAGGCTGTTTTTCTTTTTTGCAGCTCTTTTTCTAGGGCTTAAACTCAGGTCACAGTGACTGAGGTTCTATTTTTTTTTAATTGAGTGGTGGTTCTTAGGTCTTGAAATTAAGTCATGATGACTTTCCTTGAGGTTTATTTATTTTTACCTTAATAGTAGCTGGTTTCACTACTTGAGCCACAGCTCAACTTTTGCATTTTTTTGTGGTTAATAGGAGATTAGAATATCAATAGAAAGTCAAGAGCATTACAGAAAGGACTGAAATCTGAGAATCATGTTTCAATGCCAGTCTTGGGCAAGAAAGTCAATGAGACAATTATCTCTAATAACCACCTAGAGGTTGGAAGAAGTAGACCTGTAGCCATGAGCAAAACATAGCAAGTTCAAGCCCCCATACTGAACACAGTAAAATATGTCTCCTGTACTTTCCTGCCTGGGCTGGCTTGAACCAAAGTCCTCAGTTTTCAGTAATCTGAGCAGGTAGAATTACAGTTTTGATTTAGAAGGCCTTAATATGCTCCCTTTCCACCTTTTCATTTATTTGATTGTCCCTTCCCCCTTTTTCAAAGTTCATGTCCTTTATTATTAGGGCCTACTCATTTATGCTCAGTATTTAATTAATTAATTTATTGATATTGTCAGTTTTGGGGCTTGAACTCAATGCCTAGGAACTGTCCATCAGGGACACAGCAGGCACACTACTATTTTCAGACATAGTGCCACTTCTACTTAGTTGGAAAAAACAGTCACCAGGGGACCTTTTAGCCGAGGCTGGCTTCCAAATGTGATTCTCAGATCCAAGCTTCCTGAGTAGCAAGGATTACAGGCATGAGCCAGAGGCACCTGGCTTGTTTTTTTTAGATCAAAACTAGCAGGCTCTATATTTAGGCCACACTACTTCACTGTCCATGAGATTTTTGGCCTTTTGTTTTTTGCTCAAAGCTAGCAGGAACAAAAACTCAACTCCTGAGGTCTTTTTTTTGGGGGGGGGAGGAGGCTTGAATTCAAGGCCTAGTGACTCTCGCTGAGGGTTGTTTTGTTTTGTTTTGGGTATTTTGTTTTTCATTTCAAAGCTAGCAGGCTCTACTACTTGAGCCTCAGCTCAACTTCCGCCTCTATTTTTCTTTTAGTGGTTAATAGTAAATAAGAGTCCCATGGGAACCAAGGCACTACACAGTATCCTAAAATCTAAGGATTACAGATTAAAGCCAGCCTGGGCTAGAAAGTCCATCAGTCTCATCTCCAATTCAGCACATGATACAGGAAGTAGTATTTTTAAACTTGAGTAAAAATGCTCAAGTTCAAGCCCATGTCTAGCACACTCAAAAAGAAGTTAGTTGGACTTTCCTGCCCAGGCTGGATTCGAACTGTGATCTTTACATTTCAGCTTGGATTAAAGATATGAGTCTATATTATAAAAAACTAATTGGCTCTTTTCTTCTTCAAATACATTTATTTATTTGTTGGTTCTCTGTCTTGTTTTTAGGGCCTCACCAATCCTGCTGAAGGATAGAATGCTCTAAAACTTTAGTAACAGTTGCAATTTGGTTCATTTTTTGGTTTTGGTGGTTAGTAGGAGGTAAGTATAGACACTCCCACAAGGTCCTGACTTATACTGATTGCGGTTCATTGTCAGGAGACAAGGAAAGTTCATGAGACTCTTATCTCAAATTAACCTCCAAAAGATTGGAAATGGTCAAGCAAAAACTTGTAGATCATATCCCAGAAAGGAACACACACACACTCATACACACACACACACACACACACACACACACACACACACACAATGGGCTTTCCTGTCCTGGTTGGCTTGGAATAGTAATGCTCAATTTCAGTGTTTTGAGTAGCTAGAATTTCAAGTGTGAGCCACCAGTTTCTTGTTAATTTTTATCATTTTTAAGACTCTTTGTGCTCTCTTGCACTTTTTAAAAAAATTTATTTTGTGGTTGTCTTAGTGCTAGATCTGTTTTTCACTTACCTTTTTTAAAACTTTTTTTCTTAGCTTTTTCTTAGCTTTTTTTATGCTCAAGGTTGCTGCTCTACCACTTCAGCCACAGTTCCACTTCTTTTTGCTGATTAGTTGGGAATAGGAGGCTCATTGATTTTCCTGCCCAGGCTGGCTGTGAACCACAGTCCTCAGGTTTGAGGATACTGTGTAGTGCCCTTGGCTTCCTGTGGGAAACTTCTGTCCTATTTACCACCAGAAGATAAAGAGTGTGGGGCAGAAGTTGATCTGTGGTTCAAATAAGAGAGCCTGCTAGCTTTGAATTAAAAAAAAATACTTGGAAGTCTAATTCTGGTACTAATTGTACACTATTCAAACAAAACAAAACAAAAAAACAAAAACAACTTATGCACAGTGACCAGGTAATAAGGATTCCTAACTGATAACCTGAACTCATTTCCCAAAGCCTTTTTTAGATATATATGGTCATTTGTGTCAGCAGAGGAGAGATTAAAGAACAAGGCTTTACAGGCCAGTTACTCAGGACTTGGAAATCAGGATCCATTGGCAAAGCTTTTCAGAAAATGACTAAAAACTCACTCTTCACAATTCCAAATGGTTCTTCCCTTTGTGCAAGGGAAAGAGGGATGAGAAGGAAGAAATATGGGAACTAAGAACCCTCAAACAAGGTAAGTTATGTTAACTTTATTAGATAAAGTAAAACATAGGTGTACGGTGTGCAATCCAGAAAAGGACATGTCACCTCTGTGTGGATCCCAGTTAATTTAGTTAATCGATGGTAAGGAGTAAAACCCACTATTGTATTTATAGAAAGGAGGTACATGGCAGGCAAGTCAGTTCACTAACCTCAAGGATTTTGAACATAAAGGAGTGAAAGTGTTGACTCTGTTTGGGTAACAGGAAGGAACAGAGCTGAGGAGGACTGAGATGTGCAGACATTCCCCAAGAAAGATCTCACTGACATCAAGTCTTCAGATGCATGCTGGTTGCCAGTGGCTTATGCCTGTAATCCTACTCAGAAGGCTTAGTTCTGAGGATTGTGGTTTGAAGCCATCTGGGATAAGAAAGTTTGTAAGTCCTTTATGTTTTACAACTCAAGAATATTCATATTTGTTGCTAATTGCAACCCAAGGCAGTGCAATAGGATACCAAGCTGAAGAAAATTAGAAAATACACGGACAGGTATAGAGAAAAAGAAAAAAAAAATCAATGAGGACCTGGGGTCCCAAGGCTTACTGGCACTTGGGACCCAGGTCATACAAGCAATCATATTTATTTGGATTCACACTGGGAAGGTTACCATGTATACATGCAAAAATGAAGCTTCTATATTGCAATCAGAACCACCACAGTGAGTGAGAAACACTGGTTCCCTTTTTGTTTTGAGAAAGGAGAATGCAACCTAGAGAAAATCCAGGCATTTGGTCTATTTTATCTAGCATCCTAGGTTAAGTTGTCAATTCTTTTACCTCCCAGGCTTCAAGGCCTTTAAAGCACTATGGAAGGGGGCAATAGCTTAACACTCTCCACAGCTGTGCTTTTTTTTTAAATTGTGAAAATACCATACAGAGGAGTTACAATTACATTGACAAGATAGTGAGTACATTTCTTATCAAGCATTGTTGCCTCCTCCTTTGTTTCCCCTTACCATCCCTTCCCCTCTCAACCCCCCTTCCTTACCCCCACCCCCTACCGAAGTTGTAAAGTTCATTTTTCAACATAACATCTTATACATTTCATTGTTTTAATGGGGTCACCTGTAACCCTATTTATATATTTGTTTTTTTTTTTTTTATTGTGAAAATACCATCCAGAGGAGTTACAATTGCATGGACAAGATAATGAGTACATTTCTTATCAAGCATTGCTGCCTCCTCCTTTGTTTTCCCTTCCTATCCCTTCCCATCTCCCATCCCTCCCCATGTCGCGCCCCCCACCCCTCCCTCCAGCTCTTCCTACCTCCCCCTCAAAGTTGTAAAGTTCGCTTTTCGACATAACGTGTTGTACATATCATTCATGCAATGGGTCCACCAGTATCCCTATTTAAACAATTTGTTTTTTTTCCTTCCTTTCCACAAATTATACCAACATCAACTACAGTGAAAGCAGGGCTAATTCCATGGGGAGGTACATACAAAGCAACAAAGAAATCATTTTATAAATATGTTGGAAACAATCTCAAGAAAGAAAAAAAAAACATTTGAATCCTTATCTTGGGGTTCATTTCACCTAACATCAACTTGTCTGACAGTTTCTGTTTGTCTCAGACATATACTAGTTATTTCAAATAAGGGAAACCATGGGACTTATATTTCTTTGGTCCTGGCTTACTTCACAGAGCTGTGTTTTAACCTTTGCATAGTCAGCTCTCAGCTTTCTGAGTACTATTCAGGTGATGTTCCAACCTCTCAAACCTTTTCCAGGTTCAACAGCTCAGCTTGAGTCTCCTATACCTATTAATATTAATAGTATGGATTACAAACAGTAAAAAGAGAAAAATAACATTATACATTTAAACAGAAATAACTGACTTCATTCATTTATACAGGACAAAAAATTTAGCACTGCTGTTTAAGTCACTAATAACACTTTTTTAAGATATACTTTCATGGCTTTCATAAAACTTCCTATATAGTCCTTAGAGTGTCTTTTTACCTCCTATTTTTATTTATTGCATTTGCATAGTAGTATATCATCCTTAAAATCATATCACCTCATAATTAAAGTTTATCTTGTAAGTAAATACTTGTGAGACTTCAATAAAATATCAAAAAAGCTGAAAGTGGAGCTGTGGCTTAAGAGCTATAGTACAAGCCTTGAGCAAAAGAGGATCAGGGGCACTGTCCAGACCCAAAGTTGAATCTCTAGTGTCCACACATACACCCCCCCCACCCCAGACCCCACACACAATCAGATGATAATGTCTACGAAGTTCTTCCTTAGGATGATCTTGGTGACGTCAGCAACTGTTTCAAGTTTCTCTCTCTTACATGCCTTTGTGGTAGTAGACAGCAGAGTCACTGTAGTATAACACATGTCTAAGACCTGGCATTAGCAAAGGCTATCATGTAACATATCCAACATATAGTCCAGCTCTCTTGATGGTAGATCTGCACATCTTGGGACTTGATGGGACCCATGTATTCTTCAACTAGCTTTCCCATCCTCTGTGCCACCTGCTGCAATGATTCATTATCCACACCAAATAAGCTTTCATAACCTTTCCCTAATTATCTGAATACTGGATGCCAGAGATGTCACGGAGACACTCTGTGGCTATTCCCCTCCCTGACAGTCCATTTTACCTCCTATGCTCTCCTCACAGATGTGGGCAATGGTCTCTGAGAGACTTCGTGCCTGATCTTGGAGAGATTTAGTTTTATTGTATCCATAAGCTTTGGGAAATCATGCAGTGAAGGTCCAGGTTAGGAACATAGCTCCTTCTTCTGGAGGTTTTCCTGTATGTTCTCTTGGCCATTGAACAGAAGTGGGGTCTCTGAAAGGGAACTTATATGGTGTTCTCTGTCTGTCTTGGTCCATATAACATAGAACCACTTTCCCATCCCTTTAATGATTTAGACATGCTCCATGTGATTTGTGCTGCACTGCTCTCAATGTAGTAACAATGTAGAGGACACAACTGGATGTTGTGTGGATAGCTGTCCATACTTGGGCATGAGTCCCCTTCCAGGCAGGACCCATAACTCCATGCTGGGAAAGTGAGAGGAAGATTACCTGGCTTATATCTGTGTAATCTGAATGACCCCAGGAGGCATTGAGGCCTCCTCTTCATGCTCATGGCCCCTCAGCATATTGATAAAGAATGACACACCATGCCCAATCATCACCAAAATGCTCACCTGGTCCTGGGCATTATCACCACCGTCTCACCCACTTCTAGCAAATGCTCTTTTTCAAGGCCTTGCCAATCCTCCTCCTTGCATTCTCAGTTAAAATACTGCTGTCCATGAATAAAGAGCAGAAGACAAGGAAACAGGTACCCTAGGGAAAGTAAATACTGGACCTCTTCCATGGTGAGAAGATAATGCAACCTGCAACTATAGAATAGCGAAGGAGTTAAGATGGTTGTGCACACAGTTTGTGCAGAAAAAATGCCAGACCTAGTATGCCCTGTTCAGAGTTTCAGTCCATAATCGTCTCTAACAAGGACATCTCAGGTACAGATAAACCAAGTTCATAGTGTCTTTCCTTCTTTTATTCTGTGCCTTTCTGGGGCTTGCACTCAGGAAATGGATACTATCCCTGTAGTTTATGTTTTTCCCCTCAAGGCCACTGCTTTACCACTGGAGCCACAACTCTACTTCTAGGTTTTTTTGTACATAATTGGAGATAAAAGTTGTATAGGCTTTCCTACCCAAGTTGGCTTCAATCACTGATCCTCATCCTCATGAATAGCTAGGATTACAGGCTTGGCCACTGAGCCTGGCAGCAATACTCTTCCTTTTTTATTTCCTTTTCTTTATTTTTTTTGTAAGTTATGGGCCTGAATTCTGGGCTTGGGCACTGTCCCTCATCTCTTCAGATCAAGGCTAGTGCTCTACCACTTGAGCCACAGTGTGCCTTCCAGCTTTCTTTCTGCTTATATGGTACTGAAGAATTGAATTCAGGGCCTCATGAATGCAAGGAAAGCACTCTACCATTGAGCCACCTTCCCAGACTCATCTTTCCTTTTCTTAAAAAAATATTATTAGGAATATGACGTTCAGAGGGGTAACAGTTAAGTCAGTTAAATTAAACAGTTGTCAGGTAATGAATACATTTTTTGGGGACAATTACACCCCTTCCCTTGCTCTCAGTTTATCCCTTCCACTGTGGCTTTTTTGTGGTTAACTGGAGAGAAGAGTCTTCCAGACTTTGCTGCCCAGGGTGACTTTGAACCACAATCCTCAGACATCAGTCTGCTGATGTGCTAGGATTAGAGGCTTGAACTTTAAAGTCAGGATGACTGTTCTGAAGATTGTTCTATATTGCCTATGGGCTGTGGGCCTGAATGGACTTAGGCAGTGAATGCCAGGCAGGTCTGTCATCCGGAAGCATGTGTCCTACTTAAGCCTGACTGGCTCTCAGAACAGATAGGTGATGCTTTCAGAGCAAGAACCAGTGTGTACTAGCTCAACAGAAGTCCTCACTATATTTATCTCATTCAACAACTACTGGGTTGCTTATATTATCAACACTTTCTTTCTTAAGAACATTTGTATTGTAAGATTGAAGTAACTACAGATTTGTAATGGCCTAGGAATATATGTGTGTTATCAGATTTAATATCCAAACTACATAACTGCTCTGAATCATGTTTTATTTATCTTAAAGTAGTTCTTGAATAATACTCTTTATTAGTAATGATATTATTAATATAAGTATTAAAGTTCTTCAAACAAGTTTCTCTTATTAGATGAATCCTTACAGTGACATTGATATTACTTTCTTTTTTTGGGGGGGGGTCCAGTCGTGGGGCCTGAACTCTGGGACTGGGCGCTGTCCCTCAGCTCTTCAGCTCAAGGCTAGTGCTCTACCACTTGAGCCATAGCGCCACTTCCAGCTTTTTTCTTATGTGGTGCTGAGGAATCGAACCCAGGGCCGCGAGCATGCAAGGCAAGTGCTCTACCACTGAGCACCTTCCCAGCCCCAAAGATTCTTTTTTTTTTTTGGCTGGCCGTGGGGCTTGAACTCTGGGCCTGGGCGCTGTCCCTCAGCTCTTCAGCTCAAGGCGAGCGCTCTACCACTTGAGCTACAGCGCCACTTCTTACAGTGACATTGAAAGCATCTTCTGGAGCAGCAATGGAAAAGATACTTGGTGAATACTAAGAATGAGGGATGAGAAGTGTGAAAAACAGAACTAAGAGACTTACAAGTGTGACTGGGAAACATCTTCCACAGAGCAGAATCCCAGACTGTTGAAGGTTAGTCGGTCTGAGAATAGGTCTTCAACCAGTTCACGTGACCACATGGGTGAGTCTCAATGTTGCCACATAGATATTATTTTGATTCCTATATGAAACACTCATGTCTGATGGGCTTTCACAACACCAGATTTATGAAAGTTTGCTGTCTTCTTTCCTTCAATATTACTTCACACTTCAATATTGAGTGCATTTTTTCTTTTAAAACATGAAAATTCAACACCATCTTTTGGACTGAGGTGTTTCCTGTCTCCCTAAAATAGCTCTGTTATTTAAGAGGCTTCCTGACAGGTTCCAGTGCCTCACTTCTTTAATACTAGCTACTCATGAGGCTGGGATTTGAAGATCAGAGTTGAAGCCTGCCATGGTAGGAGAGTCCACCAGAATCTCATCTCCAATCAATTAACAAAAAAGCCAGAAGTGGAGCTGTGGATGAAGTGGTAGAGCAGCAAAAAAGGCATAAGGGCAGGTTGCACTCAGCCTCAGCCTGAGCCCCAGCCCAGCCTTCAGGCACACACACACACACACACACACACACACACACACACACACACACACACACACACACACACGTGTCTTCCTGTTGGAGTCCTGTCTTCAAATGGACTCACCCTTGTATTCACATTAATGTGGAAATTGGCTCTCAGTCACCTATAGATCTATTGGTTCAGGTTGTGTATTTTGCATCCCACTTCCTCTGCTTGTTTTCTGAGGTAAGTTTTGTAGCTCAAAACAGCTGTCCATACACTTCAAGATGCTGCTTATGGTCCCAGGGCCTGCATTCACACTCCAAATGGAAAAATAAAATATAACCTGAGACAATCTGCTTACTTTGAGGACCATCTATCCAGGCAAGGGCAGCTCCCTATGAATGGCATACTGGAAGCCAGGCTCAGGGTGTTCAAACAGACAGAAGCGAGGTGTGGAGGGCTTGAGTTGTTCTGAGGAAAAGCAGAGAATGGAGGAAGACAGAGAAACTGGGAAAAGACAATCTACCTTCCCATGTTTCCTTGCAGTTCCTGATCAATAGTATAACCTTTGCTAATTGTTCTGCTGTGTGTGTGTGTGTGTGTGTGTGTGTGTCTCCGTGAATGTTTGCATGTACACAGTAGTTCTGGGCCTTGAATTCAAGGGCTGGGCACTGGGATGTCAGGATGAATGTGAGCAAGTATATCATATGCATGTGTGGAAGTAACTCCATCAAACCTCTCAGTGTGTGCAACTAGTATATACTAATGAAAGTGAAAAAATGATTAAGCAATGCTCAAACTCCTTCCTAAGCTATTTAGAGATAACTTTAAAAAGTATGAGAAAGCATTGTTGGTAGGGGATATGAAAACAGCTAGTTAAAACTATGGGATTATTCAAGCCAGGTCCTAGTGGCTCATACTTGTACTCCTAGATGCTCAGGAAGCTGAGAACTAAGGATCATTATTTGAAACCTGCCTAAGCTGGAAAGTTATGACACTCTATATAAGATATACTACTCAGAAAAAGCTCAAAGTGGTGCTCTGGGACTCAAGCGGTAGAGTGCCCTAAGTTCAAACCACAGGACTGGCAGAAAAAAAAGAAACAGTCCAAACTTAAGATGTCTAGGGAGTTTTAGAATAAATATCCTATAAAAACAAATTACTATATCTTGGGGTTCATTTGTTGTTGTTGTTTTAGATTTATTATTTAAGTGTTTGGTTTCCTTTGTATATTCTTCCCCCTGTGGTATATCCCCTGTTGTCACTGTGCTTGACTTTGATACCCTGCATCTTGTAGATACATTTTTCTAATTTGGGGAGGGGAAGGGAAATAACAAAATGCTAAAACAAGGACACAGGATGACCCGTTGCAACAATGACACCCATAAGACAGTATGTTGGAAATGAACTTTACAACTTCGGGTGGGGAGGGGAGGAGTGTGGGAGGTGGGGGAGGTAAGGGATAGTGGAAGATAAACAAGGGAAGGGGTAACAATGCTTGACCAGAAATGTACTCATTGCCTTATTTATGTAACTCTAACCCCTCTATAGACTCTTTACAATAAAATAAAATTTAAAAAATGAAAAATAACTAGTTACAGCTAAAGTAGGAAAGGAAAAAAAAACCTTTCACCCACTGGCCTGTGGCAAGAGTAATTAGAAATATACAGTCAGTACAAATAAATTGCAATCCCCCTACAGATTCATGCCTATGGCTACTTCACCTTCTTTGTCCCCAGGGGAAAGTCAGGAGAAATCAGTACAAGCTTCCTATCCTGTGACTACTCAATACCTGTACCAAGATTGTCATCTGTAGGATATCAGATGGAAAAAGTCAACATTCCTTCCAAAAGGGTCTCAAATGAGTCTTATAAACCATAGCCTCCTACTGTCCTGATTTAAATCTTATTTCCCTTCCCAAGCTACAAATACATATAAACTTGTGGAGGCCTCTAGAGAGATGGACAAAGACTTATAAAATATATACTGTATTTCACACCTGTAGAAAACTAAAACTAGATCCTTATATAGCACCCTGCAACAGAATCAACTCCAAATGGATCGAAGACCTTGGAGTCAAAGCAGATAGCCTGAAAACATTTCAGGAAGGAAGAGGAAAACCTCTAGGTCTCCTTGGCACATGCCGAAAATTTCTTAATAAAGGCCCAGAAACACATAAAATCATAGAAAGGTTGGACAAATGGAATTGCGTGAAACTGCAGAGCTTCTGCATGGCAAAGGACATAGCTAGCAAGATCAATAGAAAGCCCAAGTACTGGGAGAAGATCTTCACTAGCCATACAATGGACAAGGGTCTCATATCTAAAATATATTTAGAACTCAAAAAATTAAATTCCCCAAAAACCAATCCTCAAAGAAACAACTGCCCCATGAATAAGTGGGCTAAAGACTTAAAGAGAAAGGTCTCTGAAGAGGAAATAGGAATGGCCAATAGACACATGAAGAATAAAAATGAAAATCAAGACAATGTTGAGATTCCACCTCACCCCAGTTAGAATGGCTATAATCAAGAACTCTAATAATAACAGATGATGGAGGGGATGTGGTCAAAAAGGAACCTTACTGCATTGTTGGTGGGAGTGTAAACTTGTTCATCCACTTTGGAAAGCAGTATGGATATTCTTCAATAGACTCCACATAGAGCTTCCCTATGACCCAGAAATCCCACTTTTGAGCATTTACCCAAATGATCGCAAACAAGGCTATATTAAAGCTACCAGCACAATTGTTTATTGCAGCATTATTTACCATAGCTAGGATATGGAACCAACCCAGGTGTCTCTCAGTAGATAAATGGATCAAGAAAATGTGACATATATATGTATATATACATATATATATATACATATATGTATATATACATATATATATATAATACACACACACACACACACACACACACACACACACACACACACACACATACACACGTACACAATGGAATTCTATGCCTCCTTAGAATTACATCACCCCACTTGTTAGGAAATAGAAAGACTTGGAAAAAATTATATTAAGTGAAGTAGGCCAGGTCCCCCCAAAACGTAGGTCTTATAGTTTTCCCTTTTTTTCAATATCTAGTATATGTCTAGGACAAGAAGAAAAAATCAAAACCTATGTACATATGACCATATAGGATGATGTTAAGTGAAATAAACCTCAAGATAGTAACTCAAGTGCTTTTTTCTTTCTTGCATATTGTTTTTAACATATTTATAATGTACTATGTGATTTTTTTTGTTTCTCTGGTATGTTCTTCCTCCAGGGTATTACTCTGTATTCACTGTATTTGTTTCTGGTGACCTGCGTCTTATATGTACATAACAAGATGTTTAAATAAGGATACAGTTTAACCCATTGTAACAATGAGATGTACAAAACACTATGTTGAAAACAAACTTTACAACATTTGTGGTGGATGGGAGGTGTTGGGAAGGTGGGGAGGGAAGGGATGTTTGGGGAAAAAGAAAGGAGGAGGTGACAATGCTCACTAGGAAATGTGCCCACTACTTTACTCATGTAACTGTAAACCTTCTGTACAATATTTTTACACTAAAAATATTTTAAAAACAGCTTAAAGAATATATACTATGTTTCAATAAATTGAAAGAGGATTCATAAAAGGCATGTTTTGAATTTTATTTTTAAAATAAAATGAGGGCTGGGAAGGTTGCTTAGGGGTAGAGTGATTGTCATGCATGCATAAGGCCTTGAGTTCCATTACTCATCACTACATAAGTCGGAAAAAGCCAGAAGTGGTGCTGTGGCTCAAATGGTAAAGCACTATCCTTCATCTAAAGAGCTGAGGGACAGTGACCAGGCCCAGATTTCAGAGTTCAGGCCCCATGACTGACAAAATGAAAGAGAGAAAGAAAGAAAGAAAGAAAGAAAGAAAGAAAGAAAGAAAGAAAGAAAGAAAGAAAGAAAGAAAGAAAGAAAGAAAGAAAGAAAGAAAGAAGGAAAGAAAGAAAGAAAGGAAGGAAGGAAGGAAGGAAGGAAGGAAGGAAGGAAGGAAGGAAGGAAGGAAGGAAGGAAGGGAGGAAGGGAGGGAGGGAGGGAAGGAGGAAGGAAGGGAGGGAGGGAGGGAGGAAGAAAGTTGAGATAGTGTCCAGGGCCAAAGTTCAAGCCCTGAAAAAGTACCCCCCTCACCAAACACAAAATCATACACAGGGCTGAGATTCAGCTTAGCAACTTACCATGCATGAGTTTTGATCCCTAAAACAAGGAAAGGGAGGGATTGGGTGAGGGAAGAGAGAGGGAGGGAGAAAAGTATAGGGAGAAATAACAGCATATAGAAAAGAGGGTAGCTCTGCATAATAAATGATATTCACTAGGGTACATGGTCAGGCAAACATTTTCTGTAAAGGAACAGAGTAAGTACATCCAGGCCTTGGGAGTCACATGATATGCCTTAAGTATTCCATTCTTCTGTGGCAGTGTGACAGGGGACACAGAAAAAATGAATGCATTATAACTTTACTAACATTCACTGAAACTTGAATTCTATTTTTATTTGAAATATGGCTAGTGTAAATGTGTGTCTGAATTTTTAATTTTATGTAATTTTGCTTACTGTAAGTATTGTCACTTACAACTTTGTGGCTGGCTACTCCACTGAGTAGAACAAGTCTGGCCTCTGATGAAGTCTTAGAGCACCTCCAAAGTAATCCAGGAATACAAGCCACGGAAGTCACTCAGCTTTTTGGTAGTCACAGTAAGAAACAGTAAAATAAGAAAATAAATAAAACCTTCAATTAAAAACACCAAAGGAGCTTTAATAAAAATTCAGCAAAATTTATCTAGTATTTAAAGCTTAATCCTCAGATTTCAGCATTCTGAGTAGCTAGGATTACAAATGTGAACTACTCTCATGTGTTTGTTAGTTTTTTAAATACCAAGTCAGCCTTGTTACTTACCTGGCACTTGTTACTTACCTGGCAGGGGAGATACTATGATCATGAAGATGGTTTTCCCAGGGCCAGGCTTATCTATTGCACTTCAGATGTGCTGACCCCTGAGATTTCCCCAAATGTGGGAAATTCGACTGTATAATTTGTGGTAGTGGGGGACTGTGTTAGTTCTCTCCACTGGATAGATAGATAGATAGATAGATAGATAGATAGATAGATAGATAGATAGATAGATAGATAGATAGATAGATAGATAGCATTGTATTTTATATTGGCCTCATCTGCTTTCCTGCACTCAGCAGTCACTTGGTCCTAAGGACTACTATAAAGGATGAGGTACCTCTAGGACTACTTTGTAGTTGCTAGGAACTACAAGGAGTAGGGAAATCAGCTACAACTCACCATGAGAAAATAAATGAGGAAGTTGGGTGCAGGTGGCTTACACATGTAATCCTGAGATCTGAGGATTGCAGTTCAAAGCCAGCCCATATAGGAAAGCTCATGAGATTCTTATCCTCAATTAACCACCAGAAAACCAGAAGTGGGCTCTGGCTCAAGTGGTAGAGCACTTCACTTGAGCTGATGAGCTCAGGGACAGTACCCAGAGTTCAAGTCCTATGACTTACAAATAAAAAGAAAGAAAACAAATGAGTGACCAGAGCCAATGGCTCATACCTGTAATTCTAGCTAGTTAGAAGGCTGAGATCTGAGGATCAAGGTTCAACACCAGCCTAGGAAGGAAAATCTATGAGATTCTTATTTCCAATTAACCACTGAAAACCGTAAGTGACAATGTAACTCAAAATGGTAGAGCACTATCCTTGAGCACAAAAGATCAGGGACAGGATCCAGGACCTGAGTTCAAGCCCCACAACCGACCAAAAAACAAAAAAAAAGGAATGAGAAGCCACCTTAATGAAATAGCTAGGCAAGTACAATATACAGAATAACTCCTCCCTTCCTTCTTTTCTTCCTTCTATTCCTTCACATCCTTTCCCCATTTCTATCCTAGAACTTAAACTCAGGGCCTCATGCATTTTAGGTAGGTACTTTACCAGATGAGCCATACACCTGCTTTTTTTGGCTTTAGTTATTTTTCTTTCTTTCTTTCTTTTTTTGGGGGGGGGGAGTCCAGTCGTGGAGCCTGAACTCTGGGCCTGGGCACTGTCCCTCAACTCTTCACTTGAGCCACAGCGCCACTTCTGGCTTTTTTCTTTTTGCTTATGTGGTGCTGAGGAATCGAACCCAGGGCCTCAGGCATGCAAGGCAAGCACTCTACCACTGACCACCTTCCCAGCCCTCATTTTTCTTTTGTTGGTTATGTAACTTGAACTCTGTGCCTGGGTGTTGTCCCTGAGTTCTTCAGCCCAAGGTGAAGGCTCGATTGTTTGAGCCACAGTACCACTTCTGGTTTTCTAGTGGTTTATTGGAGATATGAGTCTCACTGGGCTGCCTGGCCTGGCTTTGATCTGTGATCTTCAGATTTCAGCCTCCTGCGTGGCTAAAATTACAGGCATGAGCCACCTGCGCCTGGCTTGGCTTTAGCTATTTTTGTGGTAGGGTTTTATGTCTATGACCAGACCAGCATGGACCATAATCCTTCTTTTTACCCTTTCTGAGTAGATGAAATAAGAAGCACAATGCATTGGGTTCAATATTGATTGAGATCCAATATTTTGAATGTTTTTCCTGGGCTAACATCAAATCATAATCCTCTCTGTATCTGTCAAGACCCAGCAGCTAGCATTACAAGTGTGAGCTCCCATCCCTGGCTCAAATTTCTGATGACTAAAACATCTGAACAGAGTTTTAATAATTTTAAATGTTGAATTTGGGGGCAATGGGTGCTCTTACTTGTCTAGTTGCAAATTGCACCAAAAATTCCAAATATTAACTTTTGATTTCCTAGAGTACATTAAATAAGCAGATAAACTTTAAAAAGCAATTAACTAAAGAAAAAAGCTAAACAGAATACATCCTTACCATTGTAACTTTGGACTAACACCTTGTCAATCATTGCTTCCATCATAGGTTTTTGTCTGGGCAGTATATGCCATACACGGATCATGCCACCCCCAAGGTTGTGGGCTAAACAGCCTATATCCACAGGAGTGAAAGCCAGGCTCTAGGCAAACACACCAAAGGAAGGCAGGGTCCAGCAGCATTGTACGTGGCAATGTCCCAACATATGACCCAAAGTTTTAGGGCAGCTTAAATAAAGCTTTTTCCTTAGGAATAATACTGTATTAAGGCATACCTCTTCTTCTGGGTTTATCACTGCTTAATTGGAGACAAGTCTCATGGACTTTCTGCTTGGGCTGGCCTGAAATCATGTTCCTCAGATCTCAGCCTCCTAAGCAGCAAGGATTATAGGCATGAGCTACCAATGTCTAAATTGATTATTCCTTTAATAAAAATCAAAATGGCTACAGTATGGTTTAACAGAGAGCTTGAATCCTTTTCTGAGCCTTGTAAATTTTCTGACTAGAAGCAGAATGACAAACTGACATATGGGAAACATTGTACCATATTAAACCATTTTTCAGAAGAGTATCTGGCTCATCAGTTTGGCTCTTGTCCTCCTATTCTAATGTTGACTTTTCTGCCCGGGCTGGATTCAAAACACAATCCTTACATCTCAGCCTCTAGAGTAAGATTATAGACATGAGCCACCTGTCCCTGGCACCATCCACATTTCTGTACAAGTGAATAAAACTCAGTGATATAGTGTCTACCTCTTTAACCCAAAGCAGGTAAGAAACCAAAATTGAATTTGAAATTCAGTTGAATATGAGTCTATATTCTTAACAACAGGGTTGTAAATTATTTGGTCTTTGCACAAGTCTCTTAGTAGATACAGCGCACATGTCATGATTTTTCTATTTCAAATGGTCCATGAGAGATAGCTCGGCATGGTATGGTAAGCCTGTAATTCCATCACTTGGGAAGCTGAAGCAGAAGCAAAATAAGTTCAAGGCCATCTTTGCTATGTAGTGAGATGCCATGTCAGAAGGGCAGGAAGTAAATGGCTCCTGATTATATAAGCCTTGGCAATTACTTTCCCATCTTCTGTGTCTACAAAGAGAAGCCTAAGACTCCAAGGCCAAACAGAAAACATGACCCAAAGACTAACACAAAACAACTGGATACCAGCTGTGTCGACTCATTCTTGGGCCAATAGAGTGTCAACCAAAGGCACTCTTGAACAGTTGAGTCTATGTCCCCTCCTCTTCTCTTCAGAAAGGGTCATTTCAAAATCATCATTCCTAGAAATTAAAAGACATCAGTGATATTAGGATTTCCATTCCAGCATATTTACAAGTCAGTGAACACTTAAGACATTGGCAACTATACAATTAAGTGACTAGCAAGTGGAACATGGTACATGAAGACACTAATAGTTCATAGTATATGGTCTGTGAATTAGAACTTATTAAATTTGCTACCATAGCTGCAGCAGGTGGAGTAACAGTTGGGGGAGGCAGCAGCAACCTTGGCTCCAGCCCCTTGACCTCCGGAGTGCATCATGGAACCTAGCAGCCCTTCACAAAGGCTGGGAGAGAAGAGAGCTGCCATGGAATGCTAGGATCATGCCTCTGGTGTGGCATGCGACCATCACCTCACTTCTGCTTCCTGGCTAGATGAATAGGGGCCGCATGCCTGTGTCACCTCACTCCTGCTTCTGGTCTGGGTGGGTAGGAGCCGTGTGCCTGCACCACCTCACTCCCACTTCCAGTCTGGGTGAGTGTGGGCTGCATGCCTGTTTCACCTCACTCCTGCTTCCACTCTAGGTGAGTGGGGGCCACGTGCCTGTTTCGCCTCACTCCTGCTTCTGGTCTGCATGAGTGGGGGAGTAAGGGCCATGCTGCCTGTGTCACCTCACGACAGCCTCTGGTCTGGGTGGGTAGGGGCCATGTCCCTGCATCACCTCACTACTGCTTCCTGGCTGGATAAGTCTGGGCTTGGTGCCCTTGTCACCTTACTCTGTCTTCCGGTCTTGGTGAGTGGGGGCTGCTTGCCTGTGTCACCTCACTCCTGATTCCAGTCTGGGTGAATAAGGGAGTAGGGGCCATGTGCCTGTACCAACTCAATCTTGCTTCCGGTCTGGGTTGGTCTGACTGGCTGTGAGCTAATTACTATGTCCAGATGCTGTTTACCAGCCCACGCCAGACGTTAGACTTTTCCAGTTCTCATAACAAAGCATGACATTAATGGATTAGGATGGCACCTTGCTAGGTTTGAGAACCATGTTATTAAATTGTGTGTGTTTGCATGTGCACTGGTCTTGGGCCTTGAACTCAGGGCCTGAGGTCTATCCCTGAGGTATTTGATCAAGGTAGAGCTCTACTTCTTGAGCCACAACTCAACATATGGCATTTTTTTGTGGTTAATTGGGACTAAAAGTCTCCCAGATTTTCCTATCTGGGCTGGCCTTGAACCACTATCCTCATATCTCAGACTTTTCAGTAGCTAGGATTTACAGGTGTGAGCTACTGGTGCCTCTGTATTTGCTTGATTACCATCGAGAGAGAACTGTGCTTGGTAAGTGTTCTGGAGGAAAAAGAATTGAGCTCTTCCAATGAGCAAAGGTGAAAATACTCAGATTCTAGCCCGGCATTGGTGGATCAGGCCTCTAATTCTACCAATTCAGGAATGTGAAATCTGAGAATTGCAGTTAGAAATCAGTGTGTGGAGGACAGAGTTCTTGAGACTCTTTATCTCCAACAAACTATCACAAACCTGGAAGTGGCACTGTATCTAAGTGGTAGAGCACCAACCTTGAGGGAAAATGCACACAGACAGCACTCAGGCCATGAGTTCAAGTCCAAAGACCACAAAAAAAAAAACAAGAAAAAGTTGGGTTCTTCAGTAGAAGTTTATCATTATAAATATCTCTTTCCCATTACATTTAGATCTGTCATAGATGTATGAATCTTAGGGGAATAAGAAACTTGGCTAAAAAATAGAGTAAGCATTGTGTGTGTGTGTGTGTGTGTGTGTGTGTGTGTGTGTGTGTGTGTTTGCCAGTCCTGAGGCTTGAACTTAGGACATTAATCTCTTGATTGGCTTCCTTCCATCAAGGCTGGTACTCTGCGACTTGGTACACAGTCCTACTCCCAGATTTTTAATTGTTAATTGGAGATAACAGTTTTACACACTTTTCTGCCTGTGGTGACCAATTTTGGAATGTGATTATTTTGAATCATGCTGTAAAAAATGTGTGTGCAAATAGCTGTACTATAAGGCTGACTTACATTTCTTCAGGTGTATATGTAGGATTTCTTGTGTGGAACTTCCACACTGATTTCTGTTGGGGCTGCAATGATTCACTTAATTGCCATCATTGTGTAGGGTATCTTTCCCCACCTCCTTGCAAGTATTTCTGTTTTCTTTTTTAATAGGCATTCTGATTAGGCAGACATGAACTTCAACATAGATTTGATTTGCATTTCCTTGATTACTAACGGTGTTGAATATTTTCATGTATTCCTTAGACACCTACATCAGTTTTGGGGAACTATCTAGTCAATTCACTTGCCTATTTATTGATTAGATTATTTGTTCTTAGGGTGTTTCATTTTTTGTCTATATATTCTAGATATTAGGATTTCTTCTGTTACTCAAAAGGCAGGAGTTTAGGCTTATTTTACTTAATCTTAACAAAAGATGCCTGTGAGCTTCAAATTATTTAAATGATGATTGATTTAAAAATGAGAAGGATGTGGCTCACAGAATAGAGTGTCTGTCAACATGTACAAGTTCTGAACTCAGAGTACAGTGTCTACAAAAAAAGAGATTCTATTATTTTAGAACAATAAAAGCTAATAAGCTACATTTTCTCAAAATATGTAATTCTAAATATTTCACTATTCTTCGTGGTAAAACTATTGCAAATTTTAGCACAAAATAATAATTTTAGGTTCTATTTTTTCCTTGGTAATCATTCAAGCCAGCAAAACTGAAGAAAATACAAGTTTGGCTAGGTGCTGATGTCTCATGTCTGTATTCCTATCTACTCAGGAGGCTGGGACATGAAGATTGCAGTTCAAAGGCAGCCTGTGCAGGAAACTCCATGAAGCTTATCTACAAATAACCACCAGAAAACTAGAAGTTGTGCTGTGGCTCGAGTGCTAGAGTGCTTTCCTTGAGCTGAATAGCTAAGGGACTGCCCCTCGGCCCAGAGTTCAAGCCCCACGACTGACAAAAAACAACAAAAAAACAACTTTGTATAAAGAGTAGAATCTCCAAGTTTTTATTCAAGTTTTTTAATTCTTGTGGCAAATGTTTTCATTGGATAGAAAGTGGACAGATTATATGTCATTGTGATAAACTTGCTACTATGTGGTTTCTTTTCTCCCATTTATAATTTCATCCATCTAACATTGTTGAAGATGAAAAATCCATCAAGGACAAGACATACTATTTGGAAAAACTGGTAAGTTGAAATGACTATTACTTTCTAGTTTGGCAAAGAAGCTGTGATTTTCCTTCCCTCCCCAGGATTTGAACAATGAAAAAAAAATTGTCTTGGTTTTTCCAAAAAGTGAGGACTACAGCTCATATTCAAATAATTAGAAGATAATGAAATGAATGTTTAGGATACATAATATGCTTAATTTTGAACCTTCCTCTCAAGAAACTTCCAAGAAACTTAGCACACATTGGTTAGATATTGATATCAAAGAGCCCACTGCAGGTACTTCATACCTATAATTGTCTACTCAGAAGGATGAGATCTGGGATTGAGATTGGTGCCAGCATGGATGAAGTCCCCTGCTGTTAGATCATATGTCTCTTCATCCCATCCTCAATGTGAAGTTGTCTCCCCAGATTACCATCTTTCTGATTCATTGATATTATCATTGGGATTTCTGGTTTTCTCCTTCAGCATGAAATTTGCATGGAGAAGGCCATTTATAGCTGCATTCACATGTTTCTCCAGTTGCCTACGGCTTAGTAGCTTTGTGTAGAGATGAGCCTTAGTGCTTAGTACTCTTGTATAGAGGTGAGCCTGCTCTGCTCATGTAATATCAGAATTCAGTCAGGAAAACTCATCAAGCTGTGGTCTTGTAGTTAATAGTCATTTCTTATAATTATTTTTTTCCTCCTTGTGTATCTAAGTCCACATAAGGGTGAGATCAGTGGCTGACACCTATCCGTTGTGATGGAAAAAGAGGTTGTGACATCATAGAAGTTATTGTGAAGCTGC
This sequence comes from Dipodomys spectabilis, assembly GCF_019054845.1. Lineage (NCBI taxonomy): Eukaryota > Metazoa > Chordata > Mammalia > Rodentia > Heteromyidae > Dipodomys > Dipodomys spectabilis. The sequence continues at coordinate 3,675,878 of NW_024870916.1, read as the reverse complement.
AGGATGACCCCACCATGAAAGCACCCAAAATGGCAGGTTCCCACATTCACGAATACATTAAACAAACCGTCATTCACTCTCTGCTAGGTTTAGACTCAGCGTTTCCCTTTCCTATTTAAATTAAAGAAAAATTCAAGACATGCCTTTTTTGATTTGTCATTGAATTATTGATATGTCCCTCCAAACAAAAGAAATAAGAATGCCATTTAATGGAATGTAAATGTAAGGCATGGAAAAAAACAACATAAAAGTTCCTAGGGAAAACATCAAAAGTGGCAGCTGCTACAAAAGTTGGTTCTTAAAACCAACTGGTGTCTCACACCAGTAATCCTAGTATAATATAAATTAATGAAAGTTTTCTTTTTGTGCCAGTCCAAGGGTTTGAACTTGAGACCTGGGCTCTGAGTTTTTTGCTCAAGTCTAGCAATTTACTACTTCAGTAATATCTTCACTTCTAGTACATTTGGTAGTGTAGTGGAGATAAGAATTTCCAAGATTTTTCTGCCTGTGCTGGCTTCAAACTGTGATCCTCGATGTCAGCCTCCTGAGTAAGATAACAGGCATGAGCCACCAGCTAAAAGTTACTTTTGTGAGATATAAAAATTTACTTATGTAAGATATAAAAAGCAATATAAACAAATGAAACATTAGAACAAAACTGGAACAAGTTATATAGAAGACATAAAAAGACCAACACCAAAGCCCCAAGTTAAAGCCTAAGGACCACCACAAAAGAAATAAAGAAGTGTAGAAGAAAAGTAATAGACAGTGACAGAGTTTTAAATTAATCAATCACAGGTGGCTTACACATGTTATATTAACTACATAGGGGACTAAAGTCAGAAAATACCATTTAAAAGGCAAGCCCAAGCAGGGAAACCCATTGGCCATTTTTCTGTGTGTGCCAGTCATGAGAGTTGAATTTGTTCTACTTTATTCAAGGCTGGAGTTCTATCAATCTCAGCTTTTTGGTGGGATCACTACCAGCTAACTGGAGATAAAGAGAATCATGGAATTTCCTTTGCAGGCTGGCTTCAAAACTGTGATCCTCAGATTTCAGCTTCCTGAGGTATTCTGTGCATTGCATGAGACTCTTATCTCCAATGAACCACCAAAAAAATAAAGAAAAGAACAAAAAAAAAAAACAGCTGGAGGTTGAGCTGTGGCTCCAATGGCAGAAATGAGACTGATTTCTGGGACAGCACCCACATCTTGAGATAAGCTTCAGGACCAGTACAAACAAGAATAAAATAAATAAATGAAAAGAAAGGTAGAAGAAGAAAAGGGAGAGCAAATTTCAGAGGATAAAATAAAAACTGAGGTATCTTACACTTGTTATTAAAGTTACTCAAGGGTCACACATCTGAGACTCAGTGTTCAAGGCCAGCCAAGGCAGGTGAGTCCATGGACTCATCTCTAATTAGTCAACTACAGTTTTTAAAAAAATCCACAAATTGTGCTGTGGCTCACGTATTAGCATGCTAGTATTAAAAATGTACTGGGACGGGGCTGGGAAGTTGCCTCAGTAGTAGAGTGCTGCCTTGCATGCATGAGGCCCTGGGTTCAATTCCTCAGCAAAAAATAAGAAAAAAAGCCAGAAGTGGCACTGTGGAACAAGTGGTAGGGCTCTAGCCTCAAGCTGAAGAGTTGAGAGACAGTGCCCAAGCCCAGAGTTCAGGCCCCATGACCGGCAAAAATAAAAAGTACTGGGACAATACCCAGGCTCTGATTTATAGCCCAAAGCCCAGCATACATATAGAAATAAAAAATAGAAATTAAAAAATGTATTGGAAAATCCAATTAAATTTTCCAAATGAGCCATGAGTTTTTGTTTCATGTGTGTAATCCTAGAAACTAAGATAGATGAAATCTGAGGATTATGGTGTCTCATCATCAAATCACCAACAAAACAAACAAACAAGAAAACAGAAGTGAGGCTGTGATTGGAGTTGTAAGGCACCAGCCTTGAGTGAGAAAGCTACAAAACAGTGCCCTGAGTGCCTCAGAGATCCAGCCTCTGGATCACAAAAAAAAAGATAAGAAAAATAGAACCCAGGGCTGGTGACTCATGCCTGTAATTCTAGAACCTCAGGAGGCAGAAATATGGGGATCCAGTGTAAAGACCAAACTTAGCAAGAAAGCCCAGAAGACAGTTCTTTGTGGCACATCCTAGGGCTGGAACTGTACTACTCCCAGATTTGTGGCAGTTAATTGGAGGTAAGGATCTTAGACTTTTTGCTCAGCGTGGCTTTGAATCATGATGGTCAGACTTCAGCCTCCTGAAACAGGCCAAGCCTTGCATGAGTTCTAGCTCCAGGACCATCACCCACAAAACAATGAAATGAATAAATGTAAAGAAGGGTAGAAGAAGAACCAATAACCGAGGCTTCAATGAGCCAATCAGCCAATCATTGGTGGCCCATAACTGTAATTCTAGTTACTCAGGAGGCTAAAATATGAGGATAATATTTAAAGACCAGACCAATTAGGAAAGTCCATAAGACACGTGTGTGTGTGTGTGTGTGTGTGTGTGTGTGTGTGTGTGTGTGTGTGTCTATATGTCTGTGTGAGAGTCCTGTTGCTTGAACTTGTACTGTTTTTCTCAAGGCTCTATTATTCTCAGCTTTTTAGTTGTTATAATTGGAGATATCATGGACTTTCCTGCCCAGGCTGGTACAAACGTTGATCCTCAGATTTCAGCCTCATGAATGGGACTGGCTCTACTCATTTCTAATTAACCACCAAAACAGAAAAAAAAAAAAAACCCTGGAATTGAGCTGTGGTCAACTGGCAGAACTGGGCAATAGTATCTGGGCAACAGCACTCAGACCCTGAGTTCAAGCTGCAGGACAAACACAGAAGAAATAAAAGAAAAGGAGGATAGAAGTACAAAACCTCTATCAGTGATAGAGGTTGAAATGAATCAAACATTGGTTGCTCACACATGTTATACGAGGTACTCAGGAGGATGAAATCTAAGGATCACAGTTCATGACCAGCCAAGGCAGGAGAGTCCATGAGACTCATGAGACTCATCTATCTAATTTGCCACCAAAAATAAGCTACAAGCTGTACTTTGGCTCATGCGGTTGAGTGGTAGTCTTAAACAGTAAGCTTGGAACAGCACCTAAGCACTAAGTTGAAATCCTAGACACATATTTCAAAAAACAAAAAAAAAAACCACAAACTAAAAATGATGGGAAAAGAGAAAGCCAGTTTCAAAATGAGCATTGGTTTTGGTTCATATGTGTATTCCTAGCTATTCAAGGTTCAAAGCTAGACTGGGCAAGAAAGTACATGAGACTCTTATACCCAACTACCCAGTGTAGATATCAATGTAGTTGTAAAATATTGTATTTGTTGAAAAAGCTAAAAAAAAAAATTGTTTATTGATCCAGGGATCAATTCCTGGTGCTAAAAAAATGTAGGAGAAGAGAAGAAAGGCCAATTGTAAATTGAAACATAAGCCTGGTGCTTGTTGATCGTGGGGGCAGAAATCTGAGGATCAACTTTCTTTTTTTCTTTTTCTTTTTTTTTTTGGGTCCAGACGTGGGGCCTGAACTCTGGGCCTGGGCACTGTCCCTTAGCTCTTCAGCTCAAGGCTAGTGCTCTACCACTTGAGCCACAGCGCCACTTCTGGCTTTTTTCTTTTTGCTTATGTGGTGCTGAGGAATTGAACCCAGGGCTTCATGCATGCAAGGCAAGCGCTCTACCTCTGAGCCATCTTCCCAACCCCTGAGGATCAACTTTCAAGGCCAGGTCAAGAAGCAAAATCCAGGAAACTTTGGGTGTATATGTGTGTGTGTGTATGTTTGTTTGTGTGTGTTTGTGTTTGTATTTGTGATGTGTGTGTTTGTGTACCATACTTTGCTAGTACCCTAGCATTATCAGATTTTGGGTGGTGAATTGGAGATAAGAGTGTCATCGATTTTCTGCCCAGGCTAGCTTTGAAACGTGGTCCTCAGATTTCAGCCACCTAATTCAGCTGGAATTTGAGCTATGACTTAAGTGGCAGAACTGGGAAAATATTTTCTGGGACTCCACCTAAACCCTGAGTTGAAGCCCCAGGACATGCACAGAAGAAATAAAGAGTAGAAGTAACCAAGGAAGAGTGAGTGACAAAGGCTTAAATGAATCAAGCATTGGTGGCTCATACATGTTCTACTAGCTATACAAGTGGCTAAAATCTGAGGATGATGGTTTATGTCCAGCCCTGGCAGGAGAGTCCATGAAAATCTTGTCTGTAATTAATCACCCTCCCCAAAAAAGGGACAAAAAGTTATAGTGTGTCTCATGTAATTGAGGATAGCCTTGAATAAAAACTTCTGGGACAGAATATGAGCCCCAATTTGTAGACCCAGTAACAACACACACATGCAAAAAAAGAGTAAACAACAGTAGATAGTGGAAAGCACATGTTAAAGTTTTAAAATGACACAAGGGTTGTTGGTCCTGTGTATAATCCTAACTCCACAAGAGGCTGACATCTGAGGATTGTGATATCAAGTCAGCCTGGGCATAAACGTGCTTGAGATGCTTATCCAAGCTACCTAGCACAAAGCCCTGAGCTGAAGCTAAGGTGATAAAGTAGCAGCCTTTGTTTAAAAAGCTAAGAAATAGTCCCCAGAGCCAGAGGTCAAGCTGTAGGACCACTAAAAATTACAAATAAAAACAATAAATAAAAAGGACAGTGGAAGAAGAGAGACTGAAATCTGAGGATCAGAGTTCAAAGCTAACACAAGCAAGAAAATCCATGAGACTTTGTGTGTGTGCATCTCGGTGTCATCCTGCAGCTTGTGTGTGCCATCCTTGAACTTGTGCTGGTTTGTTCAAGGATAGAGTTCTACCACTCCCAACTATTCAGTGGTTAATTGGAGGTCATAGTCTCATGGACTTTCCTTCCCAGGCTAGCTTGATTTATGCTAGGCTTTGTCTCAGACTCTTATCTCCAATTAATTGTCAAAAATAAAAGAAAAAAAAACCTGGGAATTGAGTTATGGCTCAAGTGGCAGAATTGGGCAATCAGTTTCTAGGACAGCAACCAAGCACTGAGTTCAAGCCCCAGGACAATCACAGAAGAATTAAAGGAGGGTAGAAGTGCAGAAGGAAGATCCAATGACAGAGTTCAATGACAGATCCAATGACATTGGTAGCTCACTGATGTTCTATCAGCTACTCAGGAGAATGAAAGCCTAGGATCACAGTTGAAGGCTAGCCCAGGTAGGAGAATCCCTGAGATTCTTATGTCTCACTTGTCACCAAAAATATGCCACTAGCTGTGCTCTAGCACATGTGGTAGAGTGCTAGTCTTAAACAGAAAGCTCTGGGACAGCACACAGACCCTGGTGCTGATGCCCTAGCACAGACACTTACAAAGAAAAGAAAACAAAGCACAAATTATAAAAGATGGGAGAATGAGAAAATTATAGTTTCAAAATGAGTCATGAGTTATTGGTTTATGTGTGTATTCCTAGCTACTCAGAAAGATGAAATATGAGGATCACCGCTAAAAGCCAGCCTGGGCAGGAAAGTGATTGAAATTCTTTTCTCCCACTACCCAGTAAAAGCTGGAAATGAAGGTGTGATAGTAGTTGTAAAGTACTGAAATTTCATGAAAAAAAACTGGGAAATAGTTCCCTGGTCCATAATTCAGCCCAAAGTCGACCAAAAACAAAACTGAAAGAAGAGGAGAAATGACCATTTGAGATTTGAAAATAAGCCTGGGGCTGGTGGTTCCTGCTTATTATTTTAGCTATTCATGGAGCTGAAGTCTGAAGATACATTTTAAGACCAGTCCAAACAGGAAAGTCCATGGGGCTTTTTTACTGTGTGCCTAGGGCTTGAATTTGAGTATTTAGTTGATGCAAATAGTCTCATGGACTTTCCTATCCAGGATAGCTTCAACTTCAATCCTCAGATTTCTGCCTCCTGTGTCTTGCTGGGCTTTACATGATACTTTTATCTCCAATTAACCACCAAAAGGAAGAAAAATAAAACCTGGTGATTGAGCTGTGGCTTCAATGGCAGAAATGAGAAAATAATTTCTGGGACAGCACCCAGATCTTGATATTAACTTCAGGACCAACATACACACAAACAATAAAATAAATAATTGCAGAAAAGTTAGGAGAATAAATGACCAATTCCAGAGCTTAAAATGAGCCAAGCATAGGTGGCACACATCTGTGATGGTAGCCACACGGGAGGCTCAAATCTGAGGATCACAGTTGAAAGCCAGCCCCGGTAGGAGAATTCATTGACTCAAATCTAAGTAGCTACTTAAAACAAAACAAAAACTAATAGCCACAAGTTATGCTGTGGTTCATGTCTTAGTGTGCTAGTCTTGAATAAAAACTTCTGGGACTGCAACTGGGCTGATTTTTAGACCCAGGACCAGAATACACAAGAAAATAAAAATACAAATAGAAAGGTGTAAGAATGGCTGGGAATGTGGCTTAGTGACAGAGTGCTTGCCTACCATGTTTTAATCCCTGGATTTGTATCCTCAGTACCTCATAAATAAAAAAGGCTAGCAGTGGCTCAGTGGCTCAAGTAGTAGAGTTCTTACCTTGAGTAACAGAAGTTCAAGGACAGTGCCCAAGGCCTGAGTTCAAGCCCCAGGATTAGGAAAAAGAACCCCCCCCCCCCGTGAGAAAATCCAATTAAATTTTCAAAATGATCCATGTAAGAATGTTTGGTCGATATGTGTAATCCTACTGACTCATAAGAATGAAATCTGAAGGTTGTTGTTCATAGCCAGCCTGGACAGGGAAGTGCATAAGTCTCCAACTAACCAGCAAAAACCGCCAGAAATAAAGCTGTGGTTGTAGTTGTAAAGCACCAGCCTTGAAAGAATAACTTATTGAAACAGTGCCCTGGCTCAGAGATTCAGCCTCAGGTTCACAATAAGAAAATTAAATGCTTGGAAGTAGAGAACCAAGAACTGTTGGCTCATGTCTGTAATTCTAGAAATGCAGGAGACTGAAATATAAGATCCTGTGTAAAGGCAAACCCAATCAAGAAATTACAGTAAACTGTTTTGTGTGTGGTGGCCACACTGGGGATAAGTTTTTGTTGATTGAAGGGAGATAAGAGCTTCATGGACTTTCCTGCTCAGGCTGCTTTCAAACCATGATGGACAGATTTCAGCCTTCTGAATTAGGCCAGGCTTTGCATGAGTTCGAGCTCCAGCACCAACACACACAAAAGGAGTGAAATAAATGAAAAGAAGGGTAGAAGAAGAGAAGAAAGACCAAGTAACAGAGGTTTTGATGAGACAATCATTGGTGGCTCATGTCTGTAATTCTATATACTCAGGCTGACATATGAGGGTACTCTTTAAAGCGCAGCTCAGGTATAGGTGTTCATAAGATACGTGTGTGTGTGTGTGTGTGTGTGTGTGTGTGTGTGTGTGGGTTTGCCAGTCCTGGTGCTTGAACTTGCACTATTTTGCTCAATGGTCTACAACTCTCAGACTTTAGTGGTTAGTTGTAGATAGGAGTGTCATGAACTCTCCTAAATTTTCAGCCTCCTGAAATTGGCCTAGCTCTATATGATTCTTTTCTCTCCAATTAACCTCCCCTCAAAAGCCAAATGTTATGGTTGGTCCCATGTATGCCATGAGACAACATCTGAGTTTCAATTTCTACTCCCAGGACAAGCAAAAATGGAAAAAGAAAAAGAAAAAAAGGTGGAAGCAAGCACATATTAAAGTTTTAAAATGACCCAAATGTTGATGGCCATGTGTGTAATCCTTACTACACAAGAGGCTGACAACTGAGCATTGAAGAGTCAAGTCAGCTTAGGAAGGAACGTGCTTGACATTCTTATCTCTAGCCACATGGCACAAAGCCTTGAGCTGTGGATGAGGTGGTAAAGCACCAGCCTTGAGTTTAAAAGCTAACATATAGGCCTTAGAGTCAGAGGTCAAGCTACAGGACCAATAAAATTTTCAAAGGAGAGAGGATGAAGAGAGGCTGAAATCTGAGAGCATGGGTCAAAGCTGGCCCATGCAAGAAAGTCCATGAAGCTTTCTCTGTATGTGCATTTGTGTGCTATCTTGTGGCTTGAACTTATGTTGTTTTGTTCAAGGACAGAGCTCTACCACTCTCAGGTTTTCATTGATTAATTGGAGCTAAGAGTCTCATGGGCTTTCCTGCCCTGGTTGGCTTTGAACCATGATCCTCAGAATTCAGCCCACTGATTCATGCTAGGCTTTGCATAAAACTCATCTCCTATTAACTACCAAGAAGTAAAAAAAACAAAAACCTGGAGTTGAGCTGTGACCAAAGATGCAAACTGGGCAATCACTTTCTAGTACAGCACCCAGGGCTTTAGGTCAAGCACGAAGACAAAACAAGTATAGCCACAAATTATAGTTTGGCCCATGTGGTAAGCTACTAGTCTTGAAATAAATCTCTGGCATTGTATCAGGCCCTGATTTGTAGTCCCAGGACTAGAACATATACAACAATAAAAGCAAGGAAAATTTTAAAAATAAAAGTGAATAAAACATATTAATATTTTTAATTGATCAATGGGTTTGTGGTTAATATGTATAATCAGAGCACCTCAGGAAGCTGAAATCTGAGGATCATGGTTTGAAGCCAGACTACCCAGAAAAGTACATTTGAAACTTATGTCCAATAAACCAAAAAAAGCTAGAAGTGGAGCTGTAGTTGAAGTTGTAAAACATCATCCTTGAGTCAGAAAGCTAAGAAACAGAAGGGCACTGCTGGTTCTAGCCTGTAATCCTACTACACAGGAGGCTGAGATATGAAGATCATGGGTCAAAGCCAGCCTGGTCAGGAAAGTTCATGAGACTCTTATGTGCAGTTAAACACCAGAAAACCTGAAGTGACTCTGTGGGTAAACTGGTAGAGCATTTGCCTTAAGCTGAAGAGCACAAAGACAGCACCCAAGTTGAGAGTTCAACCCCTACCTCCCTTCAAAATAACTAAGAAACAGCAATGTGGCCCAAAGATCAAGTCTACTGGACAAAATTTAAAAAAGTATTGAGGTTGAAGGCAAGAAAGAGATGGTTAAAAATAGTAAAATAAGCCAGGTACCAGTGGCACACGCCTGTAATCCTAGCTACTCAGGAGGTTGATATTTGAGGAACAGTTCCAAGCCACCCCGGGCAGGAAAGTCCGTGAGACTCTTAACTCCAATAAACCACCAGAAAACTGGAAGTGGTTCTATGGCTCAAGCGGTAGAGTGGTTGCCTTGAGCTGAAGTGCGCTGGGACAGCACCTAAGCCCAGAGTTTAAGCCCCATGAACGACCAAAAAAAATTAATAAGTCAGCAGTTGGTTTCTCATGCCTGTTAATTCTAACTACCCAGGAGGCTGAAATCTAAGGGCTGTAGTTCAAAGCCAGCCCAAGCAAGAAAGTCCATGAGACTTGTTTGTGTAATTACCAGTATTAGGGCTTGAACTTGCCCTGTTTTACTCAAGGCTAGAGTTCTACTACCCACCGCTTTTGGGTGATTAATTGGAGATAAGAATCTCAGACTTTGCTGCTCAGACTGACTTCAAACCAAGATCCTCAGATTTCATCCTCCTTAGTTGTGCTGGGCTTTGCATGAGACTTTTCAAAAGAATGAATCTGGAAGTTGATCTGTGGTTCAATTGGCAGAACAGAGAAAAATCTCTGAGAGAGTGGCCACTCCCTATATGCAGAAAAATAAATGCTAAAAGCTTTCAAAAATAAATAAAAGTAGTTGTAATATAGAAAAAATAAAAAAAAGTTTAATATGATATAAAGAAAAGCTATGTTTTTTTTAATGTGGCAAATGAGAACATAGTACAAAGTTTCAAAATGACATACTGAGAGTAAGGGAAAAAGGAAAATTTTTAAAAATCATGTAAATATTAAATACAAGCTGACATGACCAAAATATAATGTGATCAAAAGCTTATCTCTCTCTTATCTCTCACTTGTAATTGCTTACAAATAATTATCCCTCCAGTTTCAGCAGATACCACAGTGATTTAGACATGACCTCTCTATGAAGCCTTAACTGTGTAAGGATCTTCTTGCTTTAGCCTCTTGAGTTAATACTGCAAGCATTGCTCTCATTTTAATATATAAGGTTTCCTTTAAAACTCAGAATTAATATTCAAATAATGGATTTTCTGTAATGAATGACTAAACATCAGAGATAAACCAGAGATCCTTTGAGGAATACAATCAAAACAGTAGAAAAGCACCTACCACTCAAGGTAGGTAACAGAAGGAAGATTTAGCGTTTTTTTTGGATGTGCTGGGGGTTGAACGTAGGGCTTCATGCTTGCTAGGCAGGTATAAAATTCAGTGACATTAATTATATCCACACTGCTTTGTAACCATTACCTCTATTTGTGAACTATCTTTTCGATACTGATGGAATCCACACAATCATTGAGTAATAATCACCCCAATGACCTGCCCCAGAAATTTTAATCTTCCAGTTTCTCTTATGAAATGGTTTAGTCAATATGTTTCACATAAATAGTAGATTATTTTTGGTGTCCATCCATGACAGACATATATTAAATTGCAGCTTTTCTGTGGATGTCATAATCCATTTATGCATACCTCATATTTTATAAACCTGTTCATCTGATAGACACTCTAGGTATTTCCAACTTCTGACTATTGTAAATGTTGCTGTTATCATTGGCATATGAGATATTAGTTTTTTCTTTTCAGTTCTTTTGGTTATGCAATGAGCAATGGGATTGCTGGGTAATGTGGTCATGCTATGTTTTGTTAGAAGAATGTGTCAAATTCTACCATAATTGTTATATCACTTTTCATTACCACAGAAATGTAAAAATGGTCAATACAATACACAAGAGTATTTCAAATCTTCCACAGCTGTGCCCTAAAGGATCATTTTTCTTACTTTTTACTTGTTTTTATTTAGGTCATGCAGGCCTGGAACTGTGAAGCATTGTCTAGAGCTGAAGTGAGAACAATACCAAATGCCACTTACCTAGCCTCCAAAAAAATTTAATCTGGTAGTCATTTTTTTCTAGAGATAAATTTTAGTGATTATTTGCATTTTTTACTCTTTTAAAATAAGATTTTGAATTTTAAAATGACTTATATAAATGTAACATCTCTGTGTACCTTCTTTTTAATAAGAAGAAAAATTATATTTACAAAAAATATAAAAGGACAAAATAAGCTTCCCAGCAGGAAAATACATTACAATCACAGTCTGATTCTGACCCAAGCAAAATAATACAATAAGAACTCATCTAAAGTAAAATGAAGTACAGGGGCTGGGGACAGGGGTCAAAGGGTAGAGCACTTGCTTGCCCAGCACCAGCCTCTGAATCAAAACCACAGTACTGCCAAGGGATAAAATAAAGTATTAAACTTAAGGAAACATGCAAATAATAGTATGAGGGATAACATAGATGTACACACCTGTAATCCCAACACTTGGGATACTAGGCAGGAGAATTATGAAGTTAAGATCAGACTTGGCTATATAATGAGACTGCAAAGAATAAAATAAATCAAACTATATTTTTAAAGACTAGGGTGTATTTCAAGTGTAATTCAAGTAGTTTTGAATGTGCAAGGAACTGATACAATGCACAAAAATTACATGCTTTGATAACTACAACGTTCAGTTACACTGCAGTATAAGGTACCCCTTGGCTGGAATCTCTCCTGAGGAAACCTAAGGCAGTTGATGCATCTGTCTTCTTGGCTGGACTGAGGGTGTTGCTGGGCAAAATGTTTTGATCTCCATTCTTGAATCCCACTTACAACTCTTTTTTAGTAGACCACCTACAAATCTCTCCCATCTCAATAACAGGGTCTTCTGTGTTTCAAGTGAAGTTATCTTTGATATCTCTTAGGGCTCTCCTCCCCTTTGTCTGGAACTGCTCTGTTCTTAGGCCCACATTCAATAGCTTGTTCTGAGAAGAGTGGTAGTTATTTTGCTAGCCTCCTCTATCCACTGCCATTTCCTCCTCAAATTAGTCTTTGGTATCAGTATGAGTCTGCTCAGAGGGTAGAGCCAGTCTGGGCTGGCTTTGAACCGTGATCCTCAGATCTCAGCCTCCTGAATAGCTAGGTGTGAGCCACTGGCACCCAGCCATCATTTCTTTTTTCCAGGAAAATTTAGGGGGATTGAATAGCACAGCAGCACATATATTTGATAGCAACTGCCCCAGGGTGAACCAGATGCTCAGACCAAACCTCTGACCTTGATATTACCTTTGGTATCCAACAAGATGTTGTTGGACTTAAGGTCTTGGTGTGTGATTCTATTCTAGTGTGGGTAGTGAACAGCACTTATAATTTGTGTGAAGAGCCTCTTGGTTTCATCCTCAAATAGGTTGCAGAATTTTCAGATCCAACCCAGGTGGTATCCTCTACTGACCAGTTCCATGATGAAATACACATACTCTTCCTTCTCCATCACCTGGTACAACCTCATGATGTGTTTGTGCCATACCGTCTTAAAAATGTCCACCTCATTCTTTAACTGATGACTGGAGAACTCTCCTTTCAGGAGTATTTTAACTGCCACTGCCATGTGTGTGAGGTGAGGATGGGCCAGCTTCACTTGTCCATTAGTACCATGGTCAATGAGCTCTTTCATCTGGTATTGTTTGATGATCTCCTCCTTCAAAGATCTGGAGGATGATTCTTTGTATTCTTCCATGCTTCTGCTATGGTGACAGGCAGCAAGTCTACCTAAAATTAACTGAATAAAATAATGAAAAACCCAGAAAAAGTAAAAATAAATACTAAAATCCAAATAACAACTCACCCCCCAGCCAAAAATATCATGGATTTAGCTTTGAGACAGTCCAGTGGGTCAGCAATCAAGAGCTCCTAAAGGTGTTAACTGACATAGGTTGGAGTATAGTGGCTTCCTATATATCCTGCATGACCTCTCAAAATGGAGCTATCACAGCCCAGCATAGTGACATCATAGAGGAAATGGACCAATCAGAGTCTGGGCCAGTGAGGTCAGAGAAAAAGTGGACCAATCATAGCTTGCCAGCATTGCTACTGTAGCTCATAGGCTTCAAAGACTGTGGCTAAGGACTCCATGTGGGCTTGAGGTTGCTCTGGTCATATTATGCCATTCCTGAAACCACTAGGACAGTACTCAAAGTCCTCTGACCTTATAGAAAACTCCTGAATCTCATAAATTGCTTCTGTGGAGACACTAACCAATAGCCTCCATTCTTGATGCCCACCTTATCCTATATCTTGTTCCACCAATGAAATGGCAAAAAGGCCTCTGCCTTCTCAAGGACAGCTGTCCTACAACTTGCTCCTGAGGGGACAAGGTCCAGAATATCTGAGCCACAATCCTCACAATTCACCTTCCTGGGTAGTTAGGATTATATGCCTGAGCCATCGTTAGGTACTTAGCTCATCGCTCACATTTGGAGGAAGTATATATATTTGTTAGAAAGGTTGGTATTAGATATGTCCTTTAGCACCTTAAATTTGTTGCCCTTGCTGTCTAATAGTTAATCTAGTATTGGATGAGAAATTTGTCATAATATCATTGAAGATAACTTGTGTGTGATGAGTTGTGTCTCTGTGCTTTGGGAGATATTCTGTCTTTGACTGTTTAATTAGAATGGGTCTTAGTGTGGACCTGTGTAATTATGTTAATTGACTTCTTTAAGCTGCTAGATTCCTGCATAGAAGGGTTCATGCTTTCAATCAAATTTGGGATGGTTTTGGTAATTATTCCTTCAAATACTATGTATTTTTTTCTCCCTGTATGTTATATATATAGACACACACACACACACACACACACACACACACACACACACACACACACACATTATACATACAATACATATTCACATTGCCTATGTGAATACACATGTATATGCCTACATATTTATATTATATACATTTATATACATATTTTTTTTCACATGACATCCTCTTTTGTGATTGTTTATGGAGGAAGTCTAGATTGATCCCAGCTACTCCATCAGAGTTAGAGTTAGAAGTTTTCCATTTTATTTCTTGGTGAAAATTTTCTCGGCAAGGATATTTAAACTGGTACAAATCAGAGCTAGCCTCTCTCTCTCTTTCTCTCTCTCTCTGATTTCCTGCCTGTCAGGTCTCTGAGCACAGGACCATGGCTTACCAAGTTCTTCTAGTGTGTGCTGTGATCTTCTAGTGTGTCCACTGTCATGTTGTGCTTCAAAGGCCACCACGCCTGCACCTGGAAGAGGAGCTGTTCCAAAGTCAGCCTACACAGGTGTGCCTGCCTCTTTCTTTATGTCAAAGCCCCCATAGCTACTGGGGTGGACATAGTAGATGCCAATGTGCCAGGACTGCTGACTGCTGACTGTGGGCGACTCAAGCACAGCCTTTTTTACCCAAGTCAGAGGTCTGCGTTGGATCCTGGGGGCATTGCCCTGTTAGTGACTGTGCTAGGAGCAAGGCTGTGCACTGCAGAAGCCTCACTGTGGCCTGACTTCTGGGGAACAACATATGTCAAAGGCTTCTCTGGGCTCTTTTCAGAATACATGGGCATGTTCAGGAAGCAGAAGCTGACTCAAGGGGCCCCTAAACACAGGGTGGGCAATGGACCTTGGAGGAACAGGGCTATCCAGTTTGGCAGGGGGACAGGTGATGAGCCTGTATTAGTAGACTGCCGGCTTCCTAATGAAAAGTTAGACTTTCTTGCTACCCAGAAATATCCCCCTAAAACTGGATGCACCAGAGAGTCCCATGCTGGTGAGGGGCAAAATCCCAAAGACCAAAGTAGACAGACCAGGAGTACATGGTGCTCTTGGTGGGCAATTCAACGCTGGCACTGGCAGGAGGAGCTGCGGGTTCCCTAACACTGCATGTCCAGGGAAGCCAGAGCTCAAGCAGACACCAGGATTGGCTAGCTGTACACTAGACAGGATGGAAGGTGAAACCTTGCTGGATAGCTTTGCAGAGTCTGCAACTTGAGGCACCTGAAGGCACAAGAAGCTGCCTAGCATCTACTCAGACAAAGAACTTGGGGACAGCAGCTTTCCCAACTTGGAAATGAGTGTTCAGCTCACTAGAGGATGCTTGGTCAGTTTGGGTCTGGGAGGAATGGCAGGCCTGCTGCTGGATGGAGCAGATGCCCCTTCCAAGGCTTCTGGGGAAAGGGGAGCTCCTCAAAATGGGCTCATGGGAAGGCTGGTGTGTCTTTCCCAAAGAGAGCACCTCCAGCTTGTTTGGCTGTTTGCTTGGGTAGGGAGTCGCCCCTAGGGGACAGTGATATTAGGAGACAGTGTTTGTGAGATTATCCCCAAATGAAACAAACCCCTGAGGGAGCAAAAGAGTAAGGATTGCTGAACTGCCCACAGAAGGTGGAGTTGAGGTCATGGCTGCTTCTGTCTTGAAGGACCCTGAGGCTTTGTCACCAGAGGACAAATGAGTGGACACTGGCATGGAGCCTGATAATTTTAGGAAAATTATCAGAGAGCCCTACTTAGCTTGCATGTCACTCAGCAGGACTAATACTGGGTGGGGAGTTTGGGCTGTTGTCGGGAGCCCTAAAGGGAGTCTTTCTGCATGATAGGCTTGACTATCTCTCTGGAACATCTCGAGGCTGTTTACAGAATCTGGTCTTTTCATCCTGCCCCAAACAAACACCAGGTAGCTGCTAACGACCACCTTTTCACACTGCCCTAAGCAAACATCCTGCAGCTGCTACCGCCAATGAAAAAGCTTCCTTATTCTAAACATATAAATACCCCTGTGTGAAAAATAAAAATTTGCATCTTGATCAGAATCCTTGTCTTGCTGTCATTCTTCGTGTCTCTTGTCCCTTCATTCCTTCTTGCTTAGGTTCATTGCCCTCTTTGAAGTCCTGCGGGTGGGGATAGGCTGTAAAACTGGGTATTACAGCTTGTTCTTTTTGAAAGGCTGAGGACTCCTTCTCCTCCTTCTCAGACCTTTATGAGGTCTGAGAACATTATGTGATTAGGTGTGGTCCTCTGAGCTTCATCTTTGGGCTGCTATAGGGCTGAGCTCTCCCTCCCTGCTGTCCTGGTGCTCTCAGGATGTGGGCTGGTGTCTGGCGGGTAGAAAAGGGCAGTGTGTTTACCCCCTGACACTAACTGTGAAGAACTATAGTTGGCAGGGAGGATTGTGCCATTGGGAGGTCTGTATGTTCTTTGAGTAAGGGAATCTACACACCTCAGAGCACATCTTGACTTTCTCTCTGAACATTTGTTTTTTTTTTTTTGGAATAGTAGTCTCTGAAATGCCTAAGAGTTCTAAGGCTCCAGAAGCTTTCTTGATTTCCAGACATGTCCCGGGCTTGTTCTTTTTCATCTTACACAGCTCTAACTTCCTCCTTTAGTCGTGGTCTACTGAGCCCTTTGGCTCTGGCCTAAATGAGAAAAGACAGGCAGGGCTGTCTTGTTGCTAAGGAAAAACAGACAGGGCTGTCTTGTTACACAGTTTCATTTTATTCTCCAATGTTGGTAAATAAAGCCATCAGATTGGACTTCAGGAGCTGCCCAAGATCATTGCTCCATCCTTTTTCCCTGCTCTTACCATACTGCCTTTCCATTTAAATTTATTTTCATTTTCAATTTTTGTATTGGTGATTGAATTTAGGGCTTCAATAAGCCAAGCATAGTGATGTGAACCTAAAAGCTTAGCTTTTGGGGAGGCTGAGACTGCAAAAGTTGTGTTTTCAGATCAACCCAGGCAGAATTCTTTGAGACCTCATCTGAACAGAAGAAGCTGTGTACAGGGGTGTGCACCTCTCATCCCAGCAGTGATGGGAGAGGAAAGTGGGAGGACTGAAATCCAGTTGCACACCTGAGCAGGTAATGAGACCCTGTCTCAAAAACAGCAAAAATTATACAAGTGTGGCTCAATACTACAGTGTGTATCTGGAAAACATGAGGCCCTGAGTTCAAACCTCAGTACCATAAAAGGAAGACAACCAGTTATGTTTGGAAAGCTTATTAAAAGTAATCTTTTTTAAAAAAATGTATTTTGATATTGGGTTTGAACTCTGGGCATTGACATTTTACCTTAGTGAAAATTTTCACATAAGACTGAACTTTGTTTTTTTGGGATACAGTTGACCCAGTGTAACAATAAGATGTACAAAACACTAAGTTGAAAATGAACTTTACAACTTTGGTGGGGGTGGGATGGGAAGGGTATTTTGTGGAGGTGGGAGGGAAGGTAGGGTAGGGAGAAAACAAAGGAGGAGGTAACAATGATCAATAGGAAATGTACTCAGTACCTTGCTCATGTAAATGTAACCCCTCTGTCCAGCATTTTTACAATAAAAATGTACAAAAAGAGACTAATCTTATACTATTGAGCCACAGCTCCACTTCTAGCTTTTCGTGTGTGTGTGTGTGTGTGTGTGTGTGTGTGTGTCTGTGTGTCTGTGTCTGTGTGTCTGTGTGCCAGTATTAGGCTTGAACTCCAGGACTGGGCACTGTCCTTGAGCGTTTTTGTTCAAGGGTAGTACTGTACCACTTGGCCCACAACTCTCCTACTGGCTTTTTGTGGTGAAGGTGATAAAAAGTTTTGTGGACTGTTCTTGCCCCGGCAAGCTTTGAACGGAGATCCTCTGCTCTCAAACTCCTGAATGGCTAGGGTTATGGGTGTGAATCAGCAGTATATGGTAGGAGAAGTGTTCTTAAGCAGAAATAATGTGGATGTGCTGACCTTGTGCAATTTGGTGGCATGCTTTTTTTCTTAGAAAGGAATTCCTTTACTGGGAGGCCAGAGGTTACCCTGGAAGCTAGGAAGGCAGAGGAAATGCAATCTCCTATCTCCAGAGGGACCTTTGGTATGATGGTTGTAAGACCATCATCTTCCTTTATCAGAGCAGATATCTATGCTAACCTGAAGGTAACATTGTTTTCTTCATCAGCTTTGTCTTGGTTGCATTAAATAAGAAAATTACTTGATAACACTCACCAAAGTTCACCAGAGAGAGGGGGGAATGAAGCTTTAAAGTGAGGCATTAGATACTACACGAATATACCAGAGGGGGCAAGGAGAAATGAGAGTTCATAAATACAGATTTTTATTTAAACAAAATAGGGAGATGACATGAATATATGTCAGTACTGGACAAGTGTGCTCAAAGCTTTCTAATAAACTAGCATTTAAAGGAAGTATTTTTGTGATGCAGGACTGCCATATTACCTATGTAGATTGTCTAATCCCTTCACTGTCTTCCCAAGGGAAGATACTGTCCCTCCAGCTCAGAGCAGAGCATCTAAGATAACATCTAGCAGTGGAAAATCATTCAAACAGCTGGTGAAGTGTGGACAAGCTGCTCTAATCCTGTTTCCACCCAATTCTAGCCTTTGCTGTATAGAGTTCACAGATCAGGGGAGATGCTTGAGAATACTGATGGACCCACAAGTGTGTGTGTGTGTGTGTGTGTGTGTGTGTGTGTGTGTGTGTGTGTGTGTGTGTGTGACAGTACTCATATGCCAGCATGGGGCTTCTTTTGGTCTCACAGGTGTTTACTCCTTCTTCCCCAAGTCTACTGAAAAGATTTGTCTTTCACTGCCTGAAATGCAGCAGAGGAGGAAATGATACCCATATTCTCAACTGGTAGATCAGATGGGTCCTTCTATGTGCTCTGATTTATACTAATGCTAGTGTTAATACTAACCCATGCCTGGGAATATTAGCTGACACTTTTTGTGTATTTTGGCACTAGTTTTTTTTACATGGATTAAGCAAAAAATTCTCATAAGAATATCAGGACATAGTGTTAAGTATAACATTCTGTATACATACAAACACACATATTTGGCAGCAGTCTTCATTATGTAAAGTGGACCACGAACTGTAGAGAAGTTCAATGAATGCCTCTCAGGGACCAGATCCTACAGTCAGCACTTTGGAGCAGGGACTCACAGGAGTTTGACCAACAAGTTGGAGAAAAGATGATGTGGATCACATGCCATTGTTGGCTACTGGCCTGATCTGGAGGGATGCAGGTTTTGCTATCCTAGCACTGTCCCCCATGGCCTGGCCTGGCCTGGCCTCACCCCAACCCCACCTAATCTTTGGCACAGGAAGGACAGTTTTGTCCTTTTGGCCATACGTTCATCTGACACATAAGGTTGGCTCCATAGAATTTCCAGAGGACAGCAGGAAGATATTTAGAAGATACATTAACTGAGGTCAAAAGGGCAAAGACTTACTGTAGGTCTCACATTTGGTTAATAGTGGGGGTTTTTGACTCCTTGATTCTCACAATGCTCCCTTAGAAAAATAATCTTGTAGATTGGAAAACAAAGAGGCAATTTAAAAAATCTATATGTAATGTTAATTTTTATTCTTGAATTACTAAAATGCATGCAGAACCTGTCAATTCAAGAAGCACAAAATGGCAGATAGTGTGAGCTTTACCCCTGTCCCTCTACTGTGGCTCTCTTGTTCCAACCTGGGGTGACCACTGCTACTAGTTAGTTAGGAATTCCTACATCTAAAGTAAATGTTCACAAAAGGAGACTTATTGTCCACAGCTACCAGAGGTCCACCAAACTGCTAGCTTAGAACAAGGCCAAATTTCCTTTCACACTATAGAGATTGAAACTTCTACACTCAGGTTCATAGCCCTGAGCCAAGTCTGTGCTGGAACCACATGACTGAAGGTGATAGCTCCTAATTCACCAAGGAAGAAATCTTCAATAGCTGGAAGTCCGCTCTCTGCCTTTCCCAATAGGTCACAGTATCAGCTATGAGGACTAAGGAGTTACACAGGATTTTCAGAGATTACTAGACATTGGGGCTTAACCTTTGTAATGGCAAGTTTTGCTTCAGATCAAATACTGGGCCTGCACAACAGCAGCAGCTCAAGTGGAAGTGATGTCCAGAACTTGTGTAAATGTCTCAGAACATTTGAATTTTTTTTTTTTTTTTACCGAATTGTCTTTTTTCCTACAATCCACAACTGTGGCCAACTGGGGGCTTTCTTACAGATAGCTGACAGAAGATACAACACTGGATCTAGTTTATACCTCTTTCTACAGACTTGTTCTGGAATATGACTGTTGCAGTCTTAGATTTACAAGTCCACTTTCTATCCCTCTCTCTTTCCCCACACTCTCTGTCCTTCAGTGGACAATTCAAATGTAACTTGTTGAAAAAGAATCTTGGAAAATTGTCTTAACGTTAAACAGTAGTGTCCACCTTTCAAGTCTGCCAATATTGTTAACCCAGCTGGAGAATAAGCAAGATAAAAAGTAAATGCACAAACAGATGCATACACCGACACACACACCTACAGCAGATAGTCACATACATACACAGAGACACAAAAATACCCCACAGGACATATAAACCTTGTTCTCTTAATAATTTAAATAGACAAAAATATGTGATTCAGGTAGGAAATCACTAGGGTGGGTGTACACCTGTGTGCACGCGCGAGCACACACTCTCTCATACACACACATACCCCCCACACACACACTGGAGCTTGAACACAGGATATGTGTAATGTCCCTGAGATTTTGTAATGAAAGCTGCCACTTTACCCATTTGAATCACAGCTCTACTTTGGCTTTTTGATGTCCAATTGGATATAAGAAACACACTGACTTTTCTGCCCAAGTTGGCTTCAAACCACAATACTCACATCTCAGCCTCCAGACTGGTTGAACAATTTATATTCTCACTAACAGTGATAGAGCTCCCTTTGGCCACATCCATGACATCATTTGTTGCTAATCACTTTAAAAAACATTTTTATTGGCCTTCCTTACTGGGGTGAGGTGGAATTACAGTGTTGTTTTGGTTTACATTACTTATATGTTCAGATTTGTTGAACATTTCTTCATGTATCAAGTGGCCATTCTTACTTCTTCTGAGAAGTCTCTCTTTAGGGCATTACTTCATTTAGTAATGGGGTGTAATTGGGGTGTTATTTGAGGGTTTCTTGGGGGCTAATTTTTTGTGCTGTATGTATATTTTTTCTATTAGGCCTTTGTCTGATGCAAAGCTCAAAAAATTCTTCTCCCATTCAGTGGGTTTTCTATTTAGCTTGTTATGTCCTTTACCAGGCAGAAACGTTTAAGTTTCATCCAATACTATTTATCTAGTCTTTCTTTGATTTGTTGTAATTCTGGATCTTTACTTAGAAAGTTTGGACCTGTGTTCTAGGAGCCATGGTGATTCCCCTGCCACTTCTTGTAATTGTTTCATGGTGTCTGGCCTTATATTGATGGCTTGGGATATATGGACAGCATTAATTTGATCTTCTTACAATTCCTTGGTTCACAGAGACTGTAAAGTGCTACCCTTTCTAAGTAAGATGAGGTGGTTCCTGGTGGTTTGGAAGGAGGATGGCTTCCCAGAAGTGTGAATATGGAAATCATAAGTGGGAAGCTCAGGCATTATTATAGTAATTACATATTTATTTATAAGTACATTGAATCCCGATCAATGACACTTTTCTCATCATCTCCCCCATCCATGAAACTCAATTCCTTCCCTTCAATTTTCCTAGTTTCATTGGATATGCATTGAAAAATATGACTTCATTCACCTGCTCCCCACTTTTGAATTTTCAGTTTCTTCATACTCATTTTATTGTACTGTTAGTTTTTCCAATTAATTACAACATTTAAAGTCTTTCTTACATTTACTGTACTTTGTGCAATATGTTTATGTATATGTGCACAAAACCTTTATGTGTTTACTTGTATATTTAAAAAGTGGACCTATCTTCCACATGTGAGAGAAAACATGCATCCTGACTTCACAAAAATTGTTCCAGGTCTATCCACTACTTTACAAATGATGTAAAAATCTAATCTAAGAGTAAAAATCCTCTGTGTATATATACCATATTTTCTTGATCCATTCATTTATTGAAGGCATTTGTGCTATATCTATACCTTGACAATAAACTGTTATATGGGTGGCCTTCCTTTATCCTGATTTGTAGTCCTTTGGGTAAATGCCCCAAACTGGTATTCTGGACCACAGGGTAGTCCTAGTTTGTTTGTTTGATTTTTAGTGTGGTTCAACAAGTTCACATTCCCACCAGCCCTGTATTATGTTCCTTTGCCTGCACATCTGTGACAAACACTTAAGCCACGGCATTACTTCCAGCTTTTTCTGTTTAAGTGGCACTGTGGAATCAAACTCAAGCCTTCATAAATGTTAGGCAAGCACACTACCTCTAAGCCACATTCCAAGCCCTTGGGTTATCTTTTAAATGCCATTTTTTATCATGAGTTTTCCACTGTCTTGCTCATTCTGGCTTTGTACAGTGATCCTCAGATCTCAGCTTCCTAAATACCTATGATTACAAACAATGAGCCACTGGTGCCTGGCAAGTGGTGATTTTTAACCTACTTTTAATTTTCCTCATTAATGGAAGAGCTGATTAGGTAACATGAAGAAAGGAGAAAGCCAGAGGCAAAAGCAAAGTAGTGGATACTAGAAAAGGACAAAAAAGTGTTACAAAAATTGGCAAAATGAAGTAAAGGTTGCAATTTATTTAACAATAGAAGACCAATGTTGCTTTTTTATTTTACAAACATCCAGTGGTTACATACTGCTGGTACATTCCATTAACAGTAGGAGAATGAGGGGACATACAAAATGTTTACTACATTTGAACTTTTCTGTATACTAAACTTATGCCAACACAATTTATTGTAAAAAATGCCAAAAAGGCCAGGTGTGATAACATATGCATGTAATTTCAACTCTTAGGAGGCTAAATTGGAGGATTGAAAGTTGTTATATAGGTTATACCAAAAGTACGTCTCAAAAATAAAAGAAAGGGAAAGGAAAAAGATGAAAGGGAGAATAAACAACTCCAACCAAATATTTCATGGTCAATTGTGTCAAAGAAAATACCTTCTTTTTTTCCTTATTGTTAGGTGTCAAACCCGGAAAATTGCCCATTGTAAACAAGTCTTTTACTACTTGAGTATGCCTCGAGCCTTTTTATTCATATGGTGTTTTTTAATTTGTTTGGTTGGTAGTTTTCATTTCTTTTTTGTTTTTTTTTCTTTTTATTTATTTTTTGTGAGGATAGGCCATGCTTAGCTCAGGTTAGTCTTCTACTTGTGATCCTCCTGTTTTTACCTCCTGAATAGCTGGAATAATTGGTATATGCCACCTCACCCAATATATCTCTTATTTGACTACTGCAGAAATTTTTATTTTTTATTTTTTTAAATTTTATTTTATTTTATTTGAGAACATACTGTACAGAGGGGTTACAATTACATGGGCAGGATAATGCATACATTTCTTACCAAGCATTGCAGCCTACTCCTTTGTTTACCCTTCACCTCCCTTCCCAGCCTCCCCCCTCCCCCCTACCCAATCCTTCTCCCCTTCCCCCCCCCCCCACACCGACATTGTAAAGCTCGTTTTTGACATGACATTTTGTACTTCTCATTGTTGCAACAGGTCCACCTGAATCCTTAAACGACTTGTTTGTCCCCATCTCCTCCACAAGTTATGCTGACATCAAATATAGTGAAAGCGGGGGTTATACTGTGGGGGAGGGACATACAAGCAACAAAGAAATAATCTTATAAATGCATTAGAAACACATGCATGAGAGAAAAAACATTAAAATACATATTTAAGGGTTCGTTTTCCTAACATCACATTATCTGACCTTTTCCGCTTGACTCATACATATACTATATATCTCTTATTTGACTACTGCAGAAATTTTTAAAAAGAAGAAACACCTCCTAATTAACTTTATAATCCCCATGACAAAATGAGAATGTATTTATAGTAATTTTATTCATGAAGAGAAAGGCAAAAAATCCTAAACAAAAGAAAATATGTATCAGAAATGAAGGACCGTTTACATTTATCCTTTTTCCCTCTTTCCTATGCGTGTGTTTTCCTGAAGATTTAACACTGGATTTACACATGGTAATCAAGTTATTCTAACACCAAGCTGCAACCCTACTTACATAGTTAAAATTTAGAAAACCTAATGCAATTTATCATACTGAGTAACAAAGAAATCCCATATATTCATCTGAACAGATGATGACACAAAAGTATTTAATATTTTAATATTTCTGAAAACTCTGAAACTGAAGGAAAATAGCTTTAGCTTATGTAGAATATCTATCAAACACACACACTGTTTTTTAAAAATTAGCTGAGGTATTTCTGATGAAATCAAGAGATAAATTTGTTTTCAGTGATGGAATTCGATGACACATTTGATGTTTTAACGAAGAAGAAGAAGAAGAAGAAGAAGAAGAAGAAGAAGAAGAAGAAGAAGAAGAAGAAGAAGAAGAAGAAGAAGAAGAAGAAGAAGAAGAAGAAGAAGAAGAAGAAGAAGAAGAAGAAGAAGATCACAATGGAAAGAAAACACTGTAATTTGTGAGCAAGATGACATGGTAGTCTACATAAAAATTCAAACATGTTTACAGGTATACACCAAGAACTATTCAGTAAGTTGGTTTAACATGAAGTCAACCAATGAAGAAATAAAATCTATGCAAGGAATTTGTAGCTGAGTGGTAGAATATTTGCCTATTATCTGTGAAGGGTCCTTGATAAATCTCCTGCAAAATTGGAAACAGACCAAAAATTTAAAAACATAATACATGAAGGACAATAAAGCACAGGGTTCGGGGCAGGTAAGTGGTTTACTTCCAAAATAGAAGTAGCAGCAGATGATTTTGGTGGTACGTACTTGGAATCCAAACTTCCATTTCTTTGGTGGTTCCAATGTTCAAGACCAGTCAGCTAAAAAAAGCACAACAAATAAACAGGAGGAGGAGGAGGACCATGAGAGAAGAAAAAAATAGAGATCTGAAACAAATTAAACTTCATCTGGATGGTGGAAAGAAGTCTGTCAACTATATTGTTTTCTTTAAAATAAGTTTCTAGCCTTTCTACCATATGAGGACGCAGCAAAAAGTGAGCACATTAAACCTGGTGAAGCTGACCTCTCTGTATCTTGAATTTTCTAGGTTCTAGATCTTGTCCTTCAGAATGTCTGTTTACTACAAATACCTTGCTCTAAGCTATTGGGACCTGGAGTTTTGTTATAGCATCACAATGGCATTGAAACACCCAGATATATCTCTTTCTCTAAAGGATGTACTCTTTCTCTAGCTGTAGGAAAGACTGATGGATTTGGCAGTCGGAGAATTCAAGCTGAGGACCTCCAATTTGCTAGGAAGGGGTTCAACCACATAAGCCCCTACTCCATCCCTTGTCCTTCACTTTGAACATATCAACACAATAACTTATGGATTTCAAGGTTTCTGCTGTAAACTATCTGATAAGAAACTATCATGGGGTATGATGATGCTCTCTTTTCTCTCACTCCTATAGATGTTAGTAACCCACTCCATGGTGCTGTATGGAATAGGGAATTTTGCTACATTATCAGAAGATTCTGAAACGATACCACTATTTTTTTTTATACCAGGCACTCCAGGTATAAAAAAAAGTCCTTGAATATCTTGAGTGAATTGAAGAGGTTTTTAAAAGCCAAAAGTTAGAGCAGCTTTTCAGATTATGAATGCCATGTAGCATCCTACTGGATTTAATTTATAAGTAAGAAAACAGCAGCTTCCATGACCCACCTAAGCCAAAAATGTTCTTGGTCTTAGTTTCTTTGCATTTTAATGTAAATGAAAAAAGTGCCAGTTTATTGATGTATAAGAGGACTCTTAGCATTACATATTTAAATAGTTGTCAAAATTCACTGAGTTGAATAGAAAACATGCTTAATTTATATTAAAGTTGTAATGTGTTGTCATTAATACATGGATGTATAGTATTAGTAAATACTGAAAAGGAAAAACTTATTTCTACAGAGGATTCATCTTGGCAATAGTCATTTTATAGGAGGCTAATACTACTTACCTTCAAAAATATCTGGATCCACTTTAGTGAGAGTTTCCCAGTTGGACACTGTCATGCATCCCTTTCTCCTAGAAATACATAGGAATCTACTTTGTTATTTGAGTGTTGGAGCAAGCTCCAAAACCTACACATGTGGTGAATGGAAGCCACTGGTGGGTATATGTTTGGTTCTTGCATATGGCCAGGGATCTAGCAGGATCAGGCCTAAGGAAATGGGTTGTACTCAAGGACAAAGTCTACTGGCTGATGTCCCCCTGGGAGCAAACACTAGGACCTGGCAGCCACCAAGGACAGAAGGCATTGGCTGATTCCCTTGTACTTCTTGCAACACTGCAATGGCAGCAGCAGTGGCATCCTATTCTACCCTCGCATCCCTGTGGAAACCTTGGCAGTAGTCCTCCAGGCTCAAGACCAAAAGAGCCAGTTGGCTCATGCCAAGCTGTGATTGATCTATTGCAGCCATTGTGAACAGTCTCTGCAATCTATTACAGTGCTGGAAGTTCCTGGTGACCTGCTTGACTCAGTGCTACGTTGACAATTGTGTGTGTTTGTGTGTGTGTGTGTGTGTGTGTGTGTGTGTGTGTGTGCGCGCACGCGCGTACTTTTTGGGGGCAGTGGGAACTTTGTGTTGTTTGGGTTTGGGTATTTCCTTTTGGTTATTGCTCTGGGGTTTTTATTTTCTTAGCCAAGTTTAGGTAGATTTACTCTTTGCCATCCTAGCAGAAAGATGGGAGAACACAGTGAATTATCCTCAAACTCTTTAGAGGAGGAGACCTTAATTGAGCAATACATTATGAAGAAGATCATTGGCTATGGCAGGATGAGATTTTCATTGAATAATACAGTGTGAATGCAATCATTGGCTATGGACGGAAGAGGTTTTCAGTGAACAATACAGTATGAAGGAGATCATTTGCTATGGTAGCTATCCAAATGTAAATTTGACCTAGCACCACCTCATAAACCTCAAGATGGTAGTGAAGGGAGAGTTCAACAATTGTCAGATCAAAATTGAGATGGATATTATTAAGACTTTCCATCACAGACACATGATCAGGTCGTACCAGGTGAGGGAGAAGGATGAGCACCAATACTTGGTAATGGAACTGGCCACCCAGAGACCTCCTGAGATAAATGTGAAAATCATACCGCCTATTCAATAATTAGGTTGTTCAAACAGACTGTGTGTACTGTGCATTACTTTAACAAAAATAGAAATGCACACTGAGACCTTAAACCCAATAGCATCCTGTTGGATGACAAATGCAATGTGAAGGTCAATGACTTTGGCATAAGCACAAGGATTACCCAAGGGTGGTTGCTTAAGGACATATTTGGTACCTTGATTTTGTCCCTATAAAATATTCCTGCAGGGCTGGGAAGGTGGCTCAGTGGTAGAGCGCTTGCTTTGCATGCATGAGGCCCTGGGTTCAATTCCTCATCACCACATAAGCAGAAAAAAAAGCCGGAAGTGGTGCTCTGACTCAAGTGGTAGAGTGCTAGCCTTTAGCTGAAGAGCTGAGGAACAGAGCCCAGGTCCAGAGTTCAGACCCCACGATTGGACCCCCCCCCCAAAATATTCCTGCATGAAAACCACAATGGCTGCAAAGTAGACATCTGGTGCTTGGGAGTCATCTTTTGTATTTTATGGAGATGGCAAATTTCCCATTTGAATATATGAATTTTAGCCAGATACAGATAATTGTCTTGGAGGTCACGTATATTGCTCCATTCACCTGTCTCCAAAAGGACAAAATATCATCTTGAAACTGTAAACTGCAGACTCAAAGCATAGGCAGAGTATAGAACAAATAATGGAGTTTAGCTCAACCAAGTCGAGGAATATTTCTTATATCCTGATGAACCACTATGTAATGAGCTGAACCCTATTATTCTTGCACTCATGTGTGACATGAGTTACAGCCTGCTTGATACCCACAAATCAATATTGGACAGGACATTCAATGAAATCACGGCCATCTATTTTTTTTTTATTAAAAATGACTTAAACTAGAATGCCAGCAGCAAAATTAAGTCAATGCCTACAATTGTTCCAGTACGTCCATCTCATGTAGAAATTTACACCTTTCCTGTTCCTCTACAATGGAAAACCTGACTTCCTGCCTGTCATTGGAATTTCAATTGTCCTATGATGACAAACCAACAATACTGAAGAGAAGTGCCACTCTTCCTTCCATTCTCCTCTGCTTCCTGCAGAAGAACTCCTGTTCCAGTATGATCACACACCATGAATCTATGGTTTAGTTTAGTTCCTCTTTCTTCCTGAGGAACAATGGGAGATGCTGGTAAGAGGACAAAGTCCTTCCCTTTGGATAGCTGGACAATAAGATCACAAATTCTATCTCAAATAAGAGACAGGATTGGAGGAGAGTTGCTAGCAGTATACCTACCACTATTTGCAGAATATGATGCTGTGTGCAGGCCTAAAAATAACATTCACAGATTACAAAGAAAGTTTTTTCAAGAGAAAGGGTTCAGAGCCCTTCCATAATAAAACAACAGTACCCAGGTCTTCAATTCAATTTCACACTGGGGAATTCCAGCTTGAATCCTTATCTACAGACTTGGACAGTTCATCTAACAATCATTCATCATTTTGGATGACATGGACAATACCCATTGTCCAGGTAGGTGTTTTAGTACTTTAAATATTGGAGAAAAAAGGTCTAGGACGTATCAAAAATAAGGTTTTCCTTTTTGGTTTTCCTTTTTAGACTACAACCCACATAATATTTAAAGAAAGGATGGATATGGGAGGAAATCTTTCAGTTCTTCGTTTTTTTCAAGTTTACTTATTGAATCTTTCAGTTACTGAACCTGGCTTAATTTGTGAGGTATACACACACATACACACAAACACACACACATGCACATATATATATATGTCGGGTCTTCATCTGTCCAGCGAAAGAGGGACGGAGTACGAGGAAAGGTAAGTGCGGCCTCTCACCCGTTCCTCATTCTCCCTCAGCCCTGGAGACAATCAGATGCAGCAGGGAGTTGTCAAGCAGGAAAACTCATTTATTAACACAGAGCAAGCCATTTTAAAGCAGAAAAAGAGTGGGTGGCATGGCAGGGGAGGAAGAGGAACAAGTCACTGTCAAGGTCACACCCTATCATGCACCTAAGCTTCCACGGGCTGTTTACACACTGGACATAAAGCAAATTGGACTCTGCCCACTCAACTCCCTCTCAGCGCCATCTTTGCTGCCCATGTGCTCTACAGATTCCCCCTTTTTTGTTTTAATGCAGACCCACCTCCCAGTTAGTTATCCTTTCCCCTCCACTGTAAAGGTTATTTTAACAGGATTACATTGGTAAGGATAGCATTGGCTATGCAGGGGGTTCAAGGCAAGTCTGGGGGGCGAGATTTGCCAGATAAGGATAGGGAGGGCCCTTGTGCATGATCTAAGGGCCCATCCCAGTTACCTCACATCCCCACCTAGCACAGTAATAAACAGTCCCACCACAGAAATGTCTGAAGCAGTTCAATTAATTCCTTGGCATATATAAAAGTCAGTATCTCGTAAGGTCATCCTCTTCAGAATATGGGAGCAGCTTGGGTATTGGGAGTTCCACACATGCGGCATGGTGCATCCTCGTGGGACCCCACACTCAGGCCATTCTACTATAGTCCAGAAAAACAAGGAAAATTTAAAACAAATTCTGCAGACATAGCAAAGGAATCCTGGGCAACTTGTGTCTTTTAAGTAAGACAGTTCCTTGTACGTACCTTTAAGCAAGCACAGGGGTCAAAATGACCTTTGAGCTTTACTGTCAGCTCCCAAAGGCTCCCAACATCTCCCCAGTCTTTGTTTAAAGAAGCGAACCCACCTGTCTTAGGTTGGGTGGACCACCTTGTCTGCCTTACCCATCATTGGGAACTTCTTCAAAGCGAAGCTGAAGGCCCTGTCTTAGGTTGGTCAGACTGACACCCCCCTCTTATCCATCTCTGGCTGCGATTCCTCTCGGGGAAATTTATTCACTTGGAGCTTTATCTTATGTAACTGGCTGGCTAAGCTCATAAGAGTTTTGCAAGGAAGTCATAGAAAAACCATCAGCAAAAGCATTACCAGGCCAAAAAATGTCATTAGCAGTCCTTTTACATTAGTCAAGGATGGGATAGCAGTCTTTGCCACTTCAGAGTCCAGAGGGGGGTCTTGTTCTAATCCAGCTATTTGCCTGTGGGGTTGAAAAAGACCTAAACTGGAAGCATAACAAAAAGTGGTTGTTTAGCAATAAGTATGGATTCAATAATGCTGCTATACGAGCAATTAGTAAAAGAATAATTACAGCAGGTAACATTAAAATAATTGGCTCCTACAGAAATATTAAACAGTCGATACATAATGACATAGGTCATTATGTATCAAAATGAAGGTCAGGCCACCAGGTCGAAGGGACAGCTTCTCTTGTGGTGCTATTGATGATTTCTGCATTGCCAGTGCTGATCATTGCCCGGGTCACCCATTGAGGTTGATGCAGATTCCATAGGGCCACTGCCAAAACTGGGAGGGCCAGGACAGCCAACAGCTGGAGTATCAACAACTGCAATTGTTAGAGAACACAAGAGCTTCTCAAGGGCTGGTTGCCCTTGGGGATGGTTAGTAGTTATCTTTCTGGCTTTTCTCTTTTAAACACAAGCCTCGGCCACCATTAACCATTTTTCTTTCCTTGTTGGTTAGCTTATCCTTAGGCATCCTACTGTATAGAGGAGATTGGTAAAAACTTAAGGTTCCTGGCAGGGATCCAAATGGGGGCTGTCTCCCCTATGGGAAAAAAGAATCCAAATCCCCTGCCCATAGTAACTAGGGGGTCAGGTCTTCTCCATTTTTGTGTCAGGGGTCCTTCCACCTGACTTTCACTTGGGGCTTAGAGTTTAGTTGTCCCCATTGCTTCCGTAATCTGGATTCAGTTGCCCCTTTTGAAAAATTTAAAATGTTAACGGTAAGCAAAACTATCTGTAACTGTATATGGGGGCTAACTCCCCCTTTTTGTTTTAATAATTGCTCCTTAAGACATTGGTGATTTCTTTCTATAATTTCTTGGCCTTGGGGATTATAAGGAATTCCTGTAATATTTAATGTGCCATTTGTCAAAAAACTCTGACATTGCTTTACTAACAAAACAGGGTCCATTATGGGTTTTAACTTGTGCTGGTAGACCCAAGGTGGCAAAGCATTGAAGAAAATGTGCTTATGAATGTTTAGTTCTTTCTCCTGTATATGATGTGGGCCACCATGCTCCTGAGTAGAATCTATAGAGACAAAGATATATTTAAACTTGCCTAAAGCTTGGAGATGAGTAACATCCATTTGCCAGAGGATGTTAGGTTGAAGGCCTCTGGGATTTACCCCTGGTGGTTGTAATGGGGGTACTTTTAAGAAGGGCTGGCATGTTTTACAGGTATGTAATATCCTTTTGAGGTCCTTTACAGGAATCTGAGGAGATCTATGCTGAACACCTCTCCAATTAATGTGGGTTAAATCATGCAAACAGGTAGCCTCTTGTAACATTAATACTTGCATGCAAGTCGCTAACTGGTCTGCCCAATTATTGCCTAGGGATAAAAACCCAGGAAGTTTTGAATGCCCTCTCAAGTGCTGAATATGAATAGGGGCTCCCGCCCTTCTAATAGGCCTTTAAGGATAACCATAAGAGGGGAAATATTGTTTTCATTCAGCTTACTATGTGCCTGGGGAATATGAGGAAGCAAGTTAATCATATATAGGCTATCAAAATACAAATTAAAGGGTTTTTGAATGTCCTGAAGAGCCATAATTACGGCCTGCATTTCTTTATATTGTGCTGACCCTTGACAAGGTTGAAATCTTTGTTGGCTCGGGGTCTTTTGTTGCTCCTCAAATGCTGCATATGCAGAGCCTGCTTTACCTCCATCAGTAAAAACATGGAGGGCTACAAGTTTAGGTTTGGTCAATGGCCACTGCTCCACCCAGATAGGGCTTCTGGGCTTCTGGGGACAGTGGCCTTTAGGATTGGGGGTGCACCGAGCGGGTCCCCTATGTTCTTCTCTGTAATTATGAAAGTTAAAAAAATCCTTTTCCTTAACTTCCTCTAGATCCTGTTTAAGCCTTTGTGCTTCTTCTCCATCCAGGATATCATCATAGGCTGCTCAATGGTCTGTAGTGACCACGACTTCCATTTGTCTTAGCGTGTCTTGCCCTAGTAAATTGGCAGTGAGGTTTTTTGCCACTAAAGGGCATATCTTTCCCTGTTCTCCATCTGGGCTAGTCCATTTCATAAGGGCGACTGTCTCTTTGGACTAGGAGTTGCCCCCTACCCCCCAATATCGGGGGCCCATGTGCAAGCTTAAAGTCCAAGGGTACTTCCTCCTCCCTGAGTATGGTTTGATCTGCCCCCGTGTCAATTAAACAGTGAAACCTCTTTCTGCCTATGAGAATACTCATTTTAGGGTGGATTCCTTCTACCAGGGGGACGGTCCAATGGACCTCAGTCACCCAGCCACGAGGCTGCCTGGGCCTCACAGCAGAGGGGGTTCCTCCTTGAGCTAACGGGGCTGGAGGATGCCCCTCCCCTAGTTTAAATGCTTCCCATTTACAAAAAATTTGGATCGATAATCCTTTTTCCAATGGTACCCCTTCCTGCACCTGGGGGAGGGTGTAGGGAGCGGTTTGGACCACCCAGGCCGGTTGTCGGAGGGATTGTTGTGAATAGTCCCTCTTAAAGTGCCTCTCCTGCCCACATTTAAAACAAGTCCCTCTCCCCATTGGTCCTGGAGTTCCTCGGCCCTGGGCTTCCAGTGCCTGGGTAATAGCCTCAGTCATAGCAGATGTCTGAACCTGTAAAGCTAAAGCTAATGATTGGGACTGGTCCTGTTGCATTACCACATCCTGTGAGGCCACCACCCACCTGCTCAGGGAACTCTCTCTCAATCCCTTGCAAGCCATGTGGTGGTCTGCATTCATCCTTTCCCAGACTAGCAGCTTTATAAACTGATCTCGGAGGTTTCCTGCTGGCAGCTTGTGGTTAATACTCTGTTAGAGTTGGTCTACAAACTCAGCTAGAGGCTTACCCGGTTTTTGTCTCACTCCTGCTATGGGGGACTCAGTAGTCCAATCATCCAGTTTGTACCAAGCAGCAAGTCCTGCCTGCCTCACCTGGTCACAGTATGGGCCGGGTATTGTGGCCTGTTGGACAACCAGTGTAGTACCCTTCCCCCGTCTCTGTTAACATGGCATAAATAATAGGTATCACGGGTTATTCTCTGCTTTCACTCTGCATTCCCCCTTAAAGAAAGCACACCGTTTAATAAACTGAGAACTGGTAAGGACAGCTTTGGCCACATCCAGCCTAGGGACACATGGGTGAAAAGCAATGTCCTGTAATAGGGTTTGAGCCCAAGGAGAATTTGGGCAGTACTCTGCCACCGCCTTACAGAGCTCTTTAAGATCCTTAGCTTCCCATGGATACCATTCCAAGGACCTATAAGCTCCTGGTGCCAGAGTGACCGGATACGCTTAGAGAAGTGAATTCTGTGGCCTAGGGTCCAGGCTTTCCGGTGGCCCTTTACTTCCAGGGTTGGCCTCCGAGTAGGTTACTTCCCCAGCCCTCGGCCCCTCCATGGAAGGTCGGTAGGGGTCCGAGTCTTGCAGGTCCCTCTCGCAGGGAGGGGGCCTAGGACCATCAGGGGCACCTGAATCAGAGGGGGTAACCTTCACCCTTGTTTTGACTTCCACTGTGTATGTTTCAGTGCATTCTCCGTCGAATTTGACCCATTCCTTTTCTTTCTCACTTCCCAAGTCCTAATCCTCCTTTACTCCTTCTAAGCCTAATGTTGCCTCCTCCTCCTTCTTCTGTGAGATAGTATTACCCATACTAAGGGTTTCACTTACCCTGAGAGACCACTTAGCCTCGGCCGGTATCTTTTCCTTTCGTGCCCCACGTTGGGCACCAGATGTCAGGTCTTCGTCCATCTATCCCACGAAAGATGGACAGGGTCTGAGGAAAGGTAAGTGCGGCCGGCCACAGACCCATTCCCCAGCCTCCCTCAGCCCGGGAGACAATCAGACGCAGCGGGGAGTCGTCAAGCAGGAAAACTCGTTTATTAACACAGAGCAAGCCATTTTTAAAGCAAAAAAGAGTGGGTGGCATGGCAGGAAAGGAAGAGAAACCAATCATTGTCAAGGCCACACCCTATCATGCACCTAAGCTTCCATGGTCTGTTTACACACTGAACATAAAGCAAATTGGGCTCTGCCTATTCACCTCCCTCTCAGCACCATCTTTGCTGCCCATGTGCTCTACAGTAAATCGGGCTCTGCCCACTCTCCTCCCTCTCAGCGCCATCTTTGCTGCCCACGTGCTCTACACACACACACACACACACACACACACACACACAGTATATATATACATACATAGTATGTATATATTTCACAAATATATTACATATAAAATATATCATATAATATTATATATGTAAAAAATACACAATTTTGGAGATGATATGTCATGGAATTCTCTGCCTTTGCTTTAAGGCAACATTCTCCTCATCTCAGCTTCCTAAGAATCTAAGATTATAGACCGGGACTAGGCAAAAAAGATTTCCTTTTAAATGCTACCGAGAGCCTGTCTTTAATTTCCAAGAAACACTAGAAACTTGAAGATAATAGAATGACGAAGTGAAATAGAACACTTCACTCACTGGAAAACTTTCAAAATTTATTTTAGACAAAAATTAGGGTCAGTGTTTAGATCTATCCTTGAAAAAATTAATAAAATATTAAAGACAGGTATAGATCCCAGTTAGAAGTGTGGAAGTAAGAAGAAGGCCCATAAGTTCAAGACCTAGTACTGGTCCATAACCATATATTTAATGAAAATTAATTTTGTAGGCCAGAACTTGTTTTTTTTTTTTTTCTTTTGTGTTCAGAGGAATGTCTGCATTATGTGTAAGCAGACTGCTCTACAAGGTATCTTTCTGGGTTATACAGTAGTTATTACATGGCTCTATGTAGACATTCAGCTTTCTAATGATTTTTTTCTACATAAATCAATAATGTTAATTAAGTGTCACGAAGAACGCCAAACCTCCATTTTCGTGCCCATCTCCATCCTTGTCCTCCCTATTGTCCAGCAGTTTGTGTCAGTCAGCATAACTGAAGCTGGCACATGGAACAGACATGGACTCGATGGATCCTGGCTGTGATATGGTCCCAAATATAGCAAATACCAGAATCAATGAGATCCAAGCAGCAGTCCAGGGTTCCTAGTTATATGAATGCCCTCGGCTTCCAATGGTCTCACCTGTCTCTACCAGAAGCCTGTTAATGGCCTGTCACCATCAAAGCTCACACTGAAGTTTAACTTCTCAATGTAGCAGTGTCAGGAGGTGGAACCTTTAATAGAGGATTCTGTCATAAATGGATTAATGCCATCTCATTAACTCTCAAGGGACTAACATGATCACTGTTAGCAGTTGTAAAAAAACACCCTAAGAAATGGAAAAACTTGGAAAAAATTATATTAAGTGAAGTAAGCCAAGCCCAAAGAAACATAGGTCCCTTGGTTTCCCTTATTTGCAATATCTAGTATGTGTATGAGTCAAGCGGAAAAGGTCAGACAATGTGATGTTAGGAAAATGAACCCTTAGATATATATTTTAATGTTTTTTTCATTAATGCATGTGTTTCTAACGCATTTATAAGATTATTTCTTTGTTGCTTTGTATGTCCCTCCCCCACAGTATAACCCCTGCTTTCACTATATTTGATGTCACTATAACTTGTGGAGGAGATGGGGAAAAACAAGTCATTTAAGGATACAGGTGGACCTGTTGCAACAATGAGAAGTACAAGTTGTCATGTTGAAAACGAGCTTTACAAGGTCGGTGTGGGGGTGGGGGGGGGGGGGGGAGGATTAGGTGAGGGGGAGGCTGGGAAGGGATGTGAAGGGTAAACAAAGGAGGAGGCTGCAATGCTTGGTAAGAAATGTATGCATTATCCTGCCCATGTAATTGTAACCCCTCTGTACAGTATGTTCACAAATAAAATAAAATAAAATAAAAATTAAAAAAAAACACCCTAAGCCCTTACTCACTCTCATTCTAGAACATGCCATGATTCCAAAATCGTATATGATGTGATGCACCTAGAGGCCTTGTCCCATGCACTACTATGCTATTTAGAATTTCCAGCCACCACTATTGTGAGTGAAATAGACCTCTTTTTCCGTATGAAGTATACAGCTTCGGGATTTTGTTAAATCATGACAAAATGGAATGAGATGCTATACTTTATTGTCTTTTCCATAGAACTGAGGATAAAACTGAGGGCCGTTCACTTACTAGGCCGATATTTTACCACTGGAGCCCTCTAAGGCTCCAACCTTTTTTTCTTTTACAGTTTGCTTTTCATATAGAGTCTTGTGCTAGCTTCACTCAAGCCAGCCTCAGAACCCAATCCTCCTATACCTCTGCCTCTCAGTAGCTGGGATTATGGGCCTGTGACACCATACTTTGCCACTTAAGAAGGCACTATTCTTTTGGGGAAAGATGATACAGACCACTGAGTTCCGTGTGTGTGTGTGTGTGTGTGTGTGTGTGTGTGTGTGTGTGTGTGTGTGTGTGCGTGTGTGTGTGGTGTATGTGTGTGTATTCATGGAAATTGGTCATGATGATTTATTTAGTACTGAGAGTGAATCTTCCTGGATGATCTGTATTCTTAATTCCGTTCACTCAAAAAAATTGCTTCTCTGGGTCTAGTGAGTCACAGTTGTAATCCTAGCTCCTCAGAATGCTGATATTTGAGGATCATATTTTGAAGCCAGGTGAACCAGGAAAAGTCCATGACACTCTTATCTTCATTTAAACACCAAAAAGTCACAAGTGGAACCTTGGCTTAAGTAATAGAGTAGTAGCCTTGAGGAAGAAAAATAGGAATAACAACTGAGTTCTGATCAAGTTTCAGGACCAGCACCCAAACAAAATCTCTAGATAACAATGGGCTATTACAATGAGCTCTTGTGCTATTGCAAGACACAATGAGATGTATAAGTCGTTATGTAGAAAAATGAATTTTACAACTTTGGTGGGGAAGAGGGGGGTGGAGGAACCGGTGGAGGGGGCAGGGGGGAGGATGGGAAGGGATAGGAAGGGAAAGGAGGAGGCTACAATGCTTGATAAGAAATGTACTCATTATCTTTACCATGTAATTGTAACCCCTCTGTACAGTATTTTCACAATAAAAAAAAGAAAAAATGACACAATTATACTTAATGAATTATCTCTACAGGACAGTTGCACTAAAAAATTCTAGTATTACTTCATAAGGTATGTTCTTTCTGGATCATCTTTTTGCCCCATTGTTTCTCTGAGAATGATGTCTTGATTTTGAAATAGAGGAGAAAAATTCAGTGATGAATTTGGCCTCTGGATCCCTCCCTCATCTATTATTGACATGTTCTCTCTTTTTATTTTTTGGCAGTCCTGGGCATAAACTAAGGGCCTGGGCACTATCACTGAGCTTCTTTTTTCTCAAGGCTAGCACCCTCCCATTTAAGCCACAACACCACTTCCGGCTTTTTCTCTTTATATGGTACTGAGTAATCGAACCCTGGGCTTCATGCATGCTAGGCAAGCACTTGTACCACTAAGCTACATTCCCACATGTTCTCTTTAAAAAATATGTCTAACCTGTTTATTTCTGTCCCATCTCTGAAGCCACTGCCAAAGCTCTTGAATCTATTTGTTTCACTCCTAACTGCCTTTCATTCACTGTAGCACAAATGATTTTCTACTCCATCGAAAGAATTATCTTTCATTTTCTTAAACTGCACACTTGATAAGCTAAAATCAAACAACAACTCAATATTTCCAGTGTTTGAAATTGAGGACACTTAGATTAATAAATAGTTAATAATGAATAGCTAATAATCTACCGAAGTCAATGCACAAAAACCCAGATGCTTGGGAAGTCTTTTATTTTCTGCTAACCCCACAATATGCTCTGGTAGATAACAAATTTAAAGTCTACAGATGTAATTAGTTCCCACAAGAGGTGCTTATGAGTTACTTCCAAGGAGTGAGTGCAAATTAAGGCCTTTCTAGAAGTCAGTAACACAGAGTGAATGAAACAGTAAGGAGGGTATGTTTGTCAAGGAAGTATGGGGGTACCTGGCAGCTGACAACAGTGGCTGTATGATAGGTGTCCAGACAGCAGAAACCATAATCTTACAGCTAGAGGATCTAAAACCTACCAGGCATCCTTTAAGTTTGGAAGAGGTCCACACATTTCATGAGAGATTATAGCCTGGTGGCCTCCTGCTAGAAACTGAGCAACTGCTACAAAAAAGCCACACCCAAACTACTAGCTCAAACTTGTAGCCTACAATAGTTGGTATTCAGTGAGCAAACATTAATTTTCTGGTAACTTGCCACACAACATGACAAAAACATCACTCAGAATGCTGGTGGCTCACACCTGTAATCCCAGCTACATAGGAGTCTGAGATCTGAGGCTCTAGATTCAAAGGGATTTCAAGCAGCAATGTCTATGATACTCATATAGAAAAAAACCCTGGAAATTGGCATGGCACAATACCCTAAGTTGAAGACCAAGTACCAACACACACACACACACACACACACACACACACACACACACACACACACAAATTGAAAAATGAAAACATTTGTTGAAAACAACCTGGTATTTTCTTTGCTGTGTGTAAAACTCTAACATGTCTTAAACTTTTCCTTGTGCTTGAAGAAATTTATTAAAATTCTATAACTACACAACGACACAAATGTGTTGACCACACACTTTTTATATATCATATTGCAATTTTTACTGCAAACAGAGGAGTTTTCCTACTAATTTAATCTAATTATTGGCAGAAAGTGAATCTCATATCTTGGTATTTCTCACAATACCTTAGTTGAAATTAAACATAATGTTCTTAATTAATCAAAAGGAAAAACTTACACTATATCTAAGGGACATTCCTTTTTGTCATTTTTCCTACAAATGAAATTAATTGATTGCAGCACTTAAAAAATATTTTATGCCAAATTAGTACAAGATTCTGATTAAAACTGAAAAATTTGAAGTGCTCTCAATTTCTGCCTCATTTAGATAAAGTACTTAAAGATGTCTTTGGTTTTCCATAAAGATATCGTATCCAAAAATTCATCCATACTGTAGAAATAAGTTAACTATAGGCTACCTATAAATTCACATAGATGTTTCTCAATTCACTAGAGCAAAAACACAATAAATTCCGACCTAATTCTATAAATATCCCATGAAAATATCTAGAACATTCCATTTTTCTCAGAAAAATGAAAGCTGCCAACAAACTCACTAATAGTAAGAGAAGAAAAAAGAGCAAGGTTGTGATGGCTGACATTTTACAAAACCCTTATTCGCATATGGGTATACACACAAAGCCATACAATGTTCAGGTTTACCTGGTAAGAAAAAGAACTCACCCCACAGAGAGAGAAAGACAATTGGGAGGAAGAAGATAGACTTAAGAATTACCTGAATGCATATCTTCCCATGTTTCCATCCATTTGCTTCGTAGAGTTTTCCTGGTGCCCCATTGCTCACTAAGTCAGACCTCAGTCATCCAGCGGAATCACTGGCACCCAGGACTTAGGTAACACCAATAATCTGCTCTCCCTGTGCAAAAATCACCAACTAAATGAAAAAGAAAACAAAGTGTATTTCAGGGTCACATAAAAAAGAACCCCCCCCACACACAAAGAACCACATGCTTTGGGGAGAAAGAAAATTGTGTGTGTGTGTGTGTGTGTGTGTGTGTGTGGTTTGTGTGTTGGTAGAGGTACTTAAACCCAGGACTTGGGAACTATCCTTTAGGTGCTACCCTTTAGCTTCTTTGCTCAAGGCCAGTGCTCTGACACTTGAACAACACTTCACCTTTTAGTCATGAAGACAAGAGTATCATAATGTTTCCTACCCAGGCTGGCTTTGAACCTTGATCCTTAGATCTCAGCCTCCCAGTAGCCAGAATTACAGGAATGATCCATTAATGACTGGCATTTGTGACAGACCAATGTATTGACTTCAAACCCCAATACCAGCACAAAAACCAAAAGCAAAACCAAACTTTATAGCATATAAATATACTGATAGCATATTAAACAAATATAATGAAATGTAGAGATCTTGGTGAAGGATATCAGAGAATGACATCATTATTAGCTTTTCTGGCTTTAGAAAACCTAAAATTACTTTCATAAAAGTAAAATAACTACAGAAACACCTAGTACCAAGGTGTATGTTTCAAATAAACCACCTGTTGAGAACAAACTGAAAATGCAGAGGAAAACTAAGAATTTTAGAATTAAGTGATTGCTACGCAGAAAATATACCTGATCATCTGTACCTTCCAACTCTTTCAAATAGGCTACAGTAATGACACAAAAACTATTCTCCTTCTCATTACTCCTTATTTAAAAAACAGGTCTACTTTATTCTCTTTAGGAATACTTTGAATATTTGATTCACTTTTCCCAAAATGTGACTAAAGAAACTCAGTCTTTCAACAACTCCAAATTTTTTATCTTAGCATTTAAATAATTATATCATGTATCTTCTTTGGGTTGGGGGTATCAGAACAACTTTTAACTTGTTCTTTTACCTTTGCTGTTGGGTAGGTGTATTTTCACAAAAGAGAACAGGGAAACACTCAGTAGATCACCTGATTTAAATGTAAGTGGCTAAAGCTACCAGCACAACTATGCTTATTGCAGCATTATTCACCATAGCTAAGATATGGAACCAACCCAGTTTCCCCTCAGTAGATGAATCGATTAAGACAATGTGATATACATGCATATATAAATCTACATATAATGGAATTCTATGCCTCCATCAGAAATACTGATATTGCCCCATTTGTTAGGAAATAGAAAGACTTGGAAAAAATATATTAAGTGAAGTAAGCCAGGCGCTAAGGAACATAGGTCCTATGTTTTCTGTTATTTGCAATAGCTGGTATATATCTAGGACAAGCAGAAGAAGTCTGAAGCTATGTACATATGACCATATAAGATGATGTTAAGCAAAATGAACCCCGAGAGTACACACGTGGTGTTTTCTTTCTTGCCATGGTTTTAAACATATTTATAATGTACTTTATGATTTTTTTATTTCTTTTGTATGTTCTTCCCCCATGGTATAACCCCTGTTTTCACTCTATTGATTCTGGTGTCCTGCATCTTATATATACATTTTTCTAATTTGGGTAGGGGAAGGGAAAAAAACAAAATGCTTAAATAAGGATACAGGTTAACCCATTGTAACAATGAGATGTACAAGACACTATTTTGAAAACGAACTTTACATCTTTGGAGGTGGGGGAGGGGATGGAAGAGTTAGGAAGGTCTGAGGGAAGGGATGATAGGGGAAAAACAATGGAAGGGGTAAAAATGCTCCATAGGAAATGCAGTCATTACCTTACTCATGTATCTGTAATCCCTCTGTACTGTATCTTTACAATAAAAATATATGTTAATAAAAGGAAAACAATAAATTTAAGTGGTAACTTACTCAAGCGGCTGAGATCTGAGGATCATGGTTTAAAACCAGCTCAGGCAGGAAAGAGAGAGACTCTTATCTCCAACTGAAAACCAAAAAGCTGGAAGATGTAACTCAAGTGGGAAGGTGCTAACCTTGAAAAGCAAAAATTGGGGATGGGGACAGAGGACACCACCCAGGGCCAAACTTCAAACCCAATGACCACCACACATATACACAAAATTCTAACTAACAAAATTTCATATCTACATCATCTGAACTACCTAATTGGAAATGTGCATAAGAACTTAAAAATATTTCTATTTTTAAGAAATACATTTTAATACATTTCTACTGTAAAAATACTGTATATAGGTGTTACAGATACATAAGCAAAGTAATGAGTACATTTCTTATCAAGCATTGTTGCCTCCTCCTTTGTTTTTCCCCTACCATCCATTCCCTCCCACCTCTACAACTACACTCCTCCTCCCTCCCCCCCTAAATTGTTAAGTTCGTTTTTCTACATAGTGTCTTGTACATCTCATTGTTACAATGGGTCAGCCTGAATCACTATTTAAGCATTTTGCTTTTTCCCTTCCCCTCCCCAAATTAGAGAAGTGTATATACAAGATACAGGGCACTGACATCAAATACAGTGAAAATAGGGGTAATACCATAGGAAAGGAACATACAAAGAAACAAAAAAATCACATGGTACATTATAAATATGTTAGAAACAATAGTAAGGGGGAAAATAACCTGTGTCCCTATCTTGGGGTTCATTTCACTTAACACGTCTTATCTGTTCATAAGAAATACATTTTAAAAAAGAAATATATCAACACAATTTTTTATATGTGCAAAATCCATTATTATTTGGGACCATGACATTGTTTGAAAACTAAGAAAATAAAGGTTGATCTAAATATACATATACCTCTTTCATTTGCACACTTGTAATTTTCCCTTGGATTTTAAGAATAATATAGTGTTTTCATCCTAATGCAAACCAGATGACCCAACTAGTCACAAACACATCAAGATAACAAACAAGGAATGTGTAAGAACTAATTTTTTTGGAATCCTTGCAAAATGATCTAATTTTCGATTTAATTGTAATTTCCCTTTCAGTACAATATGTAATTGGGAATTACAGAGTTCCATCCTGTATATTTAATGTTCGGGATTTTGTGTTTCTCTCTCTGTATGTAATTTCCATGAGTGCATGAGAAAATGGAAGGAAATCCACTATGTGTTCTCTTCTTCTCCCTCTCCCTCTCCCTCTCCCTCTCCCTCTCCCTCTCCCTCTCCCTCTCCCTCTCCCTCTCCCTCTCCCTCTCCCTCCCTCCCTCCCTCCCTCTCTCTCTCTCTCTCTCTCTCTCTTTCTGCTTGCCTCTCTGCTTGTGCCCTTGAGAGGTGAAGTGCAGACGGGGTCTCAGGGAACCTCCTCTAGATTCCTTCTCAAAGCAAGCCATCCTGGCTTAAATTCTCTTATCTATAACTTTCTCTCTCTCCTCAAGTAGATCCACATTGTGTTACTGTGTGATCTGTCTGCCTTTTTGTTTATATATTTGTCTGATTCCTATTTGTCTGCTTCCTGTTTGCTTGCTTCCTCTTTGCTTACTTACTTAATGTTCCACCAAGTTTTCTTACCATCCTGACATGTTTTTTGCCATCTTGGCCATGTGGTTGGTTTTTATACAACCCCACACTTTTAACAAGTACTTAAAGGTCAATTAATATGATAGTGTGTCTTATTATTAAAATTGTTTTAAAGGTTTGACTTTTACTTTGTTTGGTGTTGCCTGTTTTTCTAGCATTGAGCCCATGGTTTGATCATAAAATGGGCAAAATGTATTTTGCCACTAGAATTCTGAAGAACTTATGCCCGATTTTCATTTTTTTAAAAAAAATCACGCCTTAAAATTTTTGTGCAAAAGTGTGTGTGTGTGTGTAAACATGTTTAAAGTACTTTCATTGTAATGGATAAAAATTGTTATCATGGTCTAAAATTATTTGCTTTTTCATTTAATGTAACTAATGTAAACCTGTGTTAAAGGACATAATTATTAATTTTGCTGTTTGTTAAAAGGAAAAACTTTTATCAACAGTAGTGGTGATGTGAGCCTAAAATCTACCAAACTGATCTGACCCTACTGCCTGACTAGGAAGGTCCAAAGTAAATTGTTTTGAGGCAGTTCTGAGATAACTGGCTCTACAGGCCAAAGTTAAAAAAAGGAAATGGTTTTAAATTCAAACCACAGAGAAGCTCATCAATTTTGGTGTAAACAAATGTGTCTACGAGTTATGACATTATATTTTTTTTTAAAAAAAGAAGGGAAAAAGAAAGAAATTAACATTAACCACAAAACAGTTGAGTAGCATGATATGAGTACATCTTGAATTTTACAAGATAGGAAAAAGAGTGAAGCCTTGCTAAAGTCACACAGGGGGTGGACATTGAGAGGAGTGAAGCCCTGGTAAAAACGAAGCATTCTGGAAGGAAGGGAACAGAGCCTCATTAAAGTGGCTCCTGTTGGCTAGGCAAGTCAGAGAGGGACAGGGCTAAGGAAAGTAGCAGGAGTTGGCTAGGTGGGGCTATTAGGGGCAGAGCACTGTTCTCACTGTTGAAGGGTTTCCATTCACTGCAGCTTGCTGAGCAGGTGAGCTGGAGACTGAGGCTCTCGTGACTTTTGTAGTGGATTTAAATTCACAGGTAGTGATTTCAGATGCTGTGTAGAGAGAGGTCTTATTACCTCACCAGATCACAAACCCTCTGAATCTGGCCACCACCTGTCCACATTTAGCTGACTCATGAGACACTTCCCTCATTTGAGAGATGATTTCTCAACTTTTCCATTGAGTAAAAGAAAAAAAAAACTCTGATGGCAGCACTTCCTAACAGCAATGGGCTGGTTCTTCATTCGCCTTCTCTGAAAATATCAGCACACATGAACATATAACAGCTCCTGTCATCTCTCATCTTCCAACCCCTGGTCTTTCTGAGCCCACTTGGTCCTTTCTGAAACCCGGAAGCTATTCAGGATGCCAAGAACAATATAAATCATGTAGAGTCTCAGCTCTAAAGAACACTTACCTGAAATTTCTGAGAAAA
Source organism: Dipodomys spectabilis (assembly GCF_019054845.1). NCBI lineage: Eukaryota > Metazoa > Chordata > Mammalia > Rodentia > Heteromyidae > Dipodomys > Dipodomys spectabilis. Next base: position 3,631,359 of record NW_024870916.1, on the reverse strand, counting down.
TACAAAGAACATAAAGGAATGGAATGAATATCTTTTGATAACCAAAGGAACTGAAAGATGTGTGTGTGTGTGTGTGTGTGTGTGTGTGTGTGTGTGTGTGCAATATAATAGATAATGACAAACACTCCACTCTAACACCCTTTCTATTATCAGAGTTATGTAATACATAACACATGAACCAAAAGGTGTTAGAAATTTGCAACTCCAAAGACTTCAAACCCTGTTCTAATACCAAAAGGATGAAATTCTCATGCCATCTTTTGAGGCAGTACTCAATACCCTGGTGGTATTTATTTATCAAGATTCATTATAATGTCACCTTCTTTTGGATTTTTTTTTACTTTTTCTGTCACTGGAATCATGAATCCTTAGAATTGTATGAATAAATGTCCCCAAACAATATCACAGGAGGCTTCTCTAGTCTGGATAGGTTTGTTCTGGGAGAAGCCATTCTGACAGCAGGCTAGGAACACATGAGAGAAATGGTCTTATGTCAGAATTGTGGCCTTAACAGGTTAGCTTCAAACTTAAATGGGATGGAGGAAGAAGTTCCATTAGAGGTCATCTCTCTCAAGGGTTTGGAAACCAAGAAAAGTGATGGTGGACTCAGTTGTTAATTGTTATTTGAGACCTCACTATGGGTAACATAAAAACAGTAGCAACAGCCAGGCACTGGTAGCTTATGCCTCTAATCCTAGCTACTTAGGTTATACGGACTACAGTTGGAAACCAGCCTATGCAGTAATGTCCACCACACTCCTATCTCAAATTAACCACCAGAATTCTGGATGTGGAGCTGTGACTTAAGAGATAGGCTGTAATCCCTGAACAAAAAAAAAAGCTCAGGAGCATTCAGGGCCTGAGTTTAATCCCTAGCTCAGGCACAAAAATGTTAGCAGCAAAAACATGTCTACTATGGAGATTTCAGGACAATTTAGGATGTGGATGTTCCAAACTACCCTTGGAGACTGTGTTTTGATAGCGACTCTTACTTTGCCTATAAATGAAGTGTGCCTAACTTCAGCAATGAGAGCGGACATGGGTAGAATCCTTTCTGAATGTGGGAAGAGGAGAGGCTAGCTGGATGATGGAAGAAGTCTAAGTTTGCAGCCCTTAAACACTGCTCTTACATGGTGGCAATCACCTGATAGTCCCCAGGGTTACCTGGGAAGCATGGAGAATAATATGGAAGAAAGTACTTCTTCTTTTTCTTTTTTTACTAGAGAGTTATAAGATGAATTGTTTTTCTTACAGCATAAAGGGAAAAGTTGTGTCCAGAAAAAGGAACCAATACCTCACCGTCCTGTGTTGATATTGTGACATCCTGAACCAGATTGTCCTCTAATTCAAGCTGCTTGTGAATGATTACCTGCTATGCAGCCCTGTGCTGGTTGCTAGGTGGGTACCCCCTTGGCCACCATAGAAAACTGTCACTTTCCACTTAGCAGGTAGTCCTACTGGAATCTGTGGCTGCCTGGATATGATCCCATGCCCCCAGGACTAGACTAGAGGCTGGACTACCAGGCTCTAACTGTGCAACCCTACACACCTATACATGCTGAAGTGGAAGCACTGGGACTGGAATGACATCCTTGGGCTGGAAGGAAGACCAACAGGGGAGGGAGAAATGGAAGAAATCTTTGGAGCCAAGATGAAGAAAACAAAGGATTCATTTTGTCTAAGAAAGGGAAGATCCAGCCTAAAGGCTCTCCTTGCATATATGAATGTATGAGGACTTGTTGGGACTATAGTTAGCAAGTGCAAAGTCAAGATGTACCCTATGCTGGTGGCAGAGCCATACCTGGGACTATCCAACATCTTTGGGCCATTGAGTGGACCCTTTATGTCCTCTAGACATGGTAGCAATGGCTTATCATATCTAAGTGGAAGCTAGGCCTTAGACTCACCCCTCACTCCACCAGCTTCACCAATGTACTCTCCTCAGCATCCACGCCTGACAACGCAGAAGGTCAATGTATACTCTCTTGTGGCATCTGGGCTGGTCCACACTATGAGCACTTAGACTATGCAGATTCTCTCTGTTCTAAATCAGAGGATCTTTTCCAGATATGACCTCCCTATGGCACATGCTCATGTCAGTGAAAGCTGATTTCTGTGATAGTGTGTTAATAATTGTCTAAAGGGAACTGGGGAAAGTAGTATCATCCATTGGATCCATGTGGATTTAGATTATGGTTTGGTAACTAGCAACAAGCACAACAAATTTGGTCAATAAGTCAATATCAAGGACTACTAAAGCTCCACACTGGTTACACATACCTATAATCCTACCTCCTCAGGAGGTTGAGATGTTAGGCTCAGAGTATGAAACCAGACTGTCCAGAAAATTCCTGTAAAACTCATAAGTACAACTAACCATGAAAAATCTGCAATTGGTAGATCTCTGGCTTTGAGCTTAGGGATAGTACACAGAGCCTCCATTTCAGCATCAGTACTAGCATGCGCGCACGCACACCACACACACACACACACACACACACACACACACACACACACGTGTGTTTACATGCCCAGACACACATATGTTAACTAGTTAGGCATGGAAGATTGAAATGTAAATTCAGTCTCTAGGCATATGCTATATTTTCCTATCAGACATTAATTACCAGGCAAGATTTGAAATTTACTGTAGCAAGCATTTTAATTTTTATTGCCCAGCTTCTGCCACTGCTGGGATCACATTTCTTTCAATCTCATATATCACCTCAATCTACCTTGCTCCTTTTAAAATATGTACATTGAGTATAATGATTGTATTTATCCACTCTTCCTTTCTCCATGCCTTTGCTCCTTTCCCTTGACTTCATCCTGCCACCACTCCTCACCAACAACACATGTTCCATCTTCCTGATATTTATTTTCTTAAATTGTAAAAATTACTCAAAAGAGTTACACCACTGCAATCCTCCCGTGTATATGCTATACTGTAATTATTCAGCTTGTATAGAAATGCCTATGACCCTGTATGTGTTTTCACAAATGTGTATACTTTAAATCTAACGTCCATATGTGAAAGAAAACATGTTCCTTGTATCTCTGGTCTAGACCTACTTCTCTTAACATGATTTTGTCCGTCCATTTCCTTAAAATGATACAATAATATTCTTCCTGATGGATGAGTTAAATTCCATTGTGGATCTATACCACATTTTCTTGATCCATTTGAAGGCATCTAGGCTGATTCCTAACTTGGCTACAGTGAATAATGCAACAATGAACATGGGTGTGCAAATATCTTTACCATATCATGACTTGTAAACATTTGAATAGATTCCCAAGAATGGTATGGCTGGATAATCCTATGTTGGTTATTTTAAGAATCCCTAGACTGGGGCTGGGAAGGTGGCTCAGTGGTAGAGCACTTGCCTTACAAGCCTGAGGCCCTGGGTTCGATTCCTCAGCACCACATAAGCAAAAAGAAAAAAGCCGGAAGTGGCGCTGTGGCTCAAGTGGTAGAGCATTAGCCTTGAGCTGAAGAGCTGAGGGATAGCATCCAGGCCCAGAGTTCAGGCCCCACTACTGGATCCCCCAAAAAAACAAAATCCCTAAACTGCCTTCCATAATTTCTACACCAGTTTATATTCTCACAAATAATGCATCCTCACCAGCATTTGTTGTTTGTAATTTTGATGATGACCGTTCTCACTGGGGTGAAATGGAGTCTCACTTTTTCTGATTTGCATTTACTTCATGACCAGAGATGTTGAGCATTTCCTGATGTGTTTATTGACCTTTTTTACTTCTCTTCTTAAGAAATCTGTATTTAGTTCTTTTGCCCATTTATTTATTGGGTTATTAATTCTTTGACTTATAATTTCATAAACCCTTCATTTCTGGATATTAGACCCTTATTGAATGTTCAGCTGGTTCTCCCATTCTCCTATTTTCTGATGCTATTTATTTCATTTGTCTGAAATATATATATATACTTGCTGTACATTAGTTTCAAATGGAAAGCACAAGTTTAATTAAAATAATTGATTTTAGCTAGGTGCAGGTGGTTCACACCTATAATTCTAACTAGGAGGCTGAAATCTAAGAATTGTAGTTCATATATAGCTTAGGCGGGAAAAGTCCAGGAGACTCATCTCTAATTAATCAACAAAAAGCCAGAAATGGAGTTCAGGCTCAAGTGATGGTGCAGTAGACTTAAGATGGGGTGGAAAGCTCAAGGACAGCACCTAGACCTCTGAGGTTCAAGCCCCAGGCATGCACGCACGCGTGCGCGCACCCACCCACCCCCTACACCCCCACACACATATACACACACACACACAGTTGATCTTTATTATATTCATTTTGCTTCTTACAATATATTATCTTTTTTAAATTGGTTATTTTAAACAATTTGAGAAAATTGATAGAAATGATGCAGACGTTTTAATTTTCCTGAGTCCATTTGAGAGCTTATTGCTAATAAGCTCTGATCACCCTAAGTGTTTTATTTGATACCTCTCTAAATAAATATGTGCTTCTATGTAGGGCCAAAACAAACAATCCAGGTCCAGAAATATATTCACATTAATACATCACAAGAAACTAAACTTGAAACTCCATTGTTTTACTAGCAAACATAACCCTAATATTATTCAGTCTTGGCATTCTCACTTGCCAAAAGGATGGTTGGTATTCCTTTCTTATTGTTTTATTTTCATCTTATTTAATCTTTAGGTAGTTTTGCACAGGGTATCCATCCAATTTGTCAGTTTCTAAGGTCTCTTTCATCTGTGATCACTTACCACTTTACTTTCCTACCCAAGGCATTTCCAGCCAGGCCCAGTGTTGTGGTGTATACTTAAGGAACCCACTCTCATTGCAGTATGATTTTCTCTCCTTTATACCATTCAACCTTGTTAATTGCATGTAAGATAACTTCTTGTGACACACAGTAGATTATGTCAGTGGTGTAGATCTTTAAAACACAAACTGGTTAAGACACAGAAAAGTAAACAATTTCTACTTAGAATAGTGTTCCCATCTTTACATGGTTATTAACTATTTAAACACCTTCATAACATATTCAACTGGAAAAGATTATAATTATATTATTATAGTTGACCTCTTTCTTTCTTTCTTTCTTTCTTCCTTTCGCTTTCTTTCTTTCTTTTTCTTTCTTTCTTTCTTTCTTCCTTTCTTTCTTTTTGTCATTCATGTGGCTTGAACTCAGGGCCTAACACTGTCCAGGCTTTGAACTGCCATCCTGAGCTCAGCCTCCTAAGTAGCTAGGATTGCAGGCATAAACCACCAGCTTCTGGCTAAAGTTGACCCTCTCATTGTAAGAAAATTCTCCTTCTTTATTGTTTTTTTTCATTGATTGCCATGTCATAGCTCCATTTCTGACTTTTATGGTACTTAAGATAAGTTTTACGGAGCCAAGTACATGGTAGGTACTCAGGAGGCTAAGCTTTGAGGCTCATGGTTCAAAACCAGCCACAGGCAGCAAAGTCTGTGAGACCCTTAGTTCCAATTAATCACAGAAAAAAAATGTGAAGTGACTAGAGTTTAAGCCCCAGGACTAGGCAGAAAAAAAGCAAACAATCAGAAAAAAAAGTTTCATGGACTTTTCTTCCCAGACTGGCTTCACACACATCCTGAGACCTCAGCCTCTTGAGTTGGTAGGATTATAGGCATAAGGTCCCAATAAAAGAGCTTGGTCAGTTTTTTAGTCATATATAAACATCACTACATCATCAGCCCTTGTTTTGTTCAAAGTTAAATTTCTGAGATCACCTATATTGCTGTGTGTTCTGGTGGTTTATATAATCTGATTGCAGTGTACTATTCATTTATGTAATTGTTCTACTCATCCATTGTAATGTAATTGATATTTGGGTGGTACTTAATTCCTAGCTGTTCTGAATAGTGCTCTATAAACATTCTTGTAGATATTTTTAGTGAACATCTTACACGCATTTTCCCTTTGGCCAATAGTGAGAACCATGTTTCTAGAACTTAATGATGTTGCAACTTCCATTCCTAAGAACAATGTAAAGCATTCCACTGACTCCCAATTCTCACCTCACCAGGTTTTCATTACAAAATTAAATATTATTATTATTACTATATGCCTGTAGTTAAAGAAGCACATGATTTTTCTTTTTTTTGGGGTCCGGTAATGGGCCTGAACTCTGGGCCTGGGCGCTGTCCCTCAGCTCTTCAGTTCAAGGCTAGCACTCTACCACTTGAGCCACAGCACCACTTCTGGTTTTTTTTTCTTTTTGCTTATGTGGTACTGAAGAATCGAACCCAGGGCCTCAGGCAAGCAAGGCAAGCACTCTACCACTGAGCCACCTTCCCAGCCCCAAGAAACACATGATTTTTTGAAACACTGAAGCTTTAAATAACAAAAAGTATTATCTTTGCAAAAAAGCTCTCTCATGTTATATATTATATATATTATAGTATATACTATGTATACACAATTATACTATAATATATCATAGATATAATCTATGATAATCTATAATATATTAAATATCATAGATAAAATCTATATTATTTTATGCCATATATAAGCTATGATAGAAATTATATATTATAGATATAATCTGATATAGATTATATAGTGTTATTTATCATGTATAATATATAGTATATGTTATATACTATTATATATCATAGATATAACCTATGACATATATAGATATAATATTAATATTATAGATACAATCCATAATGTAATTAATAATATAATATAGATACATAAGAATATAATTACTAAAGATATAATATTTAATATAATATAGATATAATCTATGATAAATATACTGCAAAATAAACTATTAAATATTTTGTAATTATAAAGAAATATAATAATCTATTATATATATATATATATATATATATAGAAATAAATCAGTCTTAACTGAAAGATACTTTTGTTCCAGTACTGGGGCTTGAAATCAGGGCTTCATGTTCTTAGATTTGTCTGGCACTCTATCACTTAAGTTACACATCTATTTTCACCATTTTGGTGGCTTGTTGGATATGAGTCTCATGGATTTTTCCCACCAGGGCTGGCATTGGAAACTTAATCCTTAGATCTCAGCTTCCTGAGTAGTAAGATTACAGGGTTGAACCGTGGATGCTTGGCTAAAATAAATCTTTTAGAAAGATGCAGTCTGTGGTTCACTGTAAATATGCTGCTTGTATGAGAAGGCACTAGGTGGTCATGTTGTTTTACTGTGGAGATCAGAGTCAGGGAGAGGAGGGAAAGGAAGAAGGGAAAAGAAAGGAGGGGAAATGAAGAGAAAATAAAGAAGGGAAGGGAAGGGAAGTGTCACGGTCGCACTATTATCATATAGAGATAACCTTATGATTGGTTCTTCATAATTAATTAATGGTTTAAATTCTTTATGTTAGTTGGGTACTTATGGCTCATGCTTGTAATCCTTGCTACTCAGAAGGCTGAGATCTGAGGATCACAGGTCCACCTAGGCAGACAAGTCAGAGAAACTTATGTCCAATTAACCACTAAATATCCAGAAGTGGAGCTGGTGCTTAAGTGGTAGAGTGCTCGCTTAGCCTGCAGGAAGCTCTGGGTTTGATTCCTCAGCACCACATACACAGAAAAAGCTGGAAGTGGCGCTGTGGCTCAAGTGGTGGAGCACTATCCTTGAGCAAAAGAAGCTCAGGGATAGTGTCCAGCATTAAGCCCCAGGACTGGCAAGGAAGAAAGAAACAAAAAGAAAGAGAGAGCAGGGGGAGAGGAGAGGAGAGAAATAAGAAGAAGGAAAAATGCTCAGTGACCGCACACCAGGACTGGCAGGCAGCAGGACAGAGTGGGGGTAGAAAAGACATGCATTCTCTTCCCTTTCCTTTAGATAAAATGATTCCTGTCAATATGACATTAGAGCCGATCATGAAAAATTGAACAATAGTAAGCCTCTGATTATATGTAAAGCAAAATATAAATGTCTATAATATAAAACAGAAGCAATAAATAAAATATAAAAATATAGTGATAATGGCTAAGCTTTCTTTAACACCTTCATTAGGGCAAGCACTGAAACTGCAATTTTACTTTTTTTTTTTTTGTCCGTCATGGGGCTTGAACTTTGGGCCTGGGTGCTGTCCTTCAGCTCTTCAGCTCAAGGTGAGCACTCTACCACTTGAGCTACAGCGCCACTTCTGGTTTTCTGGTGGTTTATTGGAGATAAGAGTCCTACAGTCTTTCCTGCCCGGGCTGGCTTTGAACCGTGATCCTCAGATCTCAGCCTCTTGAGTAGTTAGGATTACAGGCATGAGCCACCAGAGCCCAGCTTGCAATTTTACTTTTAATGAAACCCCTAAAATCCTTGTTCCCTAATTCAGCTTGCCCCAGGCCGTTTGGCCTCAGTTTTGTTTAGAACTTTCATCACCAAGCTTTCTCAAAGAAAGTGGCTTTGAAGTGTGCAAGCTATCACAGTGGTTCACAAAAGATGTTCTCCTATTTATATCTCAGCCACAGGAAGTGCCTCCATGAATTGCATGTCCAGTTTCAGTAGACTTTCCTTTGCAATGTCATATTCTGCAAATTAAATAATTGAGGACAAAAGAATACAGTACTAGATGATGGTGATCTAGATGCATTGAACTAATGAACAGCCATGTTGAATTGAAACTTTTTTGTAACTTTTTAAAAAAAAGGTCCCCTCATAATAAAAATAAATAATAAGGCCAGGCCTCGGTGACTCATGCCTGTAATCCTAGCTACTCAAGAGACTGAAATCCAAGGATCCCACTTCAAAGCCATCCCTGTTAGGAAAGTCCATGAGACTCTTATCTCTAATTCCCTACCAAAATATTTGGAAGTAAAGATGTGCCTCAAGTGATAGAGTGCTAGGCTTGAGTGATAAAACTCTGAGTTCGTGCTACAGTACCAGCACAAAAAATAAAACAACAAATGGAAAAAGATACAGTATTAACTATTCTTGATTAAAATTAGATTTATATAAAATTCTAAACCCTAAACTAGAGATGGTAGCCTGGATTCTGAGACAGAGCCTGAAGACCGAGATCTTAGAACTGTAGGAACGACCATCTTAGCATTCAAGACATCAAATATTCAAAATGCATAATACAGACATAAATTCTGTGGATATAAGGGGAGAAAGCACTGCCTCAGACCCAATTTACCACAATCCTAATATTTGAGTTCCATAACTAGGGTTCAGATAAAATTGTATGGAATTCCAATAAATAAATACATACATAAATACATAAATATATAAATCTAGCTGGACCCTGGTGACTCAAGCCAATCATCCTAGCTACTCAGGAGGTTGAGATTGTGAAAATCAAAGTTCAAAGTTAGCCCAGGCATCAAAGTCTATGACATTCTTGATAATTAACCACAAAAAACAGGCAGTAGAACTGTGATTCAAGTGTTAGAGTGCCAGCCATGAGTGAAAAAGCTAAGAGTCTATACCCAAGCCATTGTACCAGGAGAGACAAAGAGAGAGGGAGGAAGGAGGAGAGAGGGAGGGACTGGTGGGGCAGAGGGAAGAAGAGAGGTTCGTGGGTCTTAGGAATTGTGTGACTTAAGGGAACGCTTGTCAAGGTGTTGCTGCAATTATGTTACTTCTCTAATTAAGAAATAATAACAAAAACAAAAGACAAATATGAAAGCAACCCAACTTCACTTTGAACTTGACCTCTCCTGCATTTTCTTTTCTTGTTTTATTCACAGGAAAGGGAGTTTAATGTAAATAATATTTCTAAATAAACAAGCCATGACACTACTTTTCTACCCCCATCCCTTTTCAATACATTTAACTTTGGCTACTATTTAAAAAAAAACTAAAGCAAAAACAAAAATTTAGTACTTGATATTTCTCTCCTTAATATAATTAAATATTTTAAAACTATCAAACTATAAGTAAATGTCTGAGCATTAAAATACATAGGTATCTAGGGATCACTTGTAGGTATAAAGTAGTTAAAATGACCCAAAGCTATAGCTCTCTTGCAAACAAAAGTCCTACACAAAAGTCGAAAAGAAAAGTTAAGCAAAGCAGACAGAAATGGAACTCTTATTTCTTTCAATGGTCAAAGCAAGAAAGATGCTCAAATTTTTATACAGAGATTAAAAAATAAGAACCACTGCAATACAAATAAGAATTTTTTCAATTTATAAGATGCTGGGTAGGAGAGAGAGTAAAAAGAATCAGAGGAAGAAATAAACGCCAGACAGGATGAGTCACATCATGCTCTCCACCTCCCGCATCATCAAATTTCCAGTCTCTAAAATAAACAACTTGGTTAAAACTCTTTTTACCAATGGTATAAAACCTTTAATTTATTCACAGCATGGCTAAACAAAAGCATGGTGTCTTTTTTGTTGTTGTTTTTCCTGAGAGCATGTTTCACACCATTCTTTTCTAGGACTTGAGATATAAGATCTTTTATTCCAGAGCAAATAGAACCTCTTGTTTGTATAAAACCTGAACTTGTTCCATGGTATCCATGAACTTTGAAGGGAAGAGTTACCTCCTAACTACAATAGTGATTCACTTAGTAGCTTTAACAATCCATTGAGTCATCCTTCCAGAATCTTCCTTGAATTTCATCAGTCTTTTCTTTTGTTGCTTAGAGAACTTGGGCTGTGGTTAGATGAATCTCATATAAGACATACTCCTTAATGGTTGAGCATCATAAACTTTCTCAAACAGGCAACTCTCTACATTAACCTAATTGGATTTTCTTGATATGCAAAGCTAGGAGGGTAGTGGGAGAAAAAAAAAGCAAACTAAATGACTCCAAACCCAAACTCTAGCACTAACTGTACCCATAAAAACAGATGGCAGCAATTTTAGTAGAGTAGAGACTTACAAGGGAATGGTGAATTAATACATCTTGGAAGCCATGCATTCATGTACCCTGTAGTCAGACTGTAGTAGTTTTACTTACATTTTTATTTCTATATTTCAACTTTCCCACCTAGCATGTCACATTTTATTGACATTGAGGGTTGTTTTTTTTTTTTTTTTGCCAGAATAAAGACATATTTAAACTAATTGAAATAATATTGATTCCTCAGTAGGGAAAATGGTGCGGTTTTTTAAATTATAGTAATTTCATATCATGAAAGAAGTTGGGGTTATTTCTTCAGGAATAGTCACAAGTTCTTTAGACTTAAAGATGTTTAAAAAGTCCCTAAATCACACTGGATCTGTATTTGTTGCCCTGCAGTCTCTTCCCCATCGCTAAAGGAGGGTAGACCTGGCTGAGCCAGTGGGACTGGTCTCTGCTCTGTGTCTGGTTTTTAATGTCCACAGGCTTGGCAGGAGCTCCTGAGGTGAGAAGTTTATCAGCCCTGGGCTCTTGGAAAAGTTCATCACCAAAGAATGTCCCCCAAGGGAACAGAACACAACCCAGCTCTGTCATCTGTCTTCTGCTTCTTATTAGAGAAGTCCTTTAAACAGCAGATTTGTTTTCCTAGCACTTGAGCATGCTCAGATGCATTGCTTCATTTGCTGACTATTTCACTGATGGCAGGGGGCGGGGAAGCAAAAAAAAAACCTGCTACAAGAATTTCCTTAGTAACCCTGAAAGGTCATGGGGTTCATCAAAGCACTTCCCATTTGGAGCCCTCTTTCTACCCAGCATTTTCTCTAATAATTTCTCTAATACTTCCAGCATTTCATCTCTGTGGCCTTTTTGAAAAAGTGAAAAAGGGCTGTCCACTCACCAAAAAAAAAAAAAAAAAAAGAAAGCAAAGAGGGCTGGGAATGTGGCTCAGTGGTAGTGTGCTTGCCTAGCATGTGTGAAACCCTCGGTTCAATGGCTCAGTACCACATACACAGAAAAAGCTGGAAGTAACACTGTGGCTCACGTGGTAGAGCCTTGAGCAAAAGATGCTCAGGGGCAGTGCTCAGACCCTGAGTTCAAGCCTCAGGACTTGCAAAAAGAAAGAGAAAGAGAGAGAGAGAGGAGAGAGATGGACAGAGAGACAGAGGCAGAGGCACAGAGCGAGAGAAAGAACGAAAGAAAGAAAGAAAGAAAGAAAGAAAGAAAGAAAGAAAGAAAGAAAGAAAGAAAGAAAGAAAGAAAGAAAGAAAGAAAGAAAGAAAGAAAGAAAGAAAGAAAGAAAGAAAGGAAGAAAGAAAGGAAGGAAGAAAGAAAGGAAGGAAGGAAAGAAGGAAGAAAGAAAGGAAGGCAGGGATGAAGGAAGGAGGGAAGGAAGGAAGAAGGAAGGAAGGAAGGAATGAGAGAGAGGGAGAAGGAAGGAAGGGAGGGAGGGAGGGAGAGAGAAAGAGAGAAAGAGGAGAGGAGGGGGGAGAAAGATCCATTGGAAGAAACACATTTCTAATAATTCCAAAAATTTTCTTCCCATTCCCATTCCACATTCCCAATTAAACAATTCTAAAACTTGCATGTGCATGTGGAGTATCCACACTCTCTCAGGTATCGTTTTAAAGGAATAATCAGCTGGGTGCAGATGACTCATGCCTGTAATCCTAGCTACTCAGGAGGCTGAGATCTGGAAATCATGATTTACAGCCTGTCTAGGCAGTTAACTCTTTGAGACTCTTATCTCCAATTAACTACTCAAAAAAGTCAAAAATGGCACTGTGGCTCAAGTGATAGAGTGATCACCTTGAGCAAAAGAAGCTCAGAAAGTGTCCATTTTGCTTAACATCATCTTATCTGGTCCTATGTACAGAGCTTTTGACCTTTTCTGCTTATCCTATACATGTACTAGTTATTGCAAATAAGGGAAACCATGGGACCTATTATGTTTCTTTGGGCCTGGCTGAATTCACTTAATATAGTTTTTTCCAAGAGTTTCCATTTCATAACTTTCTGATTGAGGCATAGAATTTCATTACATATTTATACCACATTTTCTTGATCCATTCATCTACTGAGGGGCATCTGGGTTGGTTCCATATCTTAGCTGCAATAAACATATTTGTGCTGGTAGCATTAGAATGGTCTTGTTTGTGATCATTTGGGTAAATACCCAAAAGTGGGATTGCCAGGTCATAGGGAAGCTGTATGTGGAGTCTAAGCAAAATGAACCGCAAGATAGGGACACGTTTTTTCTTTCTTTCTTGCTATTGTTCCTAACGAATTTATAATGTACTATGGGATTTTTTTTCCATTTTTTATTTTATTGTAAAAATACTGTACAGAGGGGTTACAATTACATGGGTGAGATAATGAGTACCTTTCTTATCAAGCATTGTAGCCTCCTCCTTTGTTTCCCCTCCCCATCCCTTCCCATCCTTCCCCCGCCCCCCCCCCCCACCCAATCCTCCTCTCCCCCTCCAAAAGTTGTAAAGCTCGTTTTCGACATAACGACTTATACATCTCATTGTTGCAATGGGTCCACCTGTATCCCTATTTAACCAATTTGTTTTTTCCCTTCCCCTCCACAAATTATACCAGCATCAAATACAGTGAAAGCAGGGGTTATACTGTGGGGGAGGGACATACAAAGCAACAAAGAAATAATCTTGTAAATGTGTTAGAGATAATCACATGTAAGAATAATACATTTGAATACATATTTTAGGGTTCATTTCCCTAACATCAACATACCTGACCTTTTCTCTTGACTCAGAAATATACTAGTTATTGCAAATAAGGACAGAAGGGAACCTTACTTCATTGTTGGTGGGAGTGTTCAACCACTTTGGAAAACAATATGGAGATTCCTCAAAAGACTCCACATAGTGTTCCACTAAGACCCAGCCATCCCACTTTGGGGCATTTGCACAAATATTCACAAACAAGACCACACTAAAGCTACCGGCACGACTATTTTTATTATTGCAGCATTATTTACCATAGCTAAGATATGGAACCAACCCAGATGCCCCTCAGTAGATGAATGAATCAAGAAAATGTGGTATATATACACAATGGAATTCTATGCCTCCATCAGAAAGAATGACATTGCCACATTTGTTAGGAAATGAAAAGACTTGGAAAAATTATATTAAGTGAAGTAAGCCAGGCCCAAAGAAACATGTGATTTTTTTTGTTTCTTTGTATGTTCCTCCCCCATGGTATAACCCATTTTCACTGTACTTGACGTGGTTCCCTGCATCTTATATATACACTTCTCTAGCTTGGGGAGGGGAAGGGAAAAAGCAAAATTCTTAAATAGGTATACAGATTGACCCATTGTAACAATGAGATGTACAAAACACTATGTTGAAAAATGGAGTTTACAATTTAGGCGGGGAAGGGGGGAGGGAGAGAGTGTAGTTGGGGAGATGGGGAGGGAAGGGATGGTAGAAGAAAATCAAAGGAGGAGGTAACAATGCTCAATACCTTGCTTCTGAAACTGTAACCCCTCTGTACAGTATTTTTACAAAAAATGTATTTAAAAGAAGGAAAGAAACAAAATGTCCAGACCGAGTTCAAGCCCAGGGATTGGCAAAAAAAGGAAGCAGACTTCTATATGTAATAGCATTCAGGAATAATAATAATAATAATAATAATAATAATGGAAGAATGATATCTTGTTTTGGTTTTGGCTTAGTTTTAGTGCTTTTAGTTTTGGGTTTTCTTTTCGTGACAGGGTCTTGTAATACAGCCCAGACTGCCTTGATCTCTTAATCCTCCTGCGTCCAGAGTGCAGGGATTATAGACATGCATTACCAAACTTGGCTACTTTTTAAAATAATATAGTATACATAACCTTATTTTAATAATAGTATATATATATATATATATAACCTTTTAACTATTTTAATAATAGTGTATATAACCTTTTACTATAGTGTATATGTATAACATTATTCACATTATGCTTTTTCTTTGGTTTTTGTTGTTGCTGCTATTTTTGAGTGTGCTAGTATTAGGGCCTGTGCACTGTCCCTAAGATTTTTTTCCCTCATGTCTGGTGCTCTACCTTTTGAGCCACAGCTCCACTTCTGGCTTTTCTGCTGGTTGCTAATCCTATAATGGTAAATTGATTAAAAGCTTGTTTCTATGTGACAATATTCTAGTTGTATGTATGTATTCAAATGTATTTCTTAAAATTCATGTAATTCTTAGAAACTCTAATATTACATTTTATATTATATATTATTATGTTACATAAGTTATATTACTAGTTCTTAAAGATTCTAATATTATATACGTTTTTTATTACCATTGATATATCTAGTTTGACTTTGTTGTTGTTGGTGGTGGTCATGGACCCTGAACTCTGGTCCTGGGAGCTGTCCCTCAGCTCTTCAGCTTAAGGCTAGTACTCTACCATTTGAGCCACAGCTCTACTTCTAGCTTTCTGCTGGTTAATTGAAAATAAGAGTCTCATGGACTTTCCTAACTGAGCTGACTTTGAACCACAAACCTCAGATCTCAGCTTCCTGAGTAGCTGGGATTACAGATGTGAACCATCAGTTCCTGCTTCGTGTGAGTTTCTGTGGATTTTTCTTTTCCCCAACTCCAGTGACTGAATCAGCACCTTCAAAGGACCCATGACCACATGTCAAGACTCTACCAAGTTCCAGATGCCAATGTATGGTACGGAATTTGGTCTCAACTCTGATATAAAGCAGCAAAGCAGGAGGAAGGTGGCTTTGTAGTCAACCTGACTCAGGTTTAAACACTTGCACTGACACTTAATCTTCTAAATAACCTTGAGCAGGTTATTTTACAGTTCTCTGGCTTCTTGAAATAAAATTAATCACACTGAGTTATTGGTTCTATTGGTTGGTTTAAAGATAGTTGACAATGCAAAGTAATGCTTAAGTCTAACCTTGATCTGCTACTTTTTAATTCCTCAGCCTGAAGCATGAATTATTCTGTATCTAGACTCCTTCATTCTCAACATGAAGACACTCATTGTGATTTCTCATAGAACTTTGGAAAGATTAAAAATGGTGTGTGTGGAGGAGGCCAGTTGAGACTCATGTGTGTCTGTGTGTTTCTGTGTACTGGGGCTTGAACTCAGGGCCTAGCCACTATCTCTTCTTAGCTTTTTCCCTCAAGACTGGTGCTCTACCAGTTGAGCCGCACCTCCACTTCGGGGATTTTGATAGTTTCACAGACTTTCTTGTTCAGGCTGGCTTCAAATCTAAATCCTCACATGTCAACCTCCTGAATAGTTAAGAGAGATGACAGGTGAGCAATTGCCACCCAGATTGGTAGGATTAAAACTCTGCCTTACAACATTTGGAACATGTTAAGTGAACATTTGATGTTTTAGTTATTTATCTTCCACAAAATTTGTCTCAAGTTTCTAGCATTCGTAACTACGTGACACCTTAGAGACGCGGTCCCTTGAATTGTCCTGGGGGGAGGGGGTGCTGTGTCTAGCTGTATTCTAAGACTCTGTGCCCATAATGATGATGAGAGGAAAAACTGGCCAAGTGAGCAAAAGAAATTTATATTTGTACAATATTCTAGAAAATACACTTCATTCTTTATTCTAGGACTTGTTTATTTAAAAATGTTTCTTATCATTGGAATATCTGATCCTTAAAGAATGAATTAAAAAGCTGGGTGCTGATGTTCATACCTGTACTATCAGCTACTCAGGAGGCTGAGATTTGAGGAGGGAGGTTCAAAGCCAGCCTGGGCAGGAAAGTCCTTGAGACTCTTATCTCAGATTATCCAGGTGTAGCTCAAGTGGCAGAGCTTCATCATGAATATAACAGCTAAGTGAGAATATGAGACCCTAAGTTCAAGCCCCAGTACCAGCACTCCCCCACTCCCCACCAAAAAGCTCATAACTCTGTTGCTTTCTGCACCTAAATATCTGTTTATTTTTGACTGAAGAAGTTGGAGCTGAAGTTGGAACTGCTATAGCAATTAGGTTACTTTGAAAATATTTACTATTTTCATTAAATAGTGTTTATGCTGGGAAAAATATTTTACCACTTTCAGCATTGCTTTTAGAATGATACATATTTATGTTCTAATGATATATCCAGATTTGGAACCTTTCTTATATTTAAGATTCAAAAAAATGATATTGACATAATTTTTCCTCAAGCATTTGTATAATTCTATGAATAATGATTTTCTTTTCTTAACTTTTCTTTTTCTTTTTCTATTGTGAAAATACCATATAGAGGGGTTACAATTACTTGGGAAAGATAATGAGTACATTTCTTATCAAGCCAATAATTACTTCAATAATCATCCAAAATATTCTGATTGAAAGAAGAGATAAATCTATCATTGAATGGGGAGAGAAATGTGAATATTTAAAATCATCATTCAGACATATACTAGTTATTGCAAATAAGTCTGAATATGCTTATAAGAGGTGTCCTCTTATGCTTTAAATTTAAATTCAAAATTGTATAAAATACCAACTAGAAAATAGAAGTATTGTACGTATTAAAGCCCAAATCTTTATGCTTATAAGAGGTGTCCTCTTATGCTTTAAATTTAAATTCAAAATTGTATAAAATACCAACTAGAAAATAGAAGTATTGTACGTATTAAAGCCCAAATCTTTGTTCAGTTAGTTTCTCCAGAGTTGTTATGAGCAGTTATGACAGGGTTTTGCATTGTTGGTTACTGTCATTGCTTCTTTTTACAAAAAGGTCAAATACTCACCTGTCTGTTTTCCTTAGCCTACATCAGTATAATGTCAGGTACTCTTTAGACCCATTTGATATGTTTTCTTCCTATTAATTAATTTCTGCATATTATTTCCAATGTTTAGAAAGTTCTTCATAGCCATTTGGCTATTTCCTATGAACCCTGCCTATTTTAAAAAAATATTTGTCTATCTAAGCCTGTGCAGTGTCATGAAGCTTCAAGTTATGACTGAGATGGATGGCCACAGTAGAATTTGAAGTGAACTTGTGACTTTGGGCAATAAATGTGTGCATTTTCGTGCTAGCTTTTTTTGTATAAGATAACTCTTAGAGATATACGTTTATTTATCTGTTGTACATATTTGATTACAATTTTAATGTTTGAATGATTGCACCCATTTGCTTTTGCTATGTACAAGTTACGATATATTTTCTGTTCCTAATAAGTGAAAATATAGTAAGTGAAGACTAATTTAAACAGGAAATAAACATTCTGTCTGTGCTTAAAAATGATAAAATCTTACTGTGTCATAATTCTTTTTTTTCCTCCTGGCTTCCAAAAGAACAGTGCTCAAGAATCAGCACCCTACTGCTGCCATTTGGGGCCTGAGTTCACACAGTGGAACATGGGCTGACAAAGGAGAAAGGCCAGTGTTGGCTCACGTAAGAGGGGTGGTCCTGGAAGTCCAGAAAGCAACTACAGCAGAGGAAAGAACTCGATTATACATTGCAGTGGCAGGAATAGGACCCACACATTCAAGGTGCCATCTGTGCACAGTCCTGCAGTGGTAGCCAGAGTTCAGGAGGACCAAGGCGTGGCATTTGTGTGATCTGAAATGACCCAAGTTCAACAACGGGGATTTCTGACACAAGCAGGTCTTGGAGATTCTGGGCCATGTTTCAAGTCACGTTAACTGATGCATGGCTGAAGCACAGAGATTTGTGTCAAAGGCATCCGTGACATGTCTCACTGCCTAATGACCTGACCCTACCTGATACCGTATAGAGTGACAGATTCTGAGGTCACTGCCACCCTGTGCAGCTGCACTTAAGAAACCTGCCTAGCACGAGGATGCTTGGTTTGTCTCAATCCACAACAAGGAAGCCATATTCCAGTGGAAATCCTGCCACCAAGGAGAGTTATTCAGTCACCTCAAGATTCTCACAAAAAAATCAAATGAAGAAGAGAAACTAATACAAAGAAACATAGGCTGTGTGGTTACCCTCATTTGTGGGAGCTAGAATGTGCCTATAAAACTGTAAGTAAACACACTGGATGTTTTAAAAAAAACACAATTCACTAGGACATGATAAATTAGACACATCTCTAGGCAATCACACACAGTAAGACCAAAGGAGGATATCTTAGGAGAGGAACACAAAGGCACTATGCCTATGCACCTCTGATCATACAAAATGATATTTATCCAAATGAACTCCAGAAAAATGAAACAAGAGGTTTTTTCTCATTGCTGTTTTTGTTTTATTTTTTCTTGTCCATGTATCTGTCTTTTGGAGGGCATGCAGGGACATAGAAATGGAGGGACAAAGGAGAAACAAACGCAGCCGTGGTATTCACTGGACACTGTGGAAAATAAACTCTACAGCTTGTGGTTGGGCATGGGAGGAAAAACTGAGAGAGAGTGAGGGAAGGGGGGACATTGTCCAAAAAGAAATGGACTCATTACTGGACTTATGTGACTGTAAGCCCACCTGTACATCACCTTTAAAATAACAGTACAAAATGCATTAAAGTAAAATACCTCAGTGGCTGGTAAAAGTGCAGTGGTGGCAAAGGTCATGTGATGGGACTCTGCCAGCCACAGAGGTCTGGAAAGCCTTAGGCCAATCGTGAACTCATGGCCTTATGCAAATACCCATGACACTCAGTCAGTCTCAGTTGCAACTCTTATCCACACTTGTGGTCTGTTGTGAAGTGTTCATGCCCAAGATGTTCTCTTTCACCCCTGCTGACACTCGAGGCCCTGCTTTGTTCACTGAGGATGGCACTGATTCTGCTCTGTACTCTCTGTACTTCTGACCATGTTGTGACTTACAGTGGTTTTTTAGATTGTAGTCTTCCAATACATGTGTTTGCATCTATTAACATACAAACATTATTTGCATATTAAACACTTAGGCATGTTCTTCACTTCTCAAAATCCATGGTCTTCACATTTCTCTGTTTTAGTCACTGTGAGAAGAGCTCACGGGAAAAGCTTTGCAGGCCTTGGCTAGACAGCTGGTGGGTACAGAAGTGGGGGCCTCAGCTGGGGCTCCCCCAGGACCTGGTGCTGTGTGGGTAGCAGGTGGTAGGGGGGGCCTGGGGTATTTGCACTCCAGTCTGGAACCATGAGGGCTTGAAGATGAGGGGGTTCCATAACAGGGTATTGGTCTGGGGATCTGAGGCTCAAAAATAGTCCAGGAGGAAGTGGGCCAGAGACTGCTGGGGGAAGGGGGTGCTGAGGGTGCCCTGAGGCCTTAGACTCCCACTGTGGCCTGAGGCTCAGACTCTAGGACCTAGAGCTAGAGGAGATTATGTGGGGACCTTGCAGCCCAGGAATAGGGGTTCCCCCAGTCTCTCCCAGCCCTTGCTATGGTACTGAAACTTGAACTTCGGGCCTTGAAATCTTGCTTTCCACTAAAGGCTGGAGCTCTACCCCTTGAACCACACATCTACTTCTAGCTTTTGGGTGGTTAATTGGAGATAAGAATCTCTGCCAGCCATCTGTCCTGTGATTCTCAGTTCTCAGCCTCTTAAGTAGTTCGGATGACAGGCATGACGCTCAGTGCCCAGCTCAACTTTCTTTTTATTTGTCATGTAGAGTTTTCATATTCAGGAATTCAGTTTGATTTTTCAATAATTCCAACTTTAGTAAAATTATTTGTCATATCTTTCTTGTTTCTTGTGCTCTTGATTTGCATCTTCTTTGCATTTATTTATGGGTTTATTTGCTCCTTTTTTTGTCAGTTGTGGGGCTTGAACTCTGGTTCTGGGCGCTGTCCCTCAGATCTTCAGCTCAAGACTAGTGTTCTTCCACTTGAGCCATAGCACCACTTCCAGCTTTTTCTACTTATGTAGTGCTGAGGAATCGAACCCAGGGCCTCATGCATGCTAGGCAAGCACTCTACCACTAAGCCACATTCCCAGCCCCCATTTGTATCCTTTTTTCAGCTCATTTAGTTATTCATTTATATTCCCTTTGGATTCAATTAGGTATTTATTTATCTTCTCTTGGATTTCACTGAAGTGTTTATACATACCTTCTTTTCTCTCATTAAATTTTCTTATCATCATTCTCCTGGTTGATCTCAGTGTGTGAGGTTCCATCCCCTTACTATCATGCAGAGCCTTTGTTATAATATCACTTACTTTTTGATGCCTCTAATTGCCTTTCATTTGTATAATTTGTGTGCTCTTTGTACTGAACTTTGCTCATCTGAAATTTGTTGTCATTTCTGGTTTGGAGTTTCAGTTATCTAACAACTTTCCATGGAATTATTCTGTCTGACTTGGCAGGTTTGGGTTGTGGCACGGTTTATGTGTCATTTCTCACCACTGGCTTGGGTATAACAAAGTCCCCAATTCAATACCAAGTACCATTAATTGCAATGCCAGATATATATCTGACATTGTACATATTCTATATGTAATAGAATACATTATTCGTACAACTGGTCATAACTATGGGAAAGGAACTAGTGTTCCTATATGCTATAGGAAGGGGTTAGACAAACAAAATTTATTTGTGTAAGAGTTAAAAATAAGGAACCATTCTTGTGCAAGAATATAGTTCAATTATTGTGGAAAAGAATGATATCATTAGATATTGCAAGGGACAGAAATGTTTAGAATTTTTTAAAAGAAAGGAGAATGACACAACTTAGTTCATTATGAAAGCTTGAAAAGTGAAATAAAAAATTAGAGAGAAAACTGGCACCAGTGGCTAGCAACTGTAATCCTAGCTACTCAGAGGGTTGAGATCTGAGGATCGTGGTTCAAATCCAGCTCAGGCAAGAAAGTCCATAAGATCTTATGTTCAATTAATCACTGAAGTGGCTATCTGGCTCAAAGTGGTAGAGCACTAGCCTTGAGGAAATGAGCTTGGGGCTGTGCCCAGGCCCTGAGTTCAAGCCTCATGACAGGGATAAAGAGAGAGACAGAGACAGAGAGACAGAGAGAGACAGAAAGAGCAATATATTAAAAAGATATAGGTAAAAGCAAGCAAGCAAGCAAGAGAGAGGGGAAGGGAGGGAGGGAGGAAGGGGAAGGAAGGAAGGAAGGAAGGAGGGAGGGAAGGAAGAAAGAAAGAAAGAAAGAAGGGAAGGAGGAAGGGAGGGAGACAGGGAAGGAAGGAAGGAAGGAGAGGGAAGGAAGGAAGGAAGGAGAGGGAAGGAAGGAAGGAGAAAGAAGAAAGAAGGAAGGAAGGAAGGAAGGAAAAGAAAAGAAAACTACCAAGTTCTCATACTTGTAATACTAACTACTCAGGAGGCTAAGGTCTGAGGACTCTTGTTCAAAGCCAGCCAAGGCTAGAAAGTCTGTGAAATTCCTATCTCCAGTGAACCAGCAAAAAATGAAAAAGGGAAGTAGAGCTGTGGTTCAATTGGTAGAGCATCAGCCTTCAGTGAAAAAGCCAAGCAAGAATAAGAAGCTCTGAATTTGGAGTACAGTATATTTATTTTCTTTTGGTACTTCCTAACTTTGTACTGGTAGCACTTAGCTTGCTAACTTGCCTTCCTGATTTCCCCCAGATACCTGTGCCCTTATTTCTGGCATGTAGAGACACAGGGACTCCTCATCCTGGCTTCTTCCTGCGCCAAGGTCTTAATGCTATTTCCAATGACCCCAACCTCCAACTTAGCAAGAAGACTCACCTGGACACCAGTGATTCAGACTTCTAATCCCAGCTACTCAGCAGGCTGAGATCTGCAGATCAAGGTTCAAAACTAGACCAGGTAGGAAAGTCCATGAGACTTTTATCTCCAATTAATCAGCAAAAATCTGAAAACGGAGCTGTGGCTCAAGTGGCAGAGTGCTAGCCTTGAGCACTAAGCTAAGGGAGAATGCTTAAGCCTGGAGTTCAAGCCCCAGTAGTGTCATACACAAAAAATTGTTAAAATTCAACAGATTGATGCAAATGTGTATATTTTCTTCGGTAATATAATTTCATTTTCCTAAGCTTATTTTTGTTTCATTTTCTTCTGATTAAGTTGGTGCTCAAAAAAACAATTTTGCATATATGTATATATACATATCTGTGTGTATATGTATATACTTATGTGTATATGTATATACTTATGTATATATGAGTGTTTGTCTTTCTTTACTCTATCCCTATTGAAGCTTTTCACACATTGTCTTTTGTTGTTGTTGTTGTTACCAGTACTCAAGCTTGAACTTAGGGCCTCATGCTTTTGCTTGGCTTTTTTGATCCAACTAGTGCTCCATCACTTGAGCTACATATACACGTCTGGCTTTTCGCTGGTTAATTAGGGATAGAGTCTCTTGGCCTTTCCTGCCTGAGCTGGCTTCAAACTAGGTTCCTCATACCTCAGCCTCCTGAGTAGTTAGGATGACAGGTGTGAGCCACCAGTGCCAGTTTCACATTATCTTAGTGAACATTTTAATTTCGCCTTCACACTGCCACCCACTCTGTTTAATTAAATAATATGTTGATGTGCTCAAATTTCTGTTTACTCTAGCACAGGAATTCCAGCCAAGATAATTATATTCGTGGCTTCAGGAACCTGCTTATTATAAAATATTGAAGTAGGAAAATTTGTCTTTGTGCTATCCAGCACAGGATTTTTATCAATTTTGTTTCCTCTTTCCTCCATTTTTCTTCCTTGCATATAACAACCTACTTTATTTCTTCCCATCAATTCATGGCTTTAAGTTCTTCCACCCATAGTCTTTGAGTCTAATTTTAAGCATGTACAGAGTTAAAAAATATAATAACATGGTCAAACACCTGTAATCCTGGCTACTAGGAATATTGATATCTGAGGATTGTGGTTAAAATCCAGCCCAGCCTGAAAACTCTGTGAGACTCATCTCCAATAAACCAGCAAAAACAGAATTGGAGCTATGGCACAAGTGGTAGAGTATCAGCCTTGAATGCAAAAGTTAAGAGATAGTGCTCAGGCCATGCGTTCTAGCCCCAGTACTGGCACATGAAAATTAAAAATACTAAAATGAACAATATCCCATCCTACTATTTTCACTAAAATACTAATAAATATGACAATTGTCTGTTTTTGCTTTTGTTTATCAATATGATATATGTCATCTTTGATTCTAACAGTATATTTTTCTTCTTTACCAAGCTTGTGACATTGTCAGGAATTCAAGACTAAATGAGAATAATATTCTAAAGCAGCATGTCAGCATTTCTTGATAACTTAAGTTAATTTAAATCTGTTGAGAAAAACTACTTACTGTAGGAAAAATCAGCCAAGCAAGAATGCAAAAGCCATAAGTTCAAGCCCCAGTACCCAGCACATACCACACACACACACACACACACACACACACACACACACACACACACACACACACACAGAGTACTTACTAAATCCAAAGTTGTTTAAGGCACATAAGCAAATGCTAGTAAGTTACCAGTACCTATTTTGTATTCCAATGATAAAACAAAGGTGTAGATAAACAAGGCCACTTCCAACAAACCAGATTGTTGGTGTTCAAGACCTAACTTGAGTCCACTCCATTTGATGCAATACTGTTCAAAGGAACATTCATTCAGTGAGGAGTAAAACATTGTACATCTGTCAGAGATAGATGTTAACAGATATCCTTGACTTTTAACATTATAGGTGGTATTTGAGCCAGATGCTGGTGGCATATACCTGTAATCCTGTCTACTCAGTGTTCTAGTTTGAAGCCACCCAGGTCCAGAATGTCTGTGAGACTTTTATCTCCAATTAACCACAAATAAGCCCGAAGTAGAGTTGTGATTCAAGTGGTAGAGCAATAGTCTTGGACACAAAAGCTCAGGAACAGCACCCAGGTCCTCAGTTCAAGTGCCAGAGCTAGCAAACACATACCAAAAATGTGGTATTTGCAACCAAGGAATACATTTTAATTTGATCTCTTTTTAGCCAATTTAATGTCTGAGCTCTTGATCTGCAAGCCTCTTGGCCACTCTACTCCTGGAGAATAACAATTATTCAAGTGGAAAAGAAGGATCTAGAATGATTCTCCATTAGAGATGCTGATGTTTGAAAGACTATGCGAAAAAAAAATACTTCAGTCTCTAAAAGAATATAGCACTCACAGTGGAACCTCTGAATTTGTTAATTGGTGTATCTAGGCTTGAACTCAGAACCTGGGCTTTGTCCCTCAAGGCTAGCACTCTACCACTTGAGACACATCTCCACTTCTAGTCTTTTTGGCAGTCAACTGGAGTTCAAGTCCCATGGATTTTCTTATCCGAGCTGGCTTTGAATAACGATCCTCAGATCTCAGCCTCCTGAGTAACTAGGATTACAGGCTTGAGCCTGTGATGGCTAATTGAAATTTAATGGTACCTACTACCAGAAATGGTAGTTAAGACATTTACATCCACCACAAAAGTCCAAGTTAATTTCTGCTTTGGTTTCTCCAACACACTTAAGAAAAAGATCATTAGAGATCTATCTAACCTTAATAGTAGAATTCAAATACTCTCTGCTTATTTTATTTTTTTTATAACTGTGAGAATACCACACAAAGGAATTACAACTACATGGGCAAGATCTTGGTTTATTTTGAGTCCTGCTAAATCCTAGATGTCCAGAGACAAATCCCAAAATACAAGTGTTACAAGGTCAGAGACAGGAGAGTTCCCTGAAATTGCATTAAAATTCATATTAACAATAATATCATTTATTTAACTACCAATCTAACAAGTACACTGAATATAATTTTTTCCAAGCCTTTCCCTTTCCTAACAAATGGAGTAATGTCATTCTTTCTGATGGAGGCATAGAATTCCATTGTGTATATATACTACATTTTCTTGATCCATTCCTCTACTGAGAGGCATCTGGGTTGGTTCCATATCTTAGCTATGGTAAATAATGCTGCAATAATAAACATAGTCGTGCTGGTAGCTTTAGTGTGGTCTTGTTTGTGATCATTTGGGTAAATGCCCAAAAGTGGGATTGCTGGGAAATAGGGGAGCTCTTTGTGGAGTCTTTTAAGGAACCTCCATATTGCTTTCCAAAGTGACTGAACAAGTTTACACTCCCACCAACAATGTAGTAATGTTCACTTCTCTCCACATCCCCTCGAGCATCTGTTGTTATTAGAGTTCTTGGTTATTGCCATTCTAACTGGGGTGAGGTTGTATCTCTATGTTGTTTTGATTTGCATTTCTTTTATGGCTAGAGAGGTTGAGCATTTCTTCATGTGTCTATTGGCAATCCTTCTTTTCTCTTCAGAGAAGTTTCTCTGTAAGTCTTTAGCCCACGTATTTATTGTGCAGTTGTTTCTTTGGAGATTTGTTATTGGGGGATTTAATTTTTTGAGTTCCAGGTATATTTTAGATATGAGGCCCTTATCCATTGTATGGCTAGTGAAGATCTTTTGCCAATCTGTGGGGTTTATGAATCGTGCTAGCTATGTGCTTGGCCATGCAGAAGCTCTGCAATTTTGTGCAATCCCATTTGTTCAACCTTTCTTTGATTTGTGGTGTTTCTGGGTCTCTATTAAGAAAATTTCGCCCTGTGCCAAGGAGACCTAGGGTTTCTCCTATTCCATCCAGTAATGTTTTCAGATTGTCTACTTTGACTCCGAGGTCTTTGATCCATTTGGAGTTTATTCTGGTGCAGAATGATATATAAGAATCTAGCTTTCATTTTCTACAAGTAGTTAACCAATTTTGCCAGCACCATATACTGAAGAGGCTGTCTTTCTTCCATTCTATTTTTTGAGCTCTGTTATCGAAGATTAGTTGGCTATAGGTCTGTATGTTCATTTCTGGGTTTTCAATTCAGTTCCATTGGTCCTGAGGTCTGTTCTTGTGCCAGTACAATGCTGTTTTGATTAATATGGCTTTGTAGTAGAGTTTGAAATTTGGTATTGATATTCCTCCAGTCCTGTTCTTTCTGTTGAGGATTGTTTTTGCTATTCGGGGCCTTTTACTGTACCATATATATTTTTGGATTGCCTCTTCTAATTCCTTGAAGAATGAGGTTGGAATTTTGATAGGTATTGCATTTGGAGATAGCCCTCGGAAGTATGGCCATTTTCACGAACTTGATCTTTCAAATCCAGGAGCATGGAAGTTTTTGCCACTTCCTAAGTTCTGTTTTGATTTCCTTTTTCAGGTTTTCAAAAGTTTTCATCATAGATGTCCTTCACTTCTTTGGTTAAGTTAATTTCTAGGTATTTTATTTTTTGTGGGGCTAATACCAATGGAGTTGCTTTCCTAATTTCAGCCCCACTTTTCTCATTGTTGGCATACAGAAAAGCCATTTTTGAGGGTTAATTTTATACCCTGCTACTTTGCCAAAATTTTGAATCAGCTTGAATAATTTGAGAGTGGGGTCTGTGGGATTCTTTAAATACAAGATCATGTCATGTGCAAAGAGGGAGAGTTTTACTTCTTCTTTCCCTATTTGGATCCCCTTTATGTTTGCATCTAGTCTTATTTGTAGCTAGGCATTCTAATACTAGATTGAAGAGAAGTGGAGAGAGTGGACATCCTTGTCTCGTTCCTGAGTTAAGAGGAAATAGTTTCAGTTTTTCACCATTAATTAGAATGCTGGCTGTTGGTTTGTCATATACAGTCTTTATTGTATTGAGGAATGTTCCATGGATTCCTAATTTTTCCAGAACCTTCATCATAAAGGGGTGTTGGATCTTGTCAAATGCTTTTTCTGCATCTATTGAGATAACCATGTGGTTCTTATCCCTGCTCCTGTTGATGTGATGAATTATACTAATTGATTTCCGTATATTGAACCAGCTTTGCATCCCTGAAATGAATCCTGTTTGATCTTGGTGTATGATTTTTTGGATGAATTGTTGAAGTCGATTGGCCAAAATTTTGCTGAGAAGTTTTTCATGAATGTTCATCCAAGAAATAGGTCTATGGTTCTCTTTCTTTGATAAGACCCTGCCTGGTTTTGGGATGAGAGTTATGATGACTTCATAGAATGAGTTCTGTAGTGAACTTTCTCTTTCAATTTCATTGAAGAGTTGGAGGGTTATTAGTGTGAGCTCTGCTTTGAAGACCTTGTAGAATTCCGCAGTGAAACCATCTGGACCTGGGCTTTTCTTAGATGGGAGATCTCTTATTATTGTTTATATTTCAATGCTTGATATGGGCCTGTTAAGGTGATTTAACTTACCTTGGTTTAGTTTTGGAATGTCAGTATTTGCTAGGAAAAGGTCCATTTCTGCCAAGTTCTCAATCTTATTAGCATAAAGTTTTGAGAAGTATTTCCTTATAGTGTTCTGAATCTTGGTTGTTTCTCTGGTGATGTTTCCATTCTCATCTCTGAGTTTATTTATTTGGGTGTGTTCTTTTCTTTTTCTGATAAGATTTGCTAAGGGTCTGTCAATTTTGTTAATTTTTTCGAAGAACCAATGTTTTGTTGATTCTTTCTATGGCTTTTTTTGGATTCTAATTCATTTATTTCGGATTAAATTTTAATTATTTCTTTCTGTCCATTGGGTAGGGGTTTATCCTGCTGCTCTTTTTCAAGGAGGCTCAGATGTCTCATTAAATTGTTGGTTTAAGATCTCTCCAATTTGTTGATGTAGGAACTCAGAGCTATAAACCTGCCTCTGACTACTGCCTTTGCTGTGTCCCAGAGGAGCTGGTAATTTGTGTGCCCATTTTTGTTGAATATCATGAACATTTGAATTTCATTTCTAATCTCTTCCATGATGCACTCATGATTCAGCAGTGTGTTGTTCAGCCTCCATGTGTTACACGAGTTTCTTTAGTGGCTTTTGGTGTTGACTCCTACTTTTAATCCCTTGTGGTCTGAGAGAATGCAAGGTATAACTTCAATGTATCTGAATTTGGACAAGTTTGCTTTGTGGCCTAAAATGTGGTCTATTTTGGAAAATATTCCATATGCTGCTGAGAAAAACGTGTATTCTGATGCTGCTGGGTAAAATCTTTGATAGATGTCTGTTAAAACTAGTTGATCTATGCAGTTGTTCAGATATGCAGGTTCTTTGTTGAGTTTTTGCCAAGTTGATCTATCTAGTGGGAATAGTGGTGTGTTAAAGTCCCCAACAATTAATGTCTTTGGATCTATGTGGGATTTGAGGGAAAGTTGGGTTTCTTGGATAAATTTGAGTGCTCCGTTGTTTGGCGAATAGATATTTAGAATTGTAATATCCTCCTGAAAGAGAGCTCCCTTAATTAGTATGTAGCGACCATCTTTACCCTTTGTAAATAATTTTAGTTTGAGGTCTATTTTTTTTATATTTTTATTTATTTATTTTTTTATATTTTATTTTATTTTTGTGAACATACTGTACAGAGGGGTTACAATTTCATGGGCAGGAAAATGCGTACATTTCTTATCAAGCATTGCAGCTAGTTTGAGGTTCTATTTTATCTGATATTAGGATTGCAACTCGTGCCTGTTTATGGGGACCGTTTGCTTGGTGGATTTTGTTCCAGCCTTTCACATTGAAATTGTGTTTGTTTTTATGGGCAAGATGTGACTACTGAAGGCAGCAGATAGAAGGTTCTTGCTTTTTAATCCAACTAGACAGTCTATGTCTCTTATTTGGAGAGTTAAGTCCGTTAATGTTGAGAGATAGAACTGAGAAGTATTTGGGAGTTCCTGCTATTTTATCCACCTTCTTGGGGGCTGTGGCAGTGGGATTCTTTCTATGGTTCTTGGATTTTCAGTTTGGATACGGTTTCTTGGCCTTTTCTGAGGTCTTGTTGGTTTTCTATGTGTAAGACATCTTTAAGAATCTTTTGTAGGGCTTGTTTGGTGGAGATATAGTGTTTCAGTTTTTCTTTGCTATGGAAGGTTTTTATTTGACCTTCATTTATGAAGGAGAGTTTAGCTGTGTACAGTTTTCTTGATTGATTTTTGTTTGTCTAAATGGCATGGCATACATCATTCTAGGCTCTTCTTGTTTTGATTGTCACTGCTGAGAAATCTCAGGTGATTCTAACTGGTTTCCCTTTATAGGTGATTGATCTTTTCTCTTTGACAGCTTTATGGTTCTTTTCCTTGGTCTGAATTGTTCCTGTGAGGATTATAATGTGATGCTGGGTTGTCCTGTTCTGGTCTGGTCTATTTGGAGTTCTAAAAGCTTCTTGTATCTGAATAGGCTTATCCTTTTGCATGTTTGGGAAGTTCTCTGCTAGGATCCTGTTAAATAAATTTCCTAGAACATTAACTTCTGTTTCTAGGTGCTCCTCTACACCCATTATTCTCAGATTAGGCCTTCTGATGGTGTCTTCCAAATGTTGAATAGATCTATCATATTTCTTGGACTTTTCTTGGATGTTTGTATGTTCTTCCTCTATAATATCTAGGCTCTCTAAATGCCTAAAACTTCATAGGAACATAGTAAATATCATTGAATACTAGATACATGGCTTTGTCACTCTCTACTAATACGCATTTATTGGCATACTACCACCTGCCTATGCATTTATGGCTATTTTGGCCACCTCTGGGGCTTGATCTCAGTGCCTGCCAAGAATTTCATCCTGGAGTAAGAAGCCAAGTGTGACACCTGTTTTCCTTTTCTGGGAGAGTTCTGTGTGTCAGGCGTGATGGAGAACAAGTCTACAAATCTCGCTGCTATGTGATAGTATGTTTAGGTGTCCTCACAGTCGGTAAAATAAAAGGTAAATAAATGAACAAAACAACAAATACAATGAATAACCACACCAAACATGATATAGACTGAACATCTCTATGGAAGTTCAATCCTATTTTTAAAATATATATAAGGTGTATGACTGGGGCATGAATTCAGGCCTAGGAAACAGGCCTGAATTTCTGGTCTTCAAGCATACTGAGCTTCCTCTTCCCCCACAGTGCAACATAGTTACCCAGTCCCTAAGTTCAAATCCAAGGCCTTGCAGACAAAAAATCTCACATTCCAAGCCAAGGGGATTCATTAGCATTTTTAATATTTTTTTTAAAGTTCACTTTGCCTTTATTTGAAACATTTTGATTTTATAAAATGAGAGTTTTTCAAAAAAGAGGTTTAAACTTTTACATTTCAGCATAGCACATTGGTGTTTTTGACCATCTGCCATAAAGAGCGAGAATGAAAATGAGGATATCATTTCTCCCTAGAAGGTTGGGACAGTTGATGTTATTTCTTCTTTTTTTTTTTCTTTTTTTTGTCGGTCGTGGGGCTTGAACTCTGGGCTTGGGTGCTGTCCCTGTGCTCTTCAGCTCAAGGCAAGCTCTCAAGCACTTGAGCCACAGCAAAAACTTCCAGTTTTCCAGAGGTTTATTGGAGGTAAGAGTCTCAGACTTTCCTCCCTGGCTGGTCTTGAGTCGCCTTCCTCAAATCTCAGCCTCCTGAGTAGCTAGGATTATAGGCATGAGCCACCCATGCCCGGCAGTTGATGTTATTTCTATTTAGAGTTATTTTTACAATTATAAAATGTCTGCAATTGTGTCCTGTGAGTTTTCCTCAGTGCCTACCACGAAATAGACTAGGGGAGTCCTCATACCACCAAAGGTTGAGTTTCTGAATAAACACTTCTGTGAGGACAGTAAGTACTTGTAAGCAATTTGGGAAGAAAATGGATTATAAAATGAAAAACAAAAACATTGGTACTAAGAGGTAGCTCAGCAGTGGAATAGTTGCCTAAAGAACATAAGACCCTGGAAGAAAAGTTTCCTAAAGCTTAGAATGTTACAATTTTGTATGAACAAACTTCTTTCCTTTTTTTTTTTTGTCGGTGGTGGGGCTTGAACTCTGGGATTGGCATTATCCCTGCGCTCTTCAGCTCTTTGTGAGAACTTTACAGCGTGAGCCACATTGCCACTTCTGGTTTTCTAGAGGTTTTTTTGGAAGTAAGTGTCTCCTGGACTTTCCTACCCAGGCTTGCCTTGAACCGCCATCCTCAGATCTCAGTCTCCTGAGTAACTAGGATTTTAGGTGTGAGCCACTGACGCCTGGTGCGTGAACAAACATTTTAAGATTGATTCTAAAGAAAGAAACTTCGAACATACTTTTGTACAAATAATTTATTGGAGGTAAGAGTCTCCATTAGTGCCATGGTTAAGGCACTAATTCAGAAGTATTTTTTCATTGGCTAGTTTCTTAGTTTATTTATATATATATATACATTATTAATTTATATATACACATTATTAAAAACATAGCTTTGAAGTGTACCTAAGAACATATGTGCTCATGTAAAATCATACAAATGCACAAGCTTGATATTTTTTTCAGTTTGTTGGTACCATAAATTAGGTGGGATTTGTGTACTGTTGTTTTGTTCTCTGTTTTTGGAGGATTTCTCTCCCCTTTATCCCCCTACCCCCCTCTCCCCGCACTTGAACTCAGCTTGCTCTTTCTTGGCTTGGTTGTTCGTAGCTGATTTTCTACCACTTCAGCCATACCTGTAGACTGGCTTTTTGCCAGTTAATTGGAGATGTCATCTCTCAGGCTTTTCTGCCTGGATTGGCTTTGAAACTTCGTCTTCTAGTTCTCACCTCCTGAGTAGTTGGGATTACAGATGTGAGCCATTGGGGTGCCTAGGGATAAATTAATTTGGTTGATGTATTCTTTCTGTTTTTCTAAGCATGGGATGATCTACTATAGTATTTCAATGAATGTCTTGGGTCTGAAGTAAGATATATAATACATATGCAAATCTCTACAGTTCTAATGAGATGTAATCAATTTAATACATGTTATAAGTGTAATAATAGTCAGTAAAATAATGAATGAATAATACAAAAAATAAAATAAATACACTCAAAGAAAATTAAAATAAATATAAGTATGTAGATATTAATCATTATTTCAAATGTGGATGAATATTACATTAACAGGGCTGGAGATTGAATTCAGGCTTAGGGAACAGGCCTGAATTGCTTGTCTTCCAAGAGGGTGAGTTTCCCCATCCCCACCACCCCCAGTGAATTAGAGTTACCCAGACTCTGAGTTCAATTCCCAGGCCTGGCAGAAAAAAAAGGCACGAATTCCAAGCCAGGGAGCTTCATTAGTATTGTATGTATGCATAAATGTATGTATGTATATATATATATGTATATATATATATATATATATATATACATATATATATATATATCATGGGACTTGAACTCTGGCCTTGAGAGCTGTCCTTGTGCTCTTCATCTCAAGGCGAGCGCTATAATGCTTGAGCCACAGCACCACTTCTGGTTTTCTAGTGGTTTA
Organism: Dipodomys spectabilis; assembly: GCF_019054845.1. Taxonomy (NCBI): domain Eukaryota; kingdom Metazoa; phylum Chordata; class Mammalia; order Rodentia; family Heteromyidae; genus Dipodomys; species Dipodomys spectabilis. Next base: position 3,598,455 of record NW_024870916.1, on the reverse strand, counting down.
TTGGAGATAAGTGTCTCACAGACTTTCCTGCCCGAGGGCTTTGAACTGTGATGTTCAGATCTCAGCGTCCTGAATTGCTAAGGTTACAGGCGTGAACCATAGCCGGTGCCAGGCTATTTTAAATATTTTTAAATTATTTATTTATTTATTTTTTTATTTTTATTTTTTGCTCAACATGAGGCTTGAACTGATATCATGGCAACTCTGCCTCAGCTAACATCACCCTAGGCTGGGATGGTGCAGCCTCTGGACACACAGCCCATCCTGGGATACTATGCCTCGGGGGCTGACAGGAAAACAAAATAAAAATGGCACCAAAAAAAACCAGGAACCACCCACAGATGGCAGTTTCTTGGTTTTCCTTCCTTGCATGGTGACCATCCTGGGTCCAAATAACACTGCTGCAACCTGTAGGTCATCTGGCATTGCTGAAGGCTGGCAGGCTGTCAGCTAAGCCATAGGCCAACCTGCACACCTAGGCCCTGAGTTTGAATCCCAGTCATGCTACTTACAAAGGGCTGGAGAGCCTAAGAAACTATTGCCTGTCAATAGGAACACCAGAGAAATGTGATCATTGTCATGGTTGGATGAGTAGTTCATCAATCAGTCTAGTATAAATTTAGACCCAATAATCACAGAACACAGATTGATTTTAATTCATAGTTTATTATGCATTAAAAGAATACTATTCATTAAATGGAGTCCTCACTAAAGACCTGAGAATCTGTAGGAACATAGTATATGTCATTTAATTCCACATAGACATCACTGGCAGTATCAAAATATCTAAATATATATTTATCTGTATACCATCATCTGCATAGAAAGGTACTGCTATTTTGGCCAAACCTGTGGCTCCATCCTAGGTCCTGGGATCCATTTGGCAGCTGAATGGGCTAGAGGCTGCCATGCTGACACTCACCTATTCATGAATTGGGACTTCCTGGCCCTCAGTTCAGGTACCAGCATTGCCAAAAATTTCATCTCGGAGTAAGATTCCAAGTGAGACACCTGTTTTCCATTTCTGTGTAAATGCTGGGTGTCAGGTATGGTGTACATAGTATGTGTGCAAAGCTACATGTTACGGAATAGATTGGAATAAATGTAATAAATGATATAGGTGTACTCACAGTCCATAAAATAAAGGTTAATTCAATCAATCAATAATAATATATCACTCCAACAAACACGATACAGACTGAATATATAGATGTAAATATAAATCACATATTTAAAATGTCTATAAATGTTACATTTTTCGGGCTGGTGTTTGAATTCAGGCCTAGGAAAGAGTTAAGAAGTTCATGCATGATTCACATAAGAAATGATAGGCAAGACCTCTGGCACAACAATAATTATTTTTCATTAAGACCACGAAATGTGACAATAATAATTACATTCAGGAAATCGAGGCATTGGGAAAGATCCAAGAATTGGTAGTCACATGGCAGATAGAATTCCAACAAAGCTTGCCACATCTTCTCTATACAAGTAGGTATTTATTAGCATACTAGCTTCAGCTTTTGAATGGATGAATATGGTGCATAAACCCCACCCCGGAGCTCAATATCAGGTCCTGGGTAGGGCCTAGATACTTAATAGCTCAATAGATGGTATGCTCATATTGGACCCATTAGAAAGATAGGCCTGCTAGGCCTGGAGTTCAACTCCCAGCAATGCCAAAAGGTTCATCCTGATGTGAGAAACTAATCCTTACAGCTGTTTTCCTGTCCTGTGAAAGTCCTGGGCCTCATCAAGGATGGAGAATGGCAATTCCATAGCCATGGGAATAGGTTGTCATCCATGGCAGCACAGATATACATGCCACCATACTCAATAAAATACAAAATACATCCATGAATAAAACTCAAAATTAAAAAATAACTACATTGAAAGCAAGATGCATACCACACCTGTATATAAATAAAGATCCTATGTTTAAAAGAGGTAGGCTTCATATTTTGTCCACTGCTGGGGCTTCAAATCAGGCCCTGGACCAGGCCTCACATTCTAGTCTTCAGGGATGATGAGCTTCCCCTTCCCCCACAGTGCAACGGGGTTACCCAGATCTGAGTTCAAATCCCAAGCCTGACAAAAGATTCATCCTGATGTCAGAATCCAGTCTTTACACCTGTTTTCCTCTCCTATGGAAGTCCTGGGTCTCAGCTAGGATGGAGAATGAAAGCATAGGCAACCCTATAACCATGGGAACAGGTCATCATACATGTCAGCAGAGTTATACCTGTCACCATACTCAGTAAAAAACACAATACCTCCATGTATTAGACACAAAATAAGGAGAAGGATTGCACCGAACGTAAGATGCTATCCACACATATATGTCAATACATATCCTATGTTTCAATTATGAATTTATGCCTGTTTATGACTTAGCTCCTTAGTTACTCACAGGCCGGTGCCCTCACCTTGACTCTTTCGCCAATTGGGCCTGCTAGGCTCTCAGTTCAAATCCCAACACTGCCAAAACATGAATCCTGATGTGAGAAGCCCATTGATCCACCTGTTTTCCTGTCCGGAGAATGTCCTGAGTCTCAGCTAGGATGGAGAAGGTGTAGGAAACTCTATAAATATGGGAATAGGTTGCCATCCATGTCAGCACAGTTATAGCTGTCATCATATGCAATAAAATACAAAATGCATCCCTGAATAAGACACACAATAAAAAGAATAACTACACTGAAAACATGATGCATTCCACACATGTATGTGAATAGAGATCCTATGTGTAACATAGGTGGGCATATGATTTTTGCCTGAGCTGGGGCTTCAATTCAGGCCCTGGGACCAGGCCTGACTTTGTAGTCTTCAACGATAATGAGCTTCTCCTTCCTCCACAGTGCAACAGAATTCCCCAGACCTGAATTCACATCCCAGCTCTGGCAGTAAAATTCTTAGCTAAGGTGCTTCATTCATCATTTTTCAATTTTTTAATATTTTTTTGCCAGACATGGGGCTTGAACTCAAGTTGTGGCAACTCTGCCTCAGGTCTGATCATCCTAGGCTGCAGCCTCTGGACCCACAGCCCATTCTCGGATCCTAGGACCCCAGGGTTTGTAGGAAAAAATAAAAAGCTGGAGGAGAAAAAAGCGGCGGGAAGTTCCACCTGGCGCTTTTAGGTTTATTTTCATTTGAATGTTGACCATGGTGAGACTGAACCCGGTGGACTGCAGACTGAAGGTGACCTGGTGTGGCTGAAGGCCTGCTGGCTATCGGGGGAGCCACGGGACGACCGGGCAACGGAGGCCCCGATGTCGAATCCTGGTCAGCCATCCTACATTGAGGGAATGGCAGGAGTTGCTGAGATACTCAATTCCTGACCTAGGAAGAGCCGTGAAATGTGATCAATCTCTTCCTTGAATGAGTAGTTCCTGAAGATTCGAGTAGGAAATGATAGTCAAGACTCATGGGGTATCGATTATTTTTAGTGAAGAATTGATGAAGCGTGACCATAATCATCACAGTCATTAAATAGAGGCATTGGGGAAGATCCAAGAATCTGTAGTCACAGGGTAGATTGGATTCCATCATAGGTCACCATCTCTCCTACTCTATACAGATAGGTACTTATTTGCTTACTACCTTCAGCTTATGAATGGATGACTATTGTGCTTCCCCTGCCTTACCCCTGGGACTCGATCTCAGGTCCTGGGAATGGCTTAGCTCCTTAGTGGCTCACAGGCTGGTGTGCTTACCCATTTGCCTATTGGGCCTGCTAGGTGCTAAGTTCAGATCCCAGCAGTGCCAAAATATTCATTCTGTCAGAAGCCAGACATTGCACCTGTTTTCCTTTCCTGTGTGAGTCCTTCGTTTCAGCTAGGATGGAGAATGCATAGGCCACCCTGTGGCCATGGGAAAAGGTTGTCATCCATGTCAGCCCAGTTACACCTGTCATATATACTCAAGAACATACATAATACATCCATGAATGGCATGCAACATAGAGAGGATAACTACGCTCAATTCATGAGGCAGTCCACACACGGATGTGAGTATACATCCCATGTTTCAATGATGCATTGAGGACTCTTGTGGCCTCCCTGGGGCTTGATCTCAGCTCCTGGGAACAGCCCAGCTCCTTAGTGGCTCACAGGCTGGTTTGTTCATGTGTACCCATTGGGCAGTTGGGCCTCCTAGGCCCCGAGTTCGAATCACAGCACTCCAAAAATTCACCCTGATGTGAGAAACCATTCGGTGCACCTGTTCTTCTGTGCTGTGCAAGTTCTGGGTCGCAGCTAAGATGGAAAATGCATAGGCAACTCTATTCTAATGAGAATAGCTTGTTATCCAGTTCACCGCAGTTATATCTGTCATCCTATACTCAAGAAAATACACAATACATCAATGAGTAAGACACCAGATAAAGACAATGACTACACCGAACCCAAGATGCCGCCCACCCATGTATGGAACTAGAGATCCTCTGTTTAAATTCTGAATTTATGACTACTATAGTGCCCACCGGGGCTTGATCTCAGGTCCCAGGAAAGACCTAGATGCTTAGTGGCTCATGTGCTGGTGTGCTCACCATGACTCATCCACCACTTGAGCCTGCTAGGCCTTGAGTTCAAATACCAGCACTACCAAAAGATTCATCCTGATATGAGAAGCCAATGGTTGCACCTGTTTTCTTATGCTATGAAAGTCCTGGGTCTCAACTAGAATGGAGTATGTCATATAGGCAACTCTATACTCGTGGGAATTGGTTGTTAGCCATGTCAGGATAGTTATAACTGTTATCATACTTAGTAAAATACATATTGCATCCATGAATAAGACACGAAATAAAGAGAATGAGTACACTGAATGCAAGATGCCGCCCACCCATGTATGGAAATATAGCTCCTGTCTTTAAATTATGAATTCATGAGTATATTGATGCCCGCGGGGCATGAGCTCAGGTCCTGTGAACGGCCTAGCACCTTAGTGGCTCACAGGCTGGTGTGCTCACCTTGACCCATTCCCCAATTCTGCTTGCTAAGCTCTGAGTTCAAACCCCAGCAGAGCCAAGAGATTTATCCTGATGTGAGAAACCAAAGGATCCACATGATTTTCTGTCCTGTGAAGGTCCTGGGCCTCATCGAGGATGGAGAATGCTATATAGGCAACTCTATAGCCATGGGAATAGGTTGTCATCCATAGCAGCACAGATATACCTGCCACCATACTCAATAAAATACAAAATACATCCATGAATCAGACTCAAAATTAAAAGCAAGATGCATACCACACCTGTACGTAAATAGAGATCCTATGTTTAAAAGAGGTAGGCTTGTTATTTTGTCCAGTGCTGGGGCTTCAAATCAGCCCCTGGACCAGGCCTGACATTCTAGTCTTCAGGGATAATGAGCTTCCCCTTCCCCCACAGGGCAACGGGGTTACCCAGATCTGAGTTCAAATCCCAGACCTGACAAAAGATTCATCCTGATGTCAGAAGCCAGTTATTGTGCCTGATTTCCTCTAATGTGGAAGCCCTGGGTCTCAGCTAGGATGGAGAATGAAAGCATAGGCAATCCTATAACCATGGGAACAGGTTGTCATCCATATCAGTACAGTTGTATCTGTCACCATACTCAGTAAAATTCACAATACCATCATGAATTAGACACAAATTAAGGAGAAGAAATGCACCGAATGCAAGATGCTTCCCACACATATATGTCAATACAGATCCTATGTTTCAAGTATGAATTTATGCCTATCCTGGCCCTCCCTGGGGCTCACTGTCAGGTCCTAGGAACGGCCTAGCTCCTCAATTGCTCACATGCGGGTGTCCTCACCTTGACTCTTTCACCAATTGGGCCTGCTAGGCTCTCAGTTCAAATCCCAACACTGCCAAAAGCAGAATCCTGATGTGAAAACCTATAGGTCCACCTGTTTTCCTGTCCTGTGAAAGTCCTTAGTTTCAGCTGGCATGGAGAAGACATAGGCAACTCCATGGACATGGGAATAGGTTGTCATCCATGTCAGCACAGTTATATCTGTCATCATACTCAATAAAATACAAAATGCATCCCTGGCTAAGATACACAATTAAAAAAACTATGATGCATTCCACACATGTATGTAAATCGAGACCCGATGTGTAAAATAGTTGGGCATATGATTTTTGGCAGTGCTAGGGCTTCAATTCAGGCCCTGGGACCAGTTCTGACCTTGTAGTCTCCAAAGGTGGTTAGCTTCCCCTTCCCCAACAGTGCAACAGAGTTACCCAGACCTGAGTTCAAATCTCAGCTCTGGCAGTAAAATGGTGCGAATTCTGCACTAGGATGCTTCATTCGTGTGTGTGTGTGTGTGTGTGTGTGTATATACACATTCGTAATATATATGAATGTGTATATATATATATATATACACACACATTCATATATATATATATATATATGTATATATATATATATATATATATATATATATGCCTTACCTCTGACCATCCTATGCTGTGGCCTCTGGACCTACAGCCCATCCTCGAATCCTAGGACCCCACGGCTTGCAGGAAAAAAGAAAGCTGTGAGGGCAAAAAAAGTGGTGGGAAGTTCCACCTGGTGCTTTTACGTTCATTTTCCTTTGTACGGTGACCATGGTGCATCTGAACCCGGCGACCTATAGAGTGAAGGTTACCTGGAGTGGCTGAAGGCCTGCAGCTGTTGGGGAAACCCCAGGCCATCCAGGCCAAAAGGCCCAGAGGTCGAATCCTGGTCATCTCCCCTACATTGAGGGATTGGCGTGAGATCCTGAGATACTTGTTTCCAGATCTAGGAAGAGTTGTGGAATGTGATCAATCTCATCCTTGAATGAGTAGTTCTTGCAGGATGTGAGTGGGAAATGATAGGCAAGATTCCTGAGGTATCGATTATTTTTAATGAAGAATTGATGAAGCGTGATCATAATCATCACAGTCATGAAATGGAGGCATCGGGAAAGATCCAAGAATCAATACTCACAAGGTAGAGTGGATTCCATCACAGGTCGCCATCTCTCCGACTCTAAACAAATATGCACACTATCTTCAGCTTATGAATGGATGACTATTGTGCTCTCCACCTGCCCTACCCCCAGGGCTCAATCTCAGGTCCTGGGAACAGCCTAGTTCCTTAGATGCTCACATCATGGTGTCCTCACCTTGACCCTTTCTCCAATTGAGCCTGCTAGGCTCTGAGTTCAAATCCCAACACTGCCAAAATAGGAATGCAGGTGTGAAAATCCAATCCGTCCACCTGTTTCCTGTCTGTGAGAGTTCTGGGTCTCAGCTAGGATGGAGAAGGCTTAAGCAACTCTATAGACATGGGAATAGATTGTCATCCATGCTAGCACAGTTATATCTGTCATCATGCTCAATAAAAAAAAATGCATCCATGACTAAGACACACAATAAAAAGAATAATTGTACTGAACAAATGTATGTGACTAGAGATCCTATGTTTAAAATAGATAGGCATATGATTTTTGCCAGTGCTGGGGCTTCAATTTAGTCCCTGGGAGCAGGCCTGACCTTGTAGTCTTCAAGGATGGTAAGCTTCCCCTTCCCCACAGTGCTATAGTGTTACCTAGACCTGAGTTGGAATCTGAGCTGTGGCAGAAAAATGGTGCAAATTCTGAACTAGGGTGCTTTATTAGTTTTTAGGGTTTTTTTGTTTTTTGTTTTTTTTCGCTAATCAAAGGATTTGAACTCACTTCATGGCAACCCTGCCTCAGCTTTGATCACTTTAGGCTGGTGAGCTGCTACAGGCCCATAGTCGACCCTATGATCCTAGGCCCTGAAGCCTTGCAGGAGTAAAAAAAAAAAAAAAAAAACCCACACAGAAAAATAGCCACAGGATGGATTTTTTACATTTTCTTCCATTGCATGGTGACCAACCTGGATCCAAATTACATGGCTACAAAGGGTACTTCACTTTGCATTGGCCGCGGCTAGCAGACAATTGGGGAAGCCACAGGCCTGTATGTCATCATAAGCCTTGATTTTGAATCCTGGTCCTGATACCTACCAATGGGGGAACTTCCCAAGAGACTCGTTCCTATGCATGGAAATAACTATGGGATGTGAGCAAACTTATGATTAAATGAGAAGTTTCTGCGGGCATCATTCTAGTCTAAAATTATATGCAATGATCCTAGGATGTTGATTGATTTTAATGAATGGTTTATTAAGCATGAAAACAATACTATTCCTTCAATGGAATCATAATAAATACCTAAGAGTTGGTAAGAATGTAGTTGATGTCATTGAATCCTAGGTAGATGACTCTGGAATTCTATACAAATATATATTTATTGATATATACCACCTGCCTATCCATGTACGGCTATTTTGTCCACCCCTGCGGCTCAATCTCAGGGTCTGGGAACTGACTGGCAGCTTCCTTGGCTAGAGGTTGCCGTGTTGACACACCCATTCATGAATTGGGTCTGCTAGGCCTTGAGTTCAGATCCCAGCACTGCAAACAATTGGATCATGGAGTAAGAAGCCGAGTGTGACACCTGTTTTCCTTTTCTCTGAGAGTCCTTGGTGTCAGACATGATGGAGAACACGTCTACAAATTTAGATACTATGTGATGGGATGTCATCAATATAATAAATGGAATGTGTGTCATCACAGTCAATAAATGGTAAATAAATGAATAAAACAAAAATACAATCAATAACCACAATATGGACTGAACATCTATATGTAAGTATAAATCCTATCTTTATAATGTATATAAACAGTATGTTTTCCAGGGCTGGGGCTTGAATTCAGGCCTAGGGACCAGGCCCGACTTTCTTGTCTTCAAACATGGTGAGCTTCCCCTTTATCCACAGTGCTGCAGAGTTTCCCAGATCCTGAGCTCAAATCCAAATTAGAAAAGATGGCGAGAATTGCAAGCCAGGGACTAAATTTGTGTGTGGGGGGGAGGGGTTTTTTGTTTTGTTTTGTTTTGTAAAGCAAGGTCTTAAACTCAGATCATGGCACTCTGCCTCAGCTTCTATCACCCTAGGCTGTGGTGCAGCCACTGGAGCCACAGCCGATCCTGGGATCCTAGACCTCCAGGCCTTGTGCTGGGAAAAAGTATGCACAGAAAAAAAGTGGCAGAGCTGGGCGCCGATGGCTCACACCTGTAATCCTAGCTACTCAGGAGGCTGAGATCTGAGTATCTTGGGTCAAAGCCAGGAAAGTCCATGATACACTTGTCTCCAAGAAACCCCTAGAAAACTGGAAGTGGCGCTGTGATTCAAGCAGTAGAGTGCTTGCCTTTAGCTGAAGACCACAGGCAGAGCGCCCAGGCCCAGAGTTCAAGCCCTATGACTGACGCCACCCCCCCCCCAAAAAAAAAGTGGCAGGATTGCATTTTTACATTTTATTCCTTTGCACTGTGACCATTTGGGTCTGAATGACACGGCTCCAAAGGGTACTTCACCTTGCATTGCTGAAGGATGGTGGGCTATTGGGGAAGCAATAGTCTTGCATGGCAATGTAGGCCTAGTGTTGAATCCCAGTAATGACACTTCCAGATGGCGGACATCCTAAGAGACTTGTTCCCATATTTATTCACATATTTATTGATATATACCTCCTGCCTATCCATGTATGGCTATTTTGTCCACCTCTGCGGCTCAATCTCAGGGTCTGTGAACTGACTGGCAGCTTCCTTGGCTAGAGGTTGCTGTGTTGACACACCCATTCATGAATTGGGTCTGCTAGGTCCTAAGTTCAGATCCCAGAACTGCAAACAATTGGATCATGGAGTAAGAAGTCGAGTGTGACACCTGTTTTCCTTTTCTCTAAGAGTCCTTGGTGTCAAACATGATGGAGAACATGTCTACAAATTTAGATACTATGTGATGGGATGTCATCAATATAATAAATGGAATGTGTGTCATCACAGTCAATAAACGGTAAATAAATGAATAAAACAAAAATACAATCAATAACCACAATATGGACTGAATATATGTAAGTAGAAATCCTATCTTTATAATGTATATAAACAGTATGTTTATGTAGTAATAATGATGGAATGTTATCAATGGCACGGTTGAATGAGCTGATCGTGACTACTACTCGTATAAAATTAGACAGCATGATTTCAGTAGACTGATTTTATTTAATATGAAGCATTAAAAGAATACTATTTCTTAGAGAGACACAATAATTTCAGGACACTGATTTACTTAATAGTTTTTTAAGGATGAAAACAATAACATTAATTACATGGAGGCATAATAAAGACACAAGAATTGGTAGGAATATAGTCTACATAACTGAATAATGTGTAGACATGTCTGGCACTCTATAAAGATATATATTTATTAGCATACTACCATCTGGGTGTTACTCTGTTCTTATTTTGTCAAACCCTGGGGCTCGATCTAGGAACTGCCTAGGAACTGCCTGCTAGCTCAATTTGCCCCAGGATGGTGTGTTGACACTCACCCATTCATGAATTGGGCCTTGTAGGCCGTGAGTTCAGATGCCAGCACTCCCAAAAAATGAATCGTGGAGTAAGAAGCTGATGGTGACAAACGTTTTCCTTTTTTGTGAAAGTCCTGGGAGTCAGGTATGAAGTTGAACACATATGCAGACCTATATCCTATGGAATCAATGTTCTATGTGCTAGAATTGTCAATAAAATAAATGGCCAATACATGAATAAAACAAAAAATAAAAATGAATGCACTGAATGCTATATGGAGTCAACCTATGTATATAAATAGAAATCATATATTTAAAATGTACATGAATAAGATGTTTTCTAGTGCTGGGGATCGATTTCAGGTCTAAGGAACAGATTTGAATTTCATGACTTCAAGGAGGGGAGCTTCCCCTTTCCACACAGTGCAAAAGAGTTACCCAGACCATGAGTTCCGATTCCAGTCCTGACAGAAAAAATGGCAGCTGTATACTATGTGATGTCCAATTCTTAGGTATTTCATTCTGTCTCCATTTAATGAATGTGATTGTTTAAATGCTTCATAAAGTATTAATTAAAATTGATCAGTGTCCTATAATATAATTGTGTATAATTTTATCCTTGAATCATTCAAGAACTGCCCATTCAATCACATATATCACATGGCATTGATATTCATATGGATAGGATTGAGTTTTTTAGGATCACCTGACATTTAGAGGTGGCAGGACCAGGATGTGGGCTCCAGCTCTTAAACCTGAGGATAAGGAAATCACTGGTCTGTCCAAGAACATCAGCAAGACCAATGATTAGGCAGGCACCAATGGCTCTCAGCAGTCCTCCTTGATACTTAGAAGGCTGTGATAGGAGGATCATGGTCAAATTCACCCTAGGCAGGAAAGTCCTTGAGACCCCTGTCCAACTTCAGTGCCAACAAAGCCAGAAGGAGAGCCATGTGGCTTCACTAGTTGAAGGCTAGCCTTGAGCAAAAGCAGCTCAAGGACTGTGCCCAGATCCTGACAAGGTCAGGGACTGGCAACAAACAGACATACACAACAATCTGTGCAGCCATCCACCTAAAGCAGGTCACCCTCTTGTCCCCAACTGGACTGGACAGAGTTTGATGTGAAAGGGGCTGCTGTCATTTGACTCTGCCCATTTTGCTTGCATCACAGGATTCCGTCCACACCCCCATTCTTTCATGGTTCTTTCTGACCAATGGGAAACAGGAATGGTGGCCACGCCCACATTCCATGCTACCCGGTAGCACCTGGATTCCCTCAGTTGGATGACACCACTACTAACAGTTGAGGAAGGTAGAGGTGGCTGAGTGGTGAGCAAGATACTCGAGGCCACATTGGAGTAGAGTAAGAAATTGAGGTCCTTGACAGTGAGTGGGTGAATAGAGTATTTCCCAGGCCTTGGGAAAGTGGCCAGCCCATCTTTCCTGTCCTAACGCTCAGATGTCTGTAACAACAGGACTCCATGAGAGAGCTGCGGGCAAGAAATTACCACAAGAACACTGGCAGAAGAATCCTCCTAACACATCTGCAACATTCAAGAAAACTAAGAACATGAAAAAGTGAAGAATCCCCAAGACAAACGCCACTGGGGAGTGTGATTCAAAGGAGAGTCCAGCCAAATGTGATGCTGACCATAGGCCTCCCCTGCCTTTGGATACAGTCACAGCCACTAGGGTCCAGAGTGTCAATGGTCCCGATAACACCAAGGATCTGCAGAGGTGTACTGACATGTGGTGCCCACCCTGGATCCCAGCAAAAGAAGAAAAGAGGTGCTCTGTGCCAAGATCCAACCACTGAAGCAGGAAAAGACAGACCTGCAGGATGAACGGGAGTAAGAGAGGGAGAAGATAGCCCAATTGCATGTAGCAATGAAAAGGGAGCTAGAGATCACAAGGCACCCATACAGAGGTTGGTTTGTGCAGAAAGTGATTTACAATGTTCATCAGCCCGTGTGCAGCAGGCGACCGATGACAGAGAAAGGGAGCATGAAGCTCTCACCAGCTGCCTGCAGACCGCAGAGTAGCATATGGCAGAGCTGGAGATGGTGGCTTCTGTGGTCATTGATCACAGAATGAGACTGAAATGTTCTTCGAACAGCTGAACGATGTGACCCTTCAGCTGGAGGAAAAAATCAGAAGCTTCAATGACTTGGAGCAAGTGAACACTGAGTTGCAGGAGAAGCTGGAAGCACACTGGACACAGTGGAGCAACATGAAGAGCAGAATCTGCAAGTTCCAACAAGCGCTGGCAGGGCGTGAGGTACTAAAGGGACTACTGGATAACCTGAGCTGTGAGACACCTTCACAGAAGACGTGAGCATTGAGAGGTCCATGCAGAAGGAGAAAGCCTGGCGGCTGACCCAGTGGGTGAACCATCTGACAGAGGAGAAGAATTGAGGGGCAAGGCAGGTATTTGACCTAGAGAAGGAGCTGGGGAAACTGAGAAGGAAGCTGGCAGAGACATGGCCCCCTTTGGGACCATCTCCGTCCAAATGGCAGGTGCAAGCCCAGACCTACTGCACGCAGATGGAGTTGAAAAACCTGGAGGAACAAATTCACATCCAGGTCCAGGAAAACCAAAGTCTCCGTTTCCAGAACACGGAGCAGCAGAAGCAACTGTGGAGACTGGAGGAGAAGGCCAAGGATCAGCAGGAGATCTTCAAGATCCCACGATGCGCATATGTGCAACGGACAGATGGAGGAACAGCTGGCCCTGCTGCGGGATGCTCTCCACATGGTGAGCAGTGAGAAGGAGAAGCTAGCCAGCATCTTGGATTCAGAGAAGCAGGTGAAGAAACATCTGTGGGAACAGCTGGACCACACAGAGGAGAAGATAGAGGAATGGAAAGAGGTGGGTGAGAGAGAAAGCCAAGCAGCTTGGGAGCTGCAGGAGTGGCAAGAGCAGTCTCTGGCCCAGCAGCAGGAACTCAGAGCCACCTATGAGCTGCAATCACCTTCAATGAGCAGCTGAGCTCAGAGAGAGGCAGCTGAAGAGGCAGCCTTGGCGGCAGCAGTGGCAAGGGTGATGTCGGCATCGGCGGAAATAGGTCTGGCTGTGCATGAAGCAGGAGCTGAGTTGTCTGCAGCTGAGGGGCACGAGAGGTCGTGCTCACCCTACCATACGCCCTCAGACCCCGCCCCTCCCTCCCTGACCCTCGCCAAGGTGCCGCGTTTCAAAAATGGCACTGCTGGCCTAGACCCGGGGAGCCTCTCTTAGTTGCCCGGCTGAGATAACGCACCCCTGGCCGGCTTGTCTCAGTGACCCAGTCCAGGTCCCTGGTCCTTGGACTCTGGGCCTGCCACACCTGGAGCAACTGCCTAAGCTTCTTCCAGCAGCACACATGAGTGGTCACCCTGCGGGCCCACACCCTGGGACCCCATTGCCCAGCGAACCCCTCAACCCCTCCTCACAGCCTCCCCCATTCTGCGGACCCGGACCGGTGCCTCCCGCCTCCCCTCTCCTGTCCCACCTGTGCCTCCCCTGCATCCCACAGTGCCGTAAATGCACCCCAGGGATGGGGGGTGGGGGGGTGGCAACCAGAGGATCCCTCTCATGTCCCTAGTGGTCAGTGTCCAAGGAAATGGGGAGATGCAGGGTTGGGTTAGGAGGGGGCGCCAGAGAGCTCCTGGCCTGGAGTAATGGAGCCACACAGCCACCCATCTGCACCCTTCCTCACCTTGGTGGGAACATGGTGGTTTCAGTCAGAGGTGGGGAGCAGCATCTCCAAACCTGCCTTCTCAGGTCTTTTCCTTTTTTCTGGGGGTGGGGGTGTTGGATGCAGAAGATAGACCCCCTCGCTGTGTGAGCCCTTGTCCTCTATGCTTGGTCACCCTTTCACCTGAGGAGGGTCCCAGAAGAGTGGACTAGGGACGTGAGGGCACTGGGGGTCAGATAGAAAATGAATATCTGGGAGGAACACACCCCTTCCTCCACACACCCAGCCTATTCTCCCCACCCCAGCTGTCATCAGTTCTCACAGGGTGATCACATTTCCCAGCTCTGCCAGAATCTGCTGGTGCTCCCGGTCCATCTGGTCTCCTCATCCTCCCCAAGAATGTGCCAAGTTGCCCAGAAGCATGTAGGCTGGAAGTAGGAAGTCCATCCATGTATGTAACATTTAGGACCCCATCCATTTCCCCAACACCGCCCCCACCCCAGGTCAGACACCCCTCTGGGGGCACCATAAACCCCTGCTTGTTATCTGTCCTGGCTCTGAGGAGCCACCTGTCTCAGGGCTCCTTTATCCAGCATCCTGGCCTAGGGTTTTGATTTATGTGGAGTTAAGGTTTGTTGTTCCCAAGAGGAAGATTCTGGCCCTGGAGAAAGGGAGAGTCAGGGTGGTTCTTTGTTATTAGAGTGGTGCTCCCCTTTGGTGGGATCCCCTGGTTCTGACAAGGGAACCCCATGCCCCAGCTTGTACATTGTGCCAGATGAGGAACTGACAAACTCAGGAGAGGCACTGCTCTGAGTCTGTGTGTGTGTATGAGAGAGAGAGAGAGAAAGAGAGAGGGGGGGAGGGAGGGAGGGAGGGAGGGAGGGAGGGAGGGAGGGAGGCAGAGAGATCATCTTTCATCTTGTACAGCATGACTGTGCTCAGGTGAGCCATCAGTTGGCAAATTGCAGGTGCTGCATGGACCAGTCTTCTGTCACAGGTCTGGATTTGTGTGTGTGTATGTGTTTTGTGTGTGTGTATGTGTGTGTGTGTGTGTGTGTGTGTGTGTGTATGTTGGGAGAGCAGGGAGATGAGAACAATGGAAACATATTTAAGTCACCATGTCTAAAAAGAGCAAAAGCATTTTATTTGTGTGTATGTGTATTGTTCTTTTGTCATCAATGCCAAGTATGATCCCAGCCACAATTTTGGTTTTCTCCTTCACTGTTACATGAATCGTTTGGGAAGGTTTCAGTAGATGTTCCTTCCCACCTCTTTCCACCTCTCTCTTCTCCTTTCCTGTAGCTCACAGTAGCTGCTGGGCCTGTGTGGGTCTCCCCTTGGAGGTCTGTGTGAATCACAGACCAGTGTGGACACCTGTCCTTCTGTCTTCAGGCTGGTGAGGCAAGTGTGACCACAGCCACACTCATACAGCCAGACACCCTGCTCTGGTGTGTAGAGTTGGAGTTAATTCAAGGGTTGGGAATGTGTCTGCCAAACATAATTAGAGAATGAGATGGGGGGAGTAGAGCAGAAGATGTGAAGCTAGGAGGGTCTGGTGGGTGGCGAATGGTGTGATATGGCAGATCGTTCACCACAAACAAGGATGAGAGGGGAACCTTACCCAGTGCTTTGGCGGTGTCCCTGGGCATCTGGGCAGGGGGCTCCAGGCCCCCACTGGTGGCATGGATTCCTTCCTAGGGTAGTGCACTGGTGGGCAGTCCTCCCTGGAGTCCTGTAGACTCCAATCTGTGTCCCGCCTGGGCTGTTTCCAGCTGGTCAGTGGTAGGCAAGTGCGTTCCCCTGCTGAAGCCTGCACAGTATCAGGCCATGGCAGTTAGCTAGTGCTGGCTGAATGCCAGTTTCTGAAACCTGCTGTAGGCTGTCTGGAAGGAAAAGGGAACCACTGACTTTGGAAGCCTTTAAGTTTGATTGGGACAACTGAAATGCCAGTTTTTCCAGGAATTTTTCTTTAAGCTGGCAATTACTACTAATGAGTGGGATTCTGGGTCAAATTAGATGGACCATTTCAGCTGCCAAACAATAATGTTCAACGCGGCACAGGCAGAGTTCCCAAGCCAGATCGTCTCCTGTCATGAACATCCTGCTTTGACTACCTTCCTCCAGCAGCTGCTGATTCTCCTCTGGTTCTCTCTAGGGTGACCACCACAGTCAAGGACATCATGGGGAGCAGAGATAGTGACCTTGCCATCCCCAGCCTGCCAGATGTGAACAGAGATGATTCACAGCACCTACACTGGAATCTGGGAGATTCAGAGAACCGGGATGCCTCAAGGATCCTTTCTCTGCACCATGAAACTTGGGGGCCGGATGTGGTGGACCATCCTATCTGGCCCCAGGGGGAGGAGAGGAGGCCCCTTGAGCCAGGCTTTCACCTCACGTGCCTCATTCACACCTGAGGGCAGAATTGAGTGCCAAACTGTGGATTAGCCCCTGGACAAATTTTTTTGAGAAGAGAGGCATCGCAGAGGCCCCAGAATCCAGCGAGTACATCGTGGCTCACATCCTCAGAGCCAAAAGAGTTAAGTGCAGTGGCACCAGGAGGGCAGGACGAGGGACGAGGGAGAACTGTGGAAGAGCTACTTCAGGCTTCGACACCTTCCCCACCAACCCCTCCACCCCCAGGATGCTTACCTGAGTTGGATGGGAGTTTTCTGTAATATTGTCATAGAGAGATGCTCATTTATTTATCCAACAAACCATTACAGTGAGTGCCAGGTCCAGGCGGTCATAGACAATGAAAGGTTCCAGTGCTGGTTCCACAGCACATGAAGAAATCTTGGTTTGAGCTGGATGCAGGTGCTTCACACCTGTCATCCTAGCTACTTAGGAGGCTGAGATAGGAAGACTGAGGCTTAAGTCCCAGGAAGAAAAGCCTGTAAACCTCTTATCTCCAACAAACTACCAAAAAGTAAACACCAGAATTGGATGAGTGGCTCAAGCCTTGAGTTGGCCTTGAGTAAAAAGGCTCAAGGACAGCACCCAGGCTCTGAGTTCAAGGCCCAGGAGTGACATAAAGAAAGGAAAGAGAAAGAGGAGGGTAGGATGGAGGGAGTAAAGGAGGAAAGGAAGGAAGAACGGAACATGCAAGCCTTGGTTTGGAGTCCCTGAATCAAGGGAGCCAACCATTCACAGTCTCTGTGGGGACAGTTTCAGAGCCTAAAGCCAGTATGTAAGACCAAGCCACTGACCCCTCAGCAACTTCATGACATCCAGAGCTGTGTGGTTGCCAACTGCAGAAGGAAACAGCCTTGGGTAGACCCTAGGGCTCAGGGTGTGTCACCAAATTTCAGTCTCCCCTGGCCCACCGAGTTTATTTTCTAGTCAGATAAGAAGAAATTGTCCAAGGGATAGGGAAGTATAGGCTGAGGGAGTGTCAAGAGGTGGGTGGCAAGGGATAAGCAGGAAGATGAAGAGGGAGGACAATCCCAGGTCAGGTGTGTCAGGCCATTGGAAACATGACCTCACTTAACAACTTAGACCATCAGTGATTGAGACTTTGACCCAGCCACATGGCTGTTAAAAGTCCTGGCACTTTGGGTTCACCATTGACCAGCTGGCTGTCATCCACTGCTGGATGCCTGTGTGGTACATCCTTGGGGACTGGGACTTTTGTTGGCTCAATCTGAAGATGACACCCCCAGTGTTCATTCCTCGACCAGAGACAGACATAAGCCTGCCACTGACACAGGACATCCAGAGAATGAGGGGAAAAATCAGTTCCATGTTGCCCCAAGACTTCCTCTAGGGGACTGTAGGGCCCCATGACTGCCATTCTCAGAGATAGAGGTGGGACCCTTTGCTGGCTCAACCTTAAGTCTAGATGGCAGATCTAGGATTCAGAGAGGGCTGACTGAAGGTGCGGCAGGGCTGGGTAGAGGCTGGTGGGAAAACCAGAGGTACTGAGCTCTGAGCAGGGTTGTTTCATTGAGGATACTCATAACCCAGGAACATTCCTGGGATAGATAGGCCTTTTCTCCTTCCCGAGAGAGAGGGACCTACAGCCCTCCAGTCTGCATCCCTTGGCCAAGAAATCCTTTCAATCCCATATCTTGTGGCTGGATAACTAGACCTCAACTGACTGCCCAGTGTCGAGGGATTTGAGTCCTTGATGAGGTCACGGGATCCTCAGTATGAAATTGCACTTGAACGTCCTGACTTGGTGCATGGTCAGTCCCATCTAAGACTGCCATAATCTAGGACATAGAATCTAGAGAATGGGGGTCTATTCTGAGAGTCTGGAGTATTATGTGTGAGCTTTGAGCTCCCGTGTGCCCACCTGCTTCCCTTTCTTGGGTGGGTCTATGCTAGAAAAAGTTTATAACTAGGGCCTGGGTCCCATCCCTTGTGTTATGCTCAAAGCTAGCACTCTACCATTTGAGCTACAGCTCCACTTCCAACTTTTTTGGGTGTTTAGAGATAAGAGTTCTCATGGACATTGCTGAGAAGGGTGCATCCAACTGCAGTCCTCAGATCTCAGTCTCCTGAGGGGATAGGATGACAGGCTTGGAAAAGTATCTTTGGCCAGGCTATCATCCTAAGTACTCAGGAGTGGAAATCTGAGGATCACAGTTCAACTCAAAGCCAGCTTGGGCAAGAAAGACCCTCATTTCTGTTAGGGGGGGCGGGCTGCAGAGGAAAGACCCCAGACCTGACACCTCCCGGGGGACATTTGTTCTTGTGACAGAGCCAAGTCATTGCTGTGGATAAGGAGGAAGCCGCCATCAGACTGACCCGGAACAATGCTCAAAGATAGGTAGGCTGTTGAAGTATCAAACACACTCATGTCTGCTTCCCACTCCCAACAAGGAGGGGCAGTGTGGGTGGCACAGCCCTGGGACTAAGGGATTATAAATGGATGGTGGCCGTCAGGAGCTTGTGACTCCCACCCATCATCCTGGCTATTCAGGAGTCTGAGGGCTGATGGTCGTGACTCAAAGCCAGCCTGGGCAGAAGAGTCCTTGAGATTCTTATCTCTCATAAACCACCTCGCCCCCCCGCAAACCCACACACAAAAAAGCCAGATGTGGTGGTGTAGCTCAAGTGGTAGAGCCTCAGCCTTGAACAAAAGAAGCTCAGGGATAACACCCAGGCCCTGAATCCAAGCCCTAGGGTTCACACAATCATAATAAAATGAACAGTGTACACCTTTTATCTGACTACCAAGAAAGATGGATTCAGTCTTCTAGCTGGCTGGTACTTCTACCCAAAGGTAAGGGGCTTCCCTTGATGTTCCCCTAAACCTCTCCTTCTCTCCATTATCTGTCCAGGCTTTGGTTGCAGGACAGAATTCAGATCATCCCCCTGGATATGACCTTAAGTACCTTCGCCCATCCACCTTCCTTGGGGTCAGGATCCTGATGCACTCCCTGCTGGGAGGATGAGGCACCACAGATATAAGGGTAGGTATCCCTGACATTCACACACACACACACACACACACACACACACACACACACACACACACACACACACACACACACACAATACCCCTGCCAACTCAGACTAACCTTTTCCAAAGACACTTTAGTTCTTTGGATTAACTGACCTAGGAGAGAATTTTGATCCCCAGTAACTGATTATTTTAACTTGGGCTTCCTAGTTGACTGGAGATAAACAGGAGCAAAAAAAATAATTTGATGCCTGTCACCTGGGGCTCAGGCTCATCCCTGTCATACTGGTTACTCAGGAGGCTGAGATCTGAGTATCACTATTTGAACCCAGCCATAATCTGAAAAGCCCGTGAGACTCTACTCTCCATGGAACCACCAAAAAGCCAGAAGTGGAGCTGTGGATCAAGAGGTAGAGCACCAGCTTTGAGCAATAAAACTCAGAGAGTCTGCTTCCAGATCCTCAGTGCAAGCCCACACAAAGAAATGTCCCTGTCTTATGACCACAGACTGCCTGGGCTTCGAGTGCCCTCACACGGAGTGTGATAAATCACCTGTCCCTGGGTGGTGTATCAGGGCCTTCAGAAATCCAGTAGTGGAACCCAGTCCTGCCCCTTTGTGCACTCTCAACCCACACTGGCCAGAAGGCAGAGTGTGACAAAGCCGGCAGACTGCAGAGCAGAGAGGCTCCAGCTCTGCCAAGGTGATCGTAATGGGCTTCTTGGAGGCAGCACTTGAAAAGGGAGTCCTGCTTAAGAAGGAGGATCTGACAGGAAACACAGAGAGCAAAGGTGCTGCAGATGATAGACAGCATAGCAGAGCATGTTCATTTCCAGCCAGGGCTGCAGGTGAGAGACTCGGTACAGTTGTGTGAGTCTTGGTATAGATGTACAAGACTGCCCCGATACAGTTCTCCAAGGGACCTTAGTGACATGTGGATGGCTATGCCCTGAAGCTCTTAGTAGATCCATCCATGCTTTGTGTCTCCTTCTTTGACAGAGGGGAGCTGGACACTCTTCTTCCCTGGGCACCCCTGGACCCAGTTATCAGCAACCCTCCCAATGTCTTCCACCAGGATATGGAGCAGCTGGCCCCAGAAATCCGCAGGTACCTGTTGAGTGGGGCGTGGGGATACAAGGCAGGCCCCAGAACTACTAGTGGGTCTGATCTTCCCTGGATGACCAGTCCATCCAGAGGAGGCAGATGGGAACTTAGAGAGGGCTAGTGATGTGGAGGGGGCTCTTTAAAGCCTATGGCCCTACCCAAATTCTCAGCCTCCCTTTGCTGTCCCTGAGGGAGGTAGAGGAGTGTCTAGGTGGTAGTGTCTAGAGGAGGACTAGGTGGAAATTCTGAAGGATGAGACACCATAAGCTGTGTGCCAGTGGCTCATGCCTGTCATCCCACGCCTATCATCCTGGACACTCAGGAGGCTGAGATCCAGAGGATCTCATTTCCCAGCCCAGGCAGGAAATTGTCACGAGAGCCTCATCTCCAATCTAACTGGAAGTGGAGCTGTGTCTCAAGTGGTAGAGCACTGGCCTTGAGGAAAAATAGACATCAGAGACAGTACCCAAGCCCTGAGTTCAAACCCCTCAACCCAAAAGAAAGAAAGAAAGAAAGAAAGAAAGAAAGAAAGAAAGAAAGAAAGAAAGAAAGAAAGAAAGAAAGAAAGAAAGAAAGAAAGAAAGGAAGAAAGAAAGAAAGTTTGTAAGAGATGGTAAAGTAGTAGGGGTGCTGTAGTTGGGAGAACAGGTGCTGGCCTCACTGTACAGACATTTCTAAGAACTCCCCAGGTTTGCCGCAGTATAAAGCCACAGCACAGTGGGCAGTGCCTTACCAAGAACTCCAGAGGTCGTGGCCTGTGGCAAGCAGGGACTGGATGAATGGTAGCAGGTGTGAGATGGTAGAGGCTGAGATCTGAGTATCGCGGTTCAAAGCCAGCTTGGGCAGGAAAATCTGTGAGACTTTATTTCCAATGAACCACCAGAAAGCCAGAAGTGGCACTGTGGCTTCAGTGGTAGAGCACTCACATTTAGCTGAAGAGCTGAGGGACTGCGCACAGGCCCAGAGTTCAAACCCCATGACTGACAACCAAAAATAAGGTAGCTGAGATTTCTGCATAGTGGTGTGTACATTTAGGAAATGCCAAGCTATGTTATGAGCCATTCCAGACTTGTGAGAGGCCCTGAGTTTTGTCTACAGTTTGTGTGAGGATAGTAATGCCATCTTCTTGGGGGTGGGATGTTCAGTGTGCTCAGGGACTGCTGAGGCCTTGGGCTACCTGTGTGAGTGTGTGTGTGTGTGTGTGTGTGTGTGTGTGTGTGTGTGTGTGTATGTGTGTATTTCCCTCATCTTCCTCTGCCCCCTTCCTGTGCTGCCTCTTTCTGACCTCTGATGGTGCTCCTCCTCCACACTGACCTTGCCCTTTAGCCCCCTATCAGGGTCAACAATGAGTCCTAAATTGCCAGAGGCCTGGATTCCAGCTTTTCTTTGGGGCCCAAGTCTGGCCTGTCCAAATCTTTTGCGCCTCCAGGGGGTTCTGGGTCAGCAGGGCTGGCTGGCATAAGTTCTCCCCTGCCTCTGGGGGGGGCCTTAGTCATGTGATGTCCTGTCCTTTTCCTCAGCTGGGCCTCTGGCTCATGTCCCTCCCTGCATGCTGGCAGTGGCGTGGGGGAAGGAGAGTTTGTGGTGGCTCTGACCAACTCGAGCTTGATAGCTGACTGAAGGCTGCCCAAGCAAGGAGGATCCAGGGTTACATGGGATTTGAGGTAAAGGTGGCTTGGAAGTATCTATCGGTGTCTAGGAAATGTCAACGTACCTTGTTGCAGCAAAGTCTATTTTCCCACCCAGCTTGGCCTCTCATGTCCTTCTAGACAATTCTGGATGCCCAGAATACAGATGCACACACTTTAAATTCTAGGTCCAGGAAACTGGGGGGATTAGAGACTAGTATGGCCAATACCTCAATGTTCTGGGACATTAGCCTTGACCTGGCTATGCCCCCCTGGTTGTAAGTTCACTTCTTAATCCAGTGCAGGCCACACACCGGCCACTGTGGCGGTGCTGTGAAAGGAGCAGGAATGAAAGTGAGATCCAAGGTGACCAAAATCTGGATTTATGACCTGATTGGGGGTGGAGTGGGGACAAAGGGTGTCTTAAAAAATCTTAGAGCTGGAACTCAGGGCCTAGGCACAGTATCTGAGCTTCCTCTGCTAAAAGCTGACACTCTACCACTTGAACTACAGCCCAACTTTCATCTTTTTTAGTAGTTTAGTGGAGAGAAGAGTCTCATGGATTTTTACTGCCTGGGATGGCTTCAAGATGCCATCCTAAGAGCTCAGCTTCTTAACTAGCTAGGATTGCTGGTATGAGCCATTGGGCCCTGCTAAGGATATTTGTGTGTGTGTTGTGTGTGTGTGTGTGTGTGTGTGTGTGTGTGTGTGTGCATATTTTCGTGTGTGCATGTGTTTGTGTGAGTTTACCAACTTGAACTTGGAGCCTAGGTGGTATCCTTTAGTTGGTTTGCACAAGGTTGGTGCTCTACCACTTGAACTACAGTACACATCAGCTCCCTGCAGCCCCTGACTATGTGGAGAACAAAAAGCTCAAACCTGATCCTATTTCTTTGTCCTCAGGGGAGGGTATGATTCTTGTGAAGCCTGGAGGATTAGGGGTGGGGTAGGAGGGGTAACTGTACATGGGTGCTAGGCTGGGAGAGAGGCACTCTGTCTTTAGCCAAGAAGGACAGTGTGGCCAGGTGCTAATAGGTCATGCTCTCATATTCCTAGCTACTCAGAAGGCTGAGATCTGAGGATTGCCATTCAGAGGCAGCCCAGCTAGAAAAGTGTGTGAGACTCTCCTCTCCCAATAGCACCCAAAAGCTGAAAGAAAAGCTCTGGTTCAAGTGGTGGAGTGCTACCCTTCAATGAAAAATCCTGAGGGACAGAGCCTGGGCCCTAAGTTCAAGCCCTAATACCAAGATGCACCCACACACAGAAAGGTGGTAATGATGAGCTGAGCCAGAACTGGGGGAAGTCCTGAGGCATAGTAGTAGTAAACTCTTAAGCCAGTTCAAGTGGTTTCTCCCTAACTCCTTCTTGGGCTGAGGGGTCTGCGTCATGGCAGTAAGTTCAATGGAACCTGCCCCTCCATCCGTGCACGGGGCCACAGGGCCAAGGGAAAGGACACTACGGATGCTCCTTAATAGTAGGCCAACGATTGCAGACCTTCATCTGCCCCTGAGCACTGGTAAGGAAAGCAGGGCTCTGAGCCCTGGGACTCCTGGGATAGCAACTGCTACAAGCAGCAGCCAGCTGGCTGTGGATTTGTGAGGCCACAATTCTTTCATGAGCCCAGCTCAACACCCGCTCGGGGTGTGCCTGACAGATTTGCACTCTTGTGATACTGCATGAGCAGGCACTACCTGCCATGCCATCTTGCAGCTTCTGGCCCTCCTTGCCCCAAACCGTGGTCCAAGAAGTTGATTTACCTCTCAGATCCACACTGCACCCATGAGAGTTGCCATTCTGATGATCTCCGTTCCCCAAGGCTAGACACTTCTCTGATAATATGGCTCACTCTGTAAGCAAAGGCCTCCAAATGGGCTGCTCTCAAGACTTGTAGGACACCTAGACATTGGGAGAAACTCAGGGGCCCACTGGAAAGTACTCTGGCTAGAGCCAAAAAGTGAGTTCCAAGCAGGCCAGGGGAGTTGGTCATGGGACTGGAACTCTGGGCCTGGGCGCTGTCCCCTCAGCTCTTCAGCTTATTGCTTGAGCTAGAGCATCACTTCCAGTTTTCTGGTGGTTCCTTGGAGATCAGAATCTCCCGGACTCTCCTGCCCGGGCTGGCTTTGATCCATGCTCCTCAGATCTCAGCCTCCTGAGGAGCTAGGGGGACAGGCTTGAGCCACTGATGCCCAGCTCATCTAGCCATTCACCACAGTGGACAAGGAGCTCCTGAAAGCTTTTTTTAATGCAATTACTGGCCTTGAACTCAGGGTCTGGGCTCCAGTCACTTAACTTTTTCCCTCAAGGCTGGCACTCTACCACTTGAGCCACAGCGCCATTTCTGGCTTTTGGTAGTTCACTGGTAAGAAGAGTTTCACTAACTTTCCTTCCCTGAGCTGGCTTTGGTCCGCGGTCTCTGATCCCAGTCTCCTGAGGAGCTAGGATTTAAAGGCATTGAGCCACTGATGGCATTGGGTTAGAAGCTTTTCTTTTCTTTCTTTTTTTTGGGGGTGGGGGTGGGTCCGGTCATGGGCCTGAACTCTGTGCCTGGGCGCTGTCCCTCAGCTCTTCAGCTCAAGACTAGTGCTCTAACACTTGAGTCACAATACCTCTTCCTGTTTTATTCTTTTTGCATATGTGGTGCTGAGGAAGCGAACCCAGAGCCTCATGCATGCAAGGCAAGCACTCTACCACTAAGCTACCTTCCTAGCCCAGAAGCTTTACTTAAGCAAGTATTCATCCCTGCATTTGCCCTGACTCCTCAATGCAAAGGAGGCCTAAGGGTCAGGAGCTGTGAAAAATAGGCTTCCAGCCACAGGAGATGGCTGGGTTCCATGGTGAAAAGAAAAGCTAATCTTCTCTCTGGGCCCCATTCTGGGACTCCACCCTCTTTCATACCTGTGACTCAAGTACAAACCTTGACCCATCCTTGAATGTCCTGCCAGACTTGTCTGAAGCCACAGAACCTTCATTCCACACACACCACCTGCTCTACACCACACCTCAGGACCTTTGCCCATTCTGTACCTTCTGTCTAAGGCTCTCTGTCTTGTTCCAAGCCTTAGAACTCCTGTGGAATTTTGGCACTGGTTATATCACCTCTTGGAGCAAATCTTTCCTTCCTTTCTCTCTCTAGAGGTGGAACTTGTGCAGGCTTACTGGCAAATGCTCTATCTTGGTGTGTGTGTGTGTGTGTGTGTGTGTGTGTGTGTGTGTGTGTGTGTGTGTGTGTGTGTGAGTTCTGGGGTTTGAATTCATGGCCTGGATGCTATCCGTTAGCTTTTCTGCTCAAGGTTAGCAGTCTACTACTTGAACCACAGCTCTACTTCTGGTTTTTTAGGTGTTTAATTGGACAAAAGTGTCTCATATAGACTTTCCTGCTTGTAATTGTGATCCTCAGATCTCAGCCTCCTGAATAGCTGAGATTACAGGGGTGAGCCACCAGCAGCTGCCCTCTACCTCTTACCTCTCACGTCGGACCTCCTGAGTCCCAGAAGAATATGTCTCACCAGGCTCACTTTTTTTTTTTTTGGCCAGTCATCAGGCTTGAACTCAGGGTCTGGGCATGTTCCTTAGCTTCTTTTGCTCAAGGCTAGCTACAGTGCCACTTTTGGCTTTTTCTGTTTCTGTATAACTGAGGAATCGAACCCAGTACTTCGTGCAAGCTAGGTAATCACTCTACTGCTAATCCACATTTGCAGCCCAAGGCTGACTTGTAACAGGAGTTATGAGGGTGGTATTTATTGGCTTACCCCTTTCGGCATAGAAATTGCTATTTCATATCTTTGCCGAAATTTTGAACCAGTCTGTGACTCTGCAATGAGGAATGATGAATGAGTGAGAGCCACCAGGCCCTAGAGGTCTAGGCTCACGTACTACATAGGGATAGATAATAGGAATCCAGAACCTTCAACCACTCCTACAGCCTAGGAACTCTGAGGGCTTGTTCCAGCTTGCCCAAGTTGGATGGGCTGAGCATGGGCAAGCTGCCAAATGCCCATCATCCATACCTCATCCATCCATACACAGAGACATGGAGTGATTGCCTCCTTTTGGGGGGGGTGGGCAGTTCCGTGTTTGTACTATGAGCCTAGGCTCTGTCCCTGAGCTCCTTCTGCTCAAGGGTAGCACTCTGAAACTTGAGCCACAATCCCACTCATTTTTTTTTTCCGGTGATCTGTTAGAAATAAGAGTGTCACCAACTTTCCTGCCCTGGCTGAATTCAAAATGGCATTCACTACATTCTCAGCCTCCTGAGGAGCTAGGATTACAGGCAGGTTCCATTGACACCTGGATTTCTTCTGTTCTTGTTCTTTTTTTATGTGTGACAATCTGAAATCTTCATGGTGTCATTCCAATGATTGGCATTCGAAGTAAATTACCCAGGCTTGGACTTGAAATGCTAGGACTGCCACCCACAAATGGAGGGAGATTCTGACAAACTCATTCTTAATGATTTTAATGATAATGGAATGCTATAAAAGTAATAATTAAATTTGCACTTGATTCATGATTCTATTTTAGAAAGCCACACAAATATTATTGGATTTATATCTTCCATTTTAGCACTATTGTATGATTCCCCTAATGGACGGATATTAACTAATTTTTAATGAATGCTTTTATAAGTATTCAATCATGATACATCATTAAATGGTGGCATAATGTAATAACTAATAATTGGTAATAGTATATATATATAAAATTTAATATCCTCACATTCCCTCTCTCTCTTTATATATATTATATATAATATTATATTATATATAACATATATGATATATTATATGATATATTGTATATGTTATATATAATATTATATTATATATTATATATTATATTTATTATATATAATATTATATAATATAATATTTAATATAATATATTATATTATATATAATGTATATAATATATAATATGTAATATAATATAATATATAATATATATAATACATATAATATAACATATCATATGATATATTATATTATATGATATATAATATATCATATAATATTTTATAATATATTATATCATATAATATATATATCATATGATATATTATATATATTATATGTTATATATAATATTATATGACATATTATATATATAATATATATATATAAAGAGAGAGAGACACACACACACACACATACACATATACATATCTATCAATGTATATATTGGACACTACTGTGGCTTGATCAAAGGTCCTCAGAATTTCCTGGCAGCTCAGTTTCCTGTAGGCTGATGTGTTAAAACTGTGACCCCATTTATGGATTGGGCATTGTAGGCAGTGAGTTGAAATGCCAGCATGGCCAAAAATTTATTCATGAAGTAAGAAGCCAATTTTGACACATTATTTTCCTTCTCTGTGAAAGTCCTGGGACTCAGTACGATGTATAATCCATATGCAAATATAATCTAGGTGATATGATGTAATGAATGAACTGTTATATGTGTAATAATACTACATAAATAAGGGTAATAAACATCATACGCAGTAAACCCATGTATGTAAATAGATCTCATATACGAATATTATTTTTTCTAGTGCTGAGGCTTGAATTCAGGCCCTGGGAACTGGTCTAAATTTCTTGTCTTCATGGACGGTGAGCTTCCCCTTCACCCACAATGTCACAGAGTTAACCAGGTCCCAAATTCAAATCCCAGGCCTGCTGGAAAAATGGTGCAAATTTCAAGTCAGGGCCTTATTATTATTATTTATTCATTTTTTGGCCAAGCACGGGGCTTGAACTTAGGTCTTGGCACCTCTGCCACAACCAAACCTGGGATTCTAGGACCCAAGTTCAAATATCAGGGCGGCAAAAAACAAAAAGCAAAAAAAAAACAAGGAGAAGGATAAAACTGAGAAGTTCAAGAAGGTAATATTACTTTTTTTTTTTCCTTTGTATTGTGACCGTCCTGGGTATAAATGACAAGGCCCAGAAAATGCACATGACTTTGCATTGCTGATGTTTGGCGGGCTATTAGGGAAGCCATAGCCAAAACCAGCTACTTGGACCTGGAGGTCTAATCCCGGGACTTCCACTAATGAATGGTGGGAGTTTCTGAGAAGCCCATTCTGATGATACATCTGTACAAATGGAATGTTACAAAAGTAACAATTAAATTAGTAGTGTATTATTTTCATATTATAAAATTTTACACAATTATACTACATTGAATAATTTTCAATTAATACTTTATTATGTATTCAATCATGATAATTAAAAAAGGAAGGACTAATTTATTTGCCAATAATTAGTAGTAATATGGTATATGCAATTTCATAATATAGACATCTCTCTTAGTTTATACATTTACATCTATCTATTTATCTACCAATCTACACATTTATCTGTTTATACACTTGTCACTCCTGGGGCTCAGTGGTAGAGTGCTCCCCTAGTACATACAAAGCCCTGGATTCAATTCCTCACTACCACATGCACAGAAAAATCCGGCAGTTGTGCTGTCGCTCAAGCAGTGAGCACTAGCTTTGAGCATAAAAGCTTAGGGACTGTGTCTACACCCTTACTCAAGACCCCAGACTGGCACCAAAAACAAAAAATAAAAGAATGTTCTGACTGCAACGATATAAGGATAGGACTGCAAATATCTCATCACAGAGCAAGCTGGGAGTCTGGTGCTGACAGCTGCTATCTAACCTGACTTACCCAGAGGTAAACTGCTGCAACCCAGCTCCATGGAGCCAGATGCTGCTCGCTCACTCACCCCTATCATCCAAGATAGTCCAGGGATGAGATCTGACACTGGTGGGTTTAAAATCCAGCCCTGGCAGGAAGTCTGTGAAATTCTGAGCTGTGGCTCAAAGTGTTAGAGCTCTAGCCTTGAGCTAAAGGTTTTAGGACTGTAGCCCCAAACTTTGAGTGCAATCCCCGTGGCTAACTCCCCCCTAAAACAACACCACTCCTTTAAACCATTAGATGTGAACTTTGTGCAGTTTGTGACATGTTTCTGAAAAAATGGTGATACTGATGAAAACACCCTAATTCTAATGACAGCCTTGTGAGAGACAGCTATGTGATAAGTCCTTCAAGAGGTGTTGTGTGCTGAGTCCTTCACAGGGTGTATTCTTTCATCTGGTCCTTGCAAAAACTCCACAAGTAAGATGATTGTGCACATGAAAAAGCTGAGGCCCCATGTCAGGGCCAAAATTATGTATGTACTGAACTCTAATGAGTTGTCTCCTGCAGACAATTGTTTTGGTTTATTTTTCTTGGTCGTAAATGTTGAACTCAGGGCCTGACCTTTCCCCGTTGGGTTCAGGGCTAGTGCCCTATCATGTGGAGTCAAAGACCCTAGGCATCTGTAGCTGAGGTCTATCATCCTGCCTACTCAGGAAGCTGAGATCTGACAATCAGGGTTCAAACGATCCCGGACACAAAAGGTCCCTACTCACCATTTAGCAATTTGAAATGGAAGCCAGGTGCCACAGACTCACGCCTGTCATCCTAGCTGCTCAGGAGGCAGAGAGCTGAGGATCAGGGTCCAAACCAGCCTGGGCAGGAAATTTCTTGAGATGGTTATCTCCAGTGAACCACCAGAAAGCCTGAAAGGGTGCTGTAGCTCAAGTGGTAGAGTGCTAGACTTCAGCTGAAGTGCTCAGAGACAGCACCCAGGCCTAGACTTCAACTCCTCCAACTTACAAGAAAAGAAAGCAAGAAACCTGAAGTGAAGTGCTGAGAATGTGTCTTAGGGGTAGAGTGCTTTGCATATATGAAACCCTGGGTTTGAATCCTCAGTACCACATCTCTAGAAAAAAAGCCTGAAGTGTCTCTGTGGCTCAAGTGGGAGAGTGCTATCTTCGTACAGGAGAAACTCAGGTATAGTGCTCAGGTCCTGAGTTCAATCTCCAGGACTGGTGTATGCACACACACACACACACACACACACACACACACACACACACACACACAGAGAAAGAGAGAGACAGAGACAGAGACAGAGACAGAGACAGAGACAGAGAGGTACCAGAAGTGAAGCTGTGACACCAAATGGTAAAGCAAAGTGCTGCTCTGAGCTCATGATCAGCACCCTGGCCCTGTGTTCAACCGCAAAACCTAGCCAGCCAGGGCCCAACTAGGAGAGGTCAAAGGTTTCAAAACCTGATGAGCTTCACCAGCCCTAGATGACCAGAAACATTGTGATATTACACATGTACTTAGATTTAGCAAGCTTCTGGAAACCTAGGGATGCACCATTGCCAATAATGAATCATTTCATTAGGTTCAGCTCCCTAGTTGTCTGCCAGAAGGACTCTTGAATTAATTGTAGCAATTTGTTTCGACAAGGGGACATAGTCTAACAAAGACAGGATAAGTGCACAGAACTTCGCCTGCCATGGAAGGTGGCACAAATGAAGGCTTCCTATCAAAACAGAGCACTGGGAGAGAAAGAGCTTGGGTTACAAAGAGGCCTTTTTCTCCTGGACTTCAGAGCCCACCCACATTCATCCTCACTAATTGCCCCCAGATGAATTGTTTGTTTCACAGCTGTACAGGAGTGAGGATTTTTGTCTGCCTGTTCCAACAATGAGGCAGACTTCCTCCAGCAGCCTGGGGTATGGAGAAACCCTTGGCTACACTGGGAACAGTGAGGAGAGCCTCTGAACATACACTGTCTTGAAAGCACTCTCTATGCTATGAAATCATTCTATTCAAAGCAAATTTCCTAGCTGGGTGCCTTTCTTCATAGAGACTCGGGATGTTCACCAATAGAAATACATGCATACATACACAGACACATGGAGTTACTGGCTCTATTTTTGTGTGGCAGACCCTGAGGCTTGAACTGTTACCCTAGACATTTTCCTTGAACTGATTTTGCTCAAGGAAGCATTTTATTGTGTCTTAAACCATTATTACCCTAGGATAGGGGGCAGCTTTTACATCCACAGATGATCCAGGGATCCTAGAGCCTGAGTTCAACTCCCAGCACTGGAAAAAAAAAAAAAAACATCAAACCAACACAAACAGAGAAGGAAAAAACCAGGACATTTTACATATCTGTTTTACCTTTGTTTCCTTTGCACTTGACCATCCTGGGTCTCAGTGACTCAGCTTGAAAATTGAAAATTGAACTTGACCTTGCATGGCTGAAGGCTGGTGGGCTGTCAGTGAAGCCCGAGCCCAACCCACACATCTAGGCCCTGAGTTGGATCCTGGGACTGGCACCTAGACACTGCTGAACATCCTAGGATACTCACTCCTATGTATAGGAACACTAATAGAATGTTTGAAATGTACTAATTGAATTACTAATTAGCTAGTCATTCTAGTATAAGATTGTATGCAGTAAATACAGACCACTGATGAATTTAATACTTTATTAAGTCTTCTACTGTGATTAATTAATGGAGGCATAATTTTAGACCGAATAATTGATAGTAATAGAACATATGAAAATAAGATATAGACATCACTCTTTATATAGAGCTATACACTAGAATCTACATAAATACCTCTGTGTCTCTGTATACATTTATAGATGCATATGCATATGTAAATACACACACATTTCAATCTACACATCTATGTGTTTATGTATTGGCCACTCCTAGGGCTTGATCTCAGGTCCTCAAATTAGCCCAACAACTTCACTTGCATCAGACTGGTGGGCTAACATTGACCATTCATGAAGTGCGCCTTCAAGGCCCTGAGTTCAAATCATAGAACTGCCAAAAACTTAATCCTGGTGGAAGAAGCCAATTGTCTCACTTATTTTCCTTATTGGTGAAAATCCTGAGTCTCAGGAATGATGTATAATACATAGGCAAATCTATATCCTATGTAATAGGATGTAAAAAATGTTATTATATTTGCAATCATACTCACTAAAATACATAATAAATAAATAAAACAAAATAAAATGAATACACTAACTGCAATCTGCATTAAACATATGTATGTAAATATAAACCATGGATTTAAAATGTATATGAGTGCTAGGACTTCAATTCAGGCTCTGGGAACAGTTCTGACTTTCTTGTCTTCCAGCATGGTGAGCTTCCCCTTCCCCCACTAAGCTGCAGATTTACCCAGACCCTGAGTTCAAATCCCAGTTCTGACAGAAAAAAATGGCATGAATTCCAAGCCAAGAGCCTCAAAAATTTTTAAATATTTTAATGTATTTATGTATGTATGTATGTATATATATATATATATATATATATATATATATATATATTTTATTTTGTCAAGGACAGGGCTTGAACTCAGGTCGTTGCAACTCTGCCTCAGCTTCGATCACTCTAGGCTAGGGTGCAGCCACTGGACCCACAGCAGAACCTGGATCCTAGGCCCCAAAAGCTGACAGGGGAAAAAAAAACACAAAAAAAAAACGACACAGGAAAAAAAAAACAACAGCAACTTGCAGAGAGCTGCAGGTTTTACATTTGTTTCTTTGCAATGTGACCTTCCTGGGTTTGAATGACATGACTGAAAAGTGTTGGTAACCTGGCATTGCTGAAGGCTGGCGGGTTTCCAGTTAAGCCACAGGCCAACATGGCAACATAGGCCCTGGGTTTGAAGCCGGGTCTTGACCCCTACCAATGGAGGGAGATCCTAAGGGTCTCATTCCTATTCATAGGAATACCATTGGAAGGTTGTGAATGTCAAGGTTGAATTAGTTGTTCCTGAATGATACTACTATAAAATTAGAGTGATTTTAGGAGGCTGATGGATTTTAATGAATATTTTTGACACATTAAAAGAATACTATTAATTACATGAACACAATAATTCCAGGAAAGTGATTGATTTAATTAATAATTCATTAATGATGAAAATAATATTACATGGAGGCATAATAAATACCTAAGATTTGGTAGGAATGTAACATATATAACTGAATATTGTATACACATCTCTGGCACTCTATAAAGATCTATATTTATTTGTGTACTACCATCTGCATGTCAATCTGTTCTTATTTGGTCAATCCCTGGGGCTCGATCTCAAGTGCTGGGAACTACTTGTCAGCTCAATGTGCACCAGGCTGGCATGCTGACAATCACCCATTCATGTATTGATCCTTGTAGGCTGTGAGTTCAGATGCCAGCACTCACAAAAATTGAATCGTGGAGTAAGAAGCCCATGGTGACACATTTTCCTTTCTTGTGAAATTCCTGAGTGTCAGGTGTGAAGTTTCATACATAGGCAAATATATATCCTATGTAATAAATGTAATAAATATTCCATGTGTAATAACAGTCAATAAAATAAATGGTAAATAGATGAATAAAACAAAAAATTAAATGAATAACTACACTAAGAACAATATGGCGTCAACATATGGGGCTCGATCTCATGGCCTGGGAACTGCCTAGGCGCTGAATTGGCTAGAGGCTGCTGCACTGAAAATTACTCATTCATGAGTTTAGATCCCAACACTGCCAAAAATGTAATCTTGAAGTGAGAAGCTGAGCATAACACGTTTTCTTTCTCTTTGAAAGTGCTCGGTGACAGGTAGGATGTATAATTCGGGTGCAAATCTATATGCTATGTAATAGGATGTCATAAATGTAATAAATGTCATAGGTGGAATAATTGTCACTACAATAAATGATGAAGGGTTGAATTAGTGTATCATTGTAAATAAAATTAGATGCAATAATTATAGGATGTGTATTAAGTTTTATTAATATTTTATTAAGCATTAACAGAATAAAAATTGCATGCAGTCATAATTAAATACCTATTATTTGGTAGTGACACATGATGCATAATTTAATTATATATAGACACCTGTCTCATTCTATAAAATATGTAAATATATGTATGTATATATGTACACATATGATAATAATAGGATATTGAGTAATTTTAATTAATGCTTTATTAATTGTTCAACTGGGACACATCATTAAGTGGAGACATAATTTAATATCTAGTAATTAGCAGTAATATCTATAAGTTAATAATATAGGGATATCTCTCTTTTTGTGTACATAATATTTATATACAGCAATCTGTATATACTTATACCTTATTCACTCCTGGAGCTCGGTGGTTGAGTGCTTCCCTAGTAAGCAGGAAGCCCTGGGTTCAATTCCTCAGTGCCACATAAACAGAAAATCCAAAAGTTCTGCTGTCATTCAATCAATTGAGTGCTAGCCTGGAGCACAAATACTTAGGGATAGTGTCTAAGCCCTTACTCAAGGCCCAGGACTGCTGCCAAAAAAAGGTAGAATGTTCTAACTGCAAGTATATAAGGCCAGGACTTCAAATGCATCACCACAGAGCAAGCTAGGCTGGCGCTGACAGTTGGCACCTAACCTGACTTAGCCAGATGTAAACAGCTGCAACCCAGCTCCAAGAAAACAGACGCTGCTGGTTTACCGCCGTCATCCTGGCTGCGAGGGGCTTTAAAACCCAGCCCTGACAGGAAGTCTGTGAGACTCCTGGAAATGTGGCTCAAAGTGGTAGATCTCTAGCTTTGAACAAATGGTATTAGAACAGTATCCCCATGCATTGAGTACAAGCCCCATTGGTAATCCCTCCAAAAAACTACCCCACTAAACCATTAGATTTGAACTTATATGGTTTATGAAATGTTCCTCAAAGAATGGTGATACTGATGAAAGCACCCTAATTCTAATGACAGCTTGTTTAATAGAGCTATGTGACGAGTCTTTCATAGGGTGCAGTGTGCTGAGTCCTGCGTTGGGTGCTGTGTGCTGAGTCTATCACATGGTGCTGTGTGCTGAGTCCTTCAAAGAGTGCCATGTGCTGTGTCCTTCACAGGGTGCATTCTTTCATCTGGTCCTTGTAAGAGCTCTACAATTGAGATGATTAGCAGACAAGAATATTGAGGCTCAGATATGTCCCCATAGCAGGGACAAAATTTTGTATTACTAAAGAGTGGGTGAGTTGTCTCCTGCAGACAATTGTTTCATTTTGTTTTTTCTCAGACATGAACCTTGAAAGTGCAGCCTTAGCAGTGACCCTTACCTCTTGGGCTCATGGATAACACTCCACCACGTGGAGCCAAGGACCCCCTTGCAGCAGAGTGCCACGGCCTAGGGGTGGATAGCTGAGGTCTGTCATCCTGCCTTCTCAGGAAGCTGAGATCTGAGGACCAAGGTTCCAAACTATTGCAAACACAAAAGGTCCCATGAGATTATATCTCCAATTCACAACTAAGAAAACTGAAGTGGAAGCTGGGTGCTTGTGGCTCATGCCTGTTATACTAGCTACTCAGGAGGATGAGATCTGAAGATCATGGTTCAAAGCTAGCCTGGGCAAGAAAGTCCTTGAGACATTTAGCTCCAATAAACCACCAGAAAACCTGAAGTGGCCTCTGGCTCAAATGGTAAGGCACAATACTTTAGCTGAAGAACTCAGGGACAGCACTCAAGCCCAGACTTCAACTCCTACAACCACCACCACCAACAACAACAAAAAGACAAACACAAACTAACAAACCTGAAGTAGAGCGCTGGGAATGTGCCTTAGGGGTAGAGTGCTTTGCATATATGACACCCTGGGCTTGATTTCTCAGTACCACATTACCAGGAAAAAGCCTGAACTGGCTCTGTGGCTCAAGTGGGAAAGGGCTATCCTTATACAAGAGAAACTAGGTACAGTGCTCAAGTCCTGAGTTCAAGCTGCAGGACTAGTGTATACACACACACACACACACACACACACACACACAGAAAGCAAAAGTGAAGCTGTGACACAAAATGGTAAAGCACTAGTCTTCTGCTCTGATCTCATGGTCAGCACCCAGGCCCTGTATTCACAATCAAACCTAGCCATCCACTGCTTAACTAGGAGATGTCAAAGGTTTCAAAACCAGATGAACTTCACCAGTCCCATATGACAGGAATTATTGTGATATCTGACATGTGCTTGGATTTCCCAAGCTTCCGGAAACCTAGGACAGGCATCATAGGCTCATCATGATCTGCAATGAAACATTTCCTTAGGTTCAGTGCCCTAGTTGTGTTCTTGAAGGACTCCTGAATTACATTTAGCACTGTATATGAACACCAGAACATAGCCTCACAAAGGCAGAATAAGTCCAGGGAACTTGGCCTGCCACAGGAGGTGGCACAGATGAAGGCTTCCTGTCAAATCAGAGCACTGGGGAGAGAGAGAGCTGGGGTACAAAGAGGCCTTTTTCTCCTTACCTTCAGAGCCTGCCCACACTCATCCTCACTAATTGGCCCGGATGGAGTCGTTTGTTACATAGCTGTACAGGAGTGAGGCCCTTAGTCTGCCTGTTCAGACAATGTGAGAGATTTCTTCCAGCAGGCCTGGGGTGCAGAGAAACCCTCAAATTACACTGGGCCCAGTGAGGGGAGCCCCAGAACATACATTGTCATGAAAGCCATCTCTGTGCTATGAAATCATTGTATTGAAAACAACTTTCCTAGCTTGGTGCCATTCACAAATGCTACTCTGGAGTTTCACCTATAGGAATGCATCCATACATACACATATGTATGGAAGTGGAGGTACAGGCTCTTTTGGTGGGGCAGGTACTGGGGTTGAACTATGAGCCTAGGGGTTGTCCCTGAGCTCCTTTTGCTCCAGGGTAGCTCATTACCCTTGAATCACAGTCCCACTTCTGGGTTTTTCTGTGATTTCTTAGAAATAAGCATGTCAAGGACTCTCCTTACTGTGCTGGGTTCAAACTGATAATCTCTACATCTCATCGTCTGAGGAGCTGTGATTATAGTCAGCAGAGACTGGCACCTGCCTTTCTTTTCTTCTTCATTTTTTAATCTGGACAATCTGACTTCTTCACAGGGTCATTCCAATGGTTTGAATTTATAAGTAAACTGCCCAATGTTCTTTATTGCTCCTTTCTCTGAGAAGGATTCGCTATCCTCATCTTCCCCTCTGCTAACAGGTTAGAAGCCAAAAGTGAAAAATGAGTGTCATAGGATTTGGGAGCTAAGATTCACAGTTCATGCCAGCTCTGTCACTTAGCTTTGAGCTGCAGTGAATTTACTGCTCCAGATAAGAGGACCAAAAGCTGAAGTGATCCTTACACTGTCTTCATTGGTCCTTTTGCCTATAAAATGATGTAATAGTTATGAGTGTTATGTGTCTCCAACCTTAAATATCTAGAACACACTAGAAAACCAGAAGTGGAGCAGTGGCCCAGATAGTAGAGCTCCAGCTGTGAGAGAGCCTAGCAGGAAATACAGGCCCGACCAGGCAAGCCTGGGTGGTCCTTATATCCAATTAATGACCAGATGGCTGGAAGTGGAGCTGTGGCGGTGGTATAGCCTCAGCCTTGAGCAAAACATCTGAGGAATACATGAGGCCCTGACTTTAGGCCCTGGGATGGCCATAAAAATTCAGAAAGAGAAGGTCATGTTATGTATTAGTGCTCTACCTACTTATGTGTGCATATTACCTCCCCGAGGGCAAACAGATCATATACAATGCTTCTGCTTTTATTTACTGATTCATTTTTCAGATATGCTTGTTGCACATACCACATTATTCTCTTCATTTCAGGCCCATCACTTTTCTCTTCTAGGGTTCCAGGCTTGTGTCCTTATATGATGCACTTAAAATCTCAGCAGCCTTTATTTATATTTTATTATGAGGCCAAGGACGGTACAGTCACAAATCAGGTAGGGGAAAAGGTTAGGTTTCATAGAAATAACCGGTATTCAGAAAATTAAACTTGGAGATGTAAGATGGTAGCATACTTATGTAAAAACTTCCACTAAGCAAAAGATGAGGGGGCTGGGAATGTGGATTAGTGAGAGAGTGCTTGCCTAGCATGCAAGAAGCCCTGGGTTTGATTCCTCAGAAGCACACACACACAAAACACCAGAATTCATGATGTGACTCATGTAGCAGAGTGCTAGAGACAGTGCCCAGGCCTTGAGTTCAACTCAAAAACTGGCAAACAGATAGCTAGTTGGGTTGGTAGGTATGTAGGTAGAGAGATGGATGGATGGATAGATAGATAGATAGATAGATAGATAGATAGATAGATAGATAGATAGATAGATAGATAGATAGATAGATAGATAGATAGATAGATAGATAGAGGAAAGAAGGGAACAATTCCCAGTCATGAGGTCTTCTGAAGTGTGCCAGGACTCAGCATCACCTTCACACAAACACAGAGCAGGAAGACTGTCTCTATCCCACTTCTCAGGCAGCCGAAGGCACCAAAGCCAAGAGGGCAGAGCCAGGTTCTAACTCAGGTGCTTGGAGTCAGTAGAGAAAGGGCTCTGCCTCTCCTTGACTGAGTATTTGCATTAAGTACGTGGAGAATGAAGGAAGGAGAATGGATTGGCAGAGTAGAAGAAGGGCCTTCAAATCTGCCAGATAGAGAATCAAAAACCCACTTGCTAAGATGAGAGAGCAGGGTTTTTGTATTCTGTTCCTCCCCTCTCCCCCAATAAATTGGCTCTCTATTGTTAACCTAAAGATAGCCCGAGGCTCCCTTCACCTGAGGGAGGAAGGATAATTAATCATTGTTTGAAGAGACTGAGAAAATCCTGACCCTGGTGTAACTCTAACAAATGTTTCAGGTTTCCCGTCATTGCTGGTGTGCCTGGAATGAATGAAGTGGTTTTGCAGCTCACTTCCCTGTTGAGTGTGTACAATCTGCCTCCTAATCCTGAGGTAAACTGTTTCCTGTCCTTCAAATACAGTGTTACACTGGAGTTCTTCCTGCTAACAGGGCTAAGGCTTGGATCCTGAGAATTTCATTTGAACCCAGGATGGGTAAATAATGTTTCTTTCCTGCTTCTATAGCTCAAGAAGTCTAAGAACATTTAGAGTACAAGTAACTTATCACCAAGGAAAACCCAGGAAGCTCTTGAACATCTGACCTTTCAGCAGTGGAAGAGTGTCATAGACTTTCCCTCCCTGGTTGGCTTCACTCTGTTATCCTCAGACCTCAGCCTCCTGAGCTAGGGTGACACTCATGAGCTATTGGTTCTCTGCTAGGTTCAGAACTGTAATGAGACTGACAATACAAGTCAAATGCTTATCACAAAGGGCTTGTGGAGCATATTAAGCCTTTTAACATTGGACCTTTCAGAACCCTTAGGACATAGGTTATAATGCTAGAGACTGAAAGTCTGTTCATATGGATGAGCTACACTTGAACCTTGAGCTCTGACTCAAATTCTGGTGTACATCAGGATTCATTTTCCAGAGAATGTTCTCCTAATTATCAGATAGGAAAAGTACTTTGATTAACCCTCAATTTTTCCAGTTGTGTGTCTTGAACTCAAGCCTGTACACTGTCCCTGAGCACTTCAACACAAGGCAAACACTCTACCACTTGAGCCACAGGACCACATGGGGTCTTTTGGTGGTTCATTGAAGGTAAGAGGCTAACAGGCTTTCCTTGCCTAGGTTGTCTTTGAACTGTGGTATTTAGATCTCAGCCTGCTGAGAATCTAGTGTTCCAGTTGTGAGCCACTGGCATCTGGCCAATAGTTTTTGACAGGTCTGGGACTTTATCTTAGGGCCTTGGTACTGTCTCTGAGCATCTTTTTCTCAAGACTAGCACTCTACCACTTGAGGCTCTCCACAGCTTCTGGCTTTTTCTTTGTATGTGGCACTGATGATTCAAACCCTGGCATTCATGCATGCTGAGCAAGTTCTCTAGCACTAAGCCACATTTCTAGCCCCACCCTTACAATTTTATCCCTTAACTTGCCTATCCTCAAGAAAAGGTTTCTGAGTATAAATCATTTAAAGAAATCTCTATAGGAAGGTGTCCAAAGACAAAGAAGACAAAGCTCATACTTGGGAGACACTCTAAACATGTGAAGACCATGACAATGCTACCATTTAATTATGTATCATATTTCAACACAAAAAAGTATTAATGAAAAATGAGTCAATGTCCTATATTATTAAATTTTCGCTGTATAATATTTTTATTGTGAAAATACTGTGCAGAGGGGTTAAAATTGCATGGGCAAAATAATGAGTACATTTCTTATCAAGCATTGTAGCCTCCTCCTTTGTTTCCCCTTCCTATCCTTTCCCATCCTCCCCCCTGCCCCCCTACTAAGTCCTCCCTCCCCACCAAAGTTGTAAAGTTTGTTTTCAACATAACGACTTGTACATCTCATTGTTGCAGTGGGTCCACCTGTATCCTTATTTAAACGATTTGTTTTTTCCTTTCCCCTCCACAAATTACACTGACATCAAATTCAGTGAAAGCAGGGTTTATACTGTGGGGAGGGACATACAAAGCAACAAAGAAATAATCTTATAAATGTGTTAGAAACAATAGCATGAAAGAAAAAAAAACATTTGAACACATATCTTAGGGTTCATTTCCCTAACATCAACTTATCTGATCTTTTCTGCTTGACTCAGATATATACTAATTATTGCAAATAAGGGAAACCATGGGACCTATGCTTCTTTGGGCCTGGCTTACTTCACTTAATATAATTTTTTCCAAGTCTTTCTATTTCCTAACAAATGGGGCAATGTCATTCTTTCTGATGGAGGCATAGAATTAAATTGTGCATATGTACTACATTTTATTGATCCATTCATCTACTGAGGGGCATCTGGGCTGATTCAATATCATAGCTATGGTAAATAATGCAGCAATAAACATAGTCGTGCTGGTAGCTTTATTGTGGTCTTGTTTTGAACAATTGGGTAAATGCCCCAAAGTGGGATTGCTGGGTCAGAGGTGAGTTCTATGTGTCTTTTGATGAAACTCAATACTGCTTTCCAAAGAGGTTGAACAAATTCACAATCCCACCAACAATGAGGTAAGACTCCCTTCTGTCCACATCCCCTCCAGCATCTGTTGTTATTAGAGTTCTTGATTATTGCCATTCTAACTGGGGTAAGGTGGTATCTCAATGTTATTTTGATGTGCATTTCTTTAATGGCTAGGGAGGTTGAGCATTTCTTCATGTGTCTACTGGCCATCCTTCTTTCCTCTTCAGAGAGGTTTCTCTTTAAGTCTTTAACCCACTTATTTATTGGGCAGTTGTTTTTTTTCAAGATTTGTTGTTGGGGGATTTAATTTTTTGAGTTCCAGGTACATTTTAGATATGAGACCCTTGTCTGTTGTATGGCTAGTGAAGATCTTCTCCCAATCCATGGGCTTCCTATTAATCTTGTTTGCTATGTTCTTTGCCATGCAGAAGCTCTGCAATTTCATGCGACCCCATTTGTCCAAACTTTCTTTGATTTGTGGTGTTTCTGGGTCTTTATTAAGAAAATTTCGCCCTGTGCCAAGGAGACCTAAGGTTTCTCCTATTCCATCCTGTAATACTTTCAGAGTGTCTGCTTTTACTCCGAGGTCTTTGATTTATTCGGAGTTGATTCTGGTGCAGGGTGATATATAAGGATCTAGCTTTAGTTTTCTACAAGTAGTTAACGAGTTTTGCCAGCACCATTTACTGAAGAGGCTGTCTTTCTTCCACTCTATTTTTTTAGCTCCCTTATCAAAGATTAGATGGCTATAGGTCTATGCATTCATTCTGGGTTTTCAATTCTCTTCCATTGGTCTTGAGGTCTCTTCTTGTGCCAGTACCAAGCTGTTTTGATTACTATGGCTTTGTAGTAGAGTTTGAAATTTGGTATTGATATTCTTCCAGCACTGTTCTTTCTGTTGAGAATTGTTTTTGCCATTCGGGGACTTTAATTATTCCATATGAATTTTTGGATTGCGTCTTCTATTTCCTTGAAGAATGAGGTTGGAATATTGATAGGTATCGCATTGAATTTGTAGATAGCCTTGGGAAGTATTGCCATTTTCACGATGTTGATCTTCCCAATCCAGGAGCATGGGAGTTTTTGCCACTTTCGAAGTTCTGTTTTGATTTCCTTTTTGAGGTTTTTAAATTTTTCATCATAGAGTTCCTTCACATCTTTGGTTAAGTTAATTCCTAAGTATTTTATTTTTTGAGTGGCTATTATGAATGGAGTTGCTTTCCTAATTTCAGCCACACTTTTCTCATTGTTGGCATACAGAAAAGCCATTGATTTTTGAGGGTTACTTTTGAATCAACTTGAGTAATTTAGGAGTGGAGTCTGTGGGATTCTTTAAATACAAGATCATGTCATCTGCAACGAAGTAGAGTTTTACTTCTTTCCCTATTTGGATCCACTTTATGTTTGCATCTTGTCTTATTGCTGTAGCTAGTCATTCTAATACTAGATTGAA
Organism: Dipodomys spectabilis; assembly: GCF_019054845.1. NCBI lineage: Eukaryota > Metazoa > Chordata > Mammalia > Rodentia > Heteromyidae > Dipodomys > Dipodomys spectabilis. Next base: position 3,556,067 of record NW_024870916.1, on the reverse strand, counting down.
GAAAAGTGGAGAGAGTGGACATCCTTGTCTCATTCCTGAGCTAAGAAAAAATGGCTTTTTCACCATTAAGTATAATGCTGGCTGTAGGTTTGTCATATACAGCCTTTGTTGTGTTGAGGAATGTTCCATGAATTCCTAATTTTTCCAGAACTTTCATCATAAAGTGGTGTTGAATGTTGTCAAATGCTTTTTCTGCTTCTATTGAAATAACCATGTGGTTCTTATCCGTGCTCCTGTTGATGTGATGAATTATACTAATTGATTTCCGTATATTGAACCAGCTTTGCATCTCTGAAATGAATCCTGTTTGATCTTGGTTTATGATTTTTTCAATAAATTGTTGAAGTCAATTGGCCAGAATTTTGTTGAGAAGTTTTTCATGAATTTTCATCCAAGAAATGGGTCTATACTTCTCTTTCTTTGATGAGTCCCTGCCTGGTTTTGGATGAGGGTTATGATAACTTCATAGAATGAGTTCGGTAGTGAACTTTCTCTTTCAATTTCATTGAAGAGTTGGAGGAGTATTGGTGTGAGCTCTGCTTTTAATGCTTTGTAGACTTCTGCTGTTAATCCATCTGGTCCTGGGCTTTTCTTAGATGGGAGATGTCTTATTTCTGTTTCTATTTCAATGCTTGATATGGGTTTGTTAAAATGGTTTAACTCATCTTGGTTTAGTTTCGGAATGTCAGTATTTGCTAGGAAAAGGTCCATTTCTGCCAAGTTCTCAAACTTATTAGCATAAAGTTTTGAGAAGTATTTCCTTATAATGTTTTGAATCTTAGTTGTTCTGTGGTGATGTTTCCATTCTCATTCTGAGTTTATTTATTTGGGTGTGTTCTCTTCTTTTTCTGGTAAGATTTGCTAAGGGTCTGTCAATTTTGTTTATTTTTTCGAAGAACAAACTCGGTTTTTTTTATTCTTTCTATGGTTTATTTGGATTCTAATTCATTTAATTCTGATTTAAATTCAATGATTTCTTTCCATCAACTGGATTGCAGTTTTTCTTGCTGCTCTTTTTCAAGGAGGCTCAGATATCTCATTAAATTGTTGGTTTCAGATCTCTCCAATTTGTTGATGTAGGAACTTAAAGCTATAAACTTGCCTTTGAGTACTGCCTTTGATGTGTCTCAGAGGAGCTGGTAATTTGTGTGCTCATTTTTGTTGAATATCATGAACTTTTGCATTTCCTTTCTAATCTCTTCCATGACCCACTCGTGATTCAGTAGTGTGTTGTTCAGCCTCCATGTGTTACAAGACTTTCTTTGATGGCTTTTGGTTTTGAGTTCTAATTTTATTCCCTTGTGGTCAGAGAGAATGCAAGGAATAACTTCAATGTTTCTGAATTTGGACAAGGTTGCTTTGTGGCCTAAAATGTGGTCTGTTTTGGAAAATGTTCCATGTGCTGCTGAGAAAAACGTGTATTCTGATGCTGCTGGGTGAAATATTTGGTAGATGTCTATTAAATCTATTTGATGTATGCAGGTGGTTAGATCTGCGGTTTCTCTGTTGAGTTTTTGCCAAGTTGATCTATCTAGTGCAGAAAGTGGTGTGTTAAAGTCCCCAACAATTAATGTCTTTGGATCTATGTGGGATTTGATTGAAAGTAGTGTTTCTTGTATAAATTTTTATGCTTCGTTATTTGGGGAATAGATATTTAGAATTGTAATATCCACCTGAAGGAGAGATCCCTTAATAAGTATGTAGTGACCTTCTTTATCTCTTCTCACTAATTTTAATTCGAAGACTATTTTATCTGATATTAGGATTGCAACTCCCGCCTGTTTATGGGGGCCGTTTGCTTGGTAGATTTTGTTCCAGCCTTTCACATTGAAAATGTATTTGATTTTTTTTGGGCAAAATGTGAATCCTGAAGGCAGCAGATAGAAAGATCTTGCTTTTTAATCCAACTAGACAGTCTATGTCGCTTAATTGGAGAGTTAAGTCTGTCAATGTTGAGAGATAGAACTGAGAAGTGTTTGGGAGTTCCTGCTTTTTATCCACCTTCTTGGGGGTTGTGGCAACTGGGTTCTTTCTATGGTTCTTGGATTCTCAGTTTGGCTGGGTTTCTTCACCTTTTTGTGGTCTTGTTGGTTTTCTATGTGTAAGATATCTTTAAGAATCATTTGTAGGGCTGGTTTGGTGGAGATAAATCATTTCAATTTTTCTTTGCTATGGAAAGTTTTTATTTGACCTTCGGTTATGAAGGAGAGTTTAGCTGGGTACAATATACATGGTTGATAGTTGTTTGTGTTTACGGCATGGCATACATCATTCCAGGCTCTTCTTGCTTTAACCGTCTCTGCTGAGAAATCTGAAGTGATTCCAATTGGATTTCCTTTATAAGTGATTGATCTTTTCTCCTTGAGAGCTTTAAGGATGTTTTCCTTGGTCTGAATTGATCCTGTGAGGATTATAATGAGATGAGATGCTGGGTTGTCCTGTTCTGGTCTGGTCTATTTGGAGTTCTAAAAGCTTCTTCTATCTGAATAGGCCTATCTTTTTTCATGTTTGGGAACTTCTCTGCTAGGATCCTGTTAAATTTCCCAGACCATTAACTTTTGTCTCTAGGTGCTCCTCTACACTAATTATCCTCAGATTAAGTCTTCTCATGGTGTCTTCCAAATGTTGAATAGATCTATCCTATTTCTTGGATTTGTCTTAGATGGTTGTATGTTCTTTCTCTATAATGTCTAGGCTGTCTTCAATTCCCGAGATTCGATTTTCTTCATGGTCTAACCTACTATCAAGACTTTCTACTTTGTTTTTATTTCTTTTCCTTCTAGTTGGCTGGCTTTGATTAGTTCAAATTCTTTGTTGGAGCTTTGTTTTAGATCTTGTATGAACTGCTTTACTTCCTTAATTTGGTTATCAGTGTTTATTTTCAAATCACTTAGTTAATTGGTTATGGTTTCCTTGGACTGTCATTCCTTCTGTTGGGTTACATTCAGCATTCCCATTACGGTCTCCCTGACTTCTTTCAACTTTCTCTTTATGGATTCCATGAATGCCTTTAGCGATCTTTGTGTATTCTCATCCTGCTCTCTCATTTCCTGTATTACTCTTTGATTAGCTTCCTCACGTTCATGCAATTCCTCTAGTTCTCTTTGAGTGTTCTCAGCCCTGCCCATTTGGGATGAAAGTAACACCAGTTTTGTGCTAGAACACTATCTTAAGTCAAGCATCAACCAAAGTCTGTAGTTGCACAGTCAAAATCTGCAGATACAAAAAAATCTAGTTCAACAGCTATATCTATTCAACATCCAACAACTATGTATTAATGGGTTACGAACTGCAAAGAAGAATTTGGCAAACCAGAAATTATTAGGTTTAGGGAAAGATGTGGGTAAAAATAGGATTAGAGGGATGTGGGCAGGCAGAGGGAAGGTTAACTTAACTAAGTACTAATCTCAAAGTGGGAAATAGGTTGGATAGGATGATAGTAGAGAGAGAAAAAAAAGAAGAAAGAGAAAAAAAGAGACAAGAAAAAATAGAAAAACAAAATTTAAAAGTTAAAAAGTGAAACACTTAAAAACAAAAATTTTGCAAATTTAAAAACATAATATTCAGAGAAGAACATGGATAGGATAAGAGAAGGGTAGGGATAGAAAGGAGATGTGAAAAACTTAAAAATTAAAATGCTTATATTATATAAGTATAAAGAGGTAGTACTGCTATTAAGGAATTTAAGTCTAAGAGGTTTTGAATTGAGTAATAAATTTCTGCATTAAATGTGTGCACAATGGGATATAAGGTCTAATAATAGACTACGGGTATATCTGAGGATGAGCAGAACATCAATTAAGTCACGCAAAGAAGAATGAAAGAGAAGAAAAGGTGAAAAGAATGAGAAGGAAAGAAAAAAACGGATCAAAAGGTCAATAAAGCTAAACAAAAAAAAATTTAAAAAGAAAAAGAAAAAAAAGCACACACACATATACCCCTAAAATAAAAATTATAAGAGGAAGAAAATGTTAATAGAAAACAAATTTTTTAAGTTAAAAATAAAAAACAGTTTTAGAAAAAATTTCTTTATAAACGGTACAAAAAAAGAGTTTTTTGAGTTTTTTGGGTGGAATGGGAAGATCCTGTATCTCCCTTGTGTCCATAACCAGTCTCTAGTTGGAGTCTCTTGTCTGCTTGTGGTGTTTGATTTTCCTGTGGCTTGGTTGGTGTCTTAAGTCAGTTTGTTTGAGCAAGCAGAAAAATGCTCTGGTTTACCCAGGATTTTGTGATCCTCCTCCCAGGCTAGTTCAATGGGAGGGAGAGCTTATTTGAGTATCACAGAAGAGGGAGATGGCTGTTTTCTCTAGTTTGGAAATGCTGTGATGAGGCTATGTTCTGGGTAGAGTTGAGGCCTTTCAGCAAACATTAGCTTTTCCCTGAGGGTCTAGCTTCTGAGACACTCACAGAGCCTGCCTGGAGCCATTCTCAGGGTTTATGTTTAATGAATTTCAATTGATTGTCAAAGCTGCTGTAGAGAGGGGAAGCCTCTGTCTCTGTTTACCCAGTGAAGAAAGACACTCCTGGGGCTGGTGGCCCAGGCTCGGTGACTTTTCCCTGGGTCGAGCTGAGCCTGGCAGGTCAGGTTAGGTTCCTGTGACCTGCTTAATGACTCTTTTGTTTTCTTCCAAGGCCTGAGTTGGAGCTAGCTGCTCAGCCAGCCCTTTGTCATTATCAAAGATGGAGATCTCCCATAGTGGGGGGGGAGGGGTGGCCTTCCCTCCTCTGCTCCCTGAGAGGATGTCAGGCTTCTACTCAAGCGGGAGTCTTGGTTCCTGGGTCGTCTCTGGTCTATGAACTGCAGGATGATGATGTGTGCTCCTTGTCAGTTCTTGCTGGTGTTGAATAGAATCCACTCACTGGCCGCATCTGGCACCTTTGTCCTGGACTCTCTGTGTTCCAGGTATGGCATCTATGGCTGCTGCCAACACTGCTGCCACTGCCACTGCCACTGCCGCCGCCGCTGCAGCCACAGCTGTTGGCAAGTGCTCAGATCTGTCTCCTTGCCTGGATTTTCCCTCTCTAGCCTAACACTCTTTACTGTGATGGCACACTTTGTGTGATTCTCTGGCTTAGGACTGTTCATTGGAGCACTAAAACTGCTTTCTATGGGAGAGCTTGTTTAGCCCCCAGCTTCTCCTCCACCATCTTCCCGGAACTCAGTCCTATATTATTGTGTATAATTTTATAATAGATATACAACATATATTAAATATTATGTGTATAAAAATACTAAATAGGGGCTGGGAAGGTAGCTCACTGGTAGAGTGCTTGCCTTGCATGCATGAGGTCCTGCGTTCAATTCCTCAGCACCATATAAGCAGAAAAAAAAGCCAGAAGCGGAATTGTGGCTCAAGTGGTAGTGCGCTAGCCTTGAGCTGAAGATCTGAGGGACAGTGCCCAGGCCCAGAGTTCAGGCCCACGACTGGACTCTCCCCCCCAAAAATACTAAATACAATAGACAATAAGTAAATGAATCTGAGAAGCATGATATATATATATATATCCAGATAGACCTGTATTTGCCATTTTGTATTAGACCTGCTTGAAGAATGCAGCTGCTATTCTACAGGCCCTTGAGCCCCAGACACTCCAGGATCTGGAGCTGAAGTTAACACATTCCAGACCCCCCACCCTGGCCTGAGATCAGAGATAGTGGCTATCTGGCAACCACTTCCCCCGCGCCGGGATCAGAGACAGTGGCCATTTGGCAACCACTTCCACCCAGGCCTGGGATCAGAGATAGTGGCCATTTGGCTTAGTCTGCTAGCCCATCAATTATCAGACCCAGCCTTTTTCTTGCTTTGTATCGTGCCAATCATCTGCTAGAATTATGATTTAAATTTCCCACGTGGTGTATTGATTCGTTGCCTATACATACTGAGGCATTACCCCTACCAAAGAACATATAAAAAGTGCTGTAACCCTGTGCTGGGGGCCTCTCTCTGTACTCAGACATCAGTGCACAGAGTGGTCTGTGCTCGAGCTTGTCAATAAATGACTCATTGCTGCTTGCATTGATCTTTGGTCCCTGGTGGTCTTTTTGGGCACTCCAAGTCTCTGTGCATTACAAATCAAGTAAAAACTAAAATAAATACAAAATCAATAATAAAAATCATAATATGTTATAAACATACATAAGAAAATATATATCATATATTACACATATATAGAAATATTTTTCCATTGCAGGGCCTTCATTCAGACCCTGGTAACTATAACCTGAATTTCTATTCCTCAAGGACAGTGAGCTTTGCTTTCACCCACAGTGCAAAAGAGTTATCTGGATGGTGAGATCAAATCCCAGCACTGAAGGAAATACTGGATCCATTTCCAAGGCAGTGACTTAATTCTTTTTAATGGAAGCAGCTATGTTTATTCAGTTCCATACTGAATATTAAAATAAAATCAGTGTGGAATTTTGTACATCTATTCAGACCTCTTTCCCTTACCCCCAAACTGCTTCTCTGAGGACGACATTTTTCATTTTTTATTGTAAAAATGTTGTACAGAGAGGTTATAGTTAAATGAGCAAGATAATGATTATATTTCCGATTGAGGATTGTAGCCTCCTCCTTTGTCCACCTACCATTCCCCCCCTCCAATCTGGACATCTACTCCCCCTGCCGAGCTCAGTGACTTAATTTTTATTTTTGGCTTTGCACCGGGTTTGAATTCAAGAAGTGGCAACTCTGCCCTTTCGTGCACACTGCTACAGATTTACTGAGACCTGAGTTCAAATCCCAGGCTAGGAAATGACACTGGCAGAAATTCCAAGCCAGGGAGCTTTCTTCCTTTTTAATTTAGTTAAATAATTAATTTTAAGTTATTCTTTATTTTGCCAACAGGGGGCTTGAACTCAGGTCGTGGCAACTCTGCCTCAGCTTCGATTGCCCTAGGCTGGAGTGTAACTTCTGGACCCATAGCCGATCTTGGGATCCTAGGCCCACAGGGCCTGCAGGAAGAAAAAAAAAGTAGCATAGAAAAAAAGTGGTGAGCTGCAGAGGGCTGGGGGTTTTACATTTTTTTCTTTGCACAGTGACTATCCTGGGTCTGAATGACACGATTGCAAAGTGGACCTGACCTGCCATTGCTGAAGGCTGGCGGGCTATCAGGGAAGCCATAGGCCTACCTGTCAACATAGGCCCTGGGTTCAAATCCCAGTCCTGACACCTACCAATGGCAGAAGATCACAAGAGACTCGTTCCTATGCATAGGAATACCAATTGAAAGAGTAGTTCATGCTTCGGTCTAGTCTAAAATTGGATGCAATAATCCTAGCAAGCTGATTGATCCTAATTAATAGTTTATTAAGCATGAAAAGAATAATATTACTTCAATGGTGGTATAATACATGCCTAAGAGTTGGTAGGAACGTACTAGGTGTTATTCAATCATAGATAGACAGCTTTGGTGCTCTTTACCAATATAAATTTATTTGTATAGCACCATCTGTCTATACATGTATCACTGTTTTGGCCAAACCTGGGGCTCAATCTCAGCACCTGGGAACCACCTAACAGCTTCATTGGCTAGAGGCTGCCATGCTCACACTCATCCATTCATGAATTGGGCCTGCTAGGCCTTGAGTTCATATCCTAGCACTGCCAAAAATTTAATCTTGGAGTAAGAAACCGAGTGTGACACATGATTTCTTTTTCTGGGAGAGTCCTGGGGGTCAGATATGATGGAGAACATATCTACAATTCTATATGCTATGTGATAGGATGTAAACAATGTAATAAATGGTAGAGGTGTCATCCGAGTCAATAAAATTGGTAAATAAATGTATAAAACAAGACATAAAATGAATAACCACATCAAACACAATATGGACTGAATATCTGTATGGAAATATAAATTCTGTCTTTAAAATGGATATAAGGAGTATGTTTTCCAGGCTTGAGACTTGAATTCGGGCCTAGGGAACAGGCCTGACTTTTTTGTCTTCAAGCATGGTCAGATTCCCATCCCTCACAGTGCTCCATATTTACCCAGACCTTGAATACAAATCCTTGGCCTGGCAGAAAAAATGGCACAAATTGCGAACCAGGGAGCTAAATATTTCTTTTTCAAATGTGGGCATTTGAAGAAGCCATAGTCCCTTATAGCAACATAAGCCTGCAGTTCGAATCCCAGTCATGCCACTTCTGGATGGTGGAAGATCTTAAAAGACTCATTCCCATTCACAGGAATAACGATGGAATGTTATCAATGTCACAGTTGAATAAGTTGCTCATGAAAGATACTTGAATAAAATTAGACATCATGATTTCAGTCAGCTGATTGATTTTATTTAATTATCTTATGAAGCATTAAAAGAATACTATTTCTCACAGGGATGCAATAATTTCAGGACACTGATTTACTTAATAGTTTATTAAGGATGAAAATAATAACATTAATTACATGGAGGCATAATAAATACCTAAGAATTGGTAGGAATGTAGTCTTTATAACTGAATAATGGATAGACATACTGACATTCTATAAAGATATATATTTATTAGCATACTACCATCTAAGTGTCACTCTGTTCTTATTTTTTCAAAACCTGGGGCTCGAGTTAAGGTCCTAGGAACTGCCTGTCAATTCAATTTGCCCCAGGATGGTGTGTTGACACTCACCCATTCATGAATTGGGCCTTGTAGGCCGTGAGTTCAGATGCCAGCACTCCCACAAAATGAATCGTGGAGTAAGAAGCTGATGGTGACAAATGTTTTCCTTTCCTGTGAAAGTCCTGGGTGTCAGGTATAAGTGTAATATATATGCAGACCTATATCCTATGTAATCAATGTAATCAATGTTCTATGTGCCATAATAATCAATAAAATAAACAGTCACTACATGAATGAAAGAAAACATAAAATGAATAACTACACTGAAAGCAATATGGAGTCAACATATGTATGTAAACATAAATCACATATTTAAAATGTACATGAATAGGATGTTTTCTAGTGCTGGGGATCGATTTTAGACCTGAGGTGTACACATGAATTTCTTGACTTCAAGGAGGCCAGCTTCCCCATTCCACACAGTGCAACAGAGTTACCCAGACTAAGAGTTCCAATCTCAGTCCTGGCAGAAAAAAATGGCACCTTTATACTATGTGAGGCCTAATTCTTAGGTATTTCATTATGCCTCCATTTAATGAATGTGATTGTTTAAATGCTTCATAAAATATTGAATAAAATGATCAGTGTTCTATAATAAAATTGTGTATAATTTTATCCTTCAAGAACTGCCCATTCAGTCATAACATACATCACATTCCATTGGTATTCGTATAGATAGGAATGAATTTCTAAGGCTCTTCTGCCATTTGGAAGTGGCAGGACCAGGATTCAAACTGTGGGCTCCAGCTCCCACCACTTAAACCCGAGGATAGGGAACTCACTGGTCTGTCCAAGAACAGCAAGATCAATGATTAAGCAGGAACTAGTGGCTCTCAGCAGTCCTCCTTGATATTTACAAGGCTGTGTGTGATAGGAGGATCATGGTCAAATTCACCCTAGGCAGGAAAGTCCTTGAGACCCCATCAGAGACAGTACCCAAGCCCTGAGCTCAAGGCCCTCAACCAAAAACCCCAGAAAGACACCCTTTGCCTGCAAGAGATGGTGAAGCAGTGGAGGTGCTGTGGTTGGGAGACCAGGTGCTGGCCTCAATGTACAGAAATTTCTAAGATCTCCCCAGGTTTGCCCGAGTGTGAAATTACAGCAGGGTGGGCGTTGCCTTACCAAGAACTCCAGAGGTTGTGGCCTGTCTTAGTCAGGGAGTGAGGTGAATGTGAGCAAGGGTGGGAGGGTAGTGTCAATTTTATTCTCTCCATCCATGGAAGTATGGTTTTGGATGCTGGTGTCAAAGTCTGAAGTGAAGGATTGCATGTGATTTGTAGCCTGACAAGTTGGGTTTCCCCTGGGTATAAGAAGGTAACTGAAGCCAGGTGCTGCCAGTGGCTCACAATTGTAATCCTAGCTACTCAGGAGACTGAGATCTGAGGATGGCGGATCAAAGCCAGCTTAGGCTGGCTTTGAACCACCAGATAACCGGAAGTGGTCCTATGGCTCCAGTGGTAGAGCGCGCACCTTCAGCTGAAGAGCTAAAGGACTGTGTGAAGGCCCAAAGTTCAAACCCCATGACCAACAACCAAAAATAAGGTAGCTGAATTTCCTGCATAGCAGTGTGTACAGTAGGAAATGCCATGCTGTATTATTAGCCATTCCAGACATATGAGAGGTTCTGAGTTTTTCTACAGTTGGTCTGAGAACGTTAGTGCTATCTTCTCGGGGGTTGGGATGTTCAGGTGCTCAGGGACTGCAGAGGCCTTGGGCTACCCCTGTGTGTGTGTGTGTGTGTGTGTGTGTGTGTGTGTGTGTGTGTGTATTTTTCCCTCATCTTTCTCTGTCCCCTTCCTGGGCGCCTGTCTGCCTCTTCCTGACTTCAGAGAGAGCCCCTCCTCCATGGCACCCTGCCTTTATCCCCCTATTTGGGTCTATAATGAGTTCTAAATTGCCAGAGACCTGTATATTCTAGCTTTTTGTTGGGGCCCAAGTCTGTCTGTCCATAACTTTGGCTGCCTCCAGAGGATTCTGGGTCAGCAGGGCCAGCTGGCATAGGTTCTCCCCTGCCCCTGGAGGGGAGGGGCTCAGTCATGCCATGTCCTTTCCATTTCCTCAGCTGGGCCTCTGGATGTATGTCCATCCTAGCAGGCTGGCAGTGGAGTGGGGGAAAGGTGGTTGCCAATGGCTCTGGCCAACTTCAGCCTGATTGATAGCTGACTGAAGGCTGTCCAAACAAGGAGGATCTGGAGCTACATGGAAGGTGAGGCCAACTTGTCTTGGAAGTATCCATTAGTGTGGGCCTCTTAGGTCCTTCTACACAATTCCAGATAACCATAATACAGTGGCACAGACTAAATTCCAGGGTCAGGGTAGAGGGGGTGAGAGACTGGTATGGCCAGTACCTCAATGTTCTGGGGCATTAGCCTTGACCAGGTTGTGTCCCCCTTGTGTAAGTTCAATTCTTAACCCAGTGCTAGCCACACACTGGCTACTTGTGGCAGTGCTGTGGAAGTGGCAGGAATGGAAGTGAGATCTAGGATGACCAAAATCTGCATTTATGGCCTGTGGGGTTGGGGATGGCAAAGGGTGTTTACTAAAAAATAAATCTCAGAGGGCTGGGAAGGTGGCTCAGTGGTAGAGCGCTTGCCTTGCATGTCTGAGGCCCTGGGTTCGATTCCTCAGCACCACATAAGCAAAAAGGAAAAAGCTGGAAGTGGCGCTGTGGCTCAAGTGGTAGAGTGCTAGCCTTGAGCTGAAGAGCTGAGGGACGGTGCCCAGGCCTAGAGTTCAGGCCCCACAACCGGAACCCCCCCCCCCCCAAAAAAAATCTCAGAGCTGAAACTCAGGGCCTAGGCACTGTCCCTGAGCTAACACTCTATCACTTGAATCACAGCTCACCTTTCATCTTTTTTAGTAGTTTAGTGGAGAGAAGAGTCTCACGGACTTTCTTGCCTGGGCTGGCTTCAAGCTGTCATCCTAAGAGCTCAGCCTATTGAGTACTGGATTGCTGGTATGAGACATTGGCACCTGCTAAAGATGTTAGTGTGTGTGTGTGTGTGCGTGTGTGTGTGTGTGTGTGTGTGTGTGTGTGTGTGTGTGTGTGTGTGTGTTTGTTTACCTGTTTACCGGGGCTTGAACTCAGAGCCTAGGTGCTATCCTTTAGTTTGTTTGCACAAGGTTGGTGCTGTACCATGTGAACTAGGGTAGCTCCGCTTCCCAGCTTTTTGATGATTCATTGGAGATAAGATTCTACCCAGGCTAGCTTTGAATCTTGATTGATCCTCAGGTGTCAGCCGTGAGTAGCTAGGATTACAGGCATGAGCCACTGGCACCCAGCTGCAAGGATGTCTTTTCATAGCTCTTCTGTTCTAACAGCTGTCTATTTGCGCTGGCCTAGATCTCTGACTTCTACATCAGCTCATAGCAGCCCCTGACTGTGTGGAGAACATAGAGCTCAAACCTGATCCCATTTGTTTGTCCTCAGGGGAGGGTATGTTTTGTCTGAAGCCGAGGATGGAGGGGTAGCTGTACATGGGTGCTTGGCTGGGACAGAGAGGTACTCTGTTTTATCCAAGAAGGAAAGTGTGGCCAGTTAGATACTAATAGCTCATTCTCTCATATTCCTATCTCCTCAGAGGCTGAGATCTGAGGATTGCCATTCAGTGGCAGCCCAGCTAGAAAAGTCTGTGAGACTCTCTTCTGCAAATAACCACAGAAAGCTGGAAGAAAAGCTGTGGCTCAAGTGGTAGAGTGCTAGCCCTCAATGAAAAAACTCAGAGGGACAGAGCCCGGGCCTCGAATTCAAACCCCTGTACCAATATGTGCATGCACACATGCATGCACACACACACACACACACACACACACACACACACACACACACACACCACAGGTGTTAATGATGAGCTGAGGTAGAACTGTGGGCAGTCCTGAGGCATAATCAGGGTAAACTCTCAAGGAAGATCAAGTTGTTTCTCCCTAAGTCCTTCTTGGGCTGAGGGGTCTGAGTCATGTCAGTAAGTTCCATGGAACCTGCCCCTCCATCCATGCACGGGGCCACAGGACCAAGGGAAGGACACTATGGATGCTCCTTTGTAGGTGGCCCACGATTGCATACCTTCATCTGCCCAGAGCACTGGTGAGGAAAGCAGGGCTCCAAGCCCTGGGACACCAGGGGTAGTGACTGCTACAAGCAGCAGCCAGCCACCTGTGGATTCCTGAGCCTACAAGTCTTTCATGAGCCCAACTCAACACTTGTCAAAGGTGTGCCTGACAGATTCGCACTTTTGTGATACTTACGTGAGTGGGCATTACTTGCTGTGCCATCTTGCAGCTCATGCCCCTCCTGGCCCAGAACCCTGGTATGAGACATCGATTTACTGCTCAGATCCATACTGCATCCATGAGAGATGCCATTCTGATGACTCAACCAATGACCTCCGTGGCCCAAGGCTTGACCCTTCTCTGATACTGTGGCCTATTCTGTAGGAAAAGACCTCCAAAGAGGCTGCTCTGAAGACTGGTGGGACACCTAGACATTGGGAGACCCTCAGGGGCTCACTGGAAAGTACTCTGCCACAAAGTGAGGTCCAAACAGGCCAGGTGTTGGTCATGGGGCTTGAACTCTGGGCCTGGACGCTGTCCCCCAGCTCTTCAGCTTACACTTCAGCCACAGCACCACTTCCAGTTTTCTGGAGGTTCCTTGGAGATCAGAGTCTCCTGGACTTTCTGGCCTGGGCTGGCTTTGAACCGTGATCCTCAAGTCTCAGCCTCCTGAGGATCTAGGAGGACAGGTGTGAGCCATGGGTGCTGGGCTGATCTGGTGTTTCACTACAGTGGACTAGGAGCTCCTGAAAGTTTTCTTTACTTTTTTAGGTGCCAGTACTGGGGCTTGAATTCAGGGATCTGGGCTTTGGTCTCTTAACTTTTTCCCTCAATTCTGGCACTCTATCACTTGAGCCACAGCTCCATTTCTGGCTTTTGGTAGTTCATCGGCAAGAAGAGTCTCAGTAATTTTCTCCCTCTGATCTCAGTTTCCTGAGTAGCTAGGATTTACAGGGGTTGAGCCACTAGTGACATTAGGCTAGAAGCTTTTCTTTTTTTGGCGGGGGGGTCCAGTCATGGGGCCTGAACTCTGGGCCTGGGCGCTGTCCCTCAGCTCTTCAGCTCAAGGCTAGCACTCTACCACTTGAGCCACAGCGCCACTTCCAGCTTTTTTTCTTTTTTGCTTATGTGGTGCTGAGGAATCGAACCCAGAGCCTCAAGCATGCAAGGCAAGTGCTCTACCACTGAGCCACCTTCCCAGCCCCTAGAAGCTTTTCTTAAGCAAGTGTTCTTCCCTGCATTTGCCCTGACTCCTCCATGCAAAGGAGGTCTGAGGGTCAGGAGCTATGAAAAATAGGCTTCCAGCCACAGGAAATGACTGGGGTCCATGGTGAAAAGACAAGCTAATCTTCCCCTTGGGCCCCATTCTGGGACCCCAACCTCTGCCCTACCTGTGACTCAAGTACAAACCTTGACACAGCCTTGAATGTCCTGCCAGACTTGTCTGAAGCCACAGAACCTTCATTCCACCCACACCATCTGCTCTAAACCACACCTCAGGACCGTTGCCCATGCTGGACCTTCTGCCTGAGGCTCTCTGTCCTCTTTCACATCTTAGAACTCCTGTGGAATTTTGGCACTGGTTATATCACCTTGTGGAGCAAGTCTTTCCTTCCAATCTCCCTCTTTTTTTTTGTATTAAGTTTCTAGAGATGGAACTTGTGCAGGCTGACTGGCAAATGCTCTATCTTGATGTATGTGTGAGGTTGTATGTGTGTGTGTGTGCATATGTGTGCCATTCCTGGGGTTTGAATTCATGGCCTGGGTGCTATTCTATCCCTGAGCCTTTGTGCTTAAGGCTAGCACTCTATTACCTGAACCACAGGTCTACTTCTGGCTTTTTGGGTGTTTAATTGGAGAAAAGTGTCTCATATAGACTTTCCTGCTTGCAATTGTCATCCTCAGATCTCAGCCTCTTAAATATCTAAGATTACAAGGGTGACCCACCACCACCTGCCCTCTACCCTACCTCTTACCTATAACCACGCCCTCCTCTGAGTCCCAGAACAATATATCTCACCAGGCTGACTTTTTTTTTTTTTGCCAGTCTTGGGGCTTGAACTCAGGGTCTGGGCATGTTCCTGAGCTTCTTTTGCTCAAGGCCAGCACTCTACCACTTAAGCCCCAGTGCCAGTTTTGGCTTTTTCTGTTTCTGTGGTACTGAGAAATAGAACCCAAGGCTTTGTGCATGCGTGCTATGTAAGCACTCTACCACTAAACCACAGACACAACCCAAGGCTCACTACTAATGGGAGTTATGAGGGTGGGGTTTATTAGCTTACCCTTTTCGTTGTAGAAATCGCTGACTATTTCATATCTTTGTCAATATTTGGGACCAGCCTGTGACTTGGCAATGAGGAATGATAAATGAGTGATAGCCACCAGGCCCCGGAGGTCTAGGCTCATATCATACAGAGGGATAGAGAATATGAAGCCAGAACCTTCGACAACTCCTATAGCCTAGAAATGTGGTCTCCCTAAAGGCAGTGTCTGGCTTCTAGGTGTCCCAATGGGACACCTCAGCCAGAACATAAGGCTTCAATTCTTTAAATGGCAGAGAAGGATGCTTTGTTCAAGTCACTGGCTCAGACTTAGTACTCTCTGAGGGCTTGTCCCAGCTTGCCCAGGTTGGGTGTCTGGGCATGGGCAACATGCTGAATGCTCATCATCCATACAAAGATACAAGGAGTTATTGCCTCCTCTTTTTTTTGGCAGGTCTGTGGTTGTACTATGAGACTAGGCTCTGTCCCTGAGCTCCTTTTGCTCAAGTGTAGCACTCTGCCCTTGAGCCACAGACCCATTCATGGTTTTTCTTTTTCATGTGACCTCTTAGAAAGAAGGGTATCATGGACTTTTTCACGCAGGCTGAATTCAAATTGGCATTCTCTGCATCTCAGTCTTCAAAGGAGCTAGGATTACAGGCAGGAGCCACTGACACCTTGCTTTCTTTTATTCTTGTTCTTTTTTTTGAATCATAACAATCTGAAATCTTCACGGTGTCATACCAATGGTTTGCATTCAAATTAAACTACTCAGGCTTGGAGTTTGAATGTAGGTCTGCCACCCACAAATGGAGGGAGATCCTGACAAACTCATTCCTGTTCATGTGAATGCTTATGGAATGTTATAAAAGTAACAATTAAATGTGCAGTTGCTTCATGATTCTATTTTAGAATGCCACAGAATAATTATTGTATTTATATCTTCCATTCTAGCATCATGGTATGATTAAGGATATTGACTAATTTTTAATTAATGCTTTCATAAGTATTCAACCAAGGATACTTCATTAAATGGAAGCATAATTTAATAACTAATAATTGGTAATAATATATATATATAATTTAATATCCTCACAGTCCCTCTCTCTCTCTATATATATGTATATACATGTATATATGTATATAAATATGTATATATAAATATATATACATATATATCTCAATCTACATATCTATCAACATATATATGTATATTTGTATATATATATAAATATATATACATATGTCATCATACCTATGATCAAGCCACACTAGTCCCACATATATATATATATATATATATATATATATATGTAGTCCCATATAGTGGATTTGATTATAGGTCCTCAGAACTTCCTGGCAGCTCAGTTTCCAGAGGATGTTCTGCTAAGACTGTGACCCCGTTTATGTATTGGGCATTGTAGGCCATGAGTTGAAATCCCAGGATGGCCAAAAATTTATTCTTGTAGTAAGAAGCCAATTTTGACACATTGTTTTCCTTCTCTGCGAAAGTCCTTGGTCTCAGTATGATGTATAAAATATATTCTATGTGATATGATATAATAAAAAGAATGTTATATGTGTAATAATACTAAATAAATAAGGGTAATAAATGTCAACGCAGTAAACCCATGTATGTAAATAGATCTCATATATGAACATTATTTTTTTCCAGTGCTGAGGCTTCAATTCAGGCCCTAGGAAGTGGTCTGAATTTCTTGTCTTCAAGGACATTGAGCCATTCCCCTTCACCCACAGTGTCACAGAGTTACCCAAACCCTGAGTTCAAATCCCATGCCTGCCAGAAAAATTGGGCAAATTCAAGCCAGGGTCTTTATTATTATTATTATTATTATTATTATTATTATTGCCAAGTACGGGGCTTGAAGTCAGGTCTTGGCATCTCTGCCACTGCCAGCACTGGGATCCTAGGACCTGAGTTCAAATCTTGGGACAGGCAAAAAATATAAAAAATAAAAAGGAGGAGCATAACACTGAGAAGTTCAAGAAGGTAGTTTTACCTTTTTATTTCCTTTGTATTGTAACCATCCTGGGTCTAAATGCCAAGGCCCAGAAAGTGTACATGACCTTGTATTGCTGATGTTTGGCAGCTATTAAGGAAGCCATAGCCAAAACCGGCAAATTAGGTCTGGAGGTCGAATCCCAGGACTGCCACTAATGAATGGTGGGAGATTCTAAGAAACCCATTCCCATATGCATCCATAGGAATGGAATGTTATAAAAGTAACAATTAAATTAGTAGTTAGTGTACGATTATATTACAAAATTATACACAATCATACTACATTGACTAATTTTCAATTAATATGTTATTATGCATTCAATCATGATACTTTAAAAAGGAACGAATTTAATTGCCAATAATCGGTAGTAATTTTCTATATGCAGTTACATAGTATAGACATCTCTCTCTTGTTGTATAAACATACATCAATTTATCTGTCAACCAGTCTACACATTTATCTGTTCTTATTCTTGTCACTCCTGGGGCTCAGTGGTAGGTTGCTTCCCTAGTACATACAAAGTCTTGGGTTCAATTCCTCACTACTGCGTGCACAGAAAAATATGGAAGTCATGCTGTTGATCAAGCAGTCGAGCACTAGCTTTGAGCATTAAAGCTTAGGGACTGTGTCTAGACCCTTACTCAAGAACCAGGTCTGGCACCAAAAAATAGAAAATAGAATGTTCTAACTGCAACTATATAAAGATAGGACTGCAAATACCTCATCACAGAGCAAACCAGGAGTCTGGTGCTGACAGCTGACATCTAACCTGACTTAGCCAGAAATAAACCACTGCAACCCAGCCCCACGGAGCCAGATGCTGCTGGCTCACTCAGCCCTGTCATCCAAGATACTCAGGGGCTGAGATCTGACACTGGTGGGTTTAAAACCCAGCCCTTGCAGGATGTCTGCAAAACTCTGAGCTGTGGCTCACAGTGGTAGAACTCTAGCCTTGAGCAAAAGATATTAGAACAGTACCCCAAACCTTCCAGTGCATTCCCTGTGGCTGACTCCCAGCCCTCCCAAAAAAACCCATCCCTCTAAATCATTAGATGTGAATTTTGTGTGGTTGTGACGTGTTTCTGAAAGAATGGTGATACCGATGAAAGCACCCTAATTCTAATGACTGCGTGTGGGATACAGCTATGTGATGAGTCCTTCATGAGCTGTGTGCTGAGTCCTTCATGGGGTTCATTCTTTCATCTGGTCCTTGTAAGAGCTCCACAAGTAAGATGATGGTGCAGATGAGAAACTTGAGGCTCACCAAAATTATGTATGTACTGAAACCTAGTGAGTTGTCTCCTGCAGACAATTGTTTATTTTTCTCAGTCATGAACCTTGAACTCAGGGCCTAGGCACTGACCCTTCCCTGTTGGCTCATGGCTAATGCCCTACCACATGGAGCCAAGGACCCTCTTGCAACAGAGTGTTATGATCTAGGCATGTGTAGCTGAGGTCTGTCACCCTGCCTACTCAAGAAGCTGAGATTTGAGGATCTGGGTTCCAAACTATCCCAGACATAAAGCATCCCATGAGAATATAATCTCCTATTCACCACTTAGAAACTTGAAGTGGAAGCTGGGCACCACTAACTCACGCCTGTCCTCCTAGCTACTCCAGAGCCTGAGAGCTGAGGATCAGGAGCCAGCCTGGGCAGGAAATTCTTGAGATGGACACTACTCTCCAGTGACCCAACAAAAACCTGAAGAAATGTTGTAGCTCAAGTGGTAGCGCACTTGGCTTTAGCTGAAGAACTCAAGGACAGTGCCCAGGCCTAGACTTCAACTCCTCCAACATACAAGAAGAGAAAGAAAGAAACCTGAAGAGGAGGGGTTAGGCTGCTTTGCATGTATGAATCCCTTGGTTTTGATTCCTCAGTACCACATCACTAAAAAAAAAGCCTGTGGCTCAAGTGGTAGAATGCTATTCTTGTACAGGAGAAATTCAGGTACAGTGCTCAGGTCCTGAATTCAAGTTCGAGGACAAGTGTATGCACACACACACACACATACACACACACACACACACACACACACACACACACACACACACAGATATCAGAAGTGAAGCTGTGACACCAAATTGTAAAGCAGTGAGCTTCGGTTCTGAGCTCATGGTCTGCACCCAGGCCCTGTGTTCAACCGCCAAAGCTATCCATCCAGGGCTCAACTAGGAGAGGTCAAAGGTTTCAAAACCTGATGAGCTTCACTAGCCCTAGATGCCAGGAAGCATTGTGATATTACCCATGTGCTTAAATTCAGCAGGCTTCTGGAAACCTAAGGAGGCAACTTTGCCAATTAGGAATCTTTTAACTCTGTTCAGCTCTCTAGTTGTCTGCCAGAAGGACCCTTGAATTAATTGTAGCAGTTTGTTCCAACACTAGTACATAGTCTAACAAAGACAGGATAAGTACAAGGAACTTGGCCTGCCACAGGAGGTGGCACAAATGAAGGCTTCCTGTCCAAACTGGGGAAAGAGATAGCTTTGGATACAAAGACGCCTTTTTCTCCTGGGCGTCAGAGCCTGCCCACACCCATCCTCACTAATTGGCCCAAATGGAGTTGTTTGTTACAGAGCTGTACAGGAGTGAGGACTTTTCTCTGCCTGTTCCAACAATGAGGCAGACTTCCTCCAGCAGCCTGAGGTGCGCAGAAACCCTCAGGCTACACTGGGAACAGTGAGGGAAGCCGCAGAATATGCACTGTCTTGAAAGCGCTCTCTGTGCTATGAAACCATTTTATTCAAAGCAAATTTCCTAGCTGAGTGCCTTTCAACATAGGGACTCTGGATCTTAACAGATAGAAATACATGCATACATACATGGGTAGACATGGAGTTACTGTTTTTTGTTTTTTTGTTTTTTGTTTTTTGGCAAGTCTGGGGATTATACTATGAGCCTAGGCACTGTCCCTGAGCTCCTTTTGCTCAAGGGTAGTGCTATGCAATTGAGCCACAACCCCAGTCATGTTTTTTTTTTAATTTCCTGTGATCCCTTAGAAATAAGATTGTCCTGGGCTTTCCTGTCCTGACTGAATTCAAATTTTCATTCTCTACCTCAGACTCCTGAAGAGCTAGGATTACAGGCAGGATCCACTGACACTTGGCTTTCTTTTCTTCTTGTTCTATTTTTCCTCATGACAATCTGAAATCTTCACAGTGTCATTCTAATGGTTTGCATTTCTGAGTAAATTACTCAGGCCTGGAGTTAGAATGCCAGGACCGCCACATACAAATGGAGGGAGATCTTGAGAAAATCATTCCTATCCATGGGAATGCTTAATGGAATTTATAAAAGTTACAATTAAATTGACAGTTAGTTCATGATTCTCTTATAGAATGCCACACAAAAATTATTGGATTATGTCTTTCATTTTAACACCCTGGTTTGGTTCTCCTAATTAAAGAATACTGACTTCTTTCACATTAATACTTTAGGTATTCAACCATGATATTGCATTTAATGGAGACCTAATTTAATAACTAATAATTCATAATATATATAATTTAATATCCTCACATTGTCTCTCTCATATATATAGCAAACTACACATCTATCTATCTATCTATCTATCTATCTATCTTTCTATATCTATATCTATGCCTATATCTAACAATCTATTTATATATATATATATATATATATATATATATATATATATATATATATATATATATCCCACTACTATGGTTTAATCGCAGGTCCTCAGAACTGGCCGGCAGCTCAGTTTGCCAAAGGCTTTTGTTCTACAACTGACCCATTCATAAATTATGCATTGTGGGCTATGAGTTCAAATCCCAGTATTGCCAAAAGTTTATATGTGCAGTAAGAAGCCAATTTTGACACCTTTTTCCCTTCTCTGTAAAAGTCCTATGTCTCAGTATGATGTATAATCCATATGCAAATATATCCATGTGATAAGATATAATAAATGAAAAAAGTTATATATGCAATAATGCTAAATAAAATATACAATGAATAAAGAAGGGTAATAAATGTCATATGGAGTAAACCCCTGTATGTAAAAAGATCTCATATATGAGTATTATTTTTCCAGTGATGGGGCTTGAATTCAGGCCCTTGAAACTGGTCTGAAATTCTTGTCTTCAAAGATGGTAAGCTTCCCCTCCCCCACAGTGCCACAGAGTTCCCCAGACCCTGAGTTCAAATCCTAGGCTTGCCAGAAAAATGGAGCAAATTCCAAGCCAGGGCCTTAATTTTTTGGCCAGGCCCGGATCTTGAACTCAGCTTGTGACAACACTGCCTCAGCCTTGATCACTCCAGGCTGGGGTGCAGCCTCTGGAACCACAGCCCATCCTGAGATCCTAGGACCTGAGTTCAAATCTTTGGAGTGGCAAAAAAAGGTGAAGTGTTGGGAAGGTGGCTCAGTACTAGAGTGCTTGCCTTGCATGCATAAGGTCCTGAGTTCGGTTCTTTAGCACCACATAAGCAGAAAAATGCCGGAAGTGTTGCTATGGCTCAAGTGGTAGAACGATAGCCTTGAGCTGAAGAGTTGAGGGACAGTGCACAGACTCAGACTTCTGCCTGACAATTGACAAAAAAAAGAGGCTGAAGGAAGGAGAAGGATAAAACTGGGAAGTTCCAGAAGGTGGTTTTACATAGTTTTTTTCTTTGAATTGTGACCATCTTAGGTCTAAATAACAGGGCCCGGAAAGTGTACGTGACTTTGCACTGCTGAAGTTTGATGGGCTATCAGGGAAGCCATAGCCAAACCCAGCAAACTAGGTCCGGGGTTCAAATCCCCACCACCTACGAATTCAGGAGGTCCTAAAAAATGCATTCCAATAGACAACCATATGAATGGAATGTTGTAAAAGTAACAATTACATTACTACTTAGTGTATGTTTATATTATAAAATTATACACAATAATCATAGTACATTGCCTAATTTTCAATTAATACTTTATTATGAATTCAAACATGATACCTAAATAAAGGAAGAAATAATTTAATTATTGACAATTGGTAGTAAAATAGTACATATAACTTAATAATGTACAGACATCTCTCTCTTGTTTTATATGTATATATATATATATAAAACAAACCGTATCTATTTCTACACTTGTCACTACTGGGACTCAGTGGTAGAGTGTTTGCCTAGTATGTATGAAAATCTGGGTTCATTTCCACACTATCACCTGCAAAGAAAAAGCCAGAAGTGGTGCTGTCACTGAAGCACCAAAAACAAGTTAGAAAGTTATGACCGCAACTATAGAATGCCAGGACTTCAAATACCTCATGACAGAGCAAGCCGGGAGTCTGAAGCTGAGGGCTGCCATCTAACCTGACTTAGCCAGAGGTCAACAGCTGCAAACCAACTCCATCAAACCAGACACTGCTGGCTCACCCCTAGCTGCTCAGGGATGAGTTCTGAAACTGGTGGTTTGAATACTCAGGCCTGGCAGGAAGTCTGCGAGACTCAGAGCTGAGGTGCCAAGTGGTAGAGTTTTAGCCTTGAGGAAAAGGTCTTAGGAGAGTACCCTCAACCTATGAGTGCAATCCCCAAGGCTGAGGACCCTGCCCCCCATTAACCACCCCTCTAAACCATTAGATGTGAACTTTTGTGGTTTTTGATGTTTTTCTGAAAAAATGGTGATACTGATGAAAGCACCTGAATTCTAATGACTGCTTGTGGGATAGAGCTATGTGATGAGTCCCTCCTGGGGTGCTGGGTGCTGAGTCCTTCACAGGGTGCTATGCGCTGAGTCCTTCATGGGGTGTATTCTTTCATCTGGTCCTTGTTAGAGCTCCACAAGTAAGATGATTTTGCAGATGAGAAAGTTGAGGCTCAGATATGCCCCCAAGGCAGGGCCAAATTTATGTATGTACTGAACTCTAGTGACTTATCTCCTGCTGACAATTGGTTTGGTTTAGTTTTCTCCATCATGAACCTTCAACCCAAAGCCTAGGCGCTGACTTTCCTCTTGGGCTCATGGCTAGCACTCTACCACGCGGAGCCAAAGACCCCCTTGCAGCAAAGTGTCACCCGTTAGGTGTTTTTAGCTGAGGTCTATCATCCTGCCTGCTCAGGAAGCTGAGGACTTGGGTTCCAAACTATCCCAGAAACAGAAGGTCCCATGAGACTATTATCTCCTATTCACCACTTAGAAACTTAAAGTGGAAGCTGGGCACCAGTGACTTGCACCTCTCATCCTAGCTATTCAGGAGACTGAGACCTGAGGATCACAGTCCAAAGCCAGCCTGGGCAGGAGATTCTTTGAGATGGTTATCTCCAAAGAAACACCAGAAAGCCTGAAGGGGCGGTGTAGCTCAAGTGGTAGAGTGCTAGACTTGAGCTGAAGAGCTCAGAGGCAGCACCCAGGCCCAGGCTTTAACTCCTCCATCTTATAAGAAAAGAAATTAAGAAACCTGAAGTGAAGTGCTGGGAATGTGTCTTAGGGGTAGAGTGCTTTGCATGTATGAAACCCTGGGTTTGAATCCTCAGTACCACATCCCTAGAAAAAAAGCCTGAATTGGCTGTGTAGCTCAAGTGGTAGAGTGCTGTCCTTGTACAGGAGAAACTAAGGTACAGTGCTCAGGTCCTGAATAAAAGCTCCAGGGCTGTTGTATGCACACGCGCGCACACACACACACACACAAACACACACACAAAGATACAAGAAATGAAGCAGTGACAACAAATGGTAAAGCAAAGAGCTTCTCCTCTAAGCTCAAGATCAGCACCCTGGCCCTGTGTTTAACCTGAAACCTACGTACCCAGGGCCCAACTCGGAGAGGGCAAAGGTTTCAATACATGATGAGCTTAGCCCTAGATGACAGGAAGCATTGTGATTTTGCACAAGTGCTTAGATTTAAGAAGCTCCCAGAAACCTAGGGAGGCACCTTTGCCAATTAGGAATCTTATTAGGTTCAGCTCCCTAGTTGTCTGCCAGAAGGACTCTTGAATTAATTGTAGTAGTTATTTTCAACAGTGGAACATGGTCTAACAAAGACAGGATAAGTACAGGAAACTTGGCCTGCCATGGGAAGCGGCACAAAGGAAGCCTTCCTGTCAAAACAGAGCACGGGGGAGAGAGAGAGCTAGGGGTACAAAGAGGTCTTTTTCTCCTGGCCTTCAGAGCCTGCCCACACTCATCCTCACTAATTGCCCCGCATGAATTGTTTGTTACACAGCTGTACAGGAGTAAGGCTTTTTTTCTGCCTGTTCCAACAATGGAGGCAGACTTCCTCCAACAGCCTGGGGTGTGCAGAAACCCTCAGGCTACACTGGAAACAGTGAAGGGATCCCAGGAACACGCACTGTCTTGAAAGCACTCTCTATGCTATGAAATCATTCTATTCAAAACAAATTTCCTAGCTGCGTGCCTTTCTTCATAGCGACACTGGATGTTCACCGATAGAAATACATGCATACATACAGACACACAGACTTAATGGCTCTTTTTTTTGTGTGGCTACTCCTGAGGCTTGAACTGTAAGCCTAGACATTATCCCTGGGATCCTTTTGCTGAAGGAAGCACTTTATTGTGTCTTAAACCATGATTACCCTAGGCTGGGGTGCAGCATTTACATACACCACAGATGATCCAGGGATCCTAAGACCCGAGTTCAACTCCTAGCACTGGCATAAAACCGTCAAAGCAACAAAAATGGAGGAGAAAAAAAAACAGGAAGTTTTACACAACCATTTTACCTTTGTTTCCTTTGCACTGTCACCATCCTGGGTCTCAATGACTCAGCTTGAAAATTGTACATGACCTTGCATGGCCGAAGGCTGGGGGCTGTCAGTGAAGCCTGAGCCCAACCCAGACACCTAGGCCCTGAGTTTGATCCTGGGATTGCCACCTACACACGGCTGAAGATGCTATGAAACTCATTCCTATCTATTCCTATATATAGGAAGACTAATAGAATGTTTGGCATGTACTAATTGAATTACTAATTAGCTAGTCAATCTAGTATAAGATTGTACATAATAAATATAGGTCATTGATTAATTGAATTAATACTTTATTAAGTCTTCTACCATGATTAATTAATAGACACATAATTTTAGACCAAATAATTGGTAGCAATAGAATATATAAAAATAAGATATAGACATAACTTTATATGTAGAGTTATGCAATAGAATCTACACAAATGTCTATCTGTCTCGGTATACATTTATTTATAGACGCATATACATATGTAAACACACACACACACACTACAATCTACACATTTATCTGTTTATATATTGGCCACTCCTAGGGCTTGATCTCAGGTCCTCAAATTAGCCCAACAACTTCACTTGCATCAGACTGGTGTGCTAACATTGACCCATTTATGAAGTGGGTCTTGTAGGCCCAGAGTTCAAATCACAGAACTGCCAAAAACTTAATCCTGGTGGATGAAGCTAATTGTCCCACTTGTTTTCCTTATCGGTGAAAGTACTGGGTCTCAGGAATGATGGATAATACATGGGCAAATCTATGTTCTATGTAATAGGATGTAAAAAATATTATATGTGTAATCATACTCACTAAAATACATAAGAAATAAGTAAAACACAAAATAAAATCAATAACTACATGAACCACAATATGCAGTAAACCTGTAAATATAAATCATGTATTTAAAATATATACAAATATTATTTTTTTCAAGTGCTAGGACTTTCTTGTCTTTCAGCATGGTGAGCTTCCCCTTCCCCCACAATGCTGCAGATTTCCCAGACCCTGAGTTCAAATCCCAGGCCTGGCAGAAAAAATTGCATCAATTCCAAGCCACGGGGCCTCATAATTTTTTAAATATTTTAAATGTATTTATTTATTAATTTTTATTTTGTCAAGCACAGGGCTTAAACTCAGATCATGGCAACTCTGCCTCAGCTTTGATCACTCCAGGCTGGGTTGAAGCCACTGGACTCAGAGCCGAACCTGGGTTCCTGGGCCCCAAAGACTGACAGGAATAAAAATAAATAAAACGACACAGATAAGGTTTCCATTATTTGCAATAACTAGTATATATCTCAGTCAAGCAGAAAAGCTCAGATAAGTTAATGTTAGGGAAATGAACCCCAAGATAAGTGTTCAAAAGGTTTTTTATTTCATTCAATTGTTTCTAACATACTTATAAGATGATTTCTATGTTGCTTTGTATGTCCCTTCCCCACGGTATAACCTGTGCTTTCACTGTATTTGATGGTGGTATAATTTGTGGAGGGGAAGGGAAAAAACAAATCGTTTAAATAGGGATGCAGGTGGACCTATTGCAACAATGTGATGTACAAGTCATTATGTCGAAAAATGAACTTTACAACATTGGTGGGGGGGAGGATCTGGTAGGGGGTTAGGGAAGGTATGGGAAGAGATGGGAAGGGGAACCATAGGAGGAGGCAACAATGTTTGATAAGAAATGTACTCATTATCTTGCCCATGTAATTGTAACCCCTCTGTACGGTATTTTTACAAAAAAACAAAAACAAAAACAAGAACAAAAAACAAAACAAAACAAAAAAAACAAATCGGCAACTTGCAGATGGCTGCCGGTTTTACATTTGTTTTCTTTGCAAGGTGACCATACTGGGTCTGAATGACATGGCTGAAAAGTGTTTCTAACCTGGCATTGCTGAAAGCTGGCAGGCTACCAAGGAAGCCATAGGCCAACACGGCCACATAGGCCCTATGTTCGAAGCCCGGTCCTGACCCCTACCAATGCAGGGAGATCCTAAGAGTCTGGTTCCTATACATAGGAATACCGATGGAAGGTTATGAATGTCAAGGTTGAATTAGTTGTTCCTGAATGATACTACTATAAAATTAAACAGTGATTTTAAGAGGCCGATGGATTTTAATGGATATTTTTTGACACATTAAAAGATACTATTAATTACATGGACGCAATAGTTTCAGGACAGTAGTTGATTTAATTAATATTTCATTAAGGGTGAAAATGAAAATATTAATTACATGGAGGCATAATAAATACCCAAGAATTGCTAGGAATGTAGTTTATATAACTGAAGAATGTATAGACATCTCTGACACTCTTTAAAGATCTATATTTATTTGTGTATTACCATCTGCATGTCAATCTGTTCTTATTTTGTCAACCCTTGGGGCTCGATCTCAGGTGCTGGGAACTTCTTGTAAGCTCTATATGCCCCAGGCTGGCATGCTGACACTCACCCATTCATGAATTGGGCCATGTAGGCTATGAGTTCAGATGCCAGCCCTCACAAAAATTGAATGGTGGAATAAGAAGCCTATGATGACACATGTTTTCCTTTTCTGTGAGGTGTGAAGTTTCATACATAGGCAAATCTATATCTTATGTAATAAATGTAGTAAATGTTTCATGTGTAATAACAGTCAATAAAATAAATGGTAAATAAATGAATAAAACAAAAAATAAAATGAATAACTACACTAAGTGCAATATGGAGTCAACATACAGGGCTCGATCTCAGGGCCTGGGAACTGCCTGGCAGCTGAATTGGCTAAAGGCTGCTGTGCTGGCAGTCACCCATTCATGAATTGAGCCTTCTAGGCCCTGAGTTTAGATCCCAGCACTGCCAAAAATGTAATCATGGAGTGAGAAGCCGAGTGTGACACATTTTCCTCTTCTTTGAAAGTGCTCAGTGACAGGTAGGATGTATAAATTGTATGCAAATCTATATGCTATGCAATAGGATGTCATATAGGTAAGAAATGACATAGGTGGAAGAAAAACAGATTGAATTAGTAGTGAATCATTCTGGGATAAAATTAGACTCAATAATTATAGGACTTGGATTAAGTTTAATTAATATTTTATTGAGCATTAAGAGAATAAAAATTACATGGAAACATAATTAAATACCTAATAATGGGTAGTAACACACGATGCATAATTTAATTTGTCTCATTTATAAAATATGTGATTATATGTATGGATGTATGTACATATATGATAAATAATAACAGGATATTGAGTAATTATTAATGCTTTATTAATTGTTCAACTGGGACACATCATTAAATGGAGACATAATTTGAAACCTAATAATTGGTAGTAATATTATCTATAATTCAATAATATACAGACATCTATCTTTTTGTGTATATAATACTTATATAAAGGAAGCTCTACCTGTTTATACCTCGTTCACTCCTGGGGCTCGGTGGTTGAGTGCTCGCCTAGTAAGCAAGAAGGCCTGGGTTGGATTTCTCAGTGCCACATAAACAGAAAATCCAGAAGTTCTGCTGTTTTTCAATCAATTGAATGCTAGCCTGGAGCACCAACACTTAGGGACATTTTCTAAGCCCTTACTCAAGCCCCAGGACTGCCTCCAAAAAATGGTAGAATGTT
The DNA here is from genome assembly GCF_019054845.1 of Dipodomys spectabilis. NCBI lineage: Eukaryota > Metazoa > Chordata > Mammalia > Rodentia > Heteromyidae > Dipodomys > Dipodomys spectabilis. The sequence goes on along the minus strand of NW_024870916.1, from coordinate 3,527,795 downwards.
CTACCTGCAATGATATAAGGACAGGACTTCAAATACGTCATCACAGAGCAAGCTAGGAGTCTGGCGCTGACAGCTGCCACCTAACCTGACTTAGTCATATGTAAACCGCTGCAACCCAGCTGCACGGAACCAGACGCTGATGGCTGGCTTAACCCCATCATCCTAGCTGTTTGGGGGCTTTAAAACCCAGCCCTGGCAGGAAGTCTGTTAGACTTTTTAAAATGTGGCTCCTAGTGGCAGAGCTCTAGCCCTGAGCAAATGTTATTAGAACAGTATCCACATGCTTTGAGTTCAAGCCCCATGGTTAACCCCCCCACAAAAAAACACCCCTCTAAACCATTAGATGTGATCTTGTGTGGTTTGTGAAATGTTCCTCAAAGAAGAGTAATACTGATGAAACCACCCTAATTCTAATGACAATTTGTGGAATAGAGCTATGTGCTGAGCCCTTCATAGGGTGCTCTGTGCTGAGACTTGCACAGGGTGCTATGTGCTGAGTCCTTTACAGGTTGCAGTGTGCTGAGTCCTGCATTGGGTGCTGTGTGTTGAGTCATGCAAAGAGTGTCACGTGCTGTGTCCTTCACAGGGTGCATTCATTCATCTGGTCCTTGTAAGAGCTCCACAACTGTGATGATTTTGCAGACAAAAAATTTGATATATATATATATATATCTATATCACATTCTATGCCTCCATAAGAAAAAATGACATTGCCACATTTGTTAGGAAATGGAAAGACTTGGAAAAAATTATATTAAGAGAAGAAAGACAGGCCCAAAGAAACATAGGTCCCATGGTTTTCCTTATTTGCAATAACTAGTATATGTCTGAGACAAGCAGAAAATGTCAGATACGTTGCTCTTAGGCGAAATGAACCACACCATAAGGATTCAAATGTTTTTTTCTTTCATGTGGTTGTTTCTAATATATTAATAAGATGATTTATTTGTTGCTTTGTGGGTCTCTCGCCCACAGTATAACCCCTGTTTTCACTGTATTTGATGTTGGTATAATTTGTGGAGAGGAAGGGAAAGAGCAAATCGTTTAAATAGGGATACAGGTGGACCCAGTGCCACAATGAGATGTACAATTCATTATGTCTAAAAACAAACTTTACAACTTGCGGGGGGAGTGAAGGGGAAGGGAAAGGAAGGGGAAACAAAGGAGGAGGCAACAATGCTTACTAAGAGTTGTGTTCAATACTTTGCCGATGTAATTGTAACCCCTCTGTACGGTATTTTCACAATAAAGAAAAAAAGGAGTTTGATTAAAAAAAAGAATATTGTGGCTCAGATGTGTCCCCATGGCATGGACAAAATTATGTATTACTGAAGGCTAGTGAGTTGTCTCATGCAGACAATTGTTTTGTTCTGCTTTTTTCTCAGTCATGAACCTTGAACTTGGGGCCTAGGCACTGACCCTTACCTCTGGGCTCATGGATAGCCCTCCACCACGTGGAACCAAGGACCCCCTTGCAGCAGAGTGCCACTGCCTAGGGGTCTATAGCTGAGGTCTGTCATCCTGCCATCTCAGGAAGCTGAGATCTGAGGATCTGGGTTCCAAACTATCTCAGACACAAAAGGTCCCATGAGACAATTATCTCCATTGACCACTAAGAAACCTGAAGTGGAGTTTGGTGTTTGTGGCTCATGCCTGTCATCCTAGCTACTCAGGAGGATGAGATCTGAGGATCATGGTTCAAAGCTAGTCTGGGCAGGAAAGTCCTTGAGACACTTAACTCCAGTGAACCACAAGGAAACTTGAAGTGGTGTTGTGGCTCAAGTGGTAGAGCACAAGACTTGAGCTGAAGAACTCAGGGAAAGCACCCAGGTCCAGACTTTAACTGCTACAACAGACAACAACAACAACAAGAAAAAGACAGAAACAAACTAACAAACCTGAAGCAGAAGGCTGGGAATGGGCCTTAGGGGTAGAGTGCTTTGCATATATGAAACCCTGGGCATGATTTCTCAGGACCACATCACTAGAAAAAAGCCTGAAGTGGCTCAAGTGGGAGAGAGATATCCTTGTACAAGAGAAACTAGGTACACTGCGTAGGTCCTAAGTTCAATCTCCAGGACTGGTGTATGCACGCCTGCACACGGACACACACACACACACACACACACACACACACACACACACACACACACACACACACACACACACACACACACACAGAGACCAGAAGTGAAACTGTGACACCAATTGGTAGAGCACTGGGCTTCTGCACTGAGCTCATGTTCAGCACCCAGGCCCTGTGTTCAACCCCAAAACCTAGCCACCCAGAGCCCAACTAGGAGAGGTCAAATGTTTCAAAACTTGATGAGCTTCACCAGCCCTAGATGACAAGAAGCTTTGTGATATCCAACATGTGCTTGGATTTTCCAAGGTTCCAAAACTTAGGAGAGGCATCATAGGCCCATCATCACCTGCAATTAAACATTTCATTAGGTTCAGTGCCCTAGTTGTCTGCCAGAAGGACTCCTGAATTATATTGAACAATGTATCTGAACACCGGAATATAGTCTCACAAAGGCAAGATACGTGCAGGAAACTTGGCCTGCCAAGGGTGGTGGCATAAATGAAGGCTTCCTGTCAAAACAGAGCACTGGTGAGAGAGATAGCTTGGGGTACAAAGAGGCCTTTTTCTCCTGACCTTCAGCGTCTACCCACACTCATCCTCATTAATTGGCCCAGACGGAGTTGTTTGTTACACAGCTGTACAGGAGTGAGGCTTTTTGTCTGCCTGTCCAGACAATGAGAGACTTCTTCCAACAGGCCTGGGATTCAGAGAAACCCTCAGGCTACACTGGGAACAGTGAGGGGAGCCCCGGAACATGCAATGTCTTGAAAACCCTGTCTGTGCTATGAAATCATTTTATTGAAAACAAATTTCCTAGTTCAGTGCCATTCATCATAGCTACTCTGGAGATTCACCTATAGGGATACATCCATCCATATACAAATACATGGAGCTACACGGTCTTTTTTTTTTTTTTTTGGTGGGGGGCAGGTCCTGGGGTTGGACATTAACCCTAGTCGTTGTCCCTGAACGACTTTTGCTCATTAAAATTGAGTCACAGCCCCATTTCTGGGTTTTTCTCTGATCTCATAGATACAATAGTGTCAAATTTCCTACACTGGCTGGATTCAAACTAAGGTTCTCTACATCTTAGCCTCCTGAGGAGCTGGGATTATGGTCAGCAGTCACTGGCACCTGCCTTTCTTTTCTTCTTCATTTTTTACTCTGGACATCTGACTTCTTAACAGGGTCATTCCAATGGTTTGAATTTTTAAGTAAACTACCCAATATTCTTTATAGCTGCCTTCTCTGAGAAGGATTTTCTCTCCTCATCTTCCCCTCTGGCTACAGGTTTGAAGCCAAAAATGAGAAATGAGTGTCCCAGGATTTTGGAGCAAATGTCCACAGGACATGCCAGTTCAGTCACTTAGCATTGAGCTGCAGTGAATTTACTGTCTCAGGACGAGAGGACTGAAAACTTGAGCGATTTTCATACTGTCTGCATTGCTCCTTTTGTCTATAAAATGACCTAATAATTATGAATGTTTTTTGTCTACACCCTTAAGTATCTAGAACACACTAGAAGCATCTTCCTGTTTCTGTTTTTCTCTAGAACCTCTCGAGATTTAGACTAAAGGTTTGTGTGGAGCGGCTTCTTGGTGAATCCCTAAGGAAAGCCACTCAATCCTCCTCAGGAGATCGCCATTCAAAGCCAGCCTGTGCAGGAAAGAATGTGAGGCTCTTATCTCCAATAAACCACCAGAAAACCAGAAGTGGAGCAGTGGCCCAGAGGGTAGAGGTCCAGCTTTGAGAGAGAAAGCCAAGCAGGAGATACTGTCCAGAGCAGGCAGTAAAGCCTGGGAGGCACTTATGTCCAATTATCGACCAGAAGGCTGGAAGTGTAGCTGTGGCAGTGGTAGAGCCTCAGCCTTGAGCAAAACAGCTCAGGAATGCATTGGGCCCTGTGTTTAAGCCCTGGGATGCCCACAAAAAATTCAAAAAGAGAAGGCCAAGTTATGTATCAGTGTCCTCCTACCAACTTATGTGTGTATATTACTTCCCTGAGTGCAAACAGACCCTATGCAATGCTTCTGCTTTTACTTACTGATTTATTTTTCAGATATGCTCATTGTGCATACTGCAGCATTCTCTTCATTTCAGGCCCATCGCTTTTCTCTTCCGGGGCTCCATGCCTGCATCCTTATATGATGCACACTTTGAAAGATTAAAAATTAGAGTTACATTTTACAATTGGTAACTGCTGGTTTTGCTTCTGTAAACTTGCTTGCACTAGCACTGACCCTTCCCCTCCCTGGAAATAAATAAAAAGTTTCGGAGTCTAGATGTCAGCCCTGGGACAAGCTCTGTAGTCGTAAATAAAGAACAAACAAGTAAATTCCCCAAGTGGCCAAATGGGACCCAAGATAAGGGCCCAAGATAAGGACCACCTGGCAAGTCCAGCAAACTAGGCCAAATGTTAATCAATTACAAGCCTGTAACTATGTAAACTCCCCTCCAGGGTGACCGCTCCCCCTAGACTTCCCCTGAGCCAACTATTTTACAAAGAGTGTTATAAACTTCCCTGCATAGTAAAAATGATTGCTGGAGTACATAGTGACTTTTCAATGGGCCAATCCCGGGGACACCTGGTGTTATATGCTAATCTTGTGGATTTTGCCTTTAAGAATGCCTGTAACCGCTGCTCCGGGCTCCCTCCCTTGCCAGGGCAGAGAGACCGTTTGTGCAAATGTCAAATAAACTCCTCTTGCTTATTGCATCTCCTGGCCTGGAGTCTGAGTTTCTGGGGCGCCCTCCCGTTGACGAAAGTATCCCAGGAGTCTGGGGTCTTTCACACTTAAGCTCTCAGCAGCCTTTATTTACATTTTATTATGAGGCCAATGCAGGAACAGTCACAAATCAGGCAGGGGAAGAGAAGATCAGGGTTTATAGTTATAAAAGGTATTCAGAAAAATTAACTTGGGGATGAAAAATGGTAGCATACTTATGTAAAAACTACCATTAAGAAAAAGATGAGGTGGCTGGGAATGTGGATTAGTGAGAGAGCGTTTGCCTAGCATGCAAGAATTCCTGGGTTTGATTCCTCAGTAGCACATACACAGAAAAAGCCAGAATTGGTGCTGTGACTCAAGTAGCAGAGTTCTCTAGAGACAGTGCCCAGGCCTTGAGTTTGGCCCAAGAACTGCCAAAGAGATACTAGGTAGGTAGGTAGATAGATAGATAGATAGACAGACTGACAGACAGACAGACAGACAGACAGGTAGATAGATAGATAGATAGATAGATAGATAGATAGATAGATAGATAGATAGATAGATAGATAGATAGATACATACATACATACATACATACATACATACATACATACATACATACATACATACATACATACATAGATTTTTTTAGATACATAGAAAGAAAGAAAGAAAGAAAGAAAGAAAGAAAGAAAGAAAGAAAGAAAGAAAGAAAGAAAGAAAGAAAGAAAGAAAGAAAGAAAGAAAGAAAGAAAGAAAGAAAGAAAGAAAGAGGATAGGTGAATCTGGTCTTGGATGTCAGTAGGAAAGAAGGGAACACTTCCAAACCATGAGGCCTTCTGCAGTGTGCCAGGACACCAGAGTCACCTTCACATAACCACAGAGCAGGAAGACTGTCTCTATCCCACTTCTCAGGCAGTGGAGGGCCCCAGAGTAAAGAGGGCAGAGCCAGGTTCTAACTCAGGTGCTTGGAGGCAGAAGAGAAAGGGCCCTGCCTCTCCTTGGACTGCGGATTTACATTAATGATGTGGAGAATTAAGGAAGGGGAATGGACTGGCAGAGGTAGAAGAAGGGCCTTCAAATTTGACAGATGGAGAGTCAAGAACCCACTCCCTAAGACCAAAAAGCAGGATTTTTCTTCTCTGTTCCTCCCCTCTCCCCCACTAAATTGGCTCTCTATTGATAACCTAAAGATAGCCTGAGGCTCCCTTCACCTGAGGGAGGAAGGATAATTAGTTATTGTTTGAAGAGGCTGAAAAAAGCCTGACCCTGGTGTGACTCTAACAAATATTTCAGGTTTCCCCCAATTGCTGGCTGTGCCTGGAATGAATGATGTGGTTTTGCAGCTCATTTCCCTGTTAAGTATGTACATTCTGCCTCCTAATCCTGCAGGCCTAGGTCTCTGCACCTAGCCTGGTTTTTTGATACTGTTTCCTGTCCTTCAAATACAGAGTTACATTGGAGTTTTTCCTGCTAACAGGGCTAGGTCTTGGATCCTGAGAACTTCATTTATACCCAGGATGGGTCAATGATGTTTCTTTCCTGCTTCTATAGCTTGAGAACTCTAAGAACATTTAGAGTGCAAGTAACTTCTCATCACCAAGGGAAACCCAGGAATTCTTGAACATGTGACCTTTTGGAACCCCACTGGAGGACACAAGATGATTACAATCTTCATGTGAGTGGCTGGGCAGATGGATCTGCTACACTTGAACCTTGAACTTGGCCTGCTCTCCTAGTCCATGTCCTTCTTTGGTTCTTGTCCTGCTAGCTCCTCAGGAGCTTCCAAGATAGAAATAGATTGATCAAACCCAAAGGGAGTTACTGGCTTTTTCCCTCTTTTTCTGTCCTTTGCTTTAAAAGTTTTGCAGGTCTTTGGGCTTGAATTGTGGATCTAGGCTCTGTCCCTGGGCTCCTTTGACTCAAGGCTAGTGCTCTGCCACATGAGTCCCTTTCGGCTTTGTCTGTGGTGAAGTGGAAGTCAAAGCCTCATAGATATTCCTGCCCTGGCTGTCTTCACACTGTGATCCTCAGACCTCAGACTCCTAAGCAAGGGTGACAAGCATGAGCTTCTGTTGCTCTGCTAAGTTCAGAATTGTAATGATATTGAAAATACAAGTCAACTGCTCATCATAAAGGGTTTGGGGAGCATATTAACCCTTTCAGCATTGGACCTTTCAGAACCCTGTAGCACACAAAGTTATAATGAGAGAGCCTGAGCATATGGATCTGCTATACTTGAACATTGGGCTCTGACTCCAATTCTGGTGTACACCAGCATTCATTTTCCAGAAAATGTTCTCATAATTAACAAATAGGAAAAGTACTTTGATTAACCCTCACTTTTTTTCCAGGTATGTGTCTCGAACTCAAGCCTGGGCACTGTCCCTAAGCCTTTCAGCTCAAGGTGAACACTCTACCACTTGAGTCACAGCTCGACTTGGGGTCTTTTGGTGGTTCATTGGAGGTAAGAGTCTAACAGGCTTTCCTTGCCTAGGCTGTCTTTGAACTGTGGCCTTGAGGTCTCAGCCTCCTGATTAGCTAGGGTTGTAGGTGTGAGCCACCGGCATCTGGCCTATTGTTTTTGCCAGTTCTGGGGCTTGAACGTAGGTACCGTGCTGTCTCTGAGCTTCTTTTTCTCAAGGCTAGCACTCTACCACTTGAGCCATTCCACAGCTTCTGGCTTTTTCTGAGTATGTGGCACTGAGGATTTAAACCCTGGCATTCATGCATGCTGAGAAAGCTCTCTACCTATAAGCCACATTCCCAGCTTCACTCTTACTATTTTATCCCTCAACTTGCCTATCCTCAAGAAAAAGTCTCTGAGTATAAATCATCTAATGAAATCCCTGTAGGAAGCTGTCAAAAGATGAATAAGACAAAGCTCATACTTGGGATAGACTCTAAACATGTGATGACTGTGACAAATGCCTCCATTTAATTATGTATCATGTTTCAACACTTAATAAAGTATTAATGAAAAATGACTCAATGTCCTACATTATTGTGTATAATTTTATAATAGATGTACAAAATGTAATAAATATTATGTATGTAATAATACTAAATACATTAAACAATGAATAAATGAATAAAATAAAAATAAAATAAATAAAAAACAATGATAATAATCATAATATGTAATAAACATACATATGTAAGTATATATCATAAATATTTTTCCATTGCAGGGCCTTACTGCAGGCCTTGGGAACTCTAGCCTGAATTTGTTTTCCTCAAGGACAGTAAACTTTGCCTTTACCCATGGTGCAAAAGAGCTACCTGGAATGTGAGATCAAATCCCAGCAATGGCAGAAATACTGGCCCCATTTCCAAGACTGACAATTTTTTTGATGAAAGCAGTTATGTTTATTCAGTTCCATACTGAACATTTAAAAAAAAAGCAGTGTAGAATTTTATACGGCTATTCAGACATATTTCCCTTACCCCTAAAGTGCTTCTTCGAGCACTACATTGTTTATTTTCTGTATGATGTTTATTGTAAAAATGATGTACAGTGGGTTACAGTTATATGAGCAAAGTAATGAGTACATTTCCTATTGAGCGTTGTTGTCTCTTCCTTTGTTTTCTCCCTACTACCCTTCCCTCCCATCTCCACAACTACCTCCCCCTGCCAAGATCAGTGACTTAATTTTTTAAATTTTGGCTTGGCACGGGGTTTGAACTAAAGTAGTTTGAACTAAAGTAGGTGACTCTGCACCTTCCCTCACATTGGTATGGATTTACCAAGACCGTGAGTTCAAATCCCAGGATAGGAAATAAAACTAGCAGAAATTCCAAATCAGGGAGGTTTATTTTTTTAATTTAGTTAAATAAATAAATAAATAATTTATTTATTTATTTATTTGTTTGTTTGTTTGTTCTTTTTTTGCCAACCACGGGTCTTGAACTAAGATCATGGCAACACTTCGTAAGCTTTGATATCCCTAGGCTGGGCTGCAGCTTCTGGACCCATAGACAATCCTGGGATTCCAAGCCAAGAGGGCTTGCAGGAAGAAAAAAAAAGTGGAACAGCACCAAAAGTAGTGAGCTGCAGAGGGTTGGCGGGGGGTTATAATTTTTTTCTTTGAGGGTGACCCTACTGGTTCTGAATGACACAGCTGCAAAGTGGACCTGACCTGCCATTGCTGAAGGCTGGCAGGCTATCAGGGAAGGCATAGGCCCACCTGTCAACATAGGCCCCAGGTTCAAATCCCTGTCCTGACACCTACCAGTGGCGGAGATCCCAAGAGACTCGTTCCTATGCATAGGATACTGATAGAAAGAGTAGTTCGTGCATTGGTTTAGTCTAAAATTGGATGCAAGAATCCTAGGATGCTGATTGATCTTAATTAATAGTTATTAAGCATGAAAAGAATAATATTCCTTCAATGGAAGTATAGTAAATACCTAAGAGTTGGTAGGAAAGTAGTAGATGTTATTCAATAATACATAGTCGGCTCTGGCACTTTTTACCAATATATATTTATTTGTATATCACCGTCTGCCTATCCATGTATCACTGTTTTGGCCAAACCTGGGGCTCAATCTCAGCATCTGGGAACCACATGACAGCTTCATTGGCTAGAGGCTGCCAGGCTCACACTAACCCACTCATGAATTGGGCCTGCTAGGCCCTGAATTCATATCCTAGCACTGTGAAAATTTAATCTTGAATTAAGAAGCCGAGTGTGACACATGTTTTCTTTTTCTGAGAGAGCCCTGTGTTTCAGGCATGATGGATAACACATCTAAAAATCTAGATGCTATGTGATAGGATATAAACAATATAATAAATGGTATAGGTGTCATCAGAGTCAATAAAATAAATGGTAAATAAATGAATAAAACAAGAAATAAAATGAATAATCACACAAAACAAGGTATGGGTTCATTTTCCTAACATCACATTATCTGAACTTTTCTGCTTGACTCATACATATACTAGATATTGCAAATAAGGGAAACCATGGGACCTATGTTTCTTTGGGCTTGGCTTATTTCTTTGTTGCATTGTATCCCCCCCCCCCCACACACACACAGTATAACCCCTGCTTTCACTATATTTGATGTCGGTATAATTTGTGGAGGAGATGGGGAAAAAGAAGTCATTTAAGGATACAGGTGGACCCGTTGCAACAATGAGAAGTACAAGTTGTCATGTCGAAAACGAACTTTATAACTTTGTTTCGGGGGGGGCGGGGGAGGGGGGAGAATTGGATGGGGGGATGGGGGTAGGGTAGGGAGGGATGTGAAGGGTAAACAATGGAGGAGGCTGCAATGTTTGATAAGAAATGTACTCATTATCTTGCCCATGTAATTGTAACCCCTCTGTACAGTATGTTCACAAAAAAATAAAAAAAAATAAAAACATGGTATAGACTGAACATCTATATAGAAGTATAAACCCTACCACACCAAACACGATATGGACTGAACATCTGTATGGAAGTATAAGTGCTATCTTTAAAATGTATATAAGGAGTATGTTTTCCAGGCCTGAGGCTTGAATTCAGCCACCATACTAAGACGGTATGGAGGGAGATCCCAAGATATTAGTTTATGGACCTAGGAAGAGTCATGGAATGCCATTGATGTCATCTTTGAATCAGTAGTTCATGCGTGATGGAAGTAGGAAATGATAGGCAAGAATCATGGGGTATTGCTTATCTGCAATGAAGATTTGATGAAGCATGACAATAATCATCAGTTTTGAAATGGAGGCATCAGGAAAGATCCAAGAATCGAAAGATCCAAGTCACACAGTAGATTTGATTCCATCACAGGTGGCCATCTCTCCTACTCTATACAAATATGTACTTATTTGCATACTACCTTCAGCTTATGAATGGATGACTGTTGTGTACCTTCCCGCTACCCCCCACCTGGAGGCTCAATCTCAGGTCCTGAGAATGGCCTAGCTCCTTAGTGTGGCTCACAGGCTGGTATGCTCACGTGGACCCATTCACCTATTGGGCCTGCTAGGTCCTGAGTTCAGACCCCAGCACTGACAAAAGAATCATCCTGATGTCAGAAGCCAATCGTTGCACCTGTTTTCCTTTCCTGTGCAAGTTCTGGGTCTCAGCTAGGATGGAGGACGAATGGATCACCCTGTGGCCATGGGAATTGGTTGTCATCCATGTCAGCGCAGTTATACCTGTCATCATATACTCAAGAAAATACACACTACATCCATGAATAGCATACAAAATAGAGAGAATAACTACATTAAATGATCGATGCAGTCCACACACAGATATGAATATACATCCCATGTTTCAATGATGCATTGATGTCTATTGTGGCCTCCCTGGGGCTCGATTTCAGTTCCTGGGAATGGCCCAGCTCCTTCATGGCTCACAGGCTGGAGTATACACGTGGACCCATTGGCCAGTTGGGCCTCCTAGGCCCCAAGTTCAAATCCCAGCACTGCCAAAAATTCACCCTGATGTGAGAAGCCAGTCTTTGCACCTTTTTTTTTTTCTGTGCTGTGCATGTTCTGGGTCTCAGCTAGGATGGAGAATGCATAGGCAACTCTCTACTTATGTGAATAGATTGTCATCCAGGTCAACACAGTTATATTTGTCATTCTATACTCAAGAAAATACACACCACATCAATGAATAAGGCAAAATAATGAGAATGACTACTCAGAATGCAAGTACTGAGTGGGTACTGCCCACCTATGTATGGAAATAGAGGTCCTCTGTTTAAATTGGGAATTTATAACTATATTGGCCCTCACCATGGGGGGCTCGATCTCAGGTCCTGGGAACGGCCAAGCTCCTTAGTGGCTCACAGGCTTGTGTGCTCACCATGTCTCATTCACCAATTGGGCCTGCTAAGCCTTGAGTTCAAATCCCAGCACTGCCAAAAGCTTCACTCTGATGTGAGAAGCCAATTGATCCATCGGTTTTCCTGTCCTGTGAAAGTCCTGGGTCTCAGCGCAGATGGAGAATACTATATAGGCAACTTTATAGCCATGGGAATAGGTTGACATCTATATCAGCACAGTTATATCTGTCATTATACTCAATAAAACATACAATACATCCATGAAAAAGACACAAAATAAAAAGAATAACTACACTGAATACAAGTTGCATAACACATCTGTAGGTAAAGATAAATCCTATGTTTTAAAAAGATGGGCTTGTTATTTTGTCCAGTGCTGGGGCTTCAAATCACGCCCGGGACCTGGCCTGACATTCTAATCTTCAAGGATGGAGAACTTCCCCTTCCACCACAGTTCAACAGAGCTACCCAGACCTGAATTCACATCCCAGCACTGACAAAAGTTTCATCCTGCTGTCAGAAGCCAGTCGTTGCAAATGTTTTCCTCTCCTGTGAAAGTCCTGGGTCTCAACTAGGATGGAGAATGAATGCATAGGCAAACCTATAACCATGGGAACAGGCTGTCATCCATGTCAGCACAGTTATACCTGTCACCAATAAAATACACTATACCTCCATGAATTAGGAACAAAATAAGGAGAAGAAGTGCACTGAATGCAAGATGCTGCCCACACATGTATGTAAATATAGATCCTATGTTTAGATTATGAATTTATGACTATCTGGCCCTCCCTGGCACTTGATGTCAGGTCCTAGGAATGGCCTATCTCCTGCATTGCTCACAGACCTGTGTCCTCACCTTGACCCTTTCCTCAATTGGGCCTGCTAGGCTCTGAGTTCAAATCCCAGCACAGCGAAAATATGAATCCTGATGTGAGAAGACAATCGATTCACCTATTTTCCTGTCTTGCAAATGTCCTGGGTCTCAACAAGGATGGAGAACGCATAAGAAACCCTATAGACATGGTAATAGGTTGTCATCCATGTAAACACTGTTATATCTGTTACCATACTCAGTAAAATACACAATACCTCCATGGATAAGACACAAAATAAGTATACCGAACAGAGATGCTGTCCACACATATATGTAAATATAGATCCTATGTTTACACAATGAATTTATAAATATTGTGGCCCTCCCTGGGGATCAATGTCATATCCTGGGAATGGCCTTCCTCCTTAGTTGCTCACAGGATGGTGTGTTCACATTGACCTATTTGCCAATTAGCCCTGCTAGGCCCTGAGTTCAGATTCCAGCACTACCAACAATTGGATCATGGAGTAAGAAGCTGAGTGTGAAACTTGTTTTCCTTTTTTCTGAGAGTCCTGGGTGTCAGGCATGATGGAGAGCACGTCTACAAATCTAGATGCTATGTGATAGGATGTCATTAATGTAATAAATGGAATGGGTGTCATCATAGACAGTAAAATCAATGGTAAATAAATGAATACAACAATAAATACAAGGAACAACCACACCAAACTTGTATGAACTGAACATCTATAGGTAAGTACAAAGCCTATCTTTATATAAATAACATGTTTTCAAAGGCTGGGGCTTGAATTCAGGCCGAGTGAACAGGCCTGAAGTTCTTATCTTCAAGTACGGTGAGCTTCCCCTTCATCCACTGCAGATTTACCCAGACCCTGAGTTCAAATCCAAAACGTGGCAGAATAAATGATGGGAATTGCAAGCCAGGGAGCTAAATTTATTTTATTTTATTTTTTCCCAGAGCGGGGCTTGAACTCGGGTCATGGCAACTCTGCTTCAGCTTCGATCACCTTAGGCTGAGGTGCAGCCACTGGACCCACAGATGATTCTGGGATCCTAGATCCCTAGGCCTTGAAGGGAAAAAAAAATCATAGGAAAAATGTGGCAAGATGGCCTTTTTAAGTTTTCTTCCTTTGTGAGGTGACCCTACTGGGTCTAAATGACACTGTTGCAAAGGGTATTTTACCTTGCATTGCTGAAGGCTGGTGGACTATCGGGGAAGCCATAGGACCACGTGGCAACATAGGCCCTGATTTCAAATCCCTGACCTGACACCTACCAATGGCAGGAGATACTAAGAGACTCATTCCCATCCATAGGAATGTTATCAATGTCACGGTTGAATGAGTTGATCGTGAATGATTCTCCTATAAAATTAGACAAGATGATTTCAGGAAGCTGATTGATTTTATTTAATATTTATGAAGCATTAAAAGAATACTGTTACTTACAGGAACTCAATAATTTCAGGACACTGATTTCATTAATAGTTTATTAAGGATGAAAATAATAACATTAATTACATGGAGGCATAATAATTACCCCAGAATTTGTAGGAATGTAGTCTATATAACTGAATAATGGATAGACATCTGTGGCACTTGAGAAACATATATATTTATTAGTGTCCTATCATCTGTATGTCAATCTGTTCATATTTTGTCAACCTCTGGGGCTCGATGTCAGGTCCTGGGAACTGCCTGTCAGCTCAATTTGCTCCAGGATGGCATGTTGACACTCACCCATTCATGAATTTGGCCTTGTAGGCCATGAGTTCAGATGCCAGCACTCCCAAACAATTAATCGTGGAATAAGAAACTGATGCTGACACATTTTTTTTTCCTTTTCTTTGAAAGTCCTGGGTGTCAGGTATAAAGTGGAATACATATGCAGACCTATAATCCTATGTAATCAATGTAATCAATGTTCTATGGGTCATAATAGTCAATAAAATAAATGGTCAATACAAGAAAAAAAACAAGAAAGAATAACTATACTGAGTGCAATATGGAGTGAACATATGTATATGAATATAACTCATATATTTAAAATGTACATGAATAAGATGTTTTTTAGTGCTGGGGATCCAATTCAGGCCTAAGGAACAGACTTGAATTTCCTGACTTCAAGGAGGCAGGCTTCCCCTTCCCACACAGTGCAACAGAGTTACCCAGACAATGAGTACAAATCCCAATCCTGGCAGAAAAAAATTGCACCTTTATACTATGTGAGGTCCAATTCTTAGATATTTCATTCTGCCTCCATTTAATGAATATGATTGTTTAAATGCTTAATGAATTATTAACTAAAATCGATCAGTGTCCTAGGATATAATTGTGTATAATTTGATCCTAGAATCATTCAAGAACTACTCATTCAATCTTGACATTGATCACATTCCATTTGTAATCTTATGGATAAGAATGAGTTTCTTAGGTTCTTCTGCCATTTGGAGGTGGCAGGACCAGGATTCCAACTGTGGGCTCCAGCTCCCACCACTTCAACCCGAGGATAGGGAACTCACAGGTCTGTGCCAGATCATCAGCAAGACCAATGATTAGGCAGGCACCAGTGGCTCTCAGCAGTCCTCCTTGATACTTACAAGGCTGTGATAGGAGGATCATGGTCAAAGTCACCCTACGCAGGAAAGTCCTTGAGATCCCTGTCCAACTTCAATGCCAACAAAATCAGAAGTAGAGCTGTGTGGGCTCCAGTGGTAGAGGGCTAGTCTTGAGCAAAAGTAGCTTACAGAGTGTGCCCAGATCCTGAGTTTAAGGTCCAGGACTGGCAACAAACAAACATACACAACAATCTAAAGCTGGTCATCCTCTTGTCCCCAACTGAATTGGACAGAGTTCCCTGGGAAAGGGGCTGGGGGAGCCACTGTCTTCACTCTGCCCATTCTGCTTGCATCACAGGATTCAAGCTACACCATTCTTTCATGGTTCTTTCTGACCAATGGGATATAAGAATGGTGGTCACACCCGCATTCCATCCTGCCTGATAGCACTGGGATTCCTCTGTTGGTTGACACCACTACCAACAGTTGAGGAAGGTAGAGGTGGCTGAGTGGTGATCAAGAGACTCAAACCGTAGGAGGAAAGGCCTGGCTCAGCCCTGCCATGCACCTGCCCATGCCCCGGTCCCCTTCAGCATTCCACGCGGCATTGCATTCCAAACCTAGCACTGCTTGCTTGGACCCATGGCACCTCTTGGAGTCCTCAGGTGATGGCACGCCATAGGCAGGCTTGTGGCCCCAACCTGGTCCAGGACCCTTGTCTCTGCTCCAGGCCTAAGTATTTGCCATGCTACTGCCTTCGCTGCTGGAACCCAGTGGGAGCTGCCTCCAACAGCTTCTCCCAGCAGAACATGTGAGTGGCCTCCTCCAGAGCCCATACCCTGTGACCCCCACACCACGCGACCCCCTCCCACCTGACTGGACCTCCGGCAACCCCATGCCCTGCAGTCTGGCCAGGTCTCTGCCACAAATGTGCCCCAGGGGTAGGGGTGGGAGTGGGTGTTGACCAGGGGATCCCACCCCCATCCTTAGCTGCCAGTGTCCCAGGAAACAGGGAGATGCAGGGATGGGTGAGGAGGGGGCACCACAGAGCCCCTGGCCTGTAGCAGTGGGAGCCACATAGCCACACATCTGCACCCTTCCTCTTCCTGGTGGGAACCTGGTGGCTTTAGTCAGAGGTGGGGAGCAGCACCTCCACACCTGCCTTCTTGGGTCTTTTCCTTTTTTCTGGGGCTGGGGGTGTTGGATTCAGAAGATAGGTCTCTCTTGCTGTGTGAGCCCTTGTCCTCTGTGCTCCGTCACCCTTTCACCTGAAGAGAGGTCCCAGAAGAGCCCAGTAGGGAAGTGAGAGTGCTGGGGGTCAGAGCAGAATGTGAATATCTGGGAGAAGCACCCCCTCCAAACACACATACACATACACCTAGCCTGTCCCCTCCTCCCAACTGTCAACAGTTCTCACAGCGTGATCACATTTCCCAGCTCTGCCAGCTTCTGCTGGTGCTCTCAGTCCATCTGGTCTCCTTGTCCTTCCCAAGAATCTCCCATAGGCCCAGAAGCATGTAGGCTGGAAGTAGGGAGTAAGTCCATGTATGTAGCCTTTAGGACCCCATCCTTTTCCCCAACACTGCCCCCACCTCGGGTCAGACACCCTTCTGGGGTCACCATGACCCCCTGCTTGTTTCCTCTCCTGGCTCTGAGGAGCCACTTGTCTCGGGACTCCTTCACCCAGTGTCCTGGCCTAGGGTTTTGGTGAATGGGGAGTCAAGGCTCTGGCCTTGGAGAAAGGGATAGGCAGGGTGGTGCTGCATCATTAGAGTGGTGCTCTCCTTGGTTGGGAGCTCCTGATTCCTCCAAGGGAACCCCCATGCTCTAGCTTGTACATTGTACCAGATGAGGAACCAACAAACCCTGGAGAGGCACTGCTCTGAGACTCTGTGTGTGTGTGTGTGTGTGTGTGTGTGTGTGTGTGTGTGTGTCTGTGTGTGTGTGTGTGCATGAGAGAGAGAGAGGGAGAGAGAGAGATATCATCTTCCTCCTTGTATAACCTGACTGTGCTCAGGTGAGTGATCATTTGGAAAATTGCAGGTGCTGCATGGACGAGTCTTCTGTCACTGGTCTGGATTTGTGTGTGTGTGTGTGTGTGTGTGTGTGTGTGTGTGTGTGTGTGTGTAGAAGTGGGTTGTAATAAGGAGGCTGGGTCCTTTGATAACTTGTGCCTGATACATTTGGGGGATGCATGGGCTCTGTGGCTGAGGTCTGGGGGCCTGGAAGCGGACTCAGCAACATTAAATTATAAGACCAAGGGACCTCTGTGCCTTCGAGCTGTCTACTCCTTTGGGCCTGGTTAGTGGCAGCTGGAGCTTGGCAGGACCTGGGTATGGGGCCCACAGGGGTTGGCTTCCCAGGGGGACAGAGAGCATGGCCAGCACTTAGTAAGGAGGTGAGCCCTACTGATATGGAGTGCACCAGTTTATATCAGACTCCGGGTTTTCTCATCTTGACTTCTGATCGGTGAGGACAAACCTATTTTAAATCTTTTGCTGTGATCTTCATATCTCAGCCTCCTGAGTAGCTAGGATTATACGCATGAGCCTCTGGCACCTGGACTCTCGTTCTTTTTGGTGTATTAGGGTTTGAACTCAATGCCTTAGGCTTGCCAGTCAGGTCTTCTACCACGGTAGCCAAGCCTTTCTGTCTTGGGCATTTCCAAGACAGAGACTCACTCAATATGTGCTCAGGCTGGGCTGGATCATGGTCCTCCTATCTGTGACAGGCGTGCGCCACGAGGCCTGGTCCTCCTTAGTTGGTATGGTAGACATATAGCACCATGCTCAGTCATCGGTTTAGATGATTGTCCCAAACTTAGTTTACAGCAGCCATAAAGTTCTGGGTTGGGCCTCCACCATTGTACCTCAGTCTCCTCCTGGGACAGTTGTGAGGAAACAAGGGCTCAATACAGGGGGATCTCAGGAGCAGGGCCTGGCACAGAGAGACCGGCTCTCAGATATGGTTCTTGGCAATTCTGGGAGCATACGACAGGAAGATAACTGGGAAAGGGCTCAGATGGGGCCTGTTACTAGTCGTGTGACATGTACGAGATTATGAAACAAAACATGATTCTCTTTCATCCTTATCCTATTCCCATGAGGAAGGAGATCCTTCACTGTGTTCAGTTTTGTAGCTGGGGAAAATGAGGCACGGCGAAGACAGGTGACCAACTCATGACCTCCAGTTGACAGAAAGCTCAGACTGACTTCTCTGCCATGGTCCCTAGGAGAATGAGTGGTATGCAGTACACTTCTTGTGGTGGGAAGTCCACTTCTTGTCAGTCGTGGGCCTTGAACTCTGGGCCTGTGTGCTGTCTTCTTCGAGCTCCTCAGCTCAAGACTAGCACTCTACCACTTGAGCCACAGTGCCACTTCCAGTTTTCTGGTGGTTCTTTGGAGATAAGAGTCTCATGGATCTTCCCGCCTGGGCTGGCTATGAACCATGTTCATCATATCTCAGCCTCTTAGTTAGGATTATAGTCCTGAGCCACCAGCACCCAGCTTAATTGTAATTATGGCTTTCTTTCTCTCTCTCTCTTTCTCTCTGGTTGAATGGGTGCTGAAGAGGTGGCCCAGTGTCCCCATGTGGCTGGAACCCAAGGTGACCCTCTCATTCTGGAGGTGGGCTGTGGGTCAGGAACTGTCTCACTCAGCCTGTTGAACCAGCCCCATGAGGTAAGCCCCTCTGTGCCCTAGCTAGACCGTCCAGCCTTATTGTCCATCCAGCCTTATTGGACTTAGTATTGTTTTCTATGTCCTTTTCTAGCAACTGGCCAAAATTATGACACATAATTATGGAATGAAAATATAATACCATCTTAAGAAAGTCATTTAGAGCTCTGGGAATGTGGCTTCATGGTACAGTGATTGCCTGCCATGCATGAAAACCTGAGTTCAATTCTTCAGTACCACATAAACAGAAAAAGAAACACTGGAAGTGGTGCTGTGCCTCAAGTGGTAGAGTGCTAGCCATGAGAGAAAGAAAAAGCCCAGGAATAATTCCCTAGCCCTGAGTTTAAGCCCCAGGACTATACTACTGGCAAAAAAAAAACCCCAAAAACATTAAAAAATTTAGTTAGTAAATGCAAAATAAATAATCCATACTTGGAATATATATTGCTCCTTCCATACTAATACCTGACAATATTCCTTAATTCATGTACTTTACCTATATTAGGATACTGTGTTGAAAAAAAAGTTTTGTTCATTAGGTCACAGCAATTAATGCTAGGAATGTGCTTAGATGTCAGGTGAAGATTAATTCTGGAAATTCAAAGATTCCAGGCTTTTGAGTGGTCACTGCTAATCACAATGAGAAGGATAGTCTAAGTGAGATTTGGAAATCTTTTTGGTCAGTCATGGCACCAAAAAGGCAGAGGCAAATTATCAGTTGGGACAAGAGAAGGAATAACTCTAGATGGAAGGAACAAATGATAGTAACTAATGCATACCAGAAAACATTCTAGGGAACCATTTTTGGTTATTGAAGAACTAGTTATCAACCAGGCTTATTTTTCATTGCCTTTAGCATTCTAAATCTCTTAGGCTAGTTCTTAATCTCTGTGTGAAAAATGTATCTCCTCCTATGCTGTTTTTCCATACCTGATCTCTTTTGCTTTCTAAAAATCACAGTCTTCCCTGATACTAAATACACCTACACAGATGGCAAGAGGTTGCTAATGTAAGGGTCCCATAGCTCATGAGTCATTAATGTAACAAAATGGAATAGGAGGACTTATTTATTGCTACCTCAATTTTTCTGAAAGCTGCCATGTCATCATTTGATTCAAATTTCCATTCTTTGTCTACATAGTGTCATTAAGTGCACTAAATGGAAATATGAGCTGGATCCTGGTGGCTTAAGCCTATAATCCTAGCTAATCAGGAGGTTGAGACCACAGGATTGTGGTTCAAAGCCAGCCTGCTCTGCAAAGTCCATGAGACTCTTATCTTCAATTAACAACCAGAACCCCAGAAGTGGTGACACAGCTAAAGTGGTAGAGCACTGAGCTTGAGCTGAATAGCTGAGGGACAGCACCCAGGATCAGAGTTCAAGCCCCACGACCAACAAAAAGTGCAAATATGACTTTAAGTTTCCCCAAAAGGAAGGACAAGGTCAATAGTAATCTTCCAAAGCAGAAAAAAAAAATAAAAAAATAATGCAGTGCACTTACTTTTGCTGAGTTATTTAAGTTATGGATTCTTGGCTGGACATATTCTCTTCTTTTAAAAATTGTCAAATATTAGCTTTATAATAAACTTCATTTAGTATTTCTTGGTTGGAAACAGAAGACTTGATACAGTTGATGACACTTGGCTTTTTTTTTTTTTTGCCAGTCATGGTGCCTGAATTCTGGGCCTGGGCACTGTCCCTAAGCTCTTCAGCTCAAGGCTAGTGCTCTACCACTTGAGACACAGCACCACATCCAGCTTTTTCTGCTCTTGTGGTGCTGAGGAATCGAACCCAGGGCCTCATGCATTCAAGGCAAGCACTCTACTCCTGAGCGACCTTTTCAGCCCATCACTTGGCTTTCTTACTATCTCAGTTCAAAGTAAACCCAGGCAGGAGAGTCTGTCAAGCTCTCATCTCTAATTAACCACCAAAAAGTCCAGAAGTGGGGGTTTGGCTCAAGCAGTAAAGTACTAGCTTTGGGGGCAAGTGGACAGGAAAGACATCTATTCAGGGACGTGGTCCAGCCTCTGGGATCAAGCCCCAGAACCAGCACAAACTGAACTAACAACCAAACCAAGAAAAAAAAAAAACAAAACAAAACAGGTATTTCTTTGGGACCCTCCTTAAAGAAGAACTGGTCTGAGAAGAGACTGCTTTTGCTGATTATACTCACTGGATCCTGCTTTTGTGGAATCCTTATTGCTATGGAGAACTCAGGACCACACTAAAGGAATGGATAACTAAATCCTGCAACAAGAGAATCATCTCAGGAGTGAAATATCCATCCATAGAGCACTTTAAAATCTCCATGTCTTTTTTTCTTTGCAGTAGAACACTTTTAAAACAATGTTATTTCATTTTGTTCTACGCTGGCCCTCAAATGGCACATTATTTCCTTTTGTAATACTCTCGACCAGAAGTTTACAAACAAGCTTTATATGAGTAAAATACACACTTGAAAAGTCAGGGATAGAGTTTCCCTCAATCCTTGGATCCTTTTCTTGTACAGTAAAAAGGAAAGCACAAATTAATTTGAACTTTGTCATACCTCTACGTTCAATTCCTCTCCTGGGATCAGGTTCCACCTTCAGTAATAGTTACAATTCCCGTAACAATTTATGGTGCTGCTTAGGTATAAGGAATGTTTGCTGGCTTCACTGAAATAGCACAAGGACACCTTTGGACATCATGTAGCAATTTTTCAGAGACAACTTGGTAAAGAGAAAATATGAAATTTAAATTGCTTATAAATACATTATCCATGAGTACATTGAGTTCAAACATCATAAGTGCTCTGTAAATTAAGGTGAATTTTAAATGGGAAGAAGGTTCTCAGATCATTTTTTTGTGAGTGTATGTCCTGTGCATTATTTTCCAAATGTACAAGAGTTAACAGTAAGACAAACAATAGCAATAATAGGAGAAAGAGAAGTTCTGTGTTTAAGGGTTCAATACAATATAGAAGACTCTACAAATAAGACAACATTGAAACAATGAAGCCAAGTTCAGTACGTAGATTTACAGAAGTGATATAGAGAAAGCATTTCTCCTAAGTGGAACATGAAGTATGAGGCCACTCCCTTTCTAAATCACACTTCCATCGTGCAAATTTGTAAAAAGTAGAATAGAAGAATGATTCTGGTTCCATGCAAGTCAGATATAAAAGAATGGACTTAACTGGAGAAAAGTCCATCTTGAAAGAGCAGGGATTATACTAGCAATGAACATGGAGGCAAAGATCATATTTCTTCTTATTTCCTATATATATATTTATATGTAAATATAATATGTATATAAATATATATATTTATATAAGATTTCCTATATATATAGGAATATATATATACATATATATATATATATATATATTTTTTTTTTTTTTTGCTGTTGGTCGTGGCACTTGAACCCTGGGTGCTGTCCCTCTGCTATTCAGCTCAAGGCTAGTGCTCTACCCCTTGAGCCATAGTGCCACTTCCAGTTTTCTTGTAGTTAATTAGAGAAAAGAGTCTCCGGGACTTTCCTACCTGGGCTGGCTTTGAACTTCAATCCTCAGGTCTCACCACCACCCAGCTTAAGATCACATTTCTAACAGTGTACATTCAGCATATGTAATGTGTATGTTCATCTATCTTTATATGAATTTTGAGTTAAAAATCTGGGCTACAGGTTAGACTTCACACTCACAAAAATGTTTGTAGTTTAAAAAGTTGATACTCCTGGAAAAATAAAACTTAAGAATGTAAAGGAGTCTGGGAAGTTCAGTTTGCATCCAGCCTGGGAAGAACAGTCTTTGAGACACTATCTATAATTAACCAGCCAAAGCTGCATTGGAAGAGCAGTTCAAGTGATGGAATACCACTCATGAGCAAATTGTTGAATAAGAGTTTGAGGCTTTTGCATACACACATACAAGCATACGCATACACACAGAGGTACTTATATATGCACACATGAATACACAAATGAAACAACTCTCAGAATATGTAGAAAAGTTAGAAAGCAATAGAAAATATGTCCTGAGTAAAACTAGAATCAAGTGATAAATTTTAATATTAAAAAGTCCTCAAGTGAACTTTCTTCAAAAAAGTTTGAGACTATTAGATAGGTAGGGACCAGAGATAATAAGAAAGTCAAGTAATCATTATTAAAGGGATCGGATCCATGAAGGAATGAATCAGAGACCCCTGCATGTGCATCTGAAAATGTTCATATCCTGTGTCAAATGTTAGAACATCTTTCAAAATTGTACATAAACAGTCTGAGCAGTCAATGGATAAGATCATCAGAGAAGTTCAGAATTGCTAGTGTGTTTCTAGATTAAATAAACCAACAAACTATGGCAGGGCAATGTGATACAAGCCTGGAATTCTAACACTCAGACTAAGACAGGAGATTAGAGAGTGGAATTACATAGTGATACCTTCCCTGGACCAGGTAGTATAATTTTGTCTCAATAAAACAAACCAAGTTACAAGAAAGGAATACAAAGTTTGAAGTTTGGGCTAATTTTGTCATTATGTTTTGAGAAGTCAAGTTTCCTATTGAAATGCAACTGATATATAATCCTCAGTTGTGTTTTAAATGCTCTCTTAATTACAGAACCTTCTTAGATGCAAAATAGCTCATGATTCCCATCCAAAATTTGAAATAGTAAGTAAGTTTCATTCTGTTGGATGCCAAAGAAATGATGAAGGTTTACAAAACTTAAGCCTGGAGAAATAGCACAGTTTGTCTAATGTAGGACTTTGTGGACCTTGCAAAATTTGAATTTAGATTCAAAATAAATAGTTTGGTTTTTTTTGTAATTCCATATTCTATAGGATACTACAAAATTCTTTTTAAGTAGAGGTTTTAACTGACAAATTCACAAATGATTCTGGCATTCTATTTGCCTAGAAATTCTTTCAAGAGAGTTATAATTAGAACTTAGTTAATAGATAATTCCAACAGTTCATGTATAAAATGATAATGTGAATAATCTAGACAGAGTTGCCAACAAATGGATGATATTAATTTATAAATTTAGAAAAAGCATTTTTTGAGGGTTTGGTATAACATGGTATGAAGAGAATAATTGTGTGACATCTTCTTTCTTCTACCTATATGTTACACAGGAAGCAATTTCCTTAATTATGTGCCTCTGTATACAATGAGACAAATGCTAGGTTTGGGTTCACTTTTATTTTATTTTTGTGGGGGGGTCTGGTCGTGAGGCCTGAACTCTGGTCCTGGGTACTGTCCCTCAGCTCTCCAGCTCAAGGGTAGTGCCCTACCACTTGAGCCACAGCGCCACTTCCGGCTATTTTTCTTTTTGCTAATGTGATGCTGAGGAATCAAACCCAGGCCCTCATGCATGCAAGGCAAGCTCTCTACCACTGAGCCACCTTCTCAGCCCAATTTTTGTTTTTGCTTTATTGGTTTGACCTAGGGGTTGAACTCTGGGCCTGGACACTGCCTCTGAGCTCAAGGCTCCTGCCCTACCATTTCAACCTCAGTGCCACTTGTGTCTGGCTTTTTCTGAGAAGTTTATTGGAGATAAGGTTTTAAGGGACCTTCCTGCCTGGATGGGTTTTGAACCATAATCTTCTGATCTTAGTATCCTGAATATCTATGATAGTTAAAAAAGTATAAATATAAATAATATTTGCAAGTGTTCTGATCTCAAGAATACCACTGGGGGAAAAGTGATGCAACTGAGTTTATTGTGGTGTTCTTTGCAGAATTAGGAGGGCATCACAATACCAGAGGTGTAGTATTTTTTCACAGTAGAGATATGCTATTCATGATGTGAATTAAGGGAATTTTAAGGTGCACCTTTCAAGTTGGAAACTGTTGGGCTAGGATGACTTTATGGCATAAAGCTTGGGATTGCTTACTCTTGAAGACTTATTACAGATGCTTCATAGTTTTATCCTGTAGCAGAATGTGGCTATTTTTCTGTTGACTTCTCAATCTGTAACACCCCATTGGAAACTGCATCTATTGCAGAATTATATAACATGAAAACAAGTACTGTTTTGAATCTCTCAGGTATGGAATGTTTAGAATTTGAAAATGAGTAGTTATTAGTCATAGGAATTTTGAAGAACACATATATTCTGTCCCAACAACTTATTTAATTTTAAAAGTTATGGGTTTCCATAGAATTAAACTGTTTTCGATTTTATGTGTGTGAAAGTGCTAAATTTATTTTTTCCAAAATATGCAAGTATATTGTGAAAATATTGTCTAGTTGGATAACACTCAAGTTGACGACCTTTTGATAAAGAAAGGGTAATTAAGTCAAATTAGATGCAAAATAGTATTGATTTTTAAAATTTTACTACATAAAAAATAATATTAACTATACCAATACAGTGAAATTTTATTTTATGCAGCTTATTTTTTAAATTTAATTTTATTGTCAAAATGATGTACAGTCGGGTTACAGTAATTGTTAGGTAGTGAATACATAACTTTTCAAACTTGTTACCCCCTCCTTCACTTTTCTCACAGTTTTCCTTCACCTCAGTACCCCTCACAAGTTGTAATGTATATTCCCAACATATTGTCTTGTGAGTATTGCTAATGCATTGTTTTGCCCTTTGTCATTTGTGTCACCATTGTGATGTTCCTTTTCCCTTCCCTAATTAAGGTAAATGTATACAAAATACACAAGGTACCAAAATCAAATACAGCAAGGGATAAACCAACGGGGGAAAACCAAAGAAAATGGAAATCACATAATACATAAAAAACAACAACCACAAATAAAAATCTCTGATTCCATATCTTGGAATTCATTTTGTTCAGTATCAGCTTATGTGGTCATATATTTGCATAACGAAGCCACTGGAAAATAATAGTTGCATGGACACTACATCGTGAAAACAACATGTTAACAGTTTTTGATGGTAAAGGTGGAATTAGGATTGATGAATTCGCGATTCTGATAAAGGAATTTCAAAAGAGTTTTAAAATTATGACACGTATATTTTAATTGTTCAAACTTTTTAACAACGTAGCCTATTAAGAACATTTAAAATTGCCTGAGAAAATAGGCTTTCATGCAAAGAAATCCATGGAGACTTAGTGGAGAGGGAGCAATGTGAGTGAAGATGGCTCAGTTTCACACTAAACAAACAAACCTCAGAAACCTTGCTGTAAATCCTGTAGCTTCCCTTGAAAATTGTCCTTACCCAGGAAATATATTCACTGTGTGAAACAAGGTTATAGTGCAATTTAATTCAAATTTCTTTAAAAAAAGACATCAAAATTTGTGAATTGACCTTTAATTACCAAACAGTAATTCTCTGAAAAAGATAATTTGGGTCAAAATATTTAGGGAGAAAGTGTCCTCCACAATGAAAAAAGGTATTGGGTTTACACTTTTCTGTTTGTAATACTTTCCGCAATGTCTTTGCATGTGAAGCACTGAAACACAGAAAAAAAATCTGATTGGATACTTCAAACCAGTGATTTCACATTTCTAAATGGCTCACAAATATAATATCCTTATGAACATGAGATAGCTTATTACATAAGCCAAAAAGTTTTGGGTTCAGAAAAAAATTGAGCACATGGAAAAGGTCAGAAATCAGTGTTCTTAGAAGCCCTAGCTAAGCAAATTGGCTTCAGCAGTGGAGGGAGGCCAAAACTTTTGACATAGATTGTAATATTTTTGCTACCTAAAGTGATTTTACAGAGCTTATTTGGCTCACTACAATGCAGAACTGATTGAATGAAAACATGAAAATAAATCCCACATCCAAAGGAGGCAACTTCAAAGAGTTTTAAAGGAGAAACCATGAAGATGTAGCAGTGGGGGAGGCCTTATAGTCCTTCAGCTTCTCTAGACTTGAAGTCAAGAAGCTGTGATTAATTGGAAATCAGGCAAGAGCTAAGAGGAGGACATAGAAGGAGAACATAGAAGCATTGTCCTTTGTAACAGACACTGTTATCCAAGGTATGGGTGATTTAACTTTATTCTCTTCCATACATCTTGTTGAGCAAATGCAAGACTAAGGGAAAAATAATCTATTGAAATAATTTTGCAAAGAATAACTTCACTGTTCCTGATATGGTATCTAAGGAGAGTCTTAAGAGAAGATAAAAGTGGAGTATTCTGCGGTTTCCTCTAAGCATCTTGTTAGCAAAATATATCTTTGAGGTTAGAAGTGATTGAACCAAAAAGTGGTGGAGTACTTATGTTTGTTGGCACTTTAGACACAAGAAGACTTTCTTTTTTTTCTTTTTTCTTTTCGGCGGGGGTCTGTTCGTGGGACCTGAACTCTGGGCTTGGGCGCTGTCCCTCAGCTCTTCAGCTCAAGGCTAGTGCTCTACCACTTGAGCCACAGCGCCACTTTCAGCTTTTATCTTTTTGCTTATGTGGTGCTGAGGAATCAAACTCAGGGCCTCAGGCATGCAAGGCAAGCGCTCCACCACTGAGCCACCTTCCCAGCCCGACACAAGAAGACTTTCAAGGTAAAAGAAAAAAGAAAAATGGATATCCAAATATTTGTGATCACAGTTTCTTGGACTGGTTTTTTTGGAGACAAAGTTTTACATTAGAGTTTGTCCTGATTAACATCAATGTTGGGTTTTTATGGCAACCAAATGCAGGTGTGAAGTTTAATGGTCTCCCTTGAACAAGTAAACAGCATGATAAAAAATGGCAAATAATATTTAGTGAATTACTTTCACCAATTACTTTTCCAGAACAAAGAAGGAAATATATAACTCAAAATCAATTGACTTAAAAGTATGAAGAAAGAGTAGTGAAGAGAGATGAAAGAAAACTTAGAGGATTGTTTTCTCTCCAGCGGAGTAATGGGTTCTTGATATTTTTCTCTTCCATTCTATCTTCACAAGATATCAAGTGTGGCTCAGGACTGGAGTATCCAGTTCAGTCAGAGAGAACTCACAGAAGGAAGATAACATTTGAAGCAGATGTAGTTGATTTATAACCTGAAACAATCTATATAAATCTGTTCAAATTTCTCCCCTACCTCAAATGCCCTCTTTTAATAGTTTTGTTTGCTTTTCCCAAGACTGCCCTTCATTAACTGCTTAAAATTTTGAGAGGTCATATTCATACTTTCTAGAGATTGCTGTTTGGTTGTAATTTTTGTGTGTTTTCTCACTGAATTTCAAATGGTTGTGCAAGTGTGTTACAATTAAATATGTCCATCTAATTGTCCAATGCTCCTGGATCAGATTCACTCCTTCCATCATTGTCAACCAACTCCTTCTCCAAGATTTATTTCAGATTAACCACTTTCTTTATCACATGTGTACATTGATATTCTAGCTGAACTTGCCCCTTGTTCTATTTTTCATTCATTCTATGTATTTACTATTATTCCATTCTGGTTTCAACTTCCTGATAGTCATTCTGTTAAACTGTCTGTTAAAAGTTTGAAAGGTTTATATACATTCCATGGAGTTTCAATCCTGCATATACTTGAACTTATGTCAGCTTATATTTCCACAATTCATTCATCTGCAATAATAATTTGCAAGACTGGAGGTGTGAAGCACTTAGACATGATTTAATTCTCATCCATTTGGAAGATTAATCTTTAGTCAACAAGAAAGTTTAAAAATGGTTTAGAATGTATTCCAAACTACCAATTTTTATAAATGGATTTGTACAATGGTGTGTGATCATTTAATTTTACATGGGATAATATTTTCTACTACATTTAAGTTTTGAAAAAAGAAAATTAAAATGTACAATTATAGAGGAATATGATAGAAATAGAAGACAGATTTTATGTTTGTCATATCTCTGATGAGTACCCATATTCAAGACTTACTATGTTAGACAGATAAGGAAAACATAAAATAACATATTATAAGGCAACTATTTGTGACTTTTTAAAATGTACCTTATTAAATGATGAAATTTACTTTATTAGCTAACGTTTGGGTTTGAAATATGGGAGGCTGGTATATTTAACAAATTTTGGAAGGCATCTAATGACCAACACAAATGGTGGGTGGCACTATTTCTACAGTTTAATGAATGGTTGAACCTGATTGGCATTAGTGCTGGGTAAACAAATCAACTCTATTGTAACTCTATTGCCACTAAGTATCATCTATTTGTCAAATGTTATTTTGGTGAATGTGAATTTTTTTTAGAAGGTCGTGGGGCTTGAACTCTGGGCTTGGGCACTGTCCCTGCTCTCTTGAGCTCAAGGCGAACACTCTACCACTTGAGCCACAGTGCCACTTCTGATATTCGAGTGGTTTATTGGAGATAAGAGTCTAACGGACTTTCCTGCCCGGGCTGGCTTTGAACCGTGATCCTCAGATCTCAGCCTCGTGAGTATTTAGGATTACATGCGTGAGCCACTAGCGCCTGGTTTGCGAATTTGATTTTTCAAAGATTATTTGAAAAAGAATACAGTGGGGGCTGGGAAGATGGCTCAGTGTTAGAGCACTTGCCTTGCATGCCTGAGGCCCTGGGTTCGATTCCTCAGCACCACATAAGCAAAATGAAAAAAAGCCGGAAGTGGTGCTGTGGTTCAAGTGGTAGAGCTCTAGCCTTGAGCTGAAGAGCTGAGGGACAGCGCCCAGGCCCAGAGTTCAGGCCCCACAACCAGATCCCCCCCCCCCCAAAAAAAAGAAATGTTAAAAAAAAAAAAAGAGAAAGAACACACTTTCAGGAGATTAAATATTTTGAGAATGACAACATTTTTATACCACAGAATCAAGTTTTACTGAAGTACCAGTGTTTTTTTTAATTGTGAAAATACTGTTCAGAGGGGTTAAAATTACATGGGCAAGGTAATGAGTACATTTCTTATCAAGCATTGTTGCCTCCTCCTTTGTTTCCCCTTCCCATCCCTTGGCATCCTCCCCCTGCCCCCCGACCTGATCCTCCCCCCCTCCCCCGCCCCCCCCCCCCCCCCCCCCCGGTCCCCAGCACCAAAGTTGTAAAGTTTGTTTTCGACATGACAACTTGTACATCTCACGGTGTTATTAAGCACTAAGGATCTTCTCAATTAATGTTTTTTTCTGAATTACATTTGACTTCTAAGTCAAGTTTTCCTGGCCTTAATAGACCAATTGTGGATCTATCCTTCCAGGAGCTATTTTGCTGGCCCACTTATGCTGGACTGAAATCTTTCATTAATCATTAGGGGAGGGGTATTAAAAATAATCTTGTGACACTTTGTGATTTTGTTATCTCATATGGGCTGGTCATCTGTAAATTGAAAGTTTGAATTGCAGTACTTTCTCTTAGATTTTGTGATCTCATCCTTCATTTTAAGTTGACTTGCATTTCACTATTGCTTACTGCTAATTCCTGTTTCTCAAGGAATTGGGGCCCTGAAATATTATAGGAAATGAGAAATTGACATGACTCTTCAATTACTTTCTGTTGGCATGTTGCCTGGGCCTAGTTGAGAAGTCTTGACCCTGTTATCTGATGATGCAGGTAACTGGGACATAGGATCCTAGGACCCATATATCTTTTATACATCATATCAGAAAAATTTGGGTATAATCAATAGGAATGCTTCAGAAATATGGAGAAAAACATTTTGGAACCAGTGAGTTAAAACAATAAACAGAGCAGCAGAGTAAAATCCCTTATAGATTAGAGGAAAACAACATTTTTTCCATGTGAATTCAGAAGAACAAGAACACTTAGAAGGTATCACAAGTTTATAGTGAAGACATTACATTGATACTTTTTATATTCTAGTATGTATTCTAAACCTAATTATTTATATTCCAATTCTCTTTATTGGAATAAATAATTATCAATTTATTTGTCAAATTATCAATTAATTCTACTAAGTTTCACTGTGTGAAATATGAAATCAGCACATATAAATATAAAATATATAACTATATGTAATATAATAAAAAGGGCACATGTTTTGCATTGTTCTGTTGTGGTTAGGGTATCAAAGACAACTCTGTTTTAAAGTATTATTGCATTATCTGTACCTCAGTGTTAGGTAGAGTTAGACCTAAAGCTTTACCATTTGTAGATTTAAAGCCTGGAGGCAAGAGGAAACACTGTGATTAAAACATTACCAATTTAAGGCCTAATAATGAGGAGAAACATGGACTTCTCCTGGAGCTATGGAAATATTTGGTGATAGAAAGGAAGTAGTGTAAGTTCCTGCCTGGTTGGAAGGTAGACAGGCCAGACATCAGGAAATCACGCATATGAAGAATTTTTTCACCTTGGCGTTAGCTACTTTTGAAATGGTAGGTATAATAAACACTTAAATTTTGATAAAATACCTTCTAGTCTGAACAGTTCTGTCTGAACTGTTCATCTCTCTATGATCCCTTGTAACTAAGATTAGTTTTGTTCTGGTTGGTATGTTCCTACGTGGAAGAAGGATAAAGGGTAGACATTTGTGCCAGTAAGACCTCATTTGGGAAAATTTCAGCTGCAGAAGTTTAGAAGTAGCTCTTAAGCAAGGCTTACTTTGAATCTATTAGCTCCACAAAGCTAACTCATTTACGTAAATAAGTACTTGAAAAAGTCATCACCTTAGGACCTAGCTATAAGTGCTTCAAAGTATGATCAAATCTAAAATGAAAAAGACTTAAAATTGTCATTGACAAAAAATGCAAATGTGAGCAATCGACCGAACAATATAATTTTTTTCCCACTATACACATTATTTTAGGGAAATAAGATCAATAGTATTGTTAGGAACAATAACGTTTCCTTGCTACAAATAGGCACCCAAGGATATAAGCCTATATAAAGATTGCATCATTAACTACTTAAATTTAGAGGATACTACATGCTTCAGCAGCATGTATACCCAAATTACAACAATACAGAGATTAACATGACACTTGCACAAGGATAATATGAAAATTCGTGAAGTATTCCATATTTTTCATTCTTCAGTTGCAGAAATGAAAAACAGTTATTTAAAAGTTGATTACAAAATTACAAGTGTAACAATATATGCAAGTTTTAGAATTAAACATTAGTTTGACATCAGTGTATTAAATGTTCACCTTAGAAAGGCCTTTACATGGAATAACCTTTACAAAACTTTTGAAATTAGTTAACATTGTCATTTTATCCAAAAAAAATATACTACTATAAGAACCTAGAAAAAGGGGCTGGGAAGGTGGCTCAGTGGTAGAGTGCTTGCCTTGCATGCTTGAGGCCCTGGGTTCGATTCCTCAGCACCACATAAGCAAAAAGAAAAAAAAAACGGATGTGGTGCTGTGGCTCAAGTTGTAGAGCGCTAGCCTTGATCTGAAGAGCTGAGGGACAGCGTCCAGGCCCAGAGTTCAGGCCCACGACTGGACCAAAAAAAAAAAAAAAAAAGAACCTAGAAAAAAAATAATCTTAAATTTTCTATATGAAATACAATCTGAAAGGACACATTTATTAATGAATATATATATTATAAAACAATGTTGAATGTAAAGTATATCTAGGAAAGAATGAAATAGATTATGGATATTATGCAAACACAGAATATAGAATATTTTAAAATATACTTTTTTCAGACAAGAAGCAGAAATATCTTTAGTTTCTGTACTACTCATTTCAACAGATAAGATCAAATTATTTCTGATTAAAAAATCACAAACTCTGCAGAAATCATTGTAGATGTACACAAACAACTCAAATACATTTGACATCAAAGTCAGGCAATTCACTTGGAAAAATTCCACGGAATTTTTACAGTAAGATGTTGCTGTTATTTGAATTCTGAAAATATTTTGTATGGACACAAAGAGTGGACTGGTATTTTGATGTTTAAGAAACGTAACTGATATCTTAGCTATGCTAAATAATGCTGCAATAAACATAGTTGTTTTGGTAGCTTTTGTATGGTCTTGTTTGATGCCCCTAAGTAGATGAATGGATTAAGAAAATAGAATTCTATGGAATGGAATTTTATTCCTCCCTCAGAAAGAATGTCAGTGCCCCATTTGTTAGGAAATGGAAAGACTTGGAAAAAATTATATTGAAGTAAGCCAGGCCCCAAGAAACATAGATCCCATAGTTTCCCTTATTTGTAACTAGTATATGTCTGAGACAAGCAGAAATGGTCAGATAAGTTGATGTTAGGTGAAATGAACCCCAAGATAAGGATTCAAATGTATTTTTTTCTTTCTTGTGATTGTTTCTAACATATTTATAAGATGATTTCTTTGTTGCTTTGTATGTCCCTCTCCCACCGTATAATCCCTGCTTTCATTGTATTTGATGTTGGTATGATTTGTGGAGGGGAAGGGAAAAAACAAATTGTTTAAATAGGGATACAGGTTGACCCATTGCAACAATGAGATGTACAAGACGTCATGTAGAAAAACGAACTTTATGACTTTGGCCGGGGAGGAGGAGTAATGAGGGGGGAGGGGAGTGGGGGGAGATGAGAAGGTATGGGAAGGGGAAATAAAGGAGGAGGCAACAATGCTTGATAAGAAATGTATTCATTACCTTGCCCATGTAATTTTAACCCCTCTGTATGGTGTTTTCACAATAAAATAATAAAACTCAACAAAAAAAGAAAAAAAAAGAGAAAAGAAACAACCAAAACATTACAACTGAATAGAACAATTTGTACAGCCTTCCACAACTTCAAAGAGGTAGTGATACATACTTATCCTTTTGGTAATATCAAAGGCAGTTTCTTCCAAGTTGTTCTTCAGACCTGGTTTGATATAATGGTTCAACAGAAGGCAATCCAGTGTATCTTTGCTATCTATATTCCCAGCAGCAAGATGCAAGGGAGTCAAGAGGCATTTAGTTTGGGCATTGGTATCTGCATCATGATGAAGTAAGAAAGACGCCACACTGGTATTATTTCACGAGTAACCACTGCGCAGGGGTGTCCAGCCATTAACAATTATTGCATGAATATCTGCTGCTTGAGGCACCAACTCATGGACAATATCTAAGTGTCCACTGTAGGCTTCCCGATGAAGAGGGGTATATTCATTGTCATCCCTAGTATTCACATGAGTGGCCTTTATGGAAAGTAGTCACCACACTCTAGTAAGCCGATTATTTTCAGCAGCCCAAAGAAGAAATTTGCTTGGATCCTACTCCATTTTTTTTTTCTTGCAATTGATACGATTCCTCACTTTTTCATTTTGTTCCTTATCTTCATCAGAATTGCCTAACTAGAGACTTTCAGTGCCAGTGAGAATAAGGTGCCCCTGTATTTCCCCAATAGTTTATAATGGTTGAACTTGTGAGAAAAATACAGTGAATTTTCTGCATCTGTTTATTTTCATGATGATTTATTTTCTCTTTTTCCATTTTTATTATTCCAAGTCATTCTAACTGGAAAGTAGGTAATTGATGGAGAGCAGAGGAAAGATGTTCCTCCGTATTCAAAGGTACAGACTGAAAATGAAGATCAGTGTTGTTTTTATGTGCAGCTTCTTCTAGGAATGAGAAAATAGAAAGTGGCTCAGTGGTGGAGTGCTTGCCTTGCATGTATGAGCAATGGCAGGTCATGTCCACTTTGCAGCCTTGTCATTCAGACCCACTGTGCAAAGAAAAAGACATAGTACCCCAGCCCTCTGAAGCTTGCCACTTTTTGTGGTATCCTACTTTTTATTCTTCCTGCAAATCCTCAGGGCCTAGGATCCCAGGATCGGCTATGGGTCCAGAGACTGCACCAGAGCCTAGGGTGATGGAAGCTGAGTCAGAGTTGCCACGAACTGAGTTCAAGACGTGTGGTTGGCAAAAGAAAGAATAAAAAAAAATTAATTAATTATTTAACTAAATTAAAAAGAAATAAAGCTCTCTGGTTTGGAATTTCTGCCAGTTTCCTTCCTTAGCCTGGGATTTGAACTCAGGGTCTTGGTAAATCTGTAGCAATGTGAGGGAAGGTGCAGAGTTGCCACTACTTGAGTTCAAACCCTGTGCCAAGCCAAAAATAAAAAAAAAGTGACTGAGCTCAGCAGGGGGAGTAGTTGTGGAGATGGGAGGGAAGGGATGGTAGGGAGAAAACAAAAGAGGAGGCAACAATGCTCAATAGGAAATGAACTCATTACCTTGCTCATGTAACTGTGATCCCTCTGTACAACATTTTTGCAATAAAAATGTACAAAAAAGAAACAATGTAGTGCTCAGAGAAGCACTTTGGGGATAAGGTAAGGATGTCAAAAGCTGTACAAAATTCTACACTGGTTTTTTTAAATGTTCTGTATAGAACTGAATGAACAAAACTGCTTTCATTTAAAAAATTAAGCCACTGTCTTGGAACTGGGGCCAGTATTTCTGTAATTGCTGTGATTTGATCTCACCTTCCAGGTAACTCTTTTGCACCATGGGTGAAGGTGAATCTTACTGTCTTTGAGGAAAACAAATTCAGGCTAGAGTTCTGAGGGCCCAAATGAACGACCTGCAATGGAAAAAAATATTTCTATAC
Source organism: Dipodomys spectabilis (assembly GCF_019054845.1). NCBI lineage: Eukaryota > Metazoa > Chordata > Mammalia > Rodentia > Heteromyidae > Dipodomys > Dipodomys spectabilis. The sequence goes on along the minus strand of NW_024870916.1, from coordinate 3,492,754 downwards.
ATGTGTAATATATGATATATACTTACATATGCATGTTTATTACATATTATTATTTTTATTATTGATTTTGTATTTTATTTTTTATTTTATTCCTTTATTTATTGTTTATTGTATTTAGTATTATTATACACATAATATTTAATACATGTTTTACATCTATTATAAAATGATTCACAATAATTTAGGACATTGACTCATTTTCATTTATACTTTATTAAGTGTTGGAACATGATACATAATTAAATGGAAGCATTTGTCACAGTCTTCACATGTTGTAGAGTCTCTCCCACAGATGAGCTTTGTCTTCTTTATCTTTGGACACCTTCCTATAGGGATTTCTTTAGATGATTTATGATCAGAGGCCTTTTCTTGAGGATAGGCAAGTTGAGGGATAAAATTGTAAGGGTGGGGCAAGAAATGTGACTTAGTGGTAAGGAGCTCGCTCAGCATGCATGAATGCCATGGTTTGAATCCTCGGTGCTACATACTCAGAAAAACCCAGAAGCTGTGGAGTGGCTCAAGTGGTAGAGCTCTAGTCTTGAGAAAAAGAAGCTCAGAGAGAGTTCCGAGGCCCTAAGATCAAGCCCCAGGACTTTCAAAAATAATAGGTCAGATGCTGGTGGCTCACACCTGGAAAACTAGCTTCTCAGGAGACTGAGCGCTGAAGGCCACAATTCAAAGAAAGGCTAAGCAAGGAAAGCCTGTTAGACTCATCTTCAATGAATCACCAAAAGACACTGTGGCTCAAGTGGTACTGTTTGCTTTGAACTGAAGAGCTCAGGGACAGTGCCCAGGCTTGAGTTCAAGACACACAACTGGAAAAAAGTGAGGGTTAATTAAAGTACTTTTCCTATTTGCTAATTAAGAGAACATTCTCTGGAAAATGAATGCTAATGTATACGAGAATTGGAGTCAGAGCTCAAGGTTCAAGTTTAGTAGATCCATATGCCCAGCCTCTGAGATTCTAGCATTATAACCTTGTGTCCTACAGGGTTCTGAAAGGTCCAATGTTGAAAGGGTTAATATGCTTCCCAAGCCCTTTGTGACTTGTACTTACAATGTCATTACAGTTCTGAACCTAGCAGAGAATTAGTAGCTAACGCCCATCTCCCTAGCTTAGGTCTCAAGATCACAGGGTGAAGCCAGCCAGAGTAGGAAAGTCTATGACACTCTGACTTCCACTTCTGAAAGGTCAGATATTCAAGAGCTTCCTGGGTTTCCCTTGGTGATGAGAAGTTACTTGCACTCTAATTGTTCTTAGAGTTCTCAAGCTATAGAAGCAGGAAAGAAACATTATTGACCCATCCTGGGTTCAAATGTTCTCAGGATCCAAGCCCTAGCCCTCTTAGCAGAAAGAACTCCATTGTAACACTGTATTTGAAGGACAGAAAATAGTTGCAAAAGCCAGGCTAGGTGAGAGACCAAGGCCTGCAGGATTAGGAAGCAGAATGTACACACTCAACAGGAAAGTGAGCTGCAAAACCATTCATTCCAGACACAACCAGCAACGGGGGTGGGTGGGGCGAGGAGAACTTCAAACATTTGTTAGAGTTACACCAGGGTCAGGCTTTTCTCAGCCTCTTCACACAATGACTGATTAACCTTCCTCCCTCAGCTGAAGGGAGCCTCAAGCTATCTTTAGGTTATCAATAGAGAGCCAGTTTAGTGTGTGAGTGTGGGGGGGGGGAGGGGAGGAACAGAGTTGAAAACCCTTATCTCTGGTTTTAAGGAGTGGGTTTTTCACTCTTCATCTGCCAGATTTGAAGGCCCTTCTTCTACCTCGGTGAGTCCATTCTCCTTCCTTCATTCTGCACATCATTAATGCTAATCCCCAGTCCAAGGAGAGGCAAGGCCATTTCTCTTCTCTCTCCAAGCACTTAAGTTAGAACCTGGGTCTTCCCTCTTGGCTCTGGGACCCTCAGCTGCCTGAAAAGTGGGAGAGAGACAGTCTTCCTGCTCTGTGGTTATATGAATGCGATGCTGGTATCCTGGCACACTGCAGAAGGCCTCATGACTGCTAATTGTTCCCTTCTTCCCTCCTGACATCCACGACCAGATTCATCTATCATCTTTGTATCTATCTATCTATCTATCTATCTATCTATCTATCTATCTATCTATCTATCTATCTATCTATCTATCTATCTATCTATCTATCTATCTGTCTATCTGTCTATCTGTCTATCTGTCTATCTGTCTGTCTATCTGTCTATCTGTCTATCTGTCTATCTGTCTATCTGTCTATCTGTCTATCTGTCTATCTATCTATCTATCTATCTATCTATCTATCTATCTATCTATCCATCTATCTACCCACCCAACTACCTACCTACCTATCTATCTCTTTGCCAGTTCTTGGTTGAACTCAAGGCCTGGGCACTGTCTCTAGCAGTCTACTACTTGAGCCACGGCACCAATTCTGGCTTTTTCTGTGTATGTGCTACTGAGGAATTGAACCCAGGGCTTCTTGCATGCTAGGCAATCACTCTCTCTCTAATCCACATTCCCAACCCCCTCATCTTTTTCTTAATGGTAATTTTTACATAAGTAGGCTGCCATTTTTTTGTCCCCAAGTTAATTTTTCTGAATACTGGTTACTTCTAAGAAACCTGATCTTGTCTTTCCCTGCTCGATTTGTGATTGTTCCTGTGTTGGCCTCATAATAATAAAGTGTAAATAAACCCTGCTGAGAGCCTAAGTGTGTATCATATAAGGACACAGGCCTGGAACCCTGGAAGAGAAAAGTGATGGGTCTGAAATGAAGATTATGATGCAGTATGTGAAACAGGCATCTCTGAAAAATAAATCAGTAAATAAAAGCAGAAGCATTGCATATGGTCTGTGTGTAATCAAGGAGGTAATACACACATAAGTAGGTAAGGCACTGATACATAACTTGGCCTTCTCTCTTTGAATTTTTTTTGTGGTCATCCCAGGGCTTAAACTCAGGACCCTATGCAATTCTGAGTTGTGTTACTCAAGGCTGAAGCTCTACCACCACCACAGCTCCACTTCCAGCCATCTGGTCGACAAAAATTGGACATAATCGCCTCCCAGGCCTTACTGCCTGCTCTGGCCAGTATCTCCTGCTTGGCTTTCTCTCTCAAAGCTGGAGCTCTACCCTCTGGGCCACTGCTTCACTTCTGGTTTTCTGGTGGTTTATTGGAGAAAAGAGGCTCACAGACCTCCTGCTCAGGCTGACTTTGGACAGCTATCTCCTGAGGAGGATTCAAGCAACTTTCCTCAGGGATTCGCCAAGGAACCGCTCCACACAAACCTTTAGTCTAAATCTCGAGAGGTACTAGAGAAAAACAGAAACTAGAATATGCTTCTAGTGTGTTCTAGATACTTAAGGTTGGAAACACTCATAATTATTAGTTCATTTTACAGGCAAAAGGAGCACTGCAGACTGCATGAGGATCATTCCAGCTTTCGATCCACTCATCCTGAGACAGTAAATTTACTGCAGCTCAATGCTAAGTGACCGAACTGGCATGTCCTGTGGACATTGGCTCCCAAATCCTGGAACACTCATTTCTCACTTTTGGCTGCAAACCTGTGACAAGAGGAGAAGATGAGGAGAGAAAATCATTCTCAGAGAAAGCAGCTATAAAGAACATTGGGTAGTTTACTTATAAATTCAAACCAATGGAATGACCCTGTTAAGAAGTCAGCTTGTCCAGAGTAAAAAATGAAGAAGGAAAGAAAGGGAAGTGACAGTGGCTGCTGACTGTAATCTCAGCTCTGAGGAGGCTGAGATGTAGAGAATCTTAGTTTGAATCCAGCCAGTATTGGAAAGTCCATGACACTGTTATTTCTAAGTTGTTTAAGGATACAGGTGGACCCGTTGCAACAATGAGAAGTACAAGTTGTCATGTCGAAAATGAACTTTACAAGTTTGGTGCATGGGGGGGGGGGGGAGAACTGGGAGGAGGGAGGCTGGGAAGGGATGTGAAGGGTAAACAAAGGAGGAGGCTGCAATGCTTGATAAGAAATGTACTCATTATATTGCCCATGTAATTGTAACCCCTCTGTACAGTATGGTCACAAAAAATAAAAATTAAAATAAAAAAAAAAGAGATCACAGAAAAGCCCAGATGTGGGCTGGACTGAAGTCTCTCTCATTGTCTGGACAGGCAGACAAAAGGCCTCAGTCCTGTACAGCTTTGTAACAACAACTCCACATCTGGGCCAATTAGTGAGGATGAGTGTGTGTGTGCTCTGAAGGCCAGGAGAAAAAGGCCTCTTTGTACTCCAAGCTATCTCTCTTCCCTGTGCTCTGTTTTGACAAGAAGCCTTCATTTGTGCCACCTCCCATGGCAGGCCAAGTTCCCTGCACTTATCCTGCCTTTGTGAGACTATATTCCAGTGCTCAGATACAGTGCTCAATATAATTCAGAAGTCCTTCTTACAGACAACTAGGGCATTGAACTTAATGAAATGTTTCATTGCCAGCGATAATGGGCCTATGATACCTCTCCTTGGTTTTCTGGAAGCTTGAGAAATCCAAGCACATGTTAGATATCACAAAGCTTCCTGTCGTCTAGGGCTGGTGAAGATCATCAGGTTCTGAAACCTTTGACCTCTCTTAATTGGGCCTTGGATGGCTAGGTTTGGGGGTTGAAAACAGGGCCTTGGTGCTGACCATAAGTTCAGTGGAGAAGTCCAGTGCTTTACCATTTTGTGTCACAGCTTCACTTCTGGTCTATGTGTGTGTGTGTGTCTGTGTGCGTCTGTGTGTCTGTGTGTGTATGTCCATGTGTGTGCGTGCATACAGTCGTGGAGCTTGAACTCAGCACTGTACCTAATTTCTCTTGTACAAGGATAGCCTTCTCTCACTTGAGCCACAGAACCACTTCATGCTTTTTCTAGTGATGTTGTCCTGAGTAATCAAGCCCAGGGTTTCATATATGCAAAGCACTCTACCCCTAAGGCACATTCCCAGCCCTGTACTTCAGGTTTGTTAGATTGTTTCTGGTTTTGGGTTTTTATTTTTGATGTTGTTGGTTGTAGGAGTTGAAGTCTGGGACTGGGTGCTGTCCCTGAGCTTTTCAGCTCAAGTCTTGTGCTCTATCACTTGAGCTGCAGCACCACTTCAGGTTTTCTGGTGGTCCATTGGAGCTAAGTGTCTCAAAGACATTCCTGCCCAGGCTAGCTTTGAACAATGATCCTTAGTTCTCATCCTCCTGAGAACCTAGGATGATAGTCATGAACTGCAAGCATCAAGCTTCCACTTAATGTTTCTTAGTGGTGAATTGGAGATAATAGTCTCATGGGACTTTTTGTGTCTGGGATAATTTAGAACTCAGATCCTCAGATCTCAGCTTGCTGAGAAGGCAGGATGACAAACCTCATCTATCGACCCCTAGGCCATGGTAGTCTGCTGCAAGGGGATCCTTGGCTCCACCTGGTGGAGTGCTAGCCTTGAGCCCAAGAGGTAAGGGTCAAAATCTAGGTCCTGAGATCAAGGTTCATGACTGAAAAAACAAACAAACAAAACAATGGTCTGCAGGAGACAACTCACTAGTCTTCAGTTATATTTAATTTTGTTCCTTCCATGGAGATATATCTGAGCCTCAATATTCTTATCTGTGTAAGTATCTCAGTTGTGGAGCTCTTACAAGGACCAGATGAAAGAATGCACCCTGTGAAGGACATAGCACATGACACTGTTTGAAGGACACAGCATCATGTGAAAGACACAGCACCCAGAACCCAATTCAGGACTCAGCACACTGCAACCTGTGAAGGACTCAGCACATAGCTGTATTCCACAAGCTGTCATTAGAATCAACGTGTTTTCTTCAGTATCACCATTCTTTGAGGAACATTTCACAAACCACACAAGTTCACATCTAATGGTTTAGTGGAGTTTTTTTTTTCAGGGGAGGTTACCCATGGGGCTTGAACTGAAATGTAGGGATACTGTTCTAATAACATTTGCTCAAGGCTACAGCTCTACCACTTGGAAGAGTCTCACAGACTTCCTGCTAGGGCTGGGTTTTAAAGCCTGTGAGCTGCTAGAATGACTGAGGTAAGCCAGCAGCATCTGGTTCGTTGGAGCTGGGTTGCAGTGATTTACATCTGGATAAGTTAGGTTAGGTGGCAGCTGTCAGACTCCTAGCTTGCTCTGTGATGAAGTATTTGAAGTCTTGACCTTCTATAGTTGCAGTTAGAACAGTCTACCTTTTTTGGTGGCAGTCCTGGGCCTTTAGTAAGGGCTTAGCCACTCTCCCCAAGCGTTTGTGCTCCAGGCTAGTACACAATTGATTGAAAGAAAGCAGAACTTCTGGTTTTTCTTTTTATATGGTACTGAGGAATGGAAGCCAGGGCTTCCTGCTTACTAGGCGAGCACTCAACCACCGAGTCCCAGGAGTGCATGAGGTATAAATAGAGATTGCTGTATATAAATATTATATATACAAAAAGAAAGATGTGGGCTGGGAAGGTGGCTCAGTGATAGAGGGCTTCCCTTGCAAGCATGAGGACCTGAGTTCAATTCCTCAGCAACACATAAGCAGAAAAAAAAAGCCAGAAGTGGTGCTGTGGCTCAAGTGGTAGAGTGCTAGCCTTGAGCTGAAGAGCTGAGGGACAGAGCCCAGGCCCAGACTTCAGGCCCACGACTGGACCCAAAAAAAATAGAGAGAGATTTATGCATATTATTAAATTATAGTTAATAGTACTACAAATGTTAGGTATTAAATGATGTCTCCATTTAATTATATATCCCAGTTGAACAATTAATAAAACATTAATTATTACTCAATTTACTGTTATTGTTTATCATATATGTACATACATCCATACATATAATTACATATTTTATAGAATGAGACCTCTATTTATAATTAATTTATGCATCATGTGTTACTACCAATTATTAGGTATTTAACTATGTCTCCATTTACTTTTCATTCTGTTAATGCTTAATAATATATTAATTAAACTTAATCCATGTCCTATAATTATTTTGTCTAATATTATCCCAGAATGATTTGCTATTAATTCAATCTGTTTTTCATTTATTGTAGTGACCATTTTTCCACCTATGACATTTTTACCTTTATGACATCCTATTATATAGTATATAGATTTGCATACGAATTATACATCCTACCTGACACGGAGCAATTTCATAGAAAAGGAAAATATGTTTCACTCTTGACTTCTTACTCCAAGATTGCATTTTTGGCAGGGCTGGGATCTAAACTCAGAGCCTAGAAGGCTCAGCTCATGAATGAGTGACTGTCAGCACAGCAGCCTCTAGCCAATTCAGCTGCTAGGCAGTTCCCAGCCGATGAGACTGAGCCCCATATGTTAACCCCATATTGTGCTTAGTGAAGTTATGCATTTTATTTGTTGTTTTACTCATTTATTTACCATTTATTTTATTGACTGGTATTACACATGGAATATTTATTACATTTATTACATGGGATATAGATTTGCCTATGTATGAAACTTCATATCTGACACCCAGATGCTCACAGAAAAGGAAAACATGTGTCACCAGTGCTTCTTACTCCACGATTCAATTTTTGTGAGTGCTAGCAACCTGGGCCATATGGAGCTGACAAGCAGTTACCAGCACCTGAGATCCAGCCCCAGGGGTTGACAAAATAAGACAGCTTGACCTGCGGATGGTAGTACACAAATAAATATAGATCTTTATAGAGTACCAGAGATGTTTATATATTCTTCAGTTATATAGACTACATTTTTAACAATTCTTGGGTATTTATTATGCCCCCATGTAATTAGTATTATTGTGTTCATTCTTAATGAATTATTAATTTAATCAACCACTGTCACAATACTATTGCATCCATGTAATTAATAGTATTCTTTTAATGTTTCAAAATATTCATTAAAATCAATCAGCCTCCTAAAATCACTACTTTTATAGTAGTATCATTCAGGAACAACTAATTTAATCTTGACATTCATAATCTTCCATCAGTATTCCTATGAATAGGAATGAGACTCTTAGGATCTCCCACCGTTGGTAGGGGTCAGGACCGGGCCTCGACCACAGGGCCTATGTTGCCGTGTTGACCTATGGCTTGCCTGGTAGCCCACCATCCTTCAGCAATGTCAGGTTACAGAACTTTTCATCAATGTCATTCAGACCTAAGATGGTCACCTTGCAAAAAAAAAACAAATGTAAAACAGCCATTTGCAAGTTGCCAGATTTTTATCTGTGTCATTTTATTTATCTTTTTCCTGTAAATCTTTGGGGCCCAGGAACCCAGGTTCAGCTGTGGGTCCAGTGGTTGCACCCCAGCCTAGAGCGATCAAAGCTGAGGCAGAGTTGCCCCAACCTGAGTTCAAGCTCTGTGCTTGACAAAATAAAAATAAATAAATAAATTCATTAAAAATATTTATAAAATTATGAGGCTCCTTGGCTTGGAATTCATGCCATTTTTTCTGCCAGGCCTGGGATTTGAATTCAGACTCTGGGAAAATCTGCAGCATTGTCGGGGAAGGGGAAGCTCACCATGCTGGAAGACAAGAAAGTCAGGCCTGTTCCCAGGGCCTGAATTCAACTCTTAGCTCTCAAAAAAATAATATTCATATACATTTTAAATACATGATTTATATTTGCATACACATGTTTACTTATATTGCAGTTAGTGTAGTTATTCATTTTATTTTATTTTTATGTATTTCTTATGTATTTTAGTGAGTATGATTACACATATAACATTTTTTACATCCTATTACATAGGACATAAATTTGCCTATGTATTATACATCATTCCTGAGACCCAGGAATTTTGACACCCATAAGGAAAACAAGTGGGACAATTGGCTTCTTCCACTAGGATTAAGTTTTTGGCAGTTCTGTGATTTGAACTCAGAACCTAGCAGGTCAACTTCATGAATGGGTCAATGTTAGCACACCAGTCTGATGCAAATGAAGTTTTCAGGCAAATTTCAGGACCTGAGATGAAGCCCTAGGAGTGGCCAATATATAAAAAGATAGATATGTAGATTGCAGTGTGTGTGTATTTACATATGAATATGCATCTATAAATAAATGTATACAGAGAGAGACAGACATTTATGTAGAATCTAGTGTATAACTCTATATAAAGTGATGTCTACATCTTATTTTTATATATCCTATTACTACCAATTATATATTCTATTACTACCAATTATTTGGTCTAAAATTATGCCTCCATTAATTAATCACGGTAGAAGTTATTAATTGAATTAATCTATGATATATATTTATGCATACAATATTATACTAGAAAGACTAGATAAATAGTAATTCAATTTGTACATGTCAAATATTCTATTAATGTTCCTATAGATAGGAATGAGTTTCCTAGGATCTTCAGCTGTGTGTAGGTGGCAGTCCGAGGATATAACTCACGGCATAGGTATCTGGGTGGGGTTAGGTTTTACCAACAATCTGTGAGCCTTTGGCCATGCAAGGTCACATACAATTTTCAAGCTGAGTCATTGAGACCCATGGTTGTCACAGTGCAAAGGAAACAAAGGTAAAACGGTTGTGTAATACTTGCTGGTTTTTTCCTCATCCATATTTGTTGGTTTGATGTATTTTTGCCAGTGCTGGGAGTTTAATTGGGGTCCTAGGATGACTGGATCATCTGTAAATGCTGCAAACCAGCCTAGGGTAATCATGGGTTAAGACACAATACGGTGCTTCCTTGAGAAAAAGGAACTCAGGGACAGTGCCTCGGGTCACAGTTCAAGCCTTAGGACCTGCCACAAAAATAAAGCCAGTAACTCTATGTGTCTGTGTATGTATGCATGTATTTCTATCAGTGACCATCTAGAGTTGCTGTGAAGAAAGGTTTGAATGGAATGATTTCACAGCACAGAGAGTGCTTTCAAGACATGTTCTGGGGCTCCCCTCACTATTCCCAGTGTAGCCTGAGGGCTTCTGTGCACCCCAGGCTGCTGGAGGAAGTCTGACTCATTGTTGAAACAGGCAGAAAAAAGGCCTCACTCTTGAACAGCTGTGTAACAAACAATTCATCCGGAGCAATTACTGAGGATGAGCAATGAATGAGGATGAGGGCAGACTCTGAAGGCCAGGAGGAAAAGGCCTATTTGTACCCCAAGCTATCTCTCTCCCTAGTGCTTTGTTTTGACAGGAATCCTTCATTTGTGCTGCCTCTCGGGGCAGTCTAAGTTCCCTGCACTCATCCTGTCTTTGTTAGACTATGTTCCAGTGTTGAAACAAACTGCTACAATTAATTCAAGGGTCCTTCTGGCAGAAAACAAGTGAGCTGAACCTAATGAAAAGATTCCTAATTGGCATAGGTGCCTCCCTAGTTTTCCGGATGCTTGCTAAATCTAAGCACTTATGCAAAATCACAATGCTTCCTGTCATCTAGTGCTGGTGAAACTAATCAGGTTTTGAAACCTTTGCCCTCTCTTAGTTGGGCTCTGGGTGTTTATATTTTGGGGTTGAACACAGGGCCAGAGTGCTGACCATAGCTCAGAGCAGAAGCTCTTTTCTTTACCATTTAGTGTCACAGCTTCACTTACGGTATCTTTGTGTGTGTGTGTGTGTGTGTGTGTGTGTGTGTGTGTGTGTGTGTGCAAACACCAGTCCTGGAGCTTGAACTCAGCACCTCAGCTCTGTACCTGAGTTTCTCCTGTATAAGGATAGTGCATTACCACTTGAGCCGCAGAACCACTTCAGGTTTTTTTTTTCTAGGGATGTAGTACTGAGGATTCAAACCCAGGGTTTCATACATGCAAAGCACTCTACCCCTAAGACACATTCCCAGCACTCCACTTCAGGTTTCTTTCTTTCTCTCCTTGTAGTTGGAGGAGTTGAAGTCTGGGACTGGGTGCTCAAGTCTAACACTCTACCACTTGAGATACAGTGCCCCTTCAGGCTTTCTGGTGGTTCACTGGAGATAAGCATCTCAAGGAATCTCCTGCCCAGGCTGGCTTTGGACTGTGATTCTCAGCTCTCAGGATCCTGAGTAGCTAGGATGACAGGCATGAGTCACCAATGCCCAGCTTCCACTTCAAGTTTCTAAGTGGTGAATAGGAGATAATATTCTCGTGGGACCTTTTGTGTCTGGGGTTGTTTGGAACCCAGAACCTCAGCTTCCTGAGAAGGCAGGATGACAGACTTCAGCTAAAGACACACTTTGCTGCAAAGGGGTCCTTAGCTCACAGGTAGAGCACCAGCCATGAGCCCAAGAGGAAAGTCAGTGCCTAGGCTCTAAGTTGAATGTTCATGATGGAGAAAACTAAACCAAAACAATTGTCTGCAGGAGACAAGTCAGTAGAGTTCAGTACATACATAAATTTGGCCCTGCCTTGGGGACATATCTGAGCTTCAACTTTCTCATCAGCACAATCATCTTACTTGTGGAGCTCTAACAAGGACCAGATGAAAGAATACACCCCGTGAAGGGCTCATAGCATAGCACCCTGTGAAGGACTCGGCATACAGCAACCCATGAAGGACTCAGCACCCAGCATCCCAGGAAGGGCTCATCACATAGCTGTATCCCACAAGCTGTCATTAGAATTCGGGTGCTTTCATCAGTATCACCATTCTTTCAGAAACACGTCACAAACCACACAAGTTCACATCTAACAATATAGATGGGTGGTTAATGGGGGGGAGGGTCGTCAGCTTTGGGGATGTCACTCATAGGTTGGGGGTACTGTCCTAAGACCTTTTTCTCAAGGCGAGATCTCTACCACTTTGAGCCACAGCTCAGAGTCTCACAGACTTCCTGCCAGGGCTGAGTTTTCAACTCACCAGTGTCAGATCTCATCCCCCAAGCAGCTAGGGGTGAGCCAGCAACGTCTGGCTAAATAGAGTTGGTTTGCAGCGATTGACCTTTGGCTGTCAGGTTAGATGGCAGCCATGAGCTTCAGACCCTGGGCTTGCTCTGTTATGAGGTATTTGAAGTCCTAGCCTTCTATAGTTACAGTCAGAACGTTCTAACTTGATTTTTAGGTGCTGGAGTGACAGCATCACTTCTGGCTTTTCTGTGCATGTGATAGTGTGGAAACGAACGCAGAGCTTCATACATACTAGGCGAGCACTCTACCACTGAACCCCAGGAGTGACAAGTGTAGACTTAGATATGTAGATTGTTTTATATATACATATATATACATAAAACAAGAGGGAGATGTCTGCATATTATTAAATTATATATACTATATTACTATCAATTATCGATAAATTATTTCTTCCTTTATTTAAGTATCATGGTTAAATACATAATGAAATATTTATTGAAAATTAGTCAATGTACTATGATTATTGTGTATAATTTTAATATAATCATACACTAAATACTAATGTAATTGTTACTTTTACAACATTCCATTCATATGGATGTCTATTGGAATGTGTTTCTTAGGATCTCCTGCCATTTGTAGGTAGCAGTCCCGGGATCCGAACCCCGGACCTAGGTTGCTGGTTTAGGCTGTGGCTTCCCTGATAGCCCACCAAACTTCAACAGTGCAAGGTCATGTACACTTTTCGGGTCCTGTCATTTAGACCCAGGATGGTCACAATGCAAAGGAAAAAAACAATGTAAAACCGCCTTCCGGAACTTCCCAGTTTTATACTTCTCCTTTTTTCCCCCGTCCTTTTTTTTTGTTTTTGGTCTGTTGTGGGGCCAGAAGTCTGGGTCTGGGTGCTGTACCTCAAATCTTCAGCTCAAGGCTATCGTTCTACCACTTGAGCCATAACACCACTTCCGGCTTTTTTCTGCTTATATGGTGGTGAGGAATCCAACCCAAGGCCTTATGCATGCAAGGCAAGCACTCTACTATTGAGCCACCTTCCCAGCCCTTCACTTTTTTTTTTTTTGCCAGTCCCGAGATTTAAACTTGGGTCCTGGGATCTCAAGATGGGCTGTGGGTCCAGAGGTTGCACCCCAGCCTAGGATGATCAAAACTGAGGCAGAGTTGCTATTAGCTGAGTTCAAGCCCCGGGCCTGGCCAAAAAAAATAAGGCACTGGTTTGGAATTTGCACCATTTTTTTGCAGGCCTGGGATTTGAACTCATGGTCTGGGTATCTCTGTGGCACTTTGGGGGACAGGAAGCTCACCGTCATTGAAAACAAGAAATTCAGACCAATTTCCAGGACCAAATTCAAGCCACAGACTGGAAAAAATAATATTCATGTATGAAATCTTTTTACATACATGGGTTTACCCCATATGACATTTATTATCCTTATCTATTTATTCTTTATTTTATTATTATTACATAAATAATATTTATTTCATTTATTATATCTTATCACATGGATATATTTGCACATGGATTTTACATCATACTGAGACCCAGGACTTTTACAGAGAAGGAAAAAAAAATATGTCAAAATTCGCTTATTACTCCACCTATAAACTTTTGGCCATGCTGGGATATGAACTCACAACCCACAATGCCCAATTCATGAAAGTGTCAGTTGTAGACAAAGCCTTTGGCAAATTGAGCTGCCAGCCAGTTCTGAGGACGTGTGATCAAGCCATAGTAGTGGCCTAGATTTAGATAGATAGATAGATAGATAGATAGATAGATAGATAGATGTGTAGTTTGCTCTCTCTCTCTCTATATATATATGAGAGAGAGACAATATGAGGATATTGAATAATATATATTGTGAATTATTAGTTATTAAATTAAGCCTCCATTTAATGAAGTATCATGGTTTAATACTTATTAAAGCATTAATGTAAAAGTAGTCAGTATTCTTTAATTAGGAGAATCATACCATGGTGCTAGAATGAAAGACATAATCCAATACTTTTTGTGTGGCATTCTTTAGGAGAATCATGAACAACTGTGAATTTAATTGTTACTTTTATGACAGTCCATTAAGCATTCCCATGAATAGGAATGATTTTCTGAAGATCTCCCTCCATTTGTAGGTATCAGTCCTGGCATTTGAACTCCAGGCCTGGGTAGTTCACTTCGAAATGCAAACCATTAGTATGACACTGTGAAGATTTCAGATTGTCATGATAAAACAAAGAACAACAAGAATAAAAGAAAGCCAGGTCTCAGAGGCTCATGCTTGTAATCCTAGCTCTTCAGGAGGCTGAGAGGTAGAGAATGGCAGCTTGAATTCAGTCGGGACAGGAAAGTTCAGGACACTCTTATTTCTAAGGGATCACAGGAATATAAACACCCATGAGTGGGACTGAAACTCAAAGGCAGAGCACCACCCTTGAACAAAAGGAGCTCTGGGAGAGTGACTAGGCTCATAGTACAAGCCCGGACCTGCCAAAAAAGAAAAAGTAGTAAATCCATGTCTCCCCATGTATGTATGCATGTATTTCTATTGGTAAAGATCCAGAGTAGCTATGTTGAAAGGCACTCAGCTAGGAAATTTGCTTTGAATAGAATGATTTCATAGCACAGAGAGTGCTTTCAAAACAGTGCATGTTCCGGGGCTCCCCTCACTGTTCCCAGTGTAGCCTGAGGGTTTCTGTGCACTCCAGGCTGCTGGAGGAAGTCTGCCTCATGGTCTGGACAGACAGACAAAAAGGCCCCCCTCCTGTACAGCTGTGTAAGAAACAACTCCATCTGAGCCAATTAGTGAGGATGAGTGTAGGCAAAATTTGAAGGCCAAGAGAAAAAGGCTTCTTTGTACTCTAAGCTATCTCTCTCCCCAGGAAGCTTTCTTTCATTTGTGCCACCTCCTGTGGCAGGCCAAGTTCCCTGCACTTATCCTGTCTTTGTTAGATTATGTTCCAGTATTGAAATAACCTGCTCCAATTAATTCATGGGTCCTTCTGGCAGACAATAAGGGAGCTGAACCTAATGAAAAGATTCCTAATTGGCAATGTATGCCTCCTTAGGGTTCCAGAGGCTTGCTAAATCTAAGCACTTGTGCAAAATCCCAAAGTTTCCTATCATCTAGGGCTGGTGAAGTGCATCAGATTTTGAAACCTTTGACATATCCTAGTTGAGCCCTGGATGGCTAGCTTTTGGGGTTGAACACAGGACCTGTGTGCTGACCATGAGCTCAGAACAGAAGCTCAGTGCTTTACCACCATTTGGTGCCACAGCTTCACTTCTGGTATCTGTCTGTGTGTGTGTGTGTTTGTGTGTGTGTGTGTGTGTGTGTGCATACACTTGTCCTGGAACTTGACCTCAGGACCTGAGCATGGTTCCTGAGTTTCTCCTGTACAAGGGTAGCACTCTACCACTTGAGCCACAGGGCCACTTCAGGCTTTTTTCTAGTGATGTGGTACTGAGGATTCAATTCCAGGGATTAATACATGCAAAGCACTGTAACCACTCCTCTTTTGGTTTGTTTGTTTCTTTTCTTTTCTTGTAAGTTGGAAGAGTTGAAGTCTAGGCCTGGGTGCTGTCTATCCTAGAGCTTTTCAGCTAAAACCATGCGCTCTACCACTGGAGCTACAGCACCCCTTCAGGTTTTTGGTGGGTCACTAGAGAGAATTGTCCATCTCAAGGAATTTCCTGCCCAGGCTGGCTTTGGACCATGATCCTCAGCTCTCAGGCTCCTGAGTAGTTAGGATGACAGGCGTTAGTCACTGGTGCCCAGCTTCCATTTCAAGTTTCTAAGTGGTGAATAGGAGATAATAGTCTCATGGGAACTTTTGTGTCTGGGATAGTTTAGAACCCAGATCCTCACATCTCAGTTTCTTGAGTAGGCAGGGTGACAGACCTCAGCTACAGACACCTAGATCATAATTCTCTGTTGCAAAGAGCCATGGGGAATGCACTG
The DNA here is from genome assembly GCF_019054845.1 of Dipodomys spectabilis. Lineage (NCBI taxonomy): Eukaryota > Metazoa > Chordata > Mammalia > Rodentia > Heteromyidae > Dipodomys > Dipodomys spectabilis. The sequence continues at coordinate 3,477,023 of NW_024870916.1, read as the reverse complement.
AAAATTTGGGGGTACTGTTCTAAGGTCTTTTGCTCAAGACTAGAGCTCTACTACTGTGAACCACAGCTCAGAGTTTCACAGATCAGCCCCCGAGTATCTTGGATGACAGTGGTGAGTGAACCAGCAACTTCTGGTTCCGTGGAGCTGGGTTGCAGTGGTTTACCTCTGGCTAAGTCAGGTAAGATGGCAGCTGCAAGCACCAGACTCCATGCTTGTTCTGTGATGAGGTATATTTGCAGTACTATCCTTATATTGTTGCAGTCAGAACATTCTATTTTATTTTTTTTTTGGTGCCAGTCCTGGGTCTTGAGAAAGGGTCTAGACACAGTCCCGAAGCTTTTCTGCTGAAAGCGAGTGCTCCACTGCTTAAGCGACAGCACAACTTCTAGATTTTTCTGTGCACAAGGGAGTGAGGAATCGAACTCAAGGCTTTGTACGTAGTAGGCAAGCAATCTACAAATGAGCCCGATGACTGACAAGTGTATGAACACATAAATATGTAGATTGATAGACAGATAAATAGATGCATATATATATATATATATATATATATATATATATATATATATATATAGCAAGAGAGAGATATATGTATACTAGGAAATTGCATATAAAATATTATTACAAATTATTGGCATTTAAATTATTCCTTCCTTTTTTAAGTAACATGATTGAATAAATAATAAAGTATTAATTGAAAATTAGTCAATGTAGTTTTATATAATCATACACTAACTATTAATTTAATTGGTACTTTTTTTTCTTTTATTTTACATTGTGAAAATACTATACAGAGGGGTTACAATTACATGGGCAAGATAATGAGTAAATTTCTTATCAAGCATCGTAGCCTCTTCCTTTTTGTTTCCCCTTCCTATCTTTTCCCATTCTCTCCCCGCCCCTCACCCCCACACACAATCATCGTTCCAAGCACCCCCCCCACAGTTGTAAAGATCATATTTTGACATAACGACTTGTACATTTCATTGTTGCAATGGGTCCACCTGTATCCCTATTTAAATGATTTGTTTTTTCCCTTCCCCTCCACAAATTATACCGACATCAAATACAGTGAAAGCAGGGGTTATAAGGTGTGGAGGTACATAGAAAGCAACAAAGAAATAATCTTATAAATGTGTTAGAAACAATCACATGAAAGAAAAAACACATTTGAATACATATCTTAGGGTACATTTCCCGGAAATCAATTTATTTGACCTTTTCTGCTTGACTCAGACATATACTAGATATTGCAAATGAGGGAAACCATGGGACCTATGTTTCTTTGGGCATGGATTACTTCACTTAATATAATTTTTCCAAGTCTTTCCATTTCCTAACAAATGGGGCAATGTCATTCTTTCTGATGGAAGCATAGAATTCCATTGTGTATATATACCACATTTTCTTGATCCATTCATCTACTGAGGGGCATCTGAGCTGGTACCATATCTTAGCTATGGTAAATAATGCTGCAATAAACATAGTTGTGCTGGTAGCTTTAGTGTGGTCTTGTTTGTGAACATTTTGTTAAATGCCCAAAAGTGAAATTGCTGGGTCATAGGGGAGCTCTATGTGGAATCTTTCGAGGAACCTGCATACTCCTTTCCAAAGTCGTTGAAGAAGTATACACTCCCACCAACAATGCAGTAAGGTTCCTTTCTGTCCACATCCGCTCCAGCACCTGTTGTTATTATAGTTCTTGATTATAGCCTTTCTAACTGCGGTGAGGTGGTATCTAATGTTGTTTTGATTTGCATTTCTTTAATGGCTAGGAGGTTGAACATTTCTTCAGGTGTCTATTGGCCATCCTTCTTTCCTCTTCAGAGAAGTTTCTCTTAAAGTCTTTAGCCCACTTATTTATTGGGCAGTTGTTTCTTTGAAGATTTGTTTTTGGAGGATTTAATTTTTTGAGTTCTAGGTATACTTTAGATATGAGATGCTTGTCCATTGTATGACTAGTGAAGATTTTCTCCCAATCCGTGGGCTTTGATTGATCTTACTAGCTATGTCCTTTGCCATGCAGAAGCTCTACAATTTCATGCCATCCCATTTGTCCAACCTTTCTTTGATTTGTTGCTTTTCCGGCTCTTTATTAAGAAAATTTCGGCCTGTGCCAAGGAGACCTAGGGTTTCTCCTATTACACCCTATAATGTTTTCAGAGTGTCTGCTTTGACTCTGAGGTTTTTGATTCTTTTTGGAGTTGATTCTGGTGCACGGTGATATATAAGGATCTAGCTTATTTTTCTAAAAGTAGTTAACCAGTTTTGCCACCACCATTTACTGCAGAAGCTTTTTTCCATTCTATTTTTTTAGCTCCCTCATCAAAGATTAGATGGCTATTGGTCTGTAAGTTCATTTCTGCGTTTTCAGTTCTATTGCATTGGTCCTGAGGTCTGTTCTTGTGCCAGTATCAAGCTGTTTTGATTACTGTGGTTTTGTAGTAGAGTTTGAAATTTGGTATTTATATTCCTCCAGCACTGTTCTTTCTGTTGAGGATCATTTTTGCTATTTGGGATCGTTTGTTGTTCCATATAAATTTTTGGAGTGTGTCTTCTATTTCCTTGAAGACTGAGGTTGGAATATTGATAGGTATCTCATTGATAGACAGCCTTGGGAAGTATTGCCATTTTCATGATGTTGATCTTTCCAATCCAGGAGCATGGGAGTTTTTGCCACTTTCTAAATTCTGTTTTGATTTTCTTTTTCAACTTTTTAAAGTTTTCATCATAGAGCTCCTTCACTTTTTTGGTTAATTCCTAGATATTTTACTTTTTTGTGGGGCTATTACGAATGGAGTTGATTTCCTAATTTCAGCCACACTTTTCTCATTGTTGACATACAGAAAAGTCAATGATTTTTGAGGGTTAATTTTATATCTTGTTACTTTGCCAAAGTTTGAATCAGCTTGAGTAATTTGGGAGTGGAGTCTGTGGGATTCTTTAAATACAAGATCATGTCATGTGCAAAGAGGGAGAGTTTTACTTCTTCTTTCCCTATTTGGATCTTATTTATGTTTACATCTTGTCTTATTCCTGTAGCTAGGTATTCTAATACTAGATTCAAAAGAAGTGGAGAGAGTGGACCTCTTTGTCTCGTTCCTGAGTTAAGAGGAAATGGCATTAGTTTTTCTCCATTAACAATAATGCAGGCTGTAGGTTTGTCATATATTGCCTTTATTGTATTGAGGAATGTTCCATGGATTCCTAATTTTTCCAACACCTTCATCATAAAGGGGTGTTAGATCTTGACAATTGCTTTTTGTGCATCTATTGAGATAACCATGTGGTTCTTATCATTGCTCCTGTTGATTTGATGAATTATATTAATTGATTTGCATATATTGAACCATATCTCTGAAATGAATCTTGTTTGATCGTGGTATATGATTTTTTGGATGAATTGTTGAAGTTGATTGACCAAAATTTTGCAGAAATATGACATTTATTACCCTTATTTATTTAGTATTATTACACATATAACATTTCTTTTATTACATCATATCACACAGGATATATGTAGATATGGATTATACATCATACTGAGACCATGGACTTTCACAGAAAAGGAAAACAATGTGCTAATATTGGCTTCTTATTCCATGAATAATTTTTGGCCATGCTGGGATTTCAGCTCACAGCCTAGAATGCCCAATCCATAAATGGGGTCACAGTCTTAGCAGACCAGCCTCTGGCAAACTGAGCTGCCATGAAGTTCTGAGGACCTGTGATCAAGCCACAGGAGTGCTTGATATTTAGATACATAGACAGATAAATAGATAGATAGATAGATATAGATAGAGACATGTGTAGATTGATATACCTATATATATATATATACATATATATATATATATATATACACAAAGAGAGGGACTGTGAGGTAATTAAATTACATATATTATTACCAATTATTAGTTATTAAATTATGCCTCCATTTAATGAAATATTACTGTTGAATACTTATAAAAGTATTAATTAAAAATCATTCAATACCCTTAATCATACCATGGTGCTAGAATGGAAGACATAAATCCAATATTTTTTGAGTGGCATTCTAAAATAGAATCATGAATCAACGGCATATTTATCACTTTTATTACATTCCGTTAGCATTCATATGAACAGAAATTAGTTTTTCAGGATCTCCCTCCATTTGTGGGTGGTAGTCCTAGCATTTGAACTCCAGACCTTGGTAGTTTACTTCGAATGCAAACCATTGGAATGACACGGTGAAAATTTCAGACTGTTACAATTGAAAAAAATAACAACAAGAAGAAAATAAAGTAAGGTGCCATTGGTTCCTGCTTATAACCCTAGCTCCTCAGGAGGCTGTGATGTAGAAAATGTCTATTTAAATTCAGATGGGATGGGAAAGTCTAGGACACTCTTCTTTCTAAGAGATCACCAGAAAAATAAACATGAATGGGACTGTGACTCAATGGCAGAGCGCTACCCTTGAGCAAAAGGAGCTCAAGAGCAGGGCCTAGGATCATAGTACAATAGAATACCCGCCCTCCCCCAAAAAGGAGGCAATAACTACATGGATCTCTGTATGGATGATGGGCATTGAGCAGGTTGCCCATCCCCAGCCACCCCAACCTGGTCAAACTGGGACAAGCCCTCATAGAGTACTAAGTGTGAGCCAGCAGCTTGAACAAAGCACCCTCTGCCATTTAATAACTGGAGACCTGAAAGCTTTGCCTGGGCTAGTGTGTGCAACGGGTGCATAATGTTCTGTCTGAGGCATCCCATTGGGACACTTTGCAGCCAGCCACTGCTTCCAGAGAGTCCACAGTCCCTAGGTTGGAAGAGTTGTCCAAGGTTCTCTCTGCATAGTCTCTATCCCTGTGTAGGATGTGAGCCTAGACCTCTGGGGCCTAGTCGCTATCACTCATCTATCATTCCTCATTGCCAAGTCAAAGCTAGTCCCAAATCTTGGCATAGACATGAAATAATCAGCTATTTCTACGCCAAAATTGGTAATTCAATAAATCCCACTCTCATAATTCCCATTAGAAGTGGGCTGCGAATGTGGCTTAGTGGTAGAGTGCTTACATAGCACAAACGAAGCCCTGAGTTTCATTCTTCAGTACCACAGAAACAGAAAAAGCCAAAAGTGGCACTGTGGCTTAAGTGAGAGAGTGCTAGCCTTGAGCAAAAGAAGCTCAGGAACACACCCAGACCCTGAATTCAAGCCCCAAGACTGGCAAAAAGAAAAAAAAAGTGAGTCTGGTGAGACATATTCTTCTGGGACACAGAGGAGGGCCAAGGTTATAGGTAAGAGGTAGAGTAGAAGGCAGGTGCTGCTGGCTCACCCCTGTAATCTTAGTTACTCAGGAGGCTGAGATCTGAGGATCACAATTACTAACAAAAAGTCTATATGAGACATTTTTCTTCAATTAAACACCCAAAAAGCGAGAAGTAGAGCAGTGGTTCTAGTAGTAGAGTGCTAGCCTTGAGCACAAAAGCTCAGGGTTAGGACAACGTCCAGACCATAAATTCAAACATCAGGACTGGCGCACACACACACACACACACACACACACACACACACACACACACACACACACGCATGCTCGTGTGTGTGCACACACGCACATGCACACACAACACACCAAGATAGAGCATTTGCCAGTCATTCTGCACAAAGTTCCGTCTATATCAACTCAATAATAAAAAAAAAGGAGAAGGGAAGGAAAGTTTTGCTCCAGGAGGTGATATAACCAGTGCCAAAATTCCACAGGAGTTCTAAGGCATGAAACCGGACAGAGAGCCTCAGGCAGAAGGTCCATCATGGGCAAAGGTCCTTATGTGTCGTATGGAGCAAGTGGTGCAGGTGGAATGAAAGTTCTGTGGCTTCAGACATTCTGGCAGAACATTCAAGGCTGGGTCAAGGTTTGTTGAGACACAGGTAGGGCAAATGGTGGGTTCCCAGAATAGGGCCCAGGGGGAAGATTAGCTTGGCTTTTCACCATGGACTCCAGCCATTTCCTGTGGCTGGAAGCCTATTTTTCACACCTCCTGACCCTCAGGCCTCCTTTGTATGGAGGATTCAAGGCAAACACAGGGAAGAATGCTTGCTTAAGAAAAGCTTCTAGCACAATGCCAGAAGTGGCTCAATCCCTGTAAATCCTAGCTACTCAGAAGACTGAGATCAGAGATCATGAGTCAAGCCAGCTCAGGTGAGAAAAGTTAGTGAGACTGTTCTTGCAGATTAACTACAAAAGCCAGAAATGGAGCTGTGGCTCAAGTGGCAGAGTGCCAGCCTTGAAGGAAAAAGTTAAGAGACCAGAGGCCAGACCCTGAGTTCAAGCCCCAGCATTGGCACCTAAAAAAATAAAGAAAAGCTTTCAGGAGCTACTGAAAGGTCAGATCAGCCAGGTGCCAGTGACTCACACCTCTCTTCCTAGCTCCTCAGGAAGCTGAGATATGAGGATTACGGTTCAAAACCAACCCCAGGCAGGAATTCCGGGAGACTCTGATCTAAAAGGAACCTCCTGAATACTGGAATTGGCCCTGTGACTCAAGTGGCAAGCTGAAGAGCTGGGGGACAGCATCCAGGCCCAGATTTCAAGCCCCATGACCAACACCTGGCCTTCTTGGACCTCACTCTGTGACTCTAGGCAGAGTACGTTTCAGTGGGCCCCTGAGGATCTCCCAATGTCTTGGTGTTCTACAAGTCTTGAGTGCAGCCTCTTTTGAGGCCTTTCCCTATAGAGCAGGCCACAGTATCAGAGAAGAATCCAGCCCTGGGGTACGGAGGTCATTGGTCGGGTCATCAGAATGGCATCTGTCATGGGTGCAGTGTGCATCTGACCAGGCAATCGACGCCTCAGATCATAGTTCTGGGCCAGGAGGGGCAAGGACTGCAAAATGGCACAGCAGGTAACACCCACTCATACAAGTATCACAACAGTGTTAATCATCAGGCACACCTTGAGCAGATGTTGAGTTGGGCTCATGATAGAATTGTAGGCTCAAGAATCTAAAGCCGGCTGGCTGCTGCTTGTAGCAGTCACT